>NW_026262959.1:0-600000 GCF_025434085.1 Hippocampus zosterae
ACCCTAACCCTAACCCTAACCCTAACCCTAACCCTAACCCTAACCCTAACCCTAACCCTAACCCTAACCCTAACCCTAACCCTAACCCTAACCCTAACCCTAACCCTAACCCTAACCCTAACCCTAACCCTAACCCTAACCCTAACCCTAACCCTAACCCTAACCCTAACCCTAACCCTAACCCTAACCATAACCCTAACCCTAACCCTAACCCTAACCCTAACCCTAACCCTAACCCTAACCCTAACCCTAACCCTAACCCTAACCCTAACCCTAACCCTAACCCTAACCCTAACCCTAACCCTAACCCTAACCCTAACCCTAACCCTAACCCTAACCCTAACCCTAACCCTAACCCTAACCCTAACCCTAACCCTAACCCTAACCCTAACCCTAACCCTAACCCTAACCCTAACCCTAACCCTAACCCTAACCCTAACCCTAACCCTAACCCTAACCCTAACCCTAACCCTAACCCTAACCCTAACCCTAACCCTAACCCTAACCCTAACCCTAACCCTAACCCTAACCCTAACCCTAACCCTAACCCTAACCCTAACCCTAACCCTAACCCTAACCCTAACCCTAACCCTAACCCTAACCCTAACCCTAACCCTAACCCTAACCCTAACCCTAACCCTAACCCTAACCCTAACCCTAACCCTAACCCTAACCCTAACCCTAACCCTAACCCTAACCCTAACCCTAACCCTAACCCTAACCCTAACCCTAACCCTAACCCTAACCCTAACCCTAACCCTAACCCTAACCCTAACCCTAACCCTAACCCTAACCCTAACCCTAACCCTAACCCTAACCCTAACCCTAACCCTAACCCTAACCCTAACCCTAACCCTAACCCTAACCCTAACCCTAACCCTAACCCTAACCCTAACCCTAACCCTAACCCTAACCCTAACCCTAACCCTAACCCTAACCCTAACCCTAACCCTAACCCTAACCCTAACCCTAACCCTAACCCTAACCCTAACCCTAACCCTAACCCTAACCCTAACCCTAACCCTAACCCTAACCCTAACCCTAACCCTAACCCTAACCCTAACCCTAACCCTAACCCTAACCCTAACCCTAACCCTAACCCTAACCCTAACCCTAACCCTAACCCTAACCCTAACCCTAACCCTAACCCTAACCCTAACCCTAACCCTAACCCTAACCCTAACCCTAACCCTAACCCTAACCCTAACCCTAACCCTAACCCTAACCCTAACCCTAACCCTAACCCTAACCCTAACCCTAACCCTAACCCTAACCCTAACCCTAACCCTAACCCTAACCCTAACCCTAACCCTAACCCTAACCCTAACCCTAACCCTAACCCTAACCCTAACCCTAACCCTAACCCTAACCCTAACCCTAACCCTAACCCTAACCCTAACCCTAACCCTAACCCTAACCCTAACCCTAACCCTAACCCTAACCCTAACCCTAACCCTAACCCTAACCCTAACCCTAACCCTAACCCTAACCCTAACCCTAACCCTAACCCTAACCCTAACCCTAACCCTAACCCTAACCCTAACCCTAACCCTAACCCTAACCCTAACCCTAACCCTAACCCTAACCCTAACCCTAACCCTAACCCTAACCCTAACCCTAACCCTAACCCTAACCCTAACCCTAACCCTAACCCTAACCCTAACCCTAACCCTAACCCTAACCCTAACCCTAACCCTAACCCTAACCCTAACCCTAACCCTAACCCTAACCCTAACCCTAACCCTAACCCTAACCCTAACCCTAACCCTAACCCTAACCCTAACCCTAACCCTAACCCTAACCCTAACCCTAACCCTAACCCTAACCCTAACCCTAACCCTAACCCTAACCCTAACCCTAACCCTAACCCTAACCCTAACCCTAACCCTAACCCTAACCCTAACCCTAACCCTAACCCTAACCCTAACCCTAACCCTAACCCTAACCCTAACCCTAACCCTAACCCTAACCCTAACCCTAACCCTAACCCTAACCCTAACCCTAACCCTAACCCTAACCCTAACCCTAACCCTAACCCTAACCCTAACCCTAACCCTAACCCTAACCCTAACCCTAACCCTAACCCTAACCCTAACCCTAACCCTAACCCTAACCCTAACCCTAACCCTAACCCTAACCCTAACCCTAACCCTAACCCTAACCCTAACCCTAACCCTAACCCTAACCCTAACCCTAACCCTAACCCTAACCCTAACCCTAACCCTAACCCTAACCCTAACCCTAACCCTAACCCTAACCCTAACCCTAACCCTAACCCTAACCCTAACCCTAACCCTAACCCTAACCCTAACCCTAACCCTAACCCTAACCCTAACCCTAACCCTAACCCTAACCCTAACCCTAACCCTAACCCTAACCCTAACCCTAACCCTAACCCTAACCCTAACCCTAACCCTAACCCTAACCCTAACCCTAACCCTAACCCTAACCCTAACCCTAACCCTAACCCTAACCCTAACCCTAACCCTAACCCTAACCCTAACCCTAACCCTAACCCTAACCCTAACCCTAACCCTAACCCTAACCCTAACCCTAACCCTAACCCTAACCCTAACCCTAACCCTAACCCTAACCCTAACCCTAACCCTAACCCTAACCCTAACCCTAACCCTAACCCTAACCCTAACCCTAACCCTAACCCTAACCCTAACCCTAACCCTAACCCTAACCCTAACCCTAACCCTAACCCTAACCCTAACCCTAACCCTAACCCTAACCCTAACCCTAACCCTAACCCTAACCCTAACCCTAACCCTAACCCTAACCCTAACCCTAACCCTAACCCTAACCCTAACCCTAACCCTAACCCTAACCCTAACCCTAACCCTAACCCTAACCCTAACCCTAACCCTAACCCTAACCCTAACCCTAACCCTAACCCTAACCCTAACCCTAACCCTAACCCTAACCCTAACCCTAACCCTAACCCTAACCCTAACCCTAACCCTAACCCTAACCCTAACCCTAACCCTAACCCTAACCCTAACCCTAACCCTAACCCTAACCCTAACCCTAACCCTAACCCTAACCCTAACCCTAACCCTAACCCTAACCCTAACCCTAACCCTAACCCTAACCCTAACCCTAACCCTAACCCTAACCCTAACCCTAACCCTAACCCTAACCCTAACCCTAACCCTAACCCTAACCCTAACCCTAACCCTAACCCTAACCCTAACCCTAACCCTAACCCTAACCCTAACCCTAACCCTAACCCTAACCCTAACCCTAACCCTAACCCTAACCCTAACCCTAACCCTAACCCTAACCCTAACCCTAACCCTAACCCTAACCCTAACCCTAACCCTAACCCTAACCCTAACCCTAACCCTAACCCTAACCCTAACCCTAACCCTAACCCTAACCCTAACCCTAACCCTAACCCTAACCCTAACCCTAACCCTAACCCTAACCCTAACCCTAACCCTAACCCTAACCCTAACCCTAACCCTAACCCTAACCCTAACCCTAACCCTAACCCTAACCCTAACCCTAACCCTAACCCTAACCCTAACCCTAACCCTAACCCTAACCCTAACCCTAACCCTAACCCTAACCCTAACCCTAACCCTAACCCTAACCCTAACCCTAACCCTAACCCTAACCCTAACCCTAACCCTAACCCTAACCCTAACCCTAACCCTAACCCTAACCCTAACCCTAACCCTAACCCTAACCCTAACCCTAACCCTAACCCTAACCCTAACCCTAACCCTAACCCTAACCCTAACCCTAACCCTAACCCTAACCCTAACCCTAACCCTAACCCTAACCCTAACCCTAACCCTAACCCTAACCCTAACCCTAACCCTAACCCTAACCCTAACCCTAACCCTAACCCTAACCCTAACCCTAACCCTAACCCTAACCCTAACCCTAACCCTAACCCTAACCCTAACCCTAACCCTAACCCTAACCCTAACCCTAACCCTAACCCTAACCCTAACCCTAACCCTAACCCTAACCCTAACCCTAACCCTAACCCTAACCCTAACCCTAACCCTAACCCTAACCCTAACCCTAACCCTAACCCTAACCCTAACCCTAACCCTAACCCTAACCCTAACCCTAACCCTAACCCTAACCCTAACCCTAACCCTAACCCTAACCCTAACCCTAACCCTAACCCTAACCCTAACCCTAACCCTAACCCTAACCCTAACCCTAACCCTAACCCTAACCCTAACCCTAACCCTAACCCTAACCCTAACCCTAACCCTAACCCTAACCCTAACCCTAACCCTAACCCTAACCCTAACCCTAACCCTAACCCTAACCCTAACCCTAACCCTAACCCTAACCCTAACCCTAACCCTAACCCTAACCCTAACCCTAACCCTAACCCTAACCCTCTAACCCTAACCCTAACCCTACCCCTAACCCTAACCCTACCTACCTAACCCTACTAACCCTAACCCTAACCCTAACCCTAACCCTAACCTAACCCCTAACCTAACCCTAACCCTAACCCTCACCCCTACCCTAACCCTAACCCTAACCCTATCCCCATAAACCCCTAACCCGACCCTAACCCGTCTATCCCTAACCCTAACCCTAACCCTAACCCTAACCCTAACCCTAACCCTAACCCTAACCCTAACCCTAACCCTAACCCTAACCCTAACCCTAACCCTAACCCTAACCCTAACCCTAACCCTAACCCTAACCCTAACCCTAACCCTAACCCTAACCCTAACCCTAACCCTAACCCTAACCCTAACCCTAACCCTAACCCTAACCCTAACCCTAACCCTAACCCTAACCCTAACCCTAACCCTAACCCTAACCCTAACCCTAACCCTAACCCTAACCCTAACCCTAACCCTAACCCTAACCCTAACCCTAACCCTAACCCTAACCCTAACCCTAACCCTAACCCTAACCCTAACCCTAACCCTAACCCTAACCCTAACCCTAACCCTAACCCTAACCCTAACCCTAACCCTAACCCTAACCCTAACCCTAACCCTAACCCTAACCCTAACCCTAACCCTAACCCTAACCCTAACCCTAACCCTAACCCTAACCCTAACCCTAACCCTAACCCTAACCCTAACCCTAACCCTAACCCTAACCCTAACCCTAACCCTAACCCTAACCCTAACCCTAACCCTAACCCTAACCCTAACCCTAACCCTAACCCTAACCCTAACCCTAACCCTAACCCTAACCCTAACCCTAACCCTAACCCTAACCCTAACCCTAACCCTAACCCTAACCCTAACCCTAACCCTAACCCTAACCCTAACCCTAACCCTAACCCTAACCCTAACCCTAACCCTAACCCTAACCCTAACCCTAACCCTAACCCTAACCCTAACCCTAACCCTAACCCTAACCCTAACCCTAACCCTAACCCTAACCCTAACCCTAACCCTAACCCTAACCCTAACCCTAACCCTAACCCTAACCCTAACCCTAACCCTAACCCTAACCCTAACCCTAACCCTAACCCTAACCCTAACCCTAACCCTAACCCTAACCCTAACCCTAACCCTAACCCTAACCCTAACCCTAACCCTAACCCTAACCCTAACCCTAACCCTAACCCTAACCCTAACCCTAACCCTAACCCTAACCCTAACCCTAACCCTAACCCTAACCCTAACCCTAACCCTAACCCTAACCCTAACCCTAACCCTAACCCTAACCCTAACCCTAACCCTAACCCTAACCCTAACCCTAACCCTAACCCTAACCCTAACCCTAACCCTAACCCTAACCCTAACCCTAACCCTAACCCTAACCCTAACCCTAACCCTAACCCTAACCCTAACCCTAACCCTAACCCTAACCCTAACCCTAACCCGAACCCTAACCCTAACCCTAACCCTAACCCTAACCCTAACCCTAACCCTAACCCTAACCCTAACCCTAACCCTAACCCTAACCCTAACCCTAACCCTAACCCTAACCCTAACCCTAACCCTAACCCTAACCCTAACCCTAACCCTAACCCTAACCCTAACCCTAACCCTAACCCTAACCCTAACCCTAACCCTAACCCTAACCCTAACCCTAACCCTAACCCTAACCCTAACCCTAACCCTAACCCTAACCCTAACCCTAACCCTAACCCTAACCCTAACCCTAACCCTAACCCTAACCCTAACCCTAACCCTAACCCTAACCCTAACCCTAACCCTAACCCTAACCCTAACCCTAACCCTAACCCTAACCCTAACCCTAACCCTAACCCTAACCCTAACCCTAACCCTAACCCTAACCCTAACCCTAACCCTAACCCTAACCCTAACCCTAACCCTAACCCTAACCCTAACCCTAACCCTAACCCTAACCCTAACCCTAACCCTAACCCTAACCCTAACCCTAACCCTAACCCTAACCCTAACCCTAACCCTAACCCTAACCCTAACCCTAACCCTAACCCTAACCCTAACCCTAACCCTAACCCTAACCCTAACCCTAACCCTAACCCTAACCCTAACCCTAACCCTAACCCTAACCCTAACCCTAACCCTAACCCTAACCCTAACCCTAACCCTAACCCTAACCCTAACCCTAACCCTAACCCTAACCCTAACCCTAACCCTAACCCTAACCCTAACCCTAACCCTAACCCTAACCCTAACCCTAACCCTAACCCTAACCCTAACCCTAACCCTAACCCTAACCCTAACCCTAACCCTAACCCTAACCCTAACCCTAACCCTAACCCTAACCCTAACCCTAACCCTAACCCTAACCCTAACCCTAACCCTAACCCTAACCCTAACCCTAACCCTAACCCTAACCCTAACCCTAACCCTAACCCTAACCCTAACCCTAACCCTAACCCTAACCCTAACCCTAACCCTAACCCTAACCCTAACCCTAACCCTAACCCTAACCCTAACCCTAACCCTAACCCTAACCCTAACCCTAACCCTAACCCTAACCCTAACCCTAACCCTAACCCTAACCCTAACCCTAACCCTAACCCTAACCCTAACCCTAACCCTAACCCTAACCCTAACCCTAACCCTAACCCTAACCCTAACCCTAACCCTAACCCTAACCCTAACCCTAACCCTAACCCTAACCCTAACCCTAACCCTAACCCTAACCCTAACCCTAACCCTAACCCTAACCCTAACCCTAACCCTAACCCTAACCCTAACCCTAACCCTAACCCTAACCCTAACCCTAACCCTAACCCTAACCCTAACCCTAACCCTAACCCTAACCCTAACCCTAACCCTAACCCTAACCCTAACCCTAACCCTAACCCTAACCCTAACCCTAACCCTAACCCTAACCCTAACCCTAACCCTAACCCTAACCCTAACCCTAACCCTAACCCTAACCCTAACCCTAACCCTAACCCTAACCCTAACCCTAACCCTAACCCTAACCCTAACCCTAACCCTAACCCTAACCCTAACCCTAACCCTAACCCTAACCCTAACCCTAACCCTAACCCTAACCCTAACCCTAACCCTAACCCTAACCCTAACCCTAACCCTAACCCTAACCCTAACCCTAACCCTAACCCTAACCCTAACCCTAACCCTAACCCTAACCCTAACCCTAACCCTAACCCTAACCCTAACCCTAACCCTAACCCTAACCCTAACCCTAACCCTAACCCTAACCCTAACCCTAACCCTAACCCTAACCCTAACCCTAACCCTAACCCTAACCCTAACCCTAACCCTAACCCTAACCCTAACCCTAACCCTAACCCTAACCCTAACCCTAACCCTAACCCTAACCCTAACCCTAACCCTAACCCTAACCCTAACCCTAACCCTAACCCTAACCCTAACCCTAACCCTAACCCTAACCCTAACCCTAACCCTAACCCTAACCCTAACCCTAACCCTAACCCTAACCCTAACCCTAACCCTAACCCTAACCCTAACCCTAACCCTAACCCTAACCCTAACCCTAACCCTAACCCTAACCCTAACCCTAACCCTAACCCTAACCCTAACCCTAACCCTAACCCTAACCCTAACCCTAACCCTAACCCTAACCCTAACCCTAACCCTAACCCTAACCCTAACCCTAACCCTAACCCTAACCCTAACCCTAACCCTAACCCTAACCCTAACCCTAACCCTAACCCTAACCCTAACCCTAACCCTAACCCTAACCCTAACCCTAACCCTAACCCTAACCCTAACCCTAACCCTAACCCTAACCCTAACCCTAACCCTAACCCTAACCCTAACCCTAACCCTAACCCTAACCCTAACCCTAACCCTAACCCTAACCCTAACCCTAACCCTAACCCTAACCCTAACCCTAACCCTAACCCTAACCCTAACCCTAACCCTAACCCTAACCCTAACCCTAACCCTAACCCTAACCCTAACCCTAACCCTAACCCTAACCCTAACCCTAACCCTAACCCTAACCCTAACCCTAACCCTAACCCTAACCCTAACCCTAACCCTAACCCTAACCCTAACCCTAACCCTAACCCTAACCCTAACCCTAACCCTAACCCTAACCCTAACCCTAACCCTAACCCTAACCCTAACCCTAACCCTAACCCTAACCCTAACCCTAACCCTAACCCTAACCCTAACCCTAACCCTAACCCTAACCCTAACCCTAACCCTAACCCTAACCCTAACCCTAACCCTAACCCTAACCCTAACCCTAACCCTAACCCTAACCCTAACCCTAACCCTAACCCTAACCCTAACCCTAACCCTAACCCTAACCCTAACCCTAACCCTAACCCTAACCCTAACCCTAACCCTAACCCTAACCCTAACCCTAACCCTAACCCTAACCCTAACCCTAACCCTAACCCTAACCCTAACCCTAACCCTAACCCTAACCCTAACCCTAACCCTAACCCTAACCCTAACCCTAACCCTAACCCTAACCCTAACCCTAACCCTAACCCTAACCCTAACCCTAACCCTAACCCTAACCCTAACCCTAACCCTAACCCTAACCCTAACCCTAACCCTAACCCTAACCCTAACCCTAACCCTAACCCTAACCCTAACCCTAACCCTAACCCTAACCCTAACCCTAACCCTAACCCTAACCCTAACCCTAACCCTAACCCTAACCCTAACCCTAACCCTAACCCTAACCCTAACCCTAACCCTAACCCTAACCCTAACCCTAACCCTAACCCTAACCCTAACCCTAACCCTAACCCTAACCCTAACCCTAACCCTAACCCTAACCCTAACCCTAACCCTAACCCTAACCCTAACCCTAACCCTAACCCTAACCCTAACCCTAACCCTAACCCTAACCCTAACCCTAACCCTAACCCTAACCCTAACCCTAACCCTAACCCTAACCCTAACCCTAACCCTAACCCTAACCCTAACCCTAACCCTAACCCTAACCCTAACCCTAACCCTAACCCTAACCCTAACCCTAACCCTAACCCTAACCCTAACCCTAACCCTAACCCTAACCCTAACCCTAACCCTAACCCTAACCCTAACCCTAACCCTAACCCTAACCCTAACCCTAACCCTAACCCTAACCCTAACCCTAACCCTAACCCTAACCCTAACCCTAACCCTAACCCTAACCCTAACCCTAACCCTAACCCTAACCCTAACCCTAACCCTAACCCTAACCCTAACCCTAACCCTAACCCTAACCCTAACCCTAACCCTAACCCTAACCCTAACCCTAACCCTAACCCTAACCCTAACCCTAACCCTAACCCTAACCCTAACCCTAACCCTAACCCTAACCCTAACCCTAACCCTAACCCTAACCCTAACCCTAACCCTAACCCTAACCCTAACCCTAACCCTAACCCTAACCCTAACCCTAACCCTAACCCTAACCCTAACCCTAACCCTAACCCTAACCCTAACCCTAACCCTAACCCTAACCCTAACCCTAACCCTAACCCTAACCCTAACCCTAACCCTAACCCTAACCCTAACCCTAACCCTAACCCTAACCCTAACCCTAACCCTAACCCTAACCCTAACCCTAACCCTAACCCTAACCCTAACCCTAACCCTAACCCTAACCCTAACCCTAACCCTAACCCTAACCCTAACCCTAACCCTAACCCTAACCCTAACCCTAACCCTAACCCTAACCCTAACCCTAACCCTAACCCTAACCCTAACCCTAACCCTAACCCTAACCCTAACCCTAACCCTAACCCTAACCCTAACCCTAACCCTAACCCTAACCCTAACCCTAACCCTAACCCTAACCCTAACCCTAACCCTAACCCTAACCCTAACCCTAACCCTAACCCTAACCCTAACCCTAACCCTAACCCTAACCCTAACCCTAACCCTAACCCTAACCCTAACCCTAACCCTAACCCTAACCCTAACCCTAACCCTAACCCTAACCCTAACCCTAACCCTAACCCTAACCCTAACCCTAACCCTAACCCTAACCCTAACCCTAACCCTAACCCTAACCCTAACCCTAACCCTAACCCTAACCCTAACCCTAACCCTAACCCTAACCCTAACCCTAACCCTAACCCTAACCCTAACCCTAACCCTAACCCTAACCCTAACCCTAACCCTAACCCTAACCCTAACCCTAACCCTAACCCTAACCCTAACCCTAACCCTAACCCTAACCCTAACCCTAACCCTAACCCTAACCCTAACCCTAACCCTAACCCTAACCCTAACCCTAACCCTAACCCTAACCCTAACCCTAACCCTAACCCTAACCCTAACCCTAACCCTAACCCTAACCCTAACCCTAACCCTAACCCTAACCCTAACCCTAACCCTAACCCTAACCCTAACCCTAACCCTAACCCTAACCCTAACCCTAACCCTAACCCTAACCCTAACCCTAACCCTAACCCTAACCCTAACCCTAACCCTAACCCTAACCCTAACCCTAACCCTAACCCTAACCCTAACCCTAACCCTAACCCTAACCCTAACCCTAACCCTAACCCTAACCCTAACCCTAACCCTAACCCTAACCCTAACCCTAACCCTAACCCTAACCCTAACCCTAACCCTAACCCTAACCCTAACCCTAACCCTAACCCTAACCCTAACCCTAACCCTAACCCTAACCCTAACCCTAACCCTAACCCTAACCCTAACCCTAACCCTAACCCTAACCCTAACCCTAACCCTAACCCTAACCCTAACCCTAACCCTAACCCTAACCCTAACCCTAACCCTAACCCTAACCCTAACCCTAACCCTAACCCTAACCCTAACCCTAACCCTAACCCTAACCCTAACCCTAACCCTAACCCTAACCCTAACCCTAACCCTAACCCTAACCCTAACCCTAACCCTAACCCTAACCCTAACCCTAACCCTAACCCTAACCCTAACCCTAACCCTAACCCTAACCCTAACCCTAACCCTAACCCTAACCCTAACCCTAACCCTAACCCTAACCCTAACCCTAACCCTAACCCTAACCCTAACCCTAACCCTAACCCTAACCCTAACCCTAACCCTAACCCTAACCCTAACCCTAACCCTAACCCTAACCCTAACCCTAACCCTAACCCTAACCCTAACCCTAACCCTAACCCTAACCCTAACCCTAACCCTAACCCTAACCCTAACCCTAACCCTAACCCTAACCCTAACCCTAACCCTAACCCTAACCCTAACCCTAACCCTAACCCTAACCCTAACCCTAACCCTAACCCTAACCCTAACCCTAACCCTAACCCTAACCCTAACCCTAACCCTAACCCTAACCCTAACCCTAACCCTAACCCTAACCCTAACCCTAACCCTAACCCTAACCCTAACCCTAACCCTAACCCTAACCCTAACCCTAACCCTAACCCTAACCCTAACCCTAACCCTAACCCTAACCCTAACCCTAACCCTAACCCTAACCCTAACCCTAACCCTAACCCTAACCCTAACCCTAACCCTAACCCTAACCCTAACCCTAACCCTAACCCTAACCCTAACCCTAACCCTAACCCTAACCCTAACCCTAACCCTAACCCTAACCCTAACCCTAACCCTAACCCTAACCCTAACCCTAACCCTAACCCTAACCCTAACCCTAACCCTAACCCTAACCCTAACCCTAACCCTAACCCTAACCCTAACCCTAACCCTAACCCTAACCCTAACCCTAACCCTAACCCTAACCCTAACCCTAACCCTAACCCTAACCCTAACCCTAACCCTAACCCTAACCCTAACCCTAACCCTAACCCTAACCCTAACCCTAACCCTAACCCTAACCCTAACCCTAACCCTAACCCTAACCCTAACCCTAACCCTAACCCTAACCCTAACCCTAACCCTAACCCTAACCCTAACCCTAACCCTAACCCTAACCCTAACCCTAACCCTAACCCTAACCCTAACCCTAACCCTAACCCTAACCCTAACCCTAACCCTAACCCTAACCCTAACCCTAACCCTAACCCTAACCCTAACCCTAACCCTAACCCTAACCCTAACCCTAACCCTAACCCTAACCCTAACCCTAACCCTAACCCTAACCCTAACCCTAACCCTAACCCTAACCCTAACCCTAACCCTAACCCTAACCCTAACCCTAACCCTAACCCTAACCCTAACCCTAACCCTAACCCTAACCCTAACCCTAACCCTAACCCTAACCCTAACCCTAACCCTAACCCTAACCCTAACCCTAACCCTAACCCTAACCCTAACCCTAACCCTAACCCTAACCCTAACCCTAACCCTAACCCTAACCCTAACCCTAACCCTAACCCTAACCCTAACCCTAACCCTAACCCTAACCCTAACCCTAACCCTAACCCTAACCCTAACCCTAACCCTAACCCTAACCCTAACCCTAACCCTAACCCTAACCCTAACCCTAACCCTAACCCTAACCCTAACCCTAACCCTAACCCTAACCCTAACCCTAACCCTAACCCTAACCCTAACCCTAACCCTAACCCTAACCCTAACCCTAACCCTAACCCTAACCCTAACCCTAACCCTAACCCTAACCCTAACCCTAACCCTAACCCTAACCCTAACCCTAACCCTAACCCTAACCCTAACCCTAACCCTAACCCTAACCCTAACCCTAACCCTAACCCTAACCCTAACCCTAACCCTAACCCTAACCCTAACCCTAACCCTAACCCTAACCCTAACCCTAACCCTAACCCTAACCCTAACCCTAACCCTAACCCTAACCCTAACCCTAACCCTAACCCTAACCCTAACCCTAACCCTAACCCTAACCCTAACCCTAACCCTAACCCTAACCCTAACCCTAACCCTAACCCTAACCCTAACCCTAACCCTAACCCTAACCCTAACCCTAACCCTAACCCTAACCCTAACCCTAACCCTAACCCTAACCCTAACCCTAACCCTAACCCTAACCCTAACCCTAACCCTAACCCTAACCCTAACCCTAACCCTAACCCTAACCCTAACCCTAACCCTAACCCTAACCCTAACCCTAACCCTAACCCTAACCCTAACCCTAACCCTAACCCTAACCCTAACCCTAACCCTAACCCTAACCCTAACCCTAACCCTAACCCTAACCCTAACCCTAACCCTAACCCTAACCCTAACCCTAACCCTAACCCTAACCCTAACCCTAACCCTAACCCTAACCCTAACCCTAACCCTAACCCTAACCCTAACCCTAACCCTAACCCTAACCCTAACCCTAACCCTAACCCTAACCCTAACCCTAACCCTAACCCTAACCCTAACCCTAACCCTAACCCTAACCCTAACCCTAACCCTAACCCTAACCCTAACCCTAACCCTAACCCTAACCCTAACCCTAACCCTAACCCTAACCCTAACCCTAACCCTAACCCTAACCCTAACCCTAACCCTAACCCTAACCCTAACCCTAACCCTAACCCTAACCCTAACCCTAACCCTAACCCTAACCCTAACCCTAACCCTAACCCTAACCCTAACCCTAACCCTAACCCTAACCCTAACCCTAACCCTAACCCTAACCCTAACCCTAACCCTAACCCTAACCCTAACCCTAACCCTAACCCTAACCCTAACCCTAACCCTAACCCTAACCCTAACCCTAACCCTAACCCTAACCCTAACCCTAACCCTAACCCTAACCCTAACCCTAACCCTAACCCTAACCCTAACCCTAACCCTAACCCTAACCCTAACCCTAACCCTAACCCTAACCCTAACCCTAACCCTAACCCTAACCCTAACCCTAACCCTAACCCTAACCCTAACCCTAACCCTAACCCTAACCCTAACCCTAACCCTAACCCTAACCCTAACCCTAACCCTAACCCTAACCCTAACCCTAACCCTAACCCTAACCCTAACCCTAACCCTAACCCTAACCCTAACCCTAACCCTAACCCTAACCCTAACCCTAACCCTAACCCTAACCCTAACCCTAACCCTAACCCTAACCCTAACCCTAACCCTAACCCTAACCCTAACCCTAACCCTAACCCTAACCCTAACCCTAACCCTAACCCTAACCCTAACCCTAACCCTAACCCTAACCCTAACCCTAACCCTAACCCTAACCCTAACCCTAACCCTAACCCTAACCCTAACCCTAACCCTAACCCTAACCCTAACCCTAACCCTAACCCTAACCCTAACCCTAACCCTAACCCTAACCCTAACCCTAACCCTAACCCTAACCCTAACCCTAACCCTAACCCTAACCCTAACCCTAACCCTAACCCTAACCCTAACCCTAACCCTAACCCTAACCCTAACCCTAACCCTAACCCTAACCCTAACCCTAACCCTAACCCTAACCCTAACCCTAACCCTAACCCTAACCCTAACCCTAACCCTAACCCTAACCCTAACCCTAACCCTAACCCTAA
This sequence comes from Hippocampus zosterae, assembly GCF_025434085.1. Taxonomy (NCBI): domain Eukaryota; kingdom Metazoa; phylum Chordata; class Actinopteri; order Syngnathiformes; family Syngnathidae; genus Hippocampus; species Hippocampus zosterae. Next base: position 14,768 of record NW_026262959.1, read on the forward strand.
CCCTAACCCTAACCCTAACCCTAACCCTAACCCTAACCCTAACCCTAACCCTAACCCTAACCCTAACCCTAACCCTAACCCTAACCCTAACCCTAACCCTAACCCTAACCCTAACCCTAACCCTAACCCTAACCCTAACCCTAACCCTAACCCTAACCCTAACCCTAACCCTAACCCTAACCCTAACCCTAACCCTAACCCTAACCCTAACCCTAACCCTAACCCTAACCCTAACCCTAACCCTAACCCTAACCCTAACCCTAACCCTAACCCTAACCCTAACCCTAACCCTAACCCTAACCCTAACCCTAACCCTAACCCTAACCCTAACCCTAACCCTAACCCTAACCCTAACCCTAACCCTAACCCTAACCCTAACCCTAACCCTAACCCTAACCCTAACCCTAACCCTAACCCTAACCCTAACCCTAACCCTAACCCTAACCCTAACCCTAACCCTAACCCTAACCCTAACCCTAACCCTAACCCTAACCCTAACCCTAACCCTAACCCTAACCCTAACCCTAACCCTAACCCTAACCCTAACCCCTAACCCTAACCCTAACCCTAACCCTAACCCTAACCCTAACCCTAACCCTAACCCTAACCCTAACCCTAACCCTAACCCTAACCCTAACCCTAACCCCCTAACCCTAACCCTAACCCTAACCCTAACCCTAACCCTAACCCTAACCCTAACCCTAACCCTAACCCTAACCCTAACCCTAACCCTAACCCTAACCCTAACCCTAACCCTAACCCTAACCCTAACCCTAACCCTAACCCTAACCCTAACCCTAACCCTAACCCTAACCCTAACCCTAACCCTAACCCTAACCCTAACCCTAACCCCTAATTTGACCGCACAACTCATTCCTATGAAGATACATTCAAAGTCAAAAAATGTGCTCAGCTCGGTCTGAAAATGCATTTAAAGCAATAAAAACTCAAATTGAGCGTCACGCCTAAAGCAAAGGACTTATGCACACTCTTCAACATGTATTTTGTTCAGGTTGACCTCCTGAAGCCCAAATGACAATTAATTTGATCACACAACTCATTTTTATGAAGATACATTCAAAATCAAAAAACGTGCTCAGCTCGGACTGAAAATGCATTTAAAGCAATAAAATTTCTAATTGAGTGTAACGCCTAAACCAAATGACTTATGCACACACTTCAACATGTATTTAGTTCAGGTTGACCTCCTGAAGCCTAAATGAGCATTAATTTGACCGCACAACTCATTCCTATGAAGATACATTCAAACTCAGAAAATGTGCTAAGCTCGGCCTGAAAATACATTTTAAGCAATAAAACTCAAATTGAGTGTCACGCCTAAACCAAAGGACTTATGCACACAATCAACATGTATTTAGTTCAGGTTGACCTCCTGAAGCTTAAATGAGCATTAATTTGACCGCACAACTCATTTTTATGAAGATACATTCAAACTCAGAAAACCTTCTCGACTCAGCCTGAAAATGTATTTAAAGCAATAAAAACTCAAATTGAGTGTCACGCCTAAACCAAAGGACTTATGCACACATTTCAACATGTATTTAGTTCAGGTTGACCTCCTGAAGCCTAAATGAGCATTAATTTGACCACACAACTCATTCCTATGAAGATACATTCAAACTCAAAAAATGTGCTCAGCTCGGCCTGAAAATGCATTTAAAGCAATAAAAACTCAAATTGAGTATCACGCCTAAAGCAAAGGACTTATGCACACTCTTCAACATGTATTTTGTTCAGGTTGACCTCCTGAAGCCCAAATGACAATTAATTTGATCACACAACTCATTTTTATGAAGATACATTCAAACTCCGTGAGTCGTCACCTTACCGTGGTGGAGGGGTTTGTGTGTCCCAATGATCCTAGAAGCTAAGTTGTCTGGGGCTTTATGCCCCTGGCAGGGTCACCCATGGCAAACAGGTTCTAGGTGAGGGGCCAGACAAAGCACGGCTCAAAAGACCCCAATGACGACAAAAATAAATGGATCTAGGTTTCCCTTGCCCGGACGCGGGTCACCGGGGCCCCCCTCTGGAGCCAGGCCTGGAGGTGGGGCTCGTTGGCAGGCGCCTGGTGGCCGGGCTTACACCCATGGGGCCCGGCCGGGCACAGCCCGAAGAGGCAACGTGGGTCCCCCTTCCCATGGGCTCACCACCCATGAGAGGGGCCAAAGGGGTCGGGTGCAATGCGAGCTGGGCGGCAGCCAAAGGCGGGGACCCTGGCGGTCCGATCCTCGGCTGCAGAAGCTAGCTCTTGGGACATGGAATGTCACCTCTCTGGCAGGGAAGGAGCCCGAGCTGGTGTGTGAGGCAGAGAATTTCCGACTGGATATAGTCGGACTTGCTTCCACACACAGCCTGGGTTCCGGTACCAGTTCTCTCGAGAGGGGTTGGACTCTCTTCCACTCTGGAGTTGCTCACGGTGAGAGGCGCAGAGCAGGTGTGGGCATACTCATTGCCCCCCGGCTCAGTGCCTGTACATTGGGGTTCACACCGGTAGACGAGAGGGTTGCCTCCCTCCGCCTTCGGGTGGGTGGACGGGTCCTGACTGTTGTTTGTGCATATGCACCAAACAGCAGCTCAGCATACCCACCCTTTTTGGAGTCCTTGGAGGGTGTGCTGGAGAGTACTCCTGCTGGGGACTCCATTGTTCTGCTGGGGGACTTCAATGCTCACGTGGGCAATGACAGTGATACCTGGAGGGGCGTGATTGGGAGGAACGGCCCCCCCGATCAAAACCCGAGTGGTGTTTTGTTATTGGACTTCTGTGCTCGCCACGGATTGTCCATAACGAACACCTTGTTCAAACATAAGGGTGTCCATATGTGCACTTGGCACCAGGACACCCTAGGCCGCAGTTCGATGATCGACTTTGTAGTTGTATCATCGGATTTGCGGCCGCATGTTCTGGACACTCGGGTGAAGAGAGGGGCGGAGCTGTCAACTGATCACCACCTGGTGGTGAGTAGGCTCCGATGGTGGGGGAAGATGCCGGTCCGTCCTGGCAGACCCAAACGTATAGTGAGGGTTTGTTGGGAGCGTCTGGCGGAATCCCCTGTCAGAAGGAGTTTCAACTCCCACCTCCGACAGAGCTTTTCCCATGTTCCGGGGGAGACGGGGGACATTGAGTCCGAGTGGACCATGTTCCGTGCCTCTATTGTTGAGGCGGCCAATCTGAGTTGTGGCCGTAAGGTGGATGGTGCCTGTCGTGGCGGCAATCCTCGTACTCGCTGGTGGACACCAGCAGTAAGGGATGCCGTCAAGCTGAAGAAGGAGTCCTATCGAGCCTTTATGGCCTGTGGGACCCCAGAGGCAGCTGACGGGTATCGACTGGCCAAGCGGACCGCGGCTTCGGTGGTCGCCGAGGCAAAAACCCGAGCGTGGGAAGAGTTCGGTGAGGCCATGGAAGCCGACTTCCGGACGGCTTCGAGGAAATTCTGGTCCACCATCCGACGTCTCAGGAGGGGGAAGCAGTGCACCACTAACACTGTGTACAGTGGGGAAGGGGCGCTGCTGACTTCGACTCGGGACGTTGTGAACCGGTGGGCAGAGTACTTCGAAGACCTCCTCAACTCCACCAACACGCCTTCCTTTGAGGAAGCAGAGCCTGGGGACTCTGAGGTGGGCTCTCCTATCTCTGTGGTTGAAGTCACCGATGTGGTTAAAAAGCTCCTCGGTGGCAAGGCCCCGGGGGTGGATGAGATCCGCCCGGAGTTCCTCAAGGCTCTGGATGTTGTGGGGCTGTCCTGGTTGACACGCCTCTGCAACATCGCGTGGTCAACGGGGAGAGTGCCTCTGGATTGGCAGACCGGGGTGGTAGTCCCTCTTTTTAAAAAGGGGGACCGGAGGGTGTGTTCCAACTACAGAGGGATCACACTCCTCAGCCTCCCTGGCAAGGTCTATTCAGGGGTGCTGGAGAGGAGGGTCCGTCAGGAAGTCGAGCCTCAGATTGAGGAGGAGCAGTGTGGTTTTCGTCCCGGCCGTGGAACAGTGGACCAGCTCTACACCCTTAGCAGGGTCCTTGAGGGTATGTGGGAATTCGCCCAACCAGTCTACATGTGTTTTGTGGACTTGGAGAAGGCGTTTGACCGTGTCCCTCGGGGAGTTCTGTGGGGGGTGCTTCGTGGGTATGGGGTACCGAACCCCCTGATACGGGCTGTTCGGTCACTATACCACCGATGTCAGAGTTTGGTTCGCATTGCCGGCAGTAAGTCGGAATCGTTTCCAGTGAGGGTAGGACTCCGCCAAGGCTGCCCTTTGTCGCCGATTCTGTTCATAACCTTTATGGACAGAATTTCTAGGCGCAGCCGAAGCGTTGAGGGGGTCCGTTTTGGGGGCCTCAGTATTACATCCCTGCTTTTTGCAGATGATGTGGTGCTGTTGGCTCCTTCAAACGGGGCTCTCCAACTCTCACTGGAGCGTTTCGCAGCCGAGTGTGAAGCGGTTGGGATGAAAATCAGCACCTCCAAATCTGAAACCATGGTCCTCAGTCGGAAAAGGGTGGAGTGCCCCCTCCGGGTCGGGGAGGAGATCTTACCCCAAGTGGAGGAGTTCAAGTATCTTGGGGTCTTGTTCACGAGTGGGGGTAGGAGGGAGCGGGAGATCGACAGGCGGATCGGTGCAGCGTCTGCTGTGATGCGGACGTTGTATCGGTCTGTCGTGGTGAAGAAGGAGCTGAGCCAAAGGGCGAAGCTCTCAATTTACCGGTCGATCTACGTCCCAACCCTCACCTATGGTCACGAGCTATGGGTTGTGACCGAAAGAACGAGATCCCGGATACAAGCGGCTGAAATGAGTTTTCTCCGCAGGGTGTCCGGGCTCTCCCTTAGAGATAAGGTGAGAAGCTCAGTCATCCGGGAGAGGCTCAGAGTCGAGCCGCTTCTCCTCCACATCGAGAGGAGCCAGATGAGGTGGCTTGGGCATCTGATTCGGATGCCTCCTGAGCGCCTCCCCGGTGAGGTGTTCCGGTCATGTCCCACCGGGAGGAGACCCCGAGGAAGACCCAGGACACGCTGGAGAGACTATGTCACCCAGCTTGCCTGGGAACGACTCGGGATCCCCCGGGGAGAGCTGGAAGAAGTAGCTAGGGAGAGGGAAGTCTGGGCTTCCCTGCTAAAGCTGTTGCCCCCGCGACCCGGCCCCGGATAAGCGGTAGATGATGGATGGATGGGATGGATGGATGGACATTCAAACTCAGAAAACGTTCTCGACTCAGCCTGAAAATGTATTTAAAGCAATAAAAACTCAAATTGAGTGTCACGCCTAAACCAAAGGACTTATGCACACACTTCAACATGTATTTAGTTCAGGTTGACCTCCTGAAGCCTAAATGAGCATTAATTTGACCACACAACTCATTCCTATGAAGATACATTCAAACTCAAAAAATGTGCTCAGCTCGGCCTGAAAATGCATTTAAAATAAATAAAACTCAAATTGAGTGTCACGCGTAAACCAAAGGTTTTATGCACACAATTCAACACGTATTTAGTTCAGGTTGACCTCCTGAAGCCTAAATGACAATTACTTTGACCTCACAACTTATTCCTATGAAGATACATTCAAAGTAAAAAAAAAACGTGCTCAGCTCGGCATGAAAATGCATTTAAAGCAATAAAAATTCAAATTGAGTGTCACGACTAAACCAAAGGACTTATGCACACACTTCAACATGTATTTATTTCAGGTTGACCTCCTGAAGCCTAAATGACCATTAATTTGATCACACAACTCATTCCCATGATGATACATTCACAGTCAGAAAACGTGCTCAGCTCGGCCTGAAAATGCATTTAAAACAAATACAACTCAAATTGAGTGTCACGCATAAACCAAAGGTTTTATGCACACATTTGAACATGCATTTTGTTCAGGTTGACCTCCTGATGACTAAATGAGCATTAATTTGACCACACAACTCATTCCTATGAAGATACATTCAAACTCAGAAAATGTGCTCAGCTCGCCCTGAAAATACATTTTAAGCAATAAAACTCAAATTGAGTGTCACGCCTAAACCAAAGGAATTATGCACACACTCAACATGTATTTAGTTCAGGTTGACCTCCTGAAGCCTAAATGAGCATTAATTTGACCGCACAACTCATTCCTATGAAGATACATTCAAAGTCAAAAAATGTGCTCAGCTTGGTCTGAAAATGCATTGAAAGAAATAAAAACTCAAATTGAGTGTCACGCCTAAAGCAAAGGACTTATGCACACACTTCAACATGTATTTTGTTCAGGTTGACCTCCTGAAGCCTAAATGACAATTAATTTGATCACCCAACTCATTTTTATGAAGATACATTCAAAGTCATAAAACGTGCTCAGCTCGGCCTGAAAATGCATTTAAAGCAATAAAAACTCAAATTGAGTGTCACGCCTAAAGCAAAGGACTTATGCACACACTCAACATGTATTTAGTTCAGGTTGACCTCCTGAAGCCTAAATGAGCATTAATTTGACCACACAACTCATTCCTATGAAGATACATTCAAACTCAGAAAACGTGCTCAATTCGGCCTGAAAGTGCATTTAAAGCAATAAAAACTCAAAATTGAGTGTCACGCCTAAACATAAGGACTTATGCACACATTTCAACATGTATTTAGTTCAGGTTGACCTCCTGAAGCCTAAATGAGCATTAATTTTACCACACAACTCATTGCTATTAAGATACATTCAAACTCAGAAAATGTGCTCAGCTCGGCCTAAAAATGCATTTAAAATAAATAAAACTCAAATTGAGTGTCACGCATAAACCAAAGGTTTTATGCACACATTTGAACGTGCATTTTGTTCAGGTTGACCTCCTGATGACTAAATGAGCATTAATTTGACCACACAACTCATTCCTATAAAGATACATTCAAAGTCAGAAAACATGCTCAGCTGAGCATTAATTTGACCACACAACTCATTCCTATGAAGATACATTCAAACTCAGAAAATGTGCTCACCTCGGCCTGAAAATACATTTTAAGCAATAAAACTCAAATTGAGTGTCACGCCTAAACCAAAGGACTTATTCACACAATCAACATGTATTTAGTTCAGGTTGACCTCCTGAAGCCTAAATGAGCATTAATTTGACCGCACAACTCATTTTTATGAAGATACATTCAAACTCAGAAAACGTGCTCGACTCAGCCTGAAAATGCATTTAAAGCAATAAAAATTCAAATTGAGTATCACGCCTAAAGCAAAGGACTTATGCACACTCTTCAACATGTATTTTGTTCAGGTTGACCTCCTGAAGCCCAATTGACAATTAATTTGATCACACAACTCATTTTTATGAAGATACATTGAAACTCAGAAAACGTGCTCGACTCAGCCTGAAAATGCATTTAAAGCAATAAAAACTCAAATTGAGTGTCATGCCTAAACCAATGACTTATGCACACATTTCAACACGTATTTAGTTCAGGTTGACCTCCTGAAGCCTAAATGACAATTACTTTGACCTCACAACTTATTCCTATGAAGATACATTCAAAGTCAAAAAAACGTGCTCAGCTCGGCCTGAAAATGCATTTAAAGCAATAAAAATTCAAATTGAGTGTCACGCCTAAACCAAAGGACTTATGCACACACTTCAACATGTATTCTGTTCAGGTTGACGTCCTGAAGCCTAAATGAGCATTAATTTGACTACACAACTCATTCCTATGAAGATACATTCAAAGTCAGAAACGCGCTCAACTCGGCCTGAAAATGCATTTAAAGCAATAAAAACTGAAATTGAGTGTCACGCCTAAAGCAAAGGACTTATGCACACACTTCAACATGTATTTTGTTCAGGTTGACCTCCTGAAGCCTAAATGACAATTAATTTGATCACACAACTCATTTTTATGAAGATACATTCAAAGTGATAAAACGTGCTCAGCTCGGCCTGAAAATGCATTTAAAGCTATAAAAACTCAAATTGAGTGTCACGCCTAAACCAAAGGACTTGTGCACACATTTCAACATGTATTTAGTTCAGGTTGACCTCCTGAAGCCTAAATGATAACTAATTTGACCACACAACTCATTCCTAAGAAGATACATTCAAACTCAGAAAATGTGCTCATCTCGGCCTGAAAATACATTTTAAGCAATAAAACTCAAATTGAGTGTCACGCCTAAACCAAAGGACTTATGCACACACTAAACATGTATTTAGTTCAGGTTGACCTCCTGAAGCCTAAATGAGCATTAATTTGACCACACAACTCATTCCTATGAAGATACATTCAAACTCAGAAAACGTGCTCAATTCGGCCTGAAAGTGCATTTAAAGCAATAAAAACTCAAAATTGAGTGTCACGCCCAAACATAAGGACTTATGCACCCACTTCAACACGTATTTAGTTCAGGATAACCTCCTGAAGCCTAAATGAGCATTAATTTGACCACACAACTAATTCCTATGAAGATACATTCAAACTCAGAAAATGTGCTCAGCTCGGCCTGAAAATGCATTTAAAATAAATAAAAATCAAATTGAGTGTCACGCGTAAACCAAAGGTTTTATGCACACATTTCAACACGTATTTAGTTCAGGTTGACCTCCTGAAGCCTAAATGACAATTAATCTGACCACACAACTCATTCCTATGAAGATGCATTCAAACTCAGAAAATGTGCTCAACTCGGTCTGAAAATGCATTTTAAGCAATAAAAACTCAAATTGAGTGTCACGACTAAAGCAAAGGACTTATGCGCACACTTCAACATGTATTTTGTTCAGGATGATCCCCTGAAGCCTAAATGAGCATTAATTTAACCACACAACTCATTCCTATAAGATTCATTCAAACTCAGAAAACGTTCTCAGCTCGGCCTGAAAATGCATTTAAAACAAATACAACTCAAATTGAGTGTCACACATAAACCAAAGGTTTTATGCACACATTTGAACATGCATTTTGTTCAGGTTGACGTCCTGAAGCCTAAATGACATTTAATTTGATCACACAACTCATTTTTATGAAGATACATTCAAACTCAGAAAATGTGCTCAGCTCGGCCTGAAAATACATTTTAAGCAATAAAACTCAAATTGAGTGTCACGCCAAAACCAAAGGACTTAGGCATACAGTCAACATGTATTTAGTTCAGGTTGACCTCCTGAAGCCTAAATGAGCATTAATTTGACCGCAAAACTCATACCTATGAAGATACATTCAAAGTCAAAAAATGTGCTCAGCTCGGTCTGAAAATGCATTTAAAACAATAAAAACACAAATTGAGTGTCACGCCTAAAGCAAAGGACTTATGCACACACTTCAACATGTATTTTTTTCAGGTTGGCCTCCTGAAGCCTAAGTGACAATTAATTTGATCACACAACTCATTTTTATGAAGATACATTCAAAGTCATAAAACGTGCTCAGCTCGGCCTGAAAATACATTTTAAGCAATAAAACTCAAATTGAGTGTCACGCCTAAACCAAAGGACTTATGCACACACTAAACATGTATTTAGTTCAGGTTGACCTCCTGAAGCCTAAATGAGCATTAATTTGACCACACAACTCATTCCTATGAAGATACATTCAAACTCAGAAAACGTGCTCAATTCGGCCTGAAAGTGCATTTAAAGCAATAAAAACTCAAAATTGAGTGTCACGCCTAAACATAAGGACTTATGCAGACACTTCAACAAGTATTTAGTTCAGGATAACCTCCTGAAGCCTAAATGAGCATTAATTTGACCACACAACTCATTCCTATGAAGATACATTCAAACTCAGAAAATGTGCTCAGCTCGGCCTGAAAATGCATTTAAAATAAATAAAAATCAAATTGAGTGTCACGCGTAAACCAAAGGTTTTATGCACACATTTCAACACGTATTTAGTTCAGGTTGACCTCCTGAAGCCTAAATGACAATTAATTTGACCACACAACTCATTCCTATGAAGATGCATTCAAACTCAGAAAATGTGCTCAACTCGGTCTGAAAATGCATTTTAAGCAATAAAAACTCAAATTGAGTGTCACGCCTAAAGCAAAGGACTTATGCGCACACTTCAACATGTATTTTGTTCAGGATGATCCCCTGAAGCCTAAATGAGCATTAATTTAACCACACAACTCATTCCTATAAGATTCATTCAAACTCAGAAAACGTTCTCAGCTCGGCCTGAAAATGCATTTAAAACAAATACAACTCAAATTGAGTGTCACGCATAAACCAAAGGTTTTATGCACACATTTGAACATGCATTTTGTTCAGGTTGACCTCCTGAAGCCTAAATGACATTTAATTTGATCACACAACTCATTTTTATGAAGATACATTCAAACTCAGAAAATGTGCTCAGCTCGGCCTGAAAATACATTTTAAGCAATAAAACTCAAATTGAGTGTCACGCCAAAACCAAAGGACTTATGCATACAGTCAACATGTATTTAGTTCAGGTTGACCTCCTGAAGCCTAAATGAGCATTAATTTGACCGCAAAACTCATACCTATGAAGATACATTCAAAGTCAAAAAATGTGCTCAGCTCGGTCTGAAAATGCATTTAAAGCAATAAAAACACAAATTGAGTGTCACGCCTAAAGCAAAGGACTTATGCACACACTTCAACATTTATTTTTTTCAGGTTGGCCTCCTGAAGCCTAAGTGACAATTAATTTGATCACACAACTCATTTTTATGAAGATACATTCAAAGTCATAAAACGTGCTCAGCTCGGCCTGAAAATGCATTTAAAGCAATAAAAACTCAAATTGAGTGTCACGCCTAAACCAATGGACTTGTGCACACATTTCAACATGTATTTAGTTCAGGTTGACCTCCTGAAACCTAAATGAGCATTAATTTGACCACACAACTCATTCCTCTGAAGATACATTCAAACTCAGAAAATGGGCTCAGCTCGGCCTGAAAATGCATTTAAAATAAATAAAACTCAAATTGAGTGTCACGCGTAAACCAAAGGTTTTATGCACACATTTCAACACGTATTTAGTTCAGGTTGACCTCCTGAAGCCTAAATGACAATTAATTTGAGCACACAACTCATTCCTATGAAGATGCATTCAAACTCAGAAAATGTGCTCAACTCGGTCTGAAAATGCATTTTAAGCAATAAAAACTCAAATTGAGTGTCACGCCTAAAGCAAAGGACTTATGCGCACACTTCAACATGTATTTTGTTCAGGATGATCCCCTGAAGCCTAAATGAGCATTAATTTAACCACACAACTCATTCCTATAAGATACATTCAAACTCAGAAAACGTGCTCAGCTCGGCCTGAAAATGCATTTAAAACAAATACAACTCAAATTGAGTGTCACGCATAAACCAAAGGTTTTATGCACACATTTGAACATGCATTTTGTTCAGGTTGACCTCCTGATGACTAAATGAGCATTAATTTGACCACACAACTCATTCCTATAAAGATACATTCAAAGTCAGAAAACGTGCTCAGCTCAGCATTAATTTGACCATACAACTCATTCCTATGAAGATACATTCAAACTCAGAAAATGTGCTCAGCTCGGCCTGAAAATACATTTTAAGCAATAAAACTCAAATTGAGTGTCACGCCAAAACCAAAGGACTTATGCATACAGTCAACATGTATTTAGTTCAGGTTTACCTCCTGAAGCCTAAATGAGCATTAATTTGACCGCAAAACTCATTCCTATGAAGATACATTCAAAGTCAAAAAATGTGCTCAGCTCGGTCTGAAAATGCATTTAAAGCAATAAAAACTCAAATTGAGTGTCACGCCTAAAGCAAAGGACTTATGCACACACTTCAACATGTATTTTGTTCAGGTTGACCTCCTGAAGCCTAAATGAAAATTAATTTGACTGCACAACTCATTCCTATGAAGATACATTCAAAGTCAAAAAATGTGCTTAGCCCGGTCTGAAAATGCATTTAAAGCAATAAAAACTCAAATTGAGTGTCACGCCTAAACCAAAGGACTTACGCACACATTTCAACATGTATTTAGTTCAGGTTGACCTCCTGAAGCCTAAATGACAATTAATTTGATCACACAACTCATTTTTAAGAAGATACATTCAAAGTCATAAAACGTGCTCAGCTCGGCCTGAAAATGAATTTTTAGCAATAAAAACTCAAATGGAGTGTCACGCCTAAACCAAAGGACTTGTGCACACATTTCAACATGTATTTAGTTCAGGTTGACCTCCTGAAGCCTAAATGAGCATTAATTTGACCACACAACTCATTCCTATGAAGATACATTCAAACTCACAAAACGTGCTCAATTCGGCCTGAAAGTGCATTTAAAACAATAAAAACTCAAAATTGAGTGTCACGCCTAAACATAAGGACTTATGCACACATTTCAACATGTATTTAGTTCAGGTTGACCTCCTGAAACCTAAATGAGCATTAATTTTACCACACAACTCATTCCTATGAAGATACATTCAAAATCAGAAAATGTGCTCAGCTCGGCCTAAAAATGCATTTAAAATAAATAAAACTCAAATTGAGTGTCACGCATAAACCAAAGGTTTTATGCACACATTTGAACGTGCATTTTGTTCAGGTTGACCTCCTGATGACTAAATGAGCCTTAATTTGACCACACAACTCATTCCTATAAAGATACATTCAAAGTCAGAAAACATGCTCAGCTGAGCATTAATTTGACCACACAACTCATTCCTATGAAGATACATTCAAACTCAGAAAATGTGCTCAGCTCGGCCTGAAAATACATTTTAAGCAATAAAACTCAAATTGAGTGTCACGCCTAAACCAAAGGACTTATGCACACAATCAACATGTATTTAGTTCAGGTTGACCTCCAGAAGCCTAAATGAGCATTAATTTGACCGCACAACTCATTTTTATGAAGATACATTCAAACTCAGAAAACGTGCTCGACTCAGCCTGAAAATGCATTTAAAGCAATAAAAACTCAAATTGAGTATCACGCCTAAAGCAAAGGACTTATGCACACTCTTCAACATGTATTTTGTTCAGGTTGACCTCCTGAAGCCCAAATGACAATTAATTTGATCACACAACTCATTTTTATGAAGATACATTCAAACTCAGAAAACGTGCTCGACTCAGCCTGAAAATGCATTTAAAGCAATAAAAACTCAAATTGAGTGTCATGCCTAAACCAATGACTTATGCACACATTTCAACATGTATTTAGTTCAGGTTGACCTCCTGAAGCCTAAATGAGCATTAATTTGACCACACAACTCATTCCTATGAAGATAAATTCAAACTCAAAAAATGTGCTCAGCTCGGCCTGAAAATGCATTTAAAATAAATAAAACTCAAATTGAGTGTCACGCGTAAACCAAAGGTTTTATGCACACATTTCAACACGTATTTAGTTCAGTTTGACCTCCTGAAGCCTAAATGACAATTACTTTGACCTCACAACTTATTCCTATGAAGATACATTCAAAGTCAAAAAAACGTGCTCAGCTCGGCCTTAAAATGCATTTAAAGCAATAAAAATTCAAATTGAGTGTCACGCCTAAACCAAAGGACTTATGCACACACTTCAACATGTATTCTGTTCAGGTTGACGTCCTGAAGCCTAAATGAGCATTAATTTGACTACACAACTCATTCCTATGAAGATACATTCAAAGTCAGAAACGCGCTCAACTCGGCCTGAAAATGCATTTAAAGCAATAAAACTCAAATTGAGTGTCACGCATAAACCAAAGGTTTTATGCACACATTTGAACGTGCATTTTGTTCAGGTTGACCTCCTGATGACTAAATGAGCATTAATTTGACCACACAACTCATTCCTATGAAGATACATTCAAAATCAGAAAATGTGCTCAGCTCGGCCTAAAAATGCATTTAAAATAAATAAAACTCAAATTGAGTGTCACGCATAAACCAAAGGTTTTATGCACACATTTGAACGTGCATTTTGTTCAGATTGACCTCCTGAAGCCTAAATGATCACTAATTTGACCACACAACTCATTCCTAAGAAGATAGATTCAAACTCAGAAAACGTGCTCAGCTCGGCCTGAAAATACATTTTAAGCAATAAAACTCAAATTGAGTGTCACGCCTAAACCAAAGGACTTATGCACACACTAAACATGTATTTAGTTCAGGTTGACCTCCTGAAGCCTAAATGAGCATTAATTTGACCACACAACTCATTCCTATGAAGATACATTAGAACTCAGAAAACGTGCTCAATTCGGCCTGAAAGTGCATTTAAAGCAATAAAAACTCAAAATTGAGTGTCACGCCTAAACATAAGGACTTATGCACACACTTCAACAAGTATTTAGTTCAGAATAACCTCCTGAAGCCTAAATGAGCATTAATTTGACCACACAACTCATTCCTATGAAGATACATTCAAACTCAGAAAATGTGCTCAGCTCGACCTGAAAATGCATTTAAAATAAATAAAAATCAAATTGAGTGTCACGCGTAAACCAAAGGTTTTATGCACACATTTCAACACGTATTTAGTTCAGGTTGACCTCCTGAAGCCTAAATGACAATTAATTTGAGCACACAACTCATTCCTATGAAGATGCATTCAAACTCAGAAAATGTGCTCAACTCGGTCTGAAAATGCATTTTAAGCAATAAAAACTCAAATTGAGTGTCACGCCTAAAGCAAAGGACTTATGCGCACACTTCAACATGTATTTTGTTCAGGATGATCCCCTGAAGCCTAAATGAGCATTAATTTAACCACACAACTCATTCCTATAAGATACATTCAAACTCAGAAAACGTGCTCAGCTCGGCCTGAAAATGCATTTAAAACAAATACAACTCAAATTGAGTGTCACACATAAACCAAAGGTTTTATGCACACATTTGAACATGCATTTTGTTCAGGTTGACCTCCTGAAGCCTAAATGACAATTAATTTGATCACACAACTCATTTTTATGAAGATACATTCAAACTCAGAAAATGTGCTCAGCTCGGCCTGAAAATACATTTTAAGCAATAATACTCAAATTGAGTGTCACGCCAAAACCAAAGGACTTATGCATACAGTCAACATGTATTTAGTTCAGGTTGACCTCCTGAAGCCTAAATGAGCATTAATTTGACCGCAAAACTAATTCCTATGAAGATACATTCAAAGTCAAAAAATGTGCTCAGCTCGGTCTGAAAATGCATTTAAAGCAATAAAAACTCAAATTGAGTGTCACGCCTAAAGCAAAGGACTTATGCACACACTTCAACATGTATTTTGTTCAGGTTGGCCTCCTGAAGCCTAAATGACAATTAATTTGATCACACAACTCATTTTTATGAAGATACATTCAAAGTCATAAAACGTGCTCAGCTCGGCCTGAAAATGCATTTAAAGCAATAAAAACTCAAATTGAGTGTCACGCCTAAACCAATGGACTTGTGCACACATTTCAACATGTATTTAGTTCAGGTTGACCTCCTGAAACCTAAATGAGCATTAATTTGACCACACAACTCATTCCTCTGAAGATACATTCAAACTCAGAAAATGGGCTCAGCTCGGCCTGAAAATGCATTTAAAATAAATAAAACTCAAATTGAGTGTCACGCGTAAACCATAGGTTTTATGCACACATTTCAACACGCATTTAGTTCAGGTTGACCTCCTGAAGCCTAAATGACAATTAATTTGACTACACAACTCATTCCTATGAAGATACATTCAAAATCAAAAAACGGGCTCAGCTCGGCCTAAAAATGCATTTAAAACAAATACAACTCAAATTGAGTGTCACGCATAAACCAAAGGTTTTATGCACACATTTGAACATGCATTTTGTTCAGGTTGGCCTCCTGAAGCCTAAATGAGCATTAATTTGACCACACAACTCATTCCTATGAAGATACATTCAAACTCAGAAAACGTGCTCAATTCGGCCTGAAAGTGCATTTAAAGCAATAAAATCTCAAAATTGAGTGTCACGCCTAAACATAAGGACTTATGCACACACTTCAACATGTATTTAGTTCAGGATAACCTCCTTAAGCCTAAATGAGCATTAATTTGACCACACAACTCATTCCTATGAAGATACATTCAAACTCAGAAAATGTGCTCAGCTCGGCCTGAAAATGCATTTAAAATAAATAAAATTCAAATTGAGTGTCACGCGTAAACCAAAGGTTTTATGCACACATTTCAACACGTATTTAGTTCAGGTTGACCTCCTGAAGCCTAAATGACAATTAATTTGACTACGCAACTCATTCCTATGAAGATACATTCAAAATCAAAAAACGTGCTCAGCTCGGACTGAAAATGCATTTAAAGCAATAAAATTTCTAATTGAGTGTAACGCCTAAACCAAATGACTTATGCACACACTTCAACATGTATTTAGTTCAGGTTGACCTCCTGAAGCCTAAATGAGCATTAATTTGACCACACAACTCATTCCTATGAAGATACATTTAAAGTCAGAAAATGTGCTCACCTCGGCCTGAAAATGCATTTAAAATAAATAAAACTCAAATTGAGTGTCACGCGTAAACCAAAGGTTTTATGTACACATTTCAACACATATTTAGTTCAGGTTAACCTCCTGAAGCCTAAATGAGCATTACTTTGACCACACAACTCATTCCTATGAAGATACATTCAAACTCAGAAAACGTGCTCAGCTCAGCATTAATTTGACCACACAACTCATTCCTATGAAGATACATTCAAACTCAGAAAACGTGCTCAATTCGGCCTGAAAGTGCATTTAAAGCAATAAAAACTCAAAATTGAGTGTCACGCCTACACATAAGGACTTATGCACACACTTCAACATGTATTTAGTTCAGGATAACCTCCTGAAGCCTAAATGAGCATTAATTTGACCACACAACTCATTCCTATGAAGATACATTCAAACTCAGAAAATGTGCTCAGCTCGGCCTGAAAATACATTTTAAGCAATAAAACTCAAATTGAGTGTCACGCCTAAACCAAAGGACTTATGCACACACTTCAACATGTATTTTGTTCAGGATGATCCCCTGAAGCCTAAATGAGCATTAATTTAACCACACAACTCATTCCTATAAGATACATTCAAACTCAGAAAACGTTCTCAGCTCGGCCTGAAAATACATTTTAAGCAATAAAATTCAAAATTGAGTGTCACGCCTAAACCAAAGGACTTATGCACACACTTCAACATGTATTTTGTTCAGGATGACTTCCTGATGACTAAATGAGCATTAGTTTGACCTCACAACTTATTCCTATGAAGATACATTCAAAGTCAAAAAAACGTGCTAAGCTCAGCCTGAAAATGCATTTAAAGCAATAAAAATTCAAATTGAGTGTCACGCCTAAACCAAAGGACTTATGCACACAATTCAACATGTATTTAGTTCAGGTTGACCTCCTGAAGCCTAAATGACCATTAATTTGATCACACAACTCATTCACATGATGATACATTCACAGTCAGAAAACGTGCTCAGCTCGGCCTGAAAATGCATTTAAAACAAATACAACTCAAATTGAGTGTCACGCATAAACCAAAGGTTTTATGCACACATTTGAACATGCATTTTGTTCAGGTTGACCTCCTGATGACCAAATGAGCATTAATTTGACCACACAACTCATTCCTATGAAGATACATTCAAACTCAGAAAATGTGCTCAGCTCGGCCTGAAAATACATTTTAAACAATAAAACTCAAATTGAGTGTCACGCCAAAACCAAAGGACTTATGCACACACTCAACATGTATTTAGTTCAGGTTGACCTCCTGAAGCCTAAATGAGCATTAATTTGACCGCACAACTCATTCCTATGAAGATACATTCAAAGTCAAAAAATGTGCTCAGCTCGGTCTGAAAATGCATTTAAAGCAATAAAAACTCAAATTGAGTGTCAAGCGTAAACCAAAGGTTTTATACACATTTCAACACGTATTTAGTTCAGGTTGACCTCCTGAAGCCTAAATGACAATTACTTTGACCTCACAACTTATTCCTATGAAGATACATTCAAAGTCAAAAAAACGTGCTCAGCTCGGCCTGAAAATGCATTTAAAGCAATAAAAACTCAAATTGAGTGTCACGCCTAAAGCAAAGGACTTATGCACACACTTCAACTTGTATTTTGTTCAGGTTGACCTCCTGAAGCCTAAATGACAATTAATTTGATCACACAACTCATTCCTATGAAGATACATTCAAACTCAGAAAATGTGCTCAGCTCGGCCTGAAAATGCATTTAAAATAAATAAAACTCAAATTGAGTGTCACGCGTAAACCAAAGGTTTTATGCACACATTTCAACACGTATTTAGTTCAGGTTGACCTCCTGAAGCCTAAATGAGCATTAATTTGACCACACAACTCATTCCTATGAATATACATTCAAAGTCAGAAAATGTGCTCAGCTCGGCCTGAAACTGCATTTAAAGCAATAAAAATTCAAATTGAGTGTCACGCCTAAACCAAAGGACTTATGCACACAATCAACATGTATTTAGTTCAGGTTGACCTCCTGAAGCCTAAATGAGCATTAATTTGACCACACAACTCATTCCTATGAATATACATTCAAACTCAGAAAATGTGCTCAGCTCGGCCTGAAAATACATTTTAAGCAATAAAACTCAAATTGAGTGTCACGCCTAAACCAAAGGACTTATGCACACAATCAACATGTATTTAGTTCAGGTTGACCTCCTGAAGCCTAAATGACCATTAATTTGATCACACAACTCATTCCCATGATGATACATTCACAGTCAGAAAACGTGCTCAGCTCGGCCTGAAAATGCATTTAAAACAAATACAACTCAAATTGAGTGTCACGCATAAACCAAAGGTTTTATGCACACATTTGAACATGCATTTTGTTCAGGTTGACCTCCTGAAGCCTAAATGAGCATTAATTTGACCGCACAACTCATTCCTATGAAGATACATTCAAACTCAGAAAATGTGCTAAGCTCGGCCTGAAAATACATTTTAAGCAATAAAACTCAAATTGAGTGTCACGCCTAAACCAAAGGACTTATGCACACAATCAACATGTATTTAGTTCAGGTTGACCTCCTGAAGCTTAAATGAGCATTAATTTGACCGCACAACTCATTACTATGAAGATACATTCAAAGTAAAAAAATGTGTTTAGCTCAGTCTGAAAATGCATTTAAAGCAATAAAAACTCAAATTGAGTATCACGCCTAAAGCAAAGGACTTATGCACACTCTTCAACATGTATTTTGTTCAGGTTGACCTCCTGAAGCCCAAATGACAATTAATTTGATCACACAACTCATTTTTATGAAGATACATTCAAACTCAGAAAACGTTCTCGACTCAGCCTGAAAATGTATTTAAAGCAATAAAAACTCAAATTGAGTGTCACGCCTAAACCAAAGGACTTATGCACACATTTCAACATGTATTTAGTTCAGGTTGACCTCCTGAAGCCTAAATGAGCATTAATTTGACCACACAACTCATTCCTATGAAGATACATTCAAACTCAAAAAATGTGCTCAGCTCGGCCTGAAAATGCATTTAAAGCAATAAAAACTCAAATTGAGTATCACGCCTAAAGCAAAGGACTTATGCACACTCTTCAACATGTATTTTGTTCAGGTTGACCTCCTGAAGCCCAAATGACAATTAATTTGATCACACAACTCATTTTTATGAAGATACATTCAAACTCAGAAAACGTTCTCGACTCAGCCTGAAAATGTATTTAAAGCAATAAAAACTCAAATTGAGTGTCACGCCTAAACCAAAGGACTTATGCACACACTTCAACATGTATTTAGTTCAGGTTGACCTCCTGAAGCCTAAATGAGCATTAATTTGACCACACAACTCATTCCTATGAAGATACATTCAAACTCAAAAAATGTGCTCAGCTCGGCCTGAAAATGCATTTAAAATAAATAAAACTCAAATTGAGTGTCACGCGTAAACCAAAGGTTTTATGCACACAATTCAACACGTATTTAGTTCAGGTTGACCTCCTGAAGCCTAAATGACAATTACTTTGACCTCACAACTTATTCCTATGAAGATACATTCAAAGTAAAAAAAAAACGTGCTCAGCTCGGCATGAAAATGCATTTAAAGCAATAAAAATTCAAATTGAGTGTCACGACTAAACCAAAGGACTTATGCACACACTTCAACATGTATTTATTTCAGGTTGACCTCCTGAAGCCTAAATGACCATTAATTTGATCACACAACTCATTCCCATGATGATACATTCACAGTCAGAAAACGTGCTCAGCTCGGCCTGAAAATGCATTTAAAACAAATACAACTCAAATTGAGTGTCACGCATAAACCAAAGGTTTTATGCACACATTTGAACATGCATTTTGTTCAGGTTGACCTCCTGATGACTAAATGAGCATTAATTTGACCACACAACTCATTCCTATGACGATACATTCAAACTCAGAAAATGTGCTCAGCTCGCCCTGAAAATACATTTTAAGCAATAAAACTCAAATTGAGTGTCACGCCTAAACCAAAGGAATTATGCACACACTCAACATGTATTTAGTTCAGGTTGACCTCCTGAAGCCTAAATGAGCATTAATTTGACCGCACAACTCATTCCTATGAAGATACATTCAAAGTCAAAAAATGTGCTCAGCTTGGTCTGAAAATGCATTGAAAGAAATAAAAACTCAAATTGAGTGTCACGCCTAAAGCAAAGGACTTATGCACACACTTCAACATGTATTTTGTTCAGGTTGACCTCCTGAAGCCTAAATGACAATTAATTTGATCACCCAACTCATTTTTATGAAGATACATTCAAAGTCATAAAACGTGCTCAGCTCGGCCTGAAAATGCATTGAAAGAAATAAAAACTCAAATTGAGTGTCACGCCTAAAGCAAAGGACTTATGCACACACTTCAACATGTATTTTGTTCAGGTTGACCTCCTGAAGCCTAAATGACAATTAATTTGACCACACAACTCATTCCTATGAAGATAAATTCAAACTCAAAAAATGTGCTCAGCTCGGCCTAAAAATGCATTTAAAATAAATAAAACTCAAATTGAGTGTCACGCATAAACCAAAGGTTTTATGCACACATTTGAACGTGCATTTTGTTCAGGTTGACCTCCTGATGACTAAATGAGCATTAATTTGACCACACAACTCATTCCTATAAAGATACATTCAAAGTCAGAAAACATGCTCAGCTGAGCATTAATTTGACCACACAACTCATTCCTATGAAGATACATTCAAACTCAGAAAATGTGCTCAGCTCGGCCTGAAAATACATTTTAAGCAATAAAACTCAAATTGAGTGTCACGCCTAAACCAAAGGACTTATTCACACAATCAACATGTATTTAGTTCAGGTTGACCTCCTGAAGCCTAAATGAGCATTAATTTGACCGCACAACTCATTTTTATGAAGATACATTCAAACTCAGAAAACGTGCTCGACTCAGCCTGAAAATGTATTTAAAGCAATAAAAACTCAAATTGAGTGTCATGCCTAAACCAATGACTTATGCACACATTTCAACACGTATTTAGTTCAGGTTGACCTCCTGAAGCCTAAATGACAATTACTTTGACCTCACAACTTATTCCTATGAAGATACATTCAAAGTCAAAAAAACGTGCTCAGCTCGGCCTGAAAATGCATTTAAAGCAATAAAAATTCAAATTGAGTGTCACGCCTAAACCAAAGGACTTATGCACACACTTCAACATGTATTCTGTTCAGGTTGACGTCCTGAAGCCTAAATGAGCATTAATTTGACTACACAACTCATTCCTATGAAGATACATTCAAAGTCAGAAACGCGCTCAACTCGGCCTGAAAATGCATTTAAAGCAATAAAAACTGAAATTGAGTGTCACGCCTAAAGCAAAGGACTTATGCACACACTTCAACATGTATTTTGTTCAGGTTGACCTCCTGAAGCCTAAATGACAATTAATTTGATCACACAACTCATTTTTATGAAGATACATTCAAAGTGATAAAACGTGCTCAGCTCGGCCTGAAAATGCATTTAAAGCTATAAAAACTCAAATTGAGTGTCACGCCTAAACCAAAGGACTTGTGCACACATTTCAACATGTATTTAGTTCAGGTTGACCTCCTGAAGCCTAAATGATCACTAATTTGACCACACAACTCATTCCTAAGAAGATACATTCAAACTCAGAAAATGTGCTCATCTCGGCCTGAAAATACATTTTAAGCAATAAAACTCAAATTGAGTGTCACGCCTAAACCAAAGGACTTATGCACACACTAAACATGTATTTAGTTCAGGTTGACCTCCTGAAGCCTAAATGAGCATTAATTTGACCACACAACTCATTCCTATGAAGATACATTCAAACTCAGAAAATGTGCTCAATTCGGCCTGAAAGTGCATTTAAAGCAATAAAAACTCAAAATTGAGTGTCACGCCCAAACATAAGGACTTATGCACCCACTTCAACACGTATTTAGTTCAGGATAACCTCCTGAAGCCTAAATGAGCATTAATTTGACCACACAACTAATTCCTATGAAGATACATTCAAACTCAGAAAATGTGCTCAGCTCGGCCTGAAAATGCATTTAAAATAAATAAAAATCAAATTGAGTGTCACGCGTAAACCAAAGGTTTTATGCACACATTTCAACACGTATTTAGTTCAGGTTGACCTCCTGAAGCCTAAATGACAATTAATCTGACCACACAACTCATTCCTATGAAGATGCATTCAAACTCAGAAAATGTGCTCAACTCGGTCTGAAAATGCATTTTAAGCAATAAAAACTCAAATTGAGTGTCACGCCTAAAGCAAAGGACTTATGCGCACACTTCAACATGTATTTTGTTCAGGATGATCCCCTGAAGCCTAAATGAGCATTAATTTAACCACACAACTCATTCCTATAAGATTCATTCAAACTCAGAAAACGTTCTCAGCTCGGCCTGAAAATGCATTTAAAACAAATACAACTCAAATTGAGTGTCACACATAAACCAAAGGTTTTATGCACACATTTGAACATGCATTTTGTTCAGGTTGACGTCCTGAAGCCTAAATGACATTTAATTTGATCACACAACTCATTTTTATGAAGATACATTCAAACTCAGAAAATGTGCTCAGCTCGGCCTGAAAATACATTTTAAGCAATAAAACTCAAATTGAGTGTCACGCCAAAACCAAAGGACTTATGCATACAGTCAACATGTATTTAGTTCAGGTTGACCTCCTGAAGCCTAAATGAGCATTAATTTGACCGCAAAACTCATACCTATGAAGATACATTCAAAGTCAAAAAATGTGCTCAGCTCGGTCTGAAAATGCATTTAAAACAATAAAAACACAAATTGAGTGTCACGCCTAAAGCAAAGGACTTATGCACACACTTCAACATGTATTTTTTTCAGGTTGGCCTCCTGAAGCCTAAGTGACAATTAATTTGATCACACAACTCATTTTTATGAAGATACATTCAAAGTCATAAAACGTGCTCAGCTCGGCCTGAAAATACATTTTAAGCAATAAAACTCAAATTGAGTGTCACGCCTAAACCAAAGGACTTATGCACACACTAAACATGTATTTAGTTCAGGTTGACCTCCTGAAGCCTAAATGAGCATTAATTTGACCACACAACTCATTCCTATGAAGATACATTCAAACTCAGAAAACGTGCTCAATTCGGCCTGAAAGTGCATTTAAAGCAATAAAAACTCAAAATTGAGTGTCACGCCTAAACATAAGGACTTATGCACACACTTCAACAAGTATTTAGTTCAGGATAACCTCCTGAAGCCTAAATGAGCATTAATTTGACCACACAACTCATTCCTATGAAGATACATTCAAACTCAGAAAATGTGCTCAGCTCGGCCTGAAAATGCATTTAAAATAAATAAAAATCAAATTGAGTGTCACGCGTAAACCAAAGGTTTTATGCACACATTTCAACACGTATTTAGTTCAGGTTGACCTCCTGAAGCCTAAATGACAATTAATTTGACCACACAACTCATTCCTATGAAGATGCATTCAAACTCAGAAAATGTGCTCAACTCGGTCTGAAAATGCATTTTAAGCAATAAAAACTCAAATTGAGTGTCACGCCTAAAGCAAAGGACTTATGCGCACACTTCAACATGTATTTTGTTCAGGATGATCCCCTGAAGCCTAAATGAGCATTAATTTAACCACACAACTCATTCCTATAAGATTCATTCAAACTCAGAAAACGTTCTCAGCTCGGCCTGAAAATGCATTTAAAACAAATACAACTCAAATTGAGTGTCACGCATAAACCAAAGGTTTTATGCACACATTTGAACATGCATTTTGTTCAGGTTGACCTCCTGAAGCCTAAATGACATTTAATTTGATCACACAACTCATTTTTATGAAGATACATTCAAACTCAGAAAATGTGCTCAGCTCGGCCTGAAAATACATTTTAAGCAATAAAACTCAAATTGAGTGTCACGCCAAAACCAAAGGACTTATGCATACAGTCAACATGTATTTAGTTCAGGTTGACCTCCTGAAGCCTAAATGAGCATTAATTTGACCGCAAAACTCATACCTATGAAGATACATTCAAAGTCAAAAAATGTGCTCAGCTCGGTCTGAAAATGCATTTAAAGCAATAAAAACACAAATTGAGTGTCACGCCTAAAGCAAAGGACTTATGCACACACTTCAACATTTATTTTTTTCAGGTTGGCCTCCTGAAGCCTAAGTGACAATTAATTTGATCACACAACTCATTTTTATGAAGATACATTCAAAGTCATAAAACGTGCTCAGCTCGGCCTGAAAATGCATTTAAAGCAATAAAAACTCAAATTGAGTGTCACGCCTAAACCAATGGACTTGTGCACACATTTCAACATGTATTTAGTTCAGGTTGACCTCCTGAAACCTAAATGAGCATTAATTTGACCACACAACTCATTCCTCTGAAGATACATTCAAACTCAGAAAGTGGGCTCAGCTCGGCCTGAAAATGCATTTAAAATAAATAAAACTCAAATTGAGTGTCACGCGTAAACCAAAGGTTTTATGCACACATTTCAACACGTATTTAGTTCAGGTTGACCTCCTGAAGCCTAAATGACAATTAATTTGAGCACACAACTCATTCCTATGAAGATGCATTCAAACTCAGAAAATGTGCTCAACTCGGTCTGAAAATGCATTTTAAGCAATAAAAACTCAAATTGAGTGTCACGCCTAAAGCAAAGGACTTATGCGCACACTTCAACATGTATTTTGTTCAGGATGATCCCCTGAAGCCTAAATGAGCATTAATTTAACCACACAACTCATTCCTATAAGATACATTCAAACTCAGAAAACGTGCTCAGCTCGGCCTGAAAATGCATTTAAAACAAATACAACTCAAATTGAGTGTCACGCATAAACCAAAGGTTTTATGCACACATTTGAACATGCATTTTGTTCAGGTTGACCTCCTGATGACTAAATGAGCATTAATTTGACCACACAACTCATTCCTATAAAGATACATTCAAAGTCAGAAAACGTGCTCAGCTCAGCATTAATTTGACCATACAACTCATTCCTATGAAGATACATTCAAACTCAGAAAATGTGCTCAGCTCGGCCTGAAAATACATTTTAAGCAATAAAACTCAAATTGAGTGTCACGCCAAAACCAAAGGACTTATGCATACAGTCAACATGTATTTAGTTCAGGTTTACCTCCTGAAGCCTAAATGAGCATTAATTTGACCGCAAAACTCATTCCTATGAAGATACATTCAAAGTCAAAAAATGTGCTCAGCTCGGTCTGAAAATGCATTTAAAGCAATAAAAACTCAAATTGAGTGTCACGCCTAAAGCAAAGGACTTATGCACACACTTCAACATGTATTTTGTTCAGGTTGACCTCCTGAAGCCTAAATGAAAATTAATTTGACTGCACAACTCATTCCTATGAAGATACATTCAAAGTCAAAAAATGTGCTTAGCCCGGTCTGAAAATGCATTTAAAGCAATAAAAACTCAAATTGAGTGTCACGCCTAAACCAAAGGATTTACGCACACATTTCAACATGTATTTAGTTCAGGTTGACCTCCTGAAGCCTAAATGACAATTAATTTGATCACACAACTCATTTTTAAGAAGATACATTCAAAGTCATAAAACGTGCTCAGCTCGGCCTGAAAATGAATTTTTAGCAATAAAAACTCAAATGGAGTGTCACGCCTAAACCAAAGGACTTGTGCACACATTTCAACATGTATTTAGTTCAGGTTGACCTCCTGAAGCCTAAATGAGCATTAATTTGACCACACAACTCATTCCTATGAAGATACATTCAAACTCACAAAACGTGCTCAATTCGGCCTGAAAGTGCATTTAAAACAATAAAAACTCAAAATTGAGTGTCACGCCTAAACATAAGGACTTATGCACACATTTCAACATGTATTTAGTTCAGGTTGACCTCCTGAAACCTAAATGAGCATTAATTTTACCACACAACTCATTCCTATGAAGATACATTCAAAATCAGAAAATGTGCTCAGCTCGGCCTAAAAATGCATTTAAAATAAATAAAACTCAAATTGAGTGTCACGCATAAACCAAAGGTTTTATGCACACATTTGAACGTGCATTTTGTTCAGGTTGACCTCCTGATGACTAAATGAGCCTTAATTTGACCACACAACTCATTCCTATAAAGATACATTCAAAGTCAGAAAACATGCTCAGCTGAGCATTAATTTGACCACACAACTCATTCCTATGAAGATACATTCAAACTCAGAAAATGTGCTCAGCTCGGCCTGAAAATACATTTTAAGCAATAAAACTCAAATTGAGTGTCACGCCTAAACCAAAGGACTTATGCACACAATCAACATGTATTTAGTTCAGGTTGACCTCCAGAAGCCTAAATGAGCATTAATTTGACCGCACAACTCATTTTTATGAAGATACATTCAAACTCAGAAAACGTGCTCGACTCAGCCTGAAAATGCATTTAAAGCAATAAAAACTCAAATTGAGTATCACGCCTAAAGCAAAGGACTTATGCACACTCTTCAACATGTATTTTGTTCAGGTTGACTTCCTGAAGCCCAAATGACAATTAATTTGATCACACAACTCATTTTTATGAAGATACATTCAAACTCAGAAAACGTGCTCGACTCAGCCTGAAAATGCATTTAAAGCAATAAAAACTCAAATTGAGTGTCATGCCTAAACCAATGACTTATGCACACATTTCAACATGTATTTAGTTCAGGTTGACCTCCTGAAGCCTAAATGAGCATTAATTTGACCACACAACTCATTCCTATGAAGATAAATTCAAACTCAAAAAATGTGCTCAGCTCGGCCTGAAAATGCATTTAAAATAAATAAAACTCAAATTGAGTGTCACGCGTAAACCAAAGGTTTTATGCACACATTTCAACACGTATTTAGTTCAGTTTGACCTCCTGAAGCCTAAATGACAATTACTTTGACCTCACAACTTATTCCTATGAAGATACATTCAAAGTCAAAAAAACGTGCTCAGCTCGGCCTTAAAATGCATTTAAAGCAATAAAAATTCAAATTGAGTGTCACGCCTAAACCAAAGGACTTATGCACACACTTCAACATGTATTCTGTTCAGGTTGACGTCCTGAAGCCTAAATGAGCATTAATTTGACTACACAACTCATTCCTATGAAGATACATTCAAAGTCAGAAACGCGCTCAACTCGGCCTGAAAATGCATTTAAAGCAATAAAACTCAAATTGAGTGTCACGCATAAACCAAAGGTTTTATGCACACATTTGAACGTGCATTTTGTTCAGGTTGACCTCCTGATGACTAAATGAGCATTAATTTGACCACACAACTCATTCCTATGAAGATACATTCAAAATCAGAAAATGTGCTCAGCTCGGCCTAAAAATGCATTTAAAATAAATAAAACTCAAATTGAGTGTCACGCATAAACCAAAGGTTTTATGCACACATTTGAACGTGCATTTTGTTCAGATTGACCTCCTGAAGCCTAAATGATCACTAATTTGACCACACAACTCATTCCTAAGAAGATAGATTCAAACTCAGAAAACGTGCTCAGCTCGGCCTGAAAATACATTTTAAGCAATAAAACTCAAATTGAGTGTCACGCCTAAACCAAAGGACTTATGCACACACTAAACATGTATTTAGTTCAGGTTGACCTCCTGAAGCCTAAATGAGCATTAATTTGACCACACAACTCATTCCTATGAAGATACATTAGAACTCAGAAAACGTGCTCAATTCGGCCTGAAAGTGCATTTAAAGCAATAAAAACTCAAAATTGAGTGTCACGCCTAAACATAAGGACTTATGCACACACTTCAACAAGTATTTAGTTCAGAATAACCTCCTGAAGCCTAAATGAGCATTAATTTGACCACACAACTCATTCCTATGAAGATACATTCAAACTCAGAAAATGTGCTCAGCTCGGCCTGAAAATGCATTTAAAATAAATAAAAATCAAATTGAGTGTCACGCGTAAACCAAAGGTTTTATGCACACATTTCAACACGTATTTAGTTCAGGTTGACCTCCTGAAGCCTAAATGACAATTAATTTGAGCACACAACTCATTCCTATGAAGATGCATTCAAACTCAGAAAATGTGCTCAACTCGGTCTGAAAATGCATTTTAAGCAATAAAAACTCAAATTGAGTGTCACGCCTAAAGCAAAGGACTTATGCGCACACTTCAACATGTATTTTGTTCAGGATGATCCCCTGAAGCCTAAATGAGCATTAATTTAACCACACAACTCATTCCTATAAGATACATTCAAACTCAGAAAACGTGCTCAGCTCGGCCTGAAAATGCATTTAAAACAAATACAACTCAAATTGAGTGTCACACATAAACCAAAGGTTTTATGCACACATTTGAACATGCATTTTGTTCAGGTTGACCTCCTGAAGCCTAAATGACAATTAATTTGATCACACAACTCATTTTTATGAAGATACATTCAAACTCAGAAAATGTGCTCAGCTCGGCCTGAAAATACATTTTAAGCAATAATACTCAAATTGAGTGTCACGCCAAAACCAAAGGACTTATGCATACAGTCAACATGTATTTAGTTCAGGTTGACCTCCTGAAGCCTAAATGAGCATTAATTTGACCGCAAAACTAATTCCTATGAAGATACATTCAAAGTCAAAAAATGTGCTCAGCTCGGTCTGAAAATGCATTTAAAGCAATAAAAACTCAAATTGAGTGTCACGCCTAAAGCAAAGGACTTATGCACACACTTCAACATGTATTTTGTTCAGGTTGGCCTCCTGAAGCCTAAATGACAATTAATTTGATCACACAACTCATTTTTATGAAGATACATTCAAAGTCATAAAACGTGCTCAGCTCGGCCTGAAAATGCATTTAAAGCAATAAAAACTCAAATTGAGTGTCACGCCTAAACCAATGGACTTGTGCACACATTTCAACATGTATTTAGTTCAGGTTGACCTCCTGAAACCTAAATGAGCATTAATTTGACCACACAACTCATTCCTCTGAAGATACATTCAAACTCAGAAAATGGGCTCAGCTCGGCCTGAAAATGCATTTAAAATAAATAAAACTCAAATTGAGTGTCACGCGTAAACCATAGGTTTTATGCACACATTTCAACACGCATTTAGTTCAGGTTGACCTCCTGAAGCCTAAATGACAATTAATTTGACTACACAACTCATTCCTATGAAGATACATTCAAAATAAAAAAACGGGCTCAGCTCGGCCTAAAAATGCATTTAAAACAAATACAACTCAAATTGAGTGTCACGCATAAACCAAAGGTTTTATGCACACATTTGAACATGCATTTTGTTCAGGTTGGCCTCCTGAAGCCTAAATGAGCATTAATTTGACCACACAACTCATTCCTATGAAGATACATTCAAACTCAGAAAACGTGCTCAATTCGGCCTGAAAGTGCATTTAAAGCAATAAAATCTCAAAATTGAGTGTCACGCCTAAACATAAGGACTTATGCACACACTTCAACATGTATTTAGTTCAGGATAACCTCCTTAAGCCTAAATGAGCATTAATTTGACCACACAACTCATTCCTATGAAGATACATTCAAACTCAGAAAATGTGCTCAGCTCGGCCTGAAAATGCATTTAAAATAAATAAAATTCAAATTGAGTGTCACGCGTAAACCAAAGGTTTTATGCACACATTTCAACACGTATTTAGTTCAGGTTGACCTCCTGAAGCCTAAATGACAATTAATTTGACTACGCAACTCATTCCTATGAAGATACATTCAAAATCAAAAAACGTGCTCAGCTCGGACTGAAAATGCATTTAAAGCAATAAAATTTCTAATTGAGTGTAACGCCTAAACCAAATGACTTATGCACACACTTCAACATGTATTTAGTTCAGGTTGACCTCCTGAAGCCTAAATGAGCATTAATTTGACCACACAACTCATTCCTATGAATATACATTCAAAGTAAGAAAATGTGCTCAGCTCGGCCTGAAAATGCATTTAAAATAAATAAAACTCAAATTGAGTGTCACACGTAAACCAAGGGTTTTATGCACACATTTCAACACGTATTTAGTTCAGGTTGACCTCCTGAAGCCTAAATGAGCATTAATTTGACCACACAACTCATTCCTATGAAGATACATTTAAAGTCAGAAAATGTGCTCACCTCGGCCTGAAAATGCATTTAAAATAAATAAAACTCAAATTGAGTGTCACGCGTAAACCAAAGGTTTTATGTACACATTTCAACACATATTTAGTTCAGGTTAACCTCCTGAAGCCTAAATGAGCATTACTTTGACCACACAACTCATTCCTATGAAGATACATTCAAACTCAGAAAACGTGCTCAGCTCAGCATTAATTTGACCACACAACTCATTCCTATGAAGATACATTCAAACTCAGAAAACGTGCTCAATTCGGCCTGAAAGTGCATTTAAAGCAATAAAAACTCAAAATTGAGTGTCACGCCTACACATAAGGACTTATGCACACACTTCAACATGTATTTAGTTCAGGATAACCTCCTGAAGCCTAAATGAGCATTAATTTGACCACACAACTCATTCCTATGAAGATACATTCAAACTCAGAAAATGTGCTCAGCTCGGCCTGAAAATACATTTTAAGCAATAAAACTCAAATTGAGTGTCACGCCTAAACCAAAGGACTTATGCACACACTTCAACATGTATTTTGTTCAGGATGATCCCCTGAAGCCTAAATGAGCATTAATTTAACCACACAACTCATTCCTATAAGATACATTCAAACTCAGAAAACGTTCTCAGCTCGGCCTGAAAATACATTTTAAGCAATAAAATTCAAAATTGAGTGTCACGCCTAAACCAAAGGACTTATGCACACACTTCAACATGTATTTTGTTCAGGATGACTTCCTGATGACTAAATGAGCATTAGTTTGACCTCACAACTTATTCCTATGAAGATACATTCAAAGTCAAAAAAACGTGCTAAGCTCAGCCTGAAAATGCATTTAAAGCAATAAAAATTCAAATTGAGTGTCACGCCTAAACCAAAGGACTTATGCACACAATTCAACATGTATTTAGTTCAGGTTGACCTCCTGAAGCCTAAATGACCATTAATTTGATCACACAACTCATTCACATGATGATACATTCACAGTCAGAAAACGTGCTCAGCTCGGCCTGAAAATGCATTTAAAACAAATACAACTCAAATTGAGTGTCACGCATAAACCAAAGGTTTTATGCACACATTTGAACATGCATTTTGTTCAGGTTGACCTCCTGATGACCAAATGAGCATTAATTTGACCACACAACTCATTCCTATGAAGATACATTCAAACTCAGAAAATGTGCTCAGCTCGGCCTGAAAATACATTTTAAACAATAAAACTCAAATTGAGTGTCACGCCAAAACCAAAGGACTTATGCACACACTCAACATGTATTTAGTTCAGGTTGACCTCCTGAACCCTAAATGAGCATTAATTTGACCGCACAACTCATTCCTATGAAGATACATTCAAAGTCAAAAAATGTGCTCAGCTCGGTCTGAAAATGCATTTAAAGCAATAAAAACTCAAATTGAGTGTCAAGCGTAAACCAAAGGTTTTATACACATTTCAACACGTATTTAGTTCAGGTTGACCTCCTGAAGCCTAAATGACAATTACTTTGACCTCACAACTTATTCCTATGAAGATACATTCAAAGTCAAAAAAACGTGCTCAGCTCGGCCTGAAAATGCATTTAAAGCAATAAAAACTCAAATTGAGTGTCACGCCTAAAGCAAAGGACTTATGCACACACTTCAACTTGTATTTTGTTCAGGTTGACCTCCTGAAGCCTAAATGACAATTAATTTGATCACACAACTCATTCCTATGAAGATACATTCAAACTCAGAAAATGTGCTCAGCTCGGCCTGAAAATGCATTTAAAATAAATAAAACTCAAATTGAGTGTCACGCGTAAACCAAAGGTTTTATGCACACATTTCAACACGTATTTAGTTCAGGTTGACCTCCTGAAGCCTAAATGAGCATTAATTTGACCACACAACTCATTCCTATGAATATACATTCAAAGTCAGAAAATGTGCTCAGCTCGGCCTGAAACTGCATTTAAAGCAATAAAAATTCAAATTGAGTGTCACGCCTAAACCAAAGGACTTATGCACACAATCAACATGTATTTAGTTCAGGTTGACCTCCTGAAGCCTAAATGAGCATTAATTTGACCACACAACTCATTCCTATGAATATACATTCAAACTCAGAAAATGTGCTCAGCTCGGCCTGAAAATACATTTTAAGCAATAAAACTCAAATTGAGTGTCACGCCTAAACCAAAGGACTTATGCACACAATCAACATGTATTTAGTTCAGGTTGACCTCCTGAAGCCTAAATGACCATTAATTTGATCACACAACTCATTCCCATGATGATACATTCACAGTCAGAAAACGTGCTCAGCTCGGCCTGAAAATGCATTTAAAACAAATACAACTCAAATTGAGTGTCACGCATAAACCAAAGGTTTTATGCACACATTTGAACATGCATTTTGTTCAGGTTGACCTCCTGAAGCCTAAATGAGCATTAATTTGACCGCACAACTCATTCCTATGAAGATACATTCAAACTCAGAAAATGTGCTAAGCTCGGCCTGAAAATACATTTTAAGCAATAAAACTCAAATTGAGTGTCACGCCTAAACCAAAGGACTTATGCACACAATCAACATGTATTTAGTTCAGGTTGACCTCCTGAAGCTTAAATGAGCATTAATTTGACCGCACAACTCATTACTATGAAGATACATTCAAAGTAAAAAAATGTGTTTAGCTCAGTCTGAAAATGCATTTAAAGCAATAAAAACTCAAATTGAGTATCACGCCTAAAGCAAAGGACTTATGCACACTCTTCAACATGTATTTTGTTCAGGTTGACCTCCTGAAGCCCAAATGACAATTAATTTGATCACACAACTCATTTTTATGAAGATACATTCAAACTCAGAAAACGTTCTCGACTCAGCCTGAAAATGTATTTAAAGCAATAAAAACTCAAATTGAGTGTCACGCCTAAACCAAAGGACTTATGCACACATTTCAACATGTATTTAGTTCAGGTTGACCTCCTGAAGCCTAAATGAGCATTAATTTGACCACACAACTCATTCCTATGAAGATACATTCAAACTCAAAAAATGTGCTCAGCTCGGCCTGAAAATGCATTTAAAGCAATAAAAACTCAAATTGAGTATCACGCCTAAAGCAAAGGACTTATGCACACTCTTCAACATGTATTTTGTTCAGGTTGACCTCCTGAAGCCCAAATGACAATTAATTTGATCACACAACTCATTTTTATGAAGATACATTCAAACTCAGAAAACGTTCTCGACTCAGCCTGAAAATGTATTTAAAGCAATAAAAACTCAAATTGAGTGTCACGCCTAAACCAAAGGACTTATGCACACACTTCAACATGTATTTAGTTCAGGTTGACCTCCTGAAGCCTAAATGAGCATTAATTTGACCACACAACTCATTCCTATGAAGATACATTCAAACTCAAAAAATGTGCTCAGCTCGGCCTGAAAATGCATTTAAAATAAATAAAACTCAAATTGAGTGTCACGCGTAAACCAAAGGTTTTATGCACACAATTCAACACGTATTTAGTTCAGGTTGACCTCCTGAAGCCTAAATGACAATTACTTTGACCTCACAACTTATTCCTATGAAGATACATTCAAAGTAAAAAAAAAACGTGCTCAGCTCGGCATGAAAATGCATTTAAAGCAATAAAAATTCAAATTGAGTGTCACGACTAAACCAAAGGACTTATGCACACACTTCAACATGTATTTATTTCAGGTTGACCTCCTGAAGCCTAAATGACCATTAATTTGATCACACAACTCATTCCCATGATGATACATTCACAGTCAGAAAACGTGCTCAGCTCGGCCTGAAAATGCATTTAAAACAAATACAACTCAAATTGAGTGTCACGCATAAACCAAAGGTTTTATGCACACATTTGAACATGCATTTTGTTCAGGTTGACCTCCTGATGACTAAATGAGCATTAATTTGACCACACAACTCATTCCTATGACGATACATTCAAACTCAGAAAATGTGCTCAGCTCGCCCTGAAAATACATTTTAAGCAATAAAACTCAAATTGAGTGTCACGCCTAAACCAAAGGAATTATGCACACACTCAACATGTATTTAGTTCAGGTTGACCTCCTGAAGCCTAAATGAGCATTAATTTGACCGCACAACTCATTCCTATGAAGATACATTCAAAGTCAAAAAATGTGCTCAGCTTGGTCTGAAAATGCATTGAAAGAAATAAAAACTCAAATTGAGTGTCACGCCTAAAGCAAAGGACTTATGCACACACTTCAACATGTATTTTGTTCAGGTTGACCTCCTGAAGCCTAAATGACAATTAATTTGATCACCCAACTCATTTTTATGAAGATACATTCAAAGTCATAAAACGTGCTCAGCTCGGCCTGAAAATGCATTGAAAGAAATAAAAACTCAAATTGAGTGTCACGCCTAAAGCAAAGGACTTATGCACACACTTCAACATGTATTTTGTTCAGGTTGACCTCCTGAAGCCTAAATGACAATTAATTTGACCACACAACTCATTCCTATGAAGATAAATTCAAACTCAAAAAATGTGCTCAGCTCGGCCTAAAAATGCATTTAAAATAAATAAAACTCAAATTGAGTGTCACGCATAAACCAAAGGTTTTATGCACACATTTGAACGTGCATTTTGTTCAGGTTGACCTCCTGATGACTAAATGAGCATTAATTTGACCACACAACTCATTCCTATAAAGATACATTCAAAGTCAGAAAACATGCTCAGCTGAGCATTAATTTGACCACACAACTCATTCCTATGAAGATACATTCATACTCAGAAAATGTGCTCAGCTCGGCCTGAAAATACATTTTAAGCAATAAAACTCAAATTGAGTGTCACGCCTAAACCAAAGGACTTATTCACACAATCAACATGTATTTAGTTCAGGTTGACCTCCTGAAGCCTAAATGAGCATTAATTTGACCGCACAACTCATTTTTATGAAGATACATTCAAACTCAGAAAACGTGCTCGACTCAGCCTGAAAATGCATTTAAAGCAATAAAAATTCAAATTGAGTATCACGCCTAAAGCAAAGGACTTATGCACACTCTTCAACATGTATTTTGTTCAGGTTGACCTCCTGAAGCCCAATTGACAATTAATTTGATCACACAACTCATTTTTATGAAGATACATTGAAACTCAGAAAACGTGCTCGACTCAGCCTGAAAATGCATTTAAAGCAATAAAAACTCAAATTGAGTGTCATGCCTAAACCAATGACTTATGCACACATTTCAACACGTATTTAGTTCAGGTTGACCTCCTGAAGCCTAAATGACAATTACTTTGACCTCACAACTTATTCCTATGAAGATACATTCAAAGTCAAAAAAACGTGCTCAGCTCGGCCTGAAAATGCATTTAAAGCAATAAAAATTCAAATTGAGTGTCACGCCTAAACCAAAGGACTTATGCACACACTTCAACATGTATTCTGTTCAGGTTGACGTCCTGAAGCCTAAATGAGCATTAATTTGACTACACAACTCATTCCTATGAAGATACATTCAAAGTCAGAAACGCGCTCAACTCGGCCTGAAAATGCATTTAAAGCAATAAAAACTGAAATTGAGTGTCACGCCTAAAGCAAAGGACTTATGCACACACTTCAACATGTATTTTGTTCAGGTTGACCTCCTGAAGCCTAAATGACAATTAATTTGATCACACAACTCATTTTTATGAAGATACATTCAAAGTGATAAAACGTGCTCAGCTCGGCCTGAAAATGCATTTAAAGCTATAAAAACTCAAATTGAGTGTCACGCCTAAACCAAAGGACTTGTGCACACATTTCAACATGTATTTAGTTCAGGTTGACCTCCTGAAGCCTAAATGATCACTAATTTGACCACACAACTCATTCCTAAGAAGATACATTCAAACTCAGAAAATGTGCTCATCTCGGCCTGAAAATACATTTTAAGCAATAAAACTCAAATTGAGTGTCACGCCTAAACCAAAGGACTTATGCACACACTAAACATGTATTTAGTTCAGGTTGACCTCCTGAAGCCTAAATGAGCATTAATTTGACCACACAACTCATTCCTATGAAGATACATTCAAACTCAGAAAACGTGCTCAATTCGGCCTGAAAGTGCATTTAAAGCAATAAAAACTCAAAATTGAGTGTCACGCCCAAACATAAGGACTTATGCACCCACTTCAACACGTATTTAGTTCAGGATAACCTCCTGAAGCCTAAATGAGCATTAATTTGACCACACAACTAATTCCTATGAAGATACATTCAAACTCAGAAAATGTGCTCAGCTCGGCCTGAAAATGCATTTAAAATAAATGAAAATCAAATTGAGTGTCACGCGTAAACCAAAGGTTTTATGCACACATTTCAACACGTATTTAGTTCAGGTTGACCTCCTGAAGCCTAAATGACAATTAATCTGACCACACAACTCATTCCTATGAAGATGCATTCAAACTCAGAAAATGTGCTCAACTCGGTCTGAAAATGCATTTTAAGCAATAAAAACTCAAATTGAGTGTCACGCCTAAAGCAAAGGACTTATGCGCACACTTCAACATGTATTTTGTTCAGGATGATCCCCTGAAGCCTAAATGAGCATTAATTTAACCACACAACTCATTCCTATAAGATTCATTCAAACTCAGAAAACGTTCTCAGCTCGGCCTGAAAATGCATTTAAAACAAATACAACTCAAATTGAGTGTCACACATAAACCAAAGGTTTTATGCACACATTTGAACATGCATTTTGTTCAGGTTGACGTCCTGAAGCCTAAATGACATTTAATTTGATCACACAACTCATTTTTATGAAGATACATTCAAACTCAGAAAATGTGCTCAGCTCGGCCTGAAAATACATTTTAAGCAATAAAACTCAAATTGAGTGTCACGCCAAAACCAAAGGACTTATGCATACAGTCAACATGTATTTAGTTCAGGTTGACCTCCTGAAGCCTAAATGAGCATTAATTTGACCGCAAAACTCATACCTATGAAGATACATTCAAAGTCAAAAAATGTGCTCAGCTCGGTCTGAAAATGCATTTAAAACAATAAAAACACAAATTGAGTGTCACGCCTAAAGCAAAGGACTTATGCACACACTTCAACATGTATTTTTTTCAGGTTGGCCTCCTGAAGCCTAAGTGACAATTAATTTGATCACACAACTCATTTTTATGAAGATACATTCAAAGTCATAAAACGTGCTCAGCTCGGCCTGAAAATACATTTTAAGCAATAAAACTCAAATTGAGTGTCACGCCTAAACCAAAGGACTTATGCACACACTAAACATGTATTTAGTTCAGGTTGACCTCCTGAAGCCTAAATGAGCATTAATTTGACCACACAACTCATTCCTATGAAGATACATTCAAACTCAGAAAACGTGCTCAATTCGGCCTGAAAGTGCATTTAAAGCAATAAAAACTCAAAATTGAGTGTCACGCCTAAACATAAGGACTTATGCACACACTTCAACAAGTATTTAGTTCAGGATAACCTCCTGAAGCCTAAATGAGCATTAATTTGACCACACAACTCATTCCTATGAAGATACATTCAAACTCAGAAAATGTGCTCAGCTCGGCCTGAAAATGCATTTAAAATACCGTATTTTCACGACTATAAGGCGCCATTAAAAGTCTTAAATTTTCTCCAAAATGGACAGGACGCCTTATGGTGCGGAGCGTCCTTTATATGCGCTGAGTTCCAAAATCTGACTGACAGCCGACACGCCGTTTATATAGAGAAAAGGCGGAAGTGACTGTGAAAGAAGTCGGCCAATCAGGGAAGGGTGGGCGTGTATATATACATATATGGAGAGGGAGAGAGAGAGAGAGGGAGAGAGAGGACAGACAAGCTAGTCCGCCAATGGTGAAGGGTGGGCGTGTACGTGGACGCCTCAAGCCAGTACCAACACTTGTATAGCGTGTGGCAATGTGCATTGTTGCAAAACAACTCCGGTTTTGGTTTCTAAGAAACCCTGAAAATAAATTCGACAAAGAGACATGCCTACGAAGCTCAGTTAAAACTTAAAGCCACCGGTTATGCTTTTGGCATGCGTGACCATCTCACAGCAGCGGTGAAAAATCAAGTCAAGCAAATGAACTCTGAGCTTGCCGTTATTCCCGGAGGCTTGACTAAAGAACTCCAACCGCTGGACATTGGCATCAACCGGGCGTTCTAAGTAAAGTTGCGAACAGCATGGGAACAATGATCGATGGCAAACACAACTTTACAAAGAGTGAGAGGCAGCGCTGGGCGAGTTACGCCACAATACGCAACAACGAGAGGGAACGCGGCGTTTTTGATGGATTACGGTACTTGCACAATTGTTCAATTCTTTCTACACACACACGCGCTGCCACCATGTTTCGCTCTGTTCTTTACTTTCAAATGTGGGAAAGCTTCACACGAGAGAAATGTTGACTTTGCTGTTGCTACTCCTTCTTTCCGCTCGGCAATGCGTAGCAACTCACACTAGCATGTGATGCATTCAATGACAACTGAGATGTGCAGTTGTCATTGTCTCTGCTTCTGATACAGAGGATGAGGACTTTGATGGATTTCTGGGTGATGATTGATCGAAAACGTGAGAACATTGTACGATGGCTAAATAAAATACACCCGAACTCAGTTCTGCTTTTGTTGCCTTTTTAAAAACGTGTTTTTATCTTATCTGTATGTCTTGGCATGCTACCGTATGCTTCAAGCTAACGTGTTAGAGTGCGCGCATGCATGCCGTATGTTTAAGCTGGCGTATGTTTTACCACTGTAAAACTGCGGCTATTCGTACGATGCGTCCTGTGTATGTGTAAAATACAGAAATGTCCCGCATTAATGAGACTGCGGCCATTAGTACGATGCGTCGAATAGTCGTGAAAATACGGTAAATAAAAATCAAATTGAGTGTCACGCGTAAACCAAAGGTTTTATGCACACATTTCAACACGTATTTAGTTCAGGTTGACCTCCTGAAGCCTAAATGACAATTAATTTGACCACACAACTCATTCCTATGAAGATGCATTCAAACTCAGAAAATGTGCTCAACTCGGTCTGAAAATGCATTTTAAGCAATAAAAACTCAAATTGAGTGTCACGCCTAAAGCAAAGGACTTATGCGCACACTTCAACATGTATTTTGTTCAGGATGATCCCCTGAAGCCTAAATGAGCATTAATTTAACCACACAACTCATTCCTATAAGATTCATTCAAACTCAGAAAACGTTCTCAGCTCGGCCTGAAAATGCATTTAAAACAAATACAACTCAAATTGAGTGTCACGCATAAACCAAAGGTTTTATGCACACATTTGAACATGCATTTTGTTCAGGTTGACCTCCTGAAGCCTAAATGACATTTAATTTGATCACACAACTCATTTTTATGAAGATACATTCAAACTCAGAAAATGTGCTCAGCTCGGCCTGAAAATACATTTTAAGCAATAAAACTCAAATTGAGTGTCACGCCAAAACCAAAGGACTTATGCATACAGTCAACATGTATTTAGTTCAGGT
Source organism: Hippocampus zosterae (assembly GCF_025434085.1). NCBI lineage: Eukaryota > Metazoa > Chordata > Actinopteri > Syngnathiformes > Syngnathidae > Hippocampus > Hippocampus zosterae. The sequence goes on from NW_026262959.1 coordinate 55,025, forward strand.
TGACCTCCTGAAGCCTAAATGAGCATTAATTTGACCGCAAAACTCATACCTATGAAGATACATTCAAAGTCAAAAAATGTGCTCAGCTCGGTCTGAAAATGCATTTAAAGCAATAAAAACACAAATTGAGTGTCACGCCTAAAGCAAAGGACTTATGCACACACTTCAACATTTATTTTTTTCAGGTTGGCCTCCTGAAGCCTAAGTGACAATTAATTTGATCACACAACTCATTTTTATGAAGATACATTCAAAGTCATAAAACGTGCTCAGCTCGGCCTGAAAATGCATTTAAAGCAATAAAAACTCAAATTGAGTGTCACGCCTAAACCAATGGACTTGTGCACACATTTCAACATGTATTTAGTTCAGGTTGACCTCCTGAAACCTAAATGAGCATTAATTTGACCACACAACTCATTCCTCTGAAGATACATTCAAACTCAGAAAATGGGCTCAGCTCGGCCTGAAAATGCATTTAAAATAAATAAAACTCAAATTGAGTGTCACGCGTAAACCAAAGGTTTTATGCACACATTTCAACACGTATTTAGTTCAGGTTGACCTCCTGAAGCCTAAATGACAATTAATTTGAGCACACAACTCATTCCTATGAAGATGCATTCAAACTCAGAAAATGTGCTCAACTCGGTCTGAAAATGCATTTTAAGCAATAAAAACTCAAATTGAGTGTCACGCCTAAAGCAAAGGACTTATGCGCACACTTCAACATGTATTTTGTTCAGGATGATCCCCTGAAGCCTAAATGAGCATTAATTTAACCACACAACTCATTCCTATAAGATACATTCAAACTCAGAAAACGTGCTCAGCTCGGCCTGAAAATGCATTTAAAACAAATACAACTCAAATTGAGTGTCACGCATAAACCAAAGGTTTTATGCACACATTTGAACATGCATTTTGTTCAGGTTGACCTCCTGATGACTAAATGAGCATTAATTTGACCACACAACTCATTCCTATAAAGATACATTCAAAGTCAGAAAACGTGCTCAGCTCAGCATTAATTTGACCATACAACTCATTCCTATGAAGATACATTCAAACTCAGAAAATGTGCTCAGCTCGGCCTGAAAATACATTTTAAGCAATAAAACTCAAATTGAGTGTCACGCCAAAACCAAAGGACTTATGCATACAGTCAACATGTATTTAGTTCAGGTTGACCTCCTGAAGCCTAAATGAGCATTAATTTGACCGCAAAACTCATTCCTATGAAGATACATTCAAAGTCAAAAAATGTGCTCAGCTCGGTCTGAAAATGCATTTAAAGCAATAAAAACTCAAATTGAGTGTCACGCCTAAAGCAAAGGACTTATGCACACACTTCAACATGTATTTTGTTCAGGTTGACCTCCTGAAGCCTAAATGACAATTAATTTGATCACACAACTCATTTTTATGAAGATACATTCAAAGTCATAAAACGTGCTCAGCTCGGCCTGAAAATGCATTTAAAGCAATAAAAACTCAAATTGAGTGTCACGCCTAAACCAATGGACTTGTGCACAAATTTCAACATGTATTTTGTTCAGGTTGGCCTCCTGAAGCCTAAATGACAATTAATTTGATCACACAACTCATTTTTATGAAGATACATTCAAAGTCATAAAACGTGCTCAGCTCGGCCTGAAAATACATTTTAAGCAATAAAACTCAAATTGAGTGTCACGCCAAAACCAAAGGACTTATGCATACAGTCAACATGTATTTAGTTCAGGTTGACCTCCTGAAGCCTAAATGAGCATTAATTTGACCGCAAAACTCATACCTATGAAGATACATTCAAAGTCAAAAAATGTGCTCAGCTCGGTCTGAAAATGCATTTAAAGCAATAAAAACACAAATTGAGTGACACGCCTAAAGCAAAGGACTTATGCACACACTTCAACATTTATTTTTTTCAGGTTGGCCTCCTGAAGCCTAAGTGACAATTAATTTGATCACACAACTCATTTTTATGAAGATACATTCAAAGTCATAAAACGTGCTCAGCTCGGCCTGAAAATGCATTTAAAGCAATAAAAACTCAAATTGAGTGTCACGCCTAAACCAATGGACTTGTGCACACATTTCAACATGTATTTAGTTCAGGTTGACCTCCTGAAACCTAAATGAGCATTAATTTGACCACACAACTCATTCCTCTGAAGATACATTCAAACTCAGAAAATGGGCTCAGCTCGGCCTGAAAATGCATTTAAAATAAATAAAACTCAAATTGAGTGTCACGCGTAAACCAAAGGTTTTATGCACACATTTCAACACGTATTTAGTTCAGGTTGACCTCCTGAAGCCTAAATGACAATTAATTTGAGCACACAACTCATTCCTATGAAGATGCATTCAAACTCAGAAAATGTGCTCAACTCGGTCTGAAAATGCATTTTAAGCAATAAAAACTCAAATTGAGTGTCACGCCTAAAGCAAAGGACTTATGCGCACACTTCAACATGTATTTTGTTCAGGATGATCCCCTGAAGCCTAAATGAGCATTAATTTAACCACACAACTCATTCCTATAAGATACATTCAAACTCAGAAAACGTGCTCAGCTCGGCCTGAAAATGCATTTAAAACAAATACAACTCAAATTGAGTGTCACGCATAAACCAAAGGTTTTATGCACACATTTGAACATGCATTTTGTTCAGGTTGACCTCCTGATGACTAAATGAGCATTAATTTGACCACACAACTCATTCCTATAAAGATACATTCAAAGTCAGAAAACGTGCTCAGCTCAGCATTAATTTGACCATACAACTCATTCCTATGAAGATACATTCAAACTCAGAAAATGTGCTCAGCTCGGCCTGAAAATACATTTTAAGCAATAAAACTCAAATTGAGTGTCACGCCAAAACCAAAGGACTTATGCATACAGTCAACATGTATTTAGTTCAGGTTGACCTCCTGAAGCCTAAATGAGCATTAATTTGACCGCAAAACTCATTCCTATGAAGATACATTCAAAGTCAAAAAATGTGCTCAGCTCGGTCTGAAAATGCATTTAAAGCAATAAAAACTCAAATTGAGTGTCACGCCTAAAGCAAAGGACTTATGCACACACTTCAACATGTATTTTGTTCAGGTTGACCTCCTGAAGCCTAAATGACAATTAATTTGATCACACAACTCATTTTTAAGAAGATACATTCAAAGTCATAAAACGTGCTCAGCTCGGCCTGAAAATGAATTTTTAGCAATAAAAACTCAAATGGAGTGTCACGCCTAAACCAAAGGACTTGTGCACACATTTCAACATGTATTTAGTTCAGGTTGACCTCCTGAAGCCTAAATGAGCATTAATTTGACCACACAACTCATTCCTATGAAGATACATTCAAACTCACAAAACGTGCTCAATTCGGCCTGAAAGTGCATTTAAAACAATAAAAACTCAAAATTGAGTGTCACGCCTAAACATAAGGACTTATGCACACATTTCAACATGTATTTAGTTCAGGTTGACCTCCTGAAACCTAAATGAGCATTAATTTTACCACACAACTCATTCCTATGAAGATACATTCAAAATCAGAAAATGTGCTCAGCTCGGCCTAAAAATGCATTTAAAATAAATAAAACTCAAATTGAGTGTCACGCATAAACCAAAGGTTTTATGCACACATTTGAACGTGCATTTTGTTCAGGTTGACCTCCTGATGACTAAATGAGCCTTAATTTGACCACACAACTCATTCCTATAAAGATACATTCAAAGTCAGAAAACATGCTCAGCTGAGCATTAATTTGACCACACAACTCATTCCTATGAAGATACATTCAAACTCAGAAAATGTGCTCAGCTCGGCCTGAAAATACATTTTAAGCAATAAAACTCAAATTGAGTGTCACGCCTAAACCAAAGGACTTATGCACACAATCAACATGTATTTAGTTCAGGTTGACCTCCAGAAGCCTAAATGAGCATTAATTTGACCGCACAACTCATTTTTATGAAGATACATTCAAACTCAGAAAACGTGCTCGACTCAGCCTGAAAATGCATTTAAAGCAATAAAAACTCAAATTGAGTATCACGCCTAAAGCAAAGGACTTATGCACACTCTTCAACATGTATTTTGTTCAGGTTGACCTCCTGAAGCCCAAATGACAATTAATTTGATCACACAACTCATTTTTATGAAGATACATTCAAACTCAGAAAACGTGCTCGACTCAGCCTGAAAATGCATTTAAAGCAATAAAAACTCAAATTGAGTGTCATGCCTAAACCAATGACTTATGCACACATTTCAACATGTATTTAGTTCAGGTTGACCTCCTGAAGCCTAAATGAGCATTAATTTGACCACACAACTCATTCCTATGAAGATAAATTCAAACTCAAAAAATGTGCTCAGCTCGGCCTGAAAATGCATTTAAAATAAATAAAACTCAAATTGAGTGTCACGCGTAAACCAAAGGTTTTATGCACACATTTCAACACGTATTTAGTTCAGTTTGACCTCCTGAAGCCTAAATGACAATTACTTTGACCTCACAACTTATTCCTATGAAGATACATTCAAAGTCAAAAAAACGTGCTCAGCTCGGCCTTAAAATGCATTTAAAGCAATAAAAATTCAAATTGAGTGTCACGCCTAAACCAAAGGACTTATGCACACACTTCAACATGTATTCTGTTCAGGTTGACGTCCTGAAGCCTAAATGAGCATTAATTTGACTACACAACTCATTCCTATGAAGATACATTCAAAGTCAGAAACGCGCTCAACTCGGCCTGAAAATGCATTTAAAGCAATAAAACTCAAATTGAGTGTCACGCATAAACCAAAGGTTTTATGCACACATTTGAACGTGCATTTTGTTCAGGTTGACCTCCTGATGACTAAATGAGCATTAATTTGACCACACAACTCATTCCTATGAAGATACATTCAAAATCAGAAAATGTGCTCAGCTCGGCCTAAAAATGCATTTAAAATAAATAAAACTCAAATTGAGTGTCACGCATAAACCAAAGGTTTTATGCACACATTTGAACGTGCATTTTGTTCAGATTGACCTCCTGAAGCCTAAATGATCACTAATTTGACCACACAACTCATTCCTAAGAAGATACATTCAAACTCAGAAAACGTGCTCAGCTCGGCCTGAAAATACATTTTAAGCAATAAAACTCAAATTGAGTGTCACGCCTAAACCAAAGGACTTATGCACACACTAAACATGTATTTAGTTCAGGTTGACCTCCTGAAGCCTAAATGAGCATTAATTTGACCACACAACTCATTCCTATGAAGATACATTAGAACTCAGAAAACGTGCTCAATTCGGCCTGAAAGTGCATTTAAAGCAATAAAAACTCAAAATTGAGTGTCACGCCTAAACATAAGGACTTATGCACACACTTCAACAAGTATTTAGTTCAGAATAACCTCCTGAAGCCTAAATGAGCATTAATTTGACCACACAACTCATTCCTATGAAGATACATTCAAACTCAGAAAATGTGCTCAGCTCGGCCTGAAAATGCATTTAAAATAAATAAAAATCAAATTGAGTGTCACGCGTAAACCAAAGGTTTTATGCACACATTTCAACACGTATTTAGTTCAGGTTGACCTCCTGAAGCCTAAATGAGCATTAATTTGACCGCAAAACTCATTCCTATGAAGATACATTCAAAGTCAAAAAATGTGCTCAGCTCGGTCTGAAAATGCATTTAAAGCAATAAAAACTCAAATTGAGTGTCACGCCTAAAGCAAAGGACTTATGCACACACTTCAACATGTATTTTGTTCAGGTTGACCTCCTGAAGCCTAAATGAAAATTAATTTGACTGCACAACTCATTCCTATGAAGATACATTCAAAGTCAAAAAATGTGCTTAGCCCGGTCTGAAAATGCATTTAAAGCAATAAAAACTCAAATTGAGTGTCACGCCTAAACCAAAGGACTTACGCACACATTTCAACATGTATTTAGTTCAGGTTGACCTCCTGAAGCCTAAATGACAATTAATTTGATCACACAACTCATTTTTAAGAAGATACATTCAAAGTCATAAAACGTGCTCAGCTCGGCCTGAAAATGAATTTTTAGCAATAAAAACTCAAATGGAGTGTCACGCCTAAAACAAAGGACTTGTGCACACATTTCAACATGTATTTAGTTCAGGTTGACCTCCTGAAGCCTAAATGAGCATTAATTTGACCACACAACTCATTCCTATGAAGATAAATTCAAAATCAGAAAATGTGCTCAGCTCGGCCTAAAAATGCATTTAAAATAAATAAAACTCAAATTGAGTGTCACGCATAAACCAAAGGTTTTATGCACACATTTGAACGTGCATTTTGTTCAGGTTGACCTCCTGATGACTAAATGAGCCTTAATTTGACCACACAACTCATTCCTATAAAGATACATTCAAAGTCAGAAAACATGCTCAGCTGAGCATTAATTTGACCACACAACTCATTCCTATGAAGATACATTCAAACTCAGAAAATGTGCTCAGCTCGGCCTGAAAATACATTTTAAGCAATAAAACTCAAATTGAGTGTCACGCCTAAACCAAAGGACTTATGCACACAATCAACATGTATTTAGTTCAGGTTGACCTCCAGAAGCCTAAATGAGCATTAATTTGACCGCACAACTCATTTTTATGAAGATACATTCAAACTCAGAAAACGTGCTCGACTCAGCCTGAAAATGCATTTAAAGCAATAAAAACTCAAATTGAGTATCACGCCTAAAGCAAAGGACTTATGCACACTCTTCAACATGTATTTTGTTCAGGTTGACCTCCTGAAGCCCAAATGACAATTAATTTGATCACACAACTCATTTTTATGAAGATACATTCAAACTCAGAAAACGTGCTCGACTCAGCCTGAAAATGCATTTAAAGCAATAAAAACTCAAATTGAGTGTCATGCCTAAACCAATGACTTATGCACACATTTCAACATGTATTTAGTTCAGGTTGACCTCCTGAAGCCTAAATGAGCATTAATTTGACCACACAACTCATTCCTATGAAGATAAATTCAAACTCAAAAAATGTGCTCAGCTCGGCCTGAAAATGCATTTAAAATAAATAAAACTCAAATTGAGTGTCACGCGTAAACCAAAGGTTTTATGCACACATTTCAACACGTATTTAGTTCAGTTTGACCTCCTGAAGCCTAAATGACAATTACTTTGACCTCACAACTTATTCCTATGAAGATACATTCAAAGTCAAAAAAACGTGCTCAGCTCGGCCTTAAAATGCATTTAAAGCAATAAAAATTCAAATTGAGTGTCACGCCTAAACCAAAGGACTTATGCACACACTTCAACATGTATTCTGTTCAGGTTGACGTCCTGAAGCCTAAATGAGCATTAATTTGACTACACAACTCATTCCTATGAAGATACATTCAAAGTCAGAAACGCGCTCAACTCGGCCTGAAAATGCATTTAAAGCAATAAAACTCAAATTGAGTGTCACGCATAAACCAAAGGTTTTATGCACACATTTGAACGTGCATTTTGTTCAGGTTGACCTCCTGATGACTAAATGAGCATTAATTTGACCACACAACTCATTCCTATGAAGATACATTCAAAATCAGAAAATGTGCTCAGCTCGGCCTAAAAATGCATTTAAAATAAATAAAATTCAAATTGAGTGTCACGCATAAACCAAAGGTTTTATGCACACATTTGAACGTGCATTTTGTTCAGATTGACCTCCTGAAGCCTAAATGATCACTAATTTGACCACACAACTCATTCCTAAGAAGATACATTCAAACTCAGAAAACGTGCTCAGCTCGGCCTGAAAATACATTTTAAGCAATAAAACTCAAATTGAGTGTCACGCCTAAACCAAAGGACTTATGCACACACTAAACATGTATTTAGTTCAGGTTGACCTCCTGAAGCCTAAATGAGCATTAATTTGACCACACAACTCATTCCTATGAAGATACATTAGAACTCAGAAAACGTGCTCAATTCGGCCTGAAAGTGCATTTAAAGCAATAAAAACTCAAAATTGAGTGTCACGCCTAAACATAAGGACTTATGCACACACTTCAACAAGTATTTAGTTCAGAATAACCTCCTGAAGCCTAAATGAGCATTAATTTGACCACACAACTCATTCCTATGAAGATACATTCAAACTCAGAAAATGTGCTCAGCTCGGCCTGAAAATGCATTTAAAATAAATAAAAATCAAATTGAGTGTCACGCGTAAACCAAAGGTTTTATGCACACATTTCAACACGTATTTAGTTCAGGTTGACCTCCTGAAGCCTAAATGACAATTAATTTGACCACACAACTCATTCCTATGAAGATGCATTCAAACTCAGAAAATGTGCTCAACTCGGTCTGAAAATGCATTTTAAGCAATAAAAACTCAAATTGAGTGTCACGCCTAAAGCAAAGGACTTATGCGCACACTTCAACATGTATTTTGTTCAGGATGATCCCCTGAAGCCTAAATGAGCATTAATTTAACCACACAACTCATTCCTATAAGATACATTCAAACTCAGAAAACGTGCTCAGCTCGGCCTGAAAATGCATTTAAAACAAATACAACTCAAATTGAGTGTCACACATAAACCAAAGGTTTTATGCACACATTTGAACATGCATTTTGTTCAGGTTGACCTCCTGAAGCCTAAATGACAATTAATTTGATCACACAACTCATTTTTATGAAGATACATTCAAACTCAGAAAATGTGCTCAGCTCGGCCTGAAAATACATTTTAAGCAATAATACTCAAATTGAGTGTCACGCCAAAACCAAAGGACTTATGCATACAGTCAACATGTATTTAGTTCAGGTTGACCTCCTGAAGCCTAAATGAGCATTAATTTGACCGCAAAACTAATTCCTATGAAGATACATTCAAAGTCAAAAAATGTGCTCAGCTCGGTCTGAAAATGCATTTAAAGCAATAAAAACTCAAATTGAGTGTCACGCCTAAAGCAAAGGACTTATGCACACACTTCAACATGTATTTTGTTCAGGTTGGCCTCCTGAAGCCTAAATGACAATTAATTTGATCACACAACTCATTTTTATGAAGATACATTCAAAGTCATAAAACGTGCTCAGCTCGGCCTGAAAATGCATTTAAAGCAATAAAAACTCAAATTGAGTGTCACGCCTAAACCAATGGACTTGTGCACACATTTCAACATGTATTTAGTTCAGGTTGACCTCCTGAAACCTAAATGAGCATTAATTTGACCACACAACTCATTCCTCTGAAGATACATTCAAACTCAGAAAATGGGCTCAGCTCGGCCTGAAAATGCATTTAAAATAAATAAAACTCAAATTGAGTGTCACGCGTAAACCAAAGGTTTTATGCACACATTTCAACACGCATTTAGTTCAGGTTGACCTCCTGAAGCCTAAATGACAATTAATTTGACTACACAACTCATTCCTATGAAGATACATTCAAAATCAAAAAACGGGCTCAGCTCGGCCTAAAAATGCATTTAAAACAAATACAACTCAAATTGAGTGTCACGCATAAACCAAAGGTTTTATGCACACATTTGAACATGCATTTTGTTCAGGTTGACCTCCTGAAGCCTAAATGAGCATTAATTTGACCACACAACTCATTCCTATGAAGATACATTCAAACTCAGAAAACGTGCTCAATTCGGCCTGAAAGTGCATTTAAAGCAATAAAATCTCAAAATTGAGTGTCACGCCTAAACATAAGGACTTATGCACACACTTCAACATGTATTTAGTTCAGGATAACCTCCTTAAGCCTAAATGAGCATTAATTTGACCACACAACTCATTCCTATGAAGATACATTCAAACTCAGAAAATGTGCTCAGCTCGGCCTGAAAATGCATTTAAAATAAATAAAATTCAAATTGAGTGTCACGCGTAAACCAAAGGTTTTATGCACACATTTCAACACGTATTTAGTTCAGGTTGACCTCCTGAAGCCTAAATGACAATTAATTTGACTACGCAACTCATTCCTATGAAGATACATTCAAAATCAAAAAACGTGCTCAGCTCGGACTGAAAATGCATTTAAAGCAATAAAAATTCTAATTGAGTGTAACGCCTAAACCAAATGACTTATGCACACACTTCAACATGTATTTAGTTCAGGTTGACCTCCTGAAGCCTAAATGAGCATTAATTTGACCACACAACTCATTCCTATGAATATACATTCAAAGTAAGAAAATGTGCTCAGCTCGGCCTGAAAATGCATTTAAAATAAATAAAACTCAAATTGAGTGTCACACGTAAACCAAGGGTTTTATGCACACATTTCAACACGTATTTAGTTCAGGTTGACCTCCTGAAGCCTAAATGAGCATTAATTTGACCACACAACTCATTCCTATGAAGATACATTTAAAGTCAGAAAATGTGCTCACCTCGGCCTGAAAATGCATTTAAAATAAATAAAACTCAAATTGAGTGTCACGCGTAAACCAAAGGTTTTATGTACACATTTCAACACATATTTAGTTCAGGTTAACCTCCTGAAGCCTAAATGAGCATTACTTTGACCACACAACTCATTCCTATGAAGATACATTCAAACTCAGAAAACGTGCTCAGCTCAGCATTAATTTGACCACACAACTCATTCCTATGAAGATACATTCAAACTCAGAAAACGTGGTCAATTCGGCCTGAAAGTGCATTTAAAGCAATAAAAACTCAAAATTGAGTGTCACGCCTACACATAAGGACTTATGCACACACTTCAACATGTATTTAGTTCAGGATAACCTCCTGAAGCCTAAATGAGCATTAATTTGACCACACAACTCATTCCTATGAAGATACATTCAAACTCAGAAAATGTGCTCAGCTCGGCCTGAAAATACATTTTAAGCAATAAAACTCAAATTGAGTGTCACGCCTAAACCAAAGGACTTATGCACACACTTCAACATGTATTTTGTTCAGGATGATCCCCTGAAGCCTAAATGAGCATTAATTTAACCACACAACTCATTCCTATAAGATACATTCAAACTCAGAAAACGTTCTCAGCTCGGCCTGAAAATACATTTTAAGCAATAAAATTCAAAATTGAGTGTCACGCCTAAACCAAAGGACTTATGCACACACTTCAACATGTATTTTGTTCAGGATGACTTCCTGATGACTAAATGAGCATTAGTTTGACCTCACAACTTATTCCTATGAAGATACATTCAAAGTCAAAAAAACGTGCTAAGCTCAGCCTGAAAATGCATTTAAAGCAATAAAAATTCAAATTGAGTGTCACGCCTAAACCAAAGGACTTATGCACACAATTCAACATGTATTTAGTTCAGGTTGACCTCCTGAAGCCTAAATGACCATTAATTTGATCACACAACTCATTCACATGATGATACATTCACAGTCAGAAAACGTGCTCAGCTCGGCCTGAAAATGCATTTAAAACAAATACAACTCAAATTGAGTGTCACGCATAAACCAAAGGTTTTATGCACACATTTGAACATGCATTTTGTTCAGGTTGACCTCCTGATGACCAAATGAGCATTAATTTGACCACACAACTCATTCCTATGAAGATACATTCAAACTCAGAAAATGTGCTCAGCTCGGCCTGAAAATACATTTTAAGCAATAAAACTCAAATTGAGTGTCACGCCTAAACCAAAGGACTTATGCACACAATCAACATGTATTTAGTTCAGGTTGACCTCCTGAAGCCTAAATGACCATTAATTTGATCACACAACTCATTCCCATGATGATACATTCACAGTCAGAAAACGTGCTCAGCTCGGCCTGAAAATGCATTTAAAACAAATACAACTCAAATTGAGTGTCACGCATAAAGACAAAGGTTTTATGCACACATTTGAACATGCATTTTGTTCAGGTTGACCTCCTGAAGCCTAAATGAGCATTAATTTGACCGCACAACTCATTCCTATGAAGATACATTCAAACTCAGAAAATGTGCTCAGCTCGGCCTGAAAATACATTTTAAGCAATAAAACTCAAATTGAGTGTCACGCCTAAACCAAAGGACTTATGCACACAATCAACATGTATTTAGTTCAGGTTGACCTCCTGAAGCTTAAATGAGCATTAATTTGACCGCACAACTCATTACTATGAAGATACATTCAAAGTAAAAAAATGTGTTTAGCTCAGTCTGAAAATGCATTTAAAGCAATAAAAACTCAAATTGAGTATCACGCCTAAAGCAAAGGACTTATGCACACTCTTCAACATGTATTTTGTTCAGGTTGACCTCCTGAAGCCCAAATGACAATTAATTTGATCACACAACTCATTTTTATGAAGATACATTCAAACTCAGAAAACGTTCTCGACTCAGCCTGAAAATGTATTTAAAGCAATAAAAACTCAAATTGAGTGTCACGCCTAAACCAAAGGACTTATGCACACATTTCAACATGTATTTAGTTCAGGTTGACCTCCTGAAGCCTAAATGAGCATTAATTTGACCACACAACTCATTCCTATGAAGATACATTCAAACTCAAAAAATGTGCTCAGCTCGGCCTGAAAATGCATTTAAAGCAATAAAAACTCAAATTGAGTATCACGCCTAAAGCAAAGGACTTATGCACACTCTTCAACATGTATTTTGTTCAGGTTGACCTCCTGAAGCCCAAATGACAATTAATTTGATCACACAACTCATTTTTATGAAGATACATTCAAACTCAGAAAACGTTCTCGACTCAGCCTGAAAATGTATTTAAAGCAATAAAAACTCAAATTGAGTGTCACGCCTAAACCAAAGGACTTATGCACACACTTCAACATGTATTTAGTTCAGGTTGACCTCCTGAAGCCTAAATGAGCATTAATTTGACCACACAACTCATTCCTATGAAGATACATTCAAACTCAAAAAATGTGCTCAGCTCGGCCTGAAAATGCATTTAAAATAAATAAAACTCAAATTGAGTGTCACGCGTAAACCAAAGGTTTTATGCACACAATTCAACACGTATTTAGTTCAGGTTGACCTCCTGAAGCCTAAATGACAATTACTTTGACCTCACAACTTATTCCTATGAAGATACATTCAAAGTAAAAAAAAACGTGCTCAGCTCGGCATGAAAATGCATTTAAAGCAATAAAAATTCAAATTGAGTGTCACGACTAAACCAAAGGACTTATGCACACACTTCAACATGTATTTATTTCAGGTTGACCTCCTGAAGCCTAAATGACCATTAATTTGATCACACAACTCATTCCCATGATGATACATTCACAGTCAGAAAACGTGCTCAGCTCGGCCTGAAAATGCATTTAAAACAAATACAACTCAAATTGAGTGTCACGCATAAACCAAAGGTTTTATGCACACATTTGAACATGCATTTTGTTCAGGTTGACCTCCTGATGACTAAATGAGCATTAATTTGACCACACAACTCATTCCTATGAAGATACATTCAAACTCAGAAAATGTGCTCAGCTCGCCCTGAAAATACATTTTAAGCAATAAAACTCAAATTGAGTGTCACGCCTAAACCAAAGGAATTATGCACACACTCAACATGTATTTAGTTCAGGTTGACCTCCTGAAGCCTAAATGAGCATTAATTTGACCGCACAACTCATTCCTATGAAGATACATTCAAAGTCAAAAAATGTGCTCAGCTTGGTCTGAAATTGCATTGAAAGAAATAAAAACTCAAATTGAGTGTCACGCCTAAAGCAAAGGACTTATGCACACACTTCAACATGTATTTTGTTCAGGTTGACCTCCTGAAGCCTAAATGACAATTAATTTGATCACCCAACTCATTTTTATGAAGATACATTCAAAGTCATAAAACGTGCTCAGCTCGGCCTGAAAATGCATTTAAAGCAATAAAAACTCAAATTGAGTGTCACGCCTAAACCAAAGGACTTGTGCACACATTTCAACATGTATTTAGTTCAGGTTGACCTCCTGAAGCCTAAATGATCACTAATTTGACCACACAACTCATTCCTATGAAGATACATTCAAACTCAGAAAATGTGCTCAGCTCGGCCTGAAAATACATTTTAAGCAATAAAACTCAAATTGAGTGTCACGCCAAAACCAAAGGACTTATGCACACACTCAACATGTATTTAGTTCAGGTTGACCTCCTGAAGCCTAAATGAGCATTAATTTGACCGCACAACTGGATGACCCCCTAAAGCCTAAATGAGCATTAATTTGACCACAGAACTCATTCCTATGAAGATACATTCAAAGTAAGAAAATGTGCTCAGCTCGGCCTGAAAATGCATTTAAAATAAATAAAACTCAAATTGAGTGTCACACGTAAACCAAGGGTTTTATGCACACATTTCAACACGTATTTAGTTCAGGTTGACCTCCTGAAGCCTAAATGAGCATTAATTTGACCGCACAACTGGATGACCCCCTAAAGCCTAAATGAGCATTAATTTGACCACAGAACTCATTCCTATGAAGATACATTCAAAGTAAGAAAATGTGCTCAGCTCGGCCTGAAAATGCATTTAAAATAAATAAAACTCAAATTGAGTGTCACACGTAAACCAAGGGTTTTATGCACACATTTCAACACGTATTTAGTTCAGGTTGACCTCCTGAAGCCTAAATGAGCATTAATTTGACCACACAACTCATTCCTATGAAGATACATTTAAAGTCAGAAAATGTGCTCACCTCGGCCTGAAAATGCATTTAAAATAAATAAAACTCAAATTGAGTGTCACGCGTAAACCAAAGGTTTTATGTACACATTTCAACACATATTTAGTTCAGGTTAACCTCCTGAAGCCTAAATGAGCATTACTTTGACCACACAACTCATTCCTATGAAGATACATTCAAACTCAGAAAACGTGCTCAGCTCAGCATTAATTTGACCACACAACTCATTCCTATGAAGATACATTCAAACTCAGAAAACGTGCTCAATTCGGCCTGAAAGTGCATTTAAAGCAATAAAAACTCAAAATTGAGTGTCACGCCTACACATAAGGACTTATGCACACACTTCAACATGTATTTAGTTCAGGATAACCTCCTGAAGCCTAAATGAGCATTAATTTGACCACACAACTCATTCCTATGAAGATACATTCAAACTCAGAAAATGTGCTCAGCTCGGCCTGAAAATACATTTTAAGCAATAAAACTCAAATTGAGTGTCACGCCTAAACCAAAGGACTTATGCACACACTTCAACATGTATTTTGTTCAGGATGATCCCCTGAAGCCTAAATGAGCATTAATTTAACCACACAACTCATTCCTATAAGATACATTCAAACTCAGAAAACGTTCTCAGCTCGGCCTGAAAATACATTTTAAGCAATAAAATTCAAAATTGAGTGTCACGCCTAAACCAAAGGACTTATGCACACACTTCAACATGTATTTTGTTCAGGATGACTTCCTGATGACTAAATGAGCATTAGTTTGACCTCACAACTTATTCCTATGAAGATACATTCAAAGTCAAAAAAACGTGCTAAGCTCAGCCTGAAAATGCATTTAAAGCAATAAAAATTCAAATTGAGTGTCACGCCTAAACCAAAGGACTTATGCACACAATTCAACATGTATTTAGTTCAGGTTGACCTCCTGAAGCCTAAATGACCATTAATTTGATCACACAACTCATTCACATGATGATACATTCACAGTCAGAAAACGTGCTCAGCTCGGCCTGAAAATGCATTTAAAACAAATACAACTCAAATTGAGTGTCACGCATAAACCAAAGGTTTTATGCACACATTTGAACATGCATTTTGTTCAGGTTGACCTCCTGATGACCAAATGAGCATTAATTTGACCACACAACTCATTCCTATGAAGATACATTCAAACTCAGAAAATGTGCTCAGCTCGGCCTGAAAATACATTTTAAACAATAAAACTCAAATTGAGTGTCACGCCAAAACCAAAGGACTTATGCACACACTCAACATGTATTTAGTTCAGGTTGACCTCCTGAAGCCTAAATGAGCATTAATTTGACCGCACAACTCATTCCTATGAAGATACATTCAAAGTCAAAAAATGTGCTCAGCTCGGTCTGAAAATGCATTTAAAGCAATAAAAACTCAAATTGAGTGTCACGCGTAAACCAAAGGTTTTATACACATTTCAACACGTATTTAGTTCAGGTTGACCTCCTGAAGCCTAAATGACAATTACTTTGACCTCACAACTTATTCCTATGAAGATACATTCAAAGTCAAAAAAACGTGCTCAGCTCGGCCTGAAAATGCATTTAAAGCAATAAAAACTCAAATTGAGTGTCACGCCTAAAGCAAAGGACTTATGCACACACTTCAACTTGTATTTTGTTCAGGTTGACCTCCTGAAGCCTAAATGACAATTAATTTGATCACACAACTCATTCCTATGAAGATACATTCAAACTCAGAAAATGTGCTCAGCTCGGCCTGAAAATGCATTTAAAATAAATAAAACTCAAATTGAGTGTCACGCGTAAACCAAAGTTTTTATGCACACATTTCAACACGTATTTAGTTCAGGTTGACCTCCTGAAGCCTAAATGAGCATTAATTTGACCACACAACTCATTCCTATGAAGATACATTCAAACTCAAAAAATGTGCTCAGCTCGGCCTGAAAATGCATTTAAAATAAATAAAACTCAAATTGAGTGTCACGCGTAAACCAAAGGTTTTATGCACACATTTCAACACGTATTTAGTTCAGGTTGACCTCCTGAAGCCTAAATGAGCATTAATTTGACCACACAACTCATTCCTATGAATATACATTCAAAGTCAGAAAATGTGTTCAGCTCGGCCTGAAACTGCATTTAAAGCAATAAAAATTCAAATTGAGTGTCACGCCTAAACCAAAGGACTTATGCACACAATCAACATGTATTTAGTTCAGGTTGACCTCCTGAAGCCTAAATGACCATTAATTTGATCACACAACTCATTCCCATGATGATACATTCACAGTCAGAAAACGTGCTCAGCTCGGCCTGAAAATGCATTTAAAACAAATACAACTCAAATTGAGTGTCACGCATAAACCAAAGGTTTTATGCACACATTTGAACATGCATTTTGTTCAGGTTGACCTCCTGAAGCCTAAATGAGCATTAATTTGACCGCACAACTCATTCCTATGAAGATACATTCAAACTCAGAAAATGTGCTCAGCTCGGCCTGAAAATACATTTTAAGCAATAAAACTCAAATTGAGTGTCACGCCTAAACCAAAGGACTTATGCACACAATCAACATGTATTTAGTTCAGGTTGACCTCCTGAAGCCTAAATGAGCATTAATTTGACCGCACAACTCATTACTATGAAGATACATTCAAAGTAAAAAAATTTGTTTAGCTCAGTCTGAAAATGCATTTAAAGCAATAAAAACTCAAATTGAGTATCACGCCTAAAGCAAAGGACTTATGCACACTCTTCAACATGTATTTTGTTCAGGTTGACCTCCTGAAGCCCAAATGACAATTAATTTGATCACACAACTCATTTTTATGAAGATACATTCAAACTCAGAAAACGTTCTCGACTCAGCCTGAAAATGTATTTAAAGCAATAAAAACTCAAATTGAGTGTCACGCCTAAACCAAAGGACGTATGCACACATTTCAACATGTATTTAGTTCAGGTTGACCTCCTGAAGCCTAAATGAGCATTAATTTGACCACACAACTCATTCCTATGAAGATACATTCAAACTCAAAAAATGTGCTCAGCTCGGCCTGAAAATGCATTTAAAATAAATAAAACTCAAATTGAGTGTCACGCGTAAACCAAAGGTTTTATGCACACAATTCAACACGTATTTAGTTCAGGTTGACCTCCTGAAGCCTAAATGACAATTACTTTGACCTCACAACTTATTCCTATGAAGATACATTCAAAGTAAAAAAAAAACGTGCTCAGCTCGGCATGAAAATGCATTTAAAGCAATAAAAATTCAAATTGAGTGTCACGACTAAACCAAAGGACTTATGCACACACTTCAACATGTATTTATTTCAGGTTGACCTCCTGAAGCCTAAATGACCATTAATTTGATCACACAACTCATTCCCATGATGATACATTCACAGTCAGAAAACGTGCTCAGCTCGGCCTGAAAATGCATTTAAAACAAATACAACTCAAATTGAGTGTCACGCATAAACCAAAGGTTTTATGCACACATTTGAACATGCATTTTGTTCAGGTTGACCTCCTGATGACTAAATGAGCATTAATTTGACCACACAACTCATTCCTATGAAGATACATTCAAACTCAGAAAATGTGCTCAGCTCGCCCTGAAAATACATTTTAAGCAATAAAACTCAAATTGAGTGTCACGCCTAAACCAAAGGAATTATGCACACACTCAACATGTATTTAGTTCAGGTTGACCTCCTGAAGCCTAAATGACAATTAATTTGATCACCCAACTCATTTTTATGAAGATACATTCAAAGTCATAAAACGTGCTCAGCTCGGCCTGAAAATGCATTTAAAGCAATAAAAACTCAAATTGAGTGTCACGCCTAAACCAAAGGACTTGTGCACACATTTCAACATGTATTTAGTTCAGGTTGACCTCCTGAAGCCTAAATGATCACTAATTTGACCACACAACTCATTCCTATGAAGATACATTCAAACTCAGAAAATGTGCTCAGCTCGGCCTGAAAATACATTTTAAGCAATAAAACTCAAATTGAGTGTCACGCCAAAACCAAAGGACTTATGCACACACTCAACATGTATTTAGTTCAGGTTGACCTCCTGAAGCCTAAATGAGCATTAATTTGACCGCACAACTGGATGACCCCCTAAAGCCTAAATGAGCATTAATTTGACCACAGAACTCATTCCTATGAAGATACATTCAAAGTAAGAAAATGTGCTCAGCTCGGCCTGAAAATGCATTTAAAATAAATAAAACTCAAATTGAGTGTCACACGTAAACCAAGGGTTTTATGCACACATTTCAACACGTATTTAGTTCAGGTTGACCTCCTGAAGCCTAAATGAACATTAATTTGACCACACAACTCATTCCTATGAAGATACATTTAAAGTCAGAAAATGTGCTCACCTCGGCCTGAAAATGCATTTAAAATAAATAAAACTCAAATTGAGTGTCACGCGTAAACCAAAGGTTTTATGTACACATTTCAACACATATTTAGTTCAGGTTAACCTCCTGAAGCCTAAATGAGCATTACTTTGACCACACAACTCATTCCTATGAAGATACATTCAAACTCAGAAAACGTGCTCAGCTCAGCATTAATTTGACCACACAACTCATTCCTATGAAGATACATTCAAACTCAGAAAACGTGCTCAATTCGGCCTGAAAGTGCATTTAAAGCAATAAAAACTCAAAATTGAGTGTCACGCCTACACATAAGGACTTATGCACACACTTCAACATGTATTTAGTTCAGGATAACCTCCTGAAGCCTAAATGAGCATTAATTTGACCACACAACTCATTCCTATGAAGATACATTCAAACTCAGAAAATGTGCTCAACTCGGTCTGAAAATGCATTTAAAGCAATAAAACTCAAATTGAGTGTCACGCCTAAACCAAAGGACTTATGCACACACTTCAACATGTATTTTGTTCAGGATGACCCCCTAAAGCCTAAATGAGCATTAATTTGACCACAGAACTCATTTCTATGAAAATACATTAAAACTCTGAAAAGGTGCTCAGCTCGGCCTGAAAATGCATTTAAAGCAATAAAAACTCAAATTGAGTGTCACGCCTAAACCAAAACATTATGTCAACATTTCAACATGTATTTATTTCAGGCTGACCTCCTGAAGTCTAAATGATCACTAATTTGACGTCACAACTTATTCCTATGAAGATACATTCAAACTCAGAAAATGTGCTCAGCTCGGCGTGAAAATACATTTTAAGCAATAAAAATTCAAATTGAGTGTCACGCCTAAACCAAAGGACTTATGCACACATTTCAACATGTATTTAGTTCAGGTTGACCTCCTGAAGCCTAAATTACCATTAATTTGATCACACAACTCATTCCCTTGATGATACATTCACAGTGGGAAAACGTGCTCAGCTCGGCCTGAAAATGCATTTAAAACAAATACAACTCAAATTGAGTGTCACGCATAAACCAAAGGTTTTATGCACACATTTGAACATTCATTTTGATCAGGTTGACCTCCTGATGACTAAATGAGCATTAATTTGACCAGACAACTCATTCCTATAAAGATACATTCAAAGTCAGAAAACGTGCTCAGCTCAGCATTAATTTGACCACACAACTCATTCCTATGAAGATACATTCAAACTCAGAAAATGTGCTCAGCTCGGCGTGAAAATACATTTTAAGCAATAAAAATTCTAATTGAGTTTAACGCCTAAACCAAATGACTTATGCACACACTCAACATGTCTTTAGTTCAGGTTGACCTCCTGAAGCCTAAATGAACATTAGTTTGACCGCACAACTCATTCCTATGAAGATACATTCAAAGTCAAAAAATGTGCTCAGCTCGGTCTGAAAATGCATTTAAAGCAATAAAAACTCAAATTGAGTGTCACGCCTAAACCAAAGGACTTATGCACACATTTCAACATGTATTTAGTTCAGGTTGACCTCCTGAAGCCTAAATGAGCATTAATTTGACCACACAACTCATTCCTATGAAGATACATTCAAAATCAAAAAACGTGCTAAGCTCGGCCTGAAAATGCATGTAAAGCAATAAAAATTCTAATTGAGTTTAACGCCTAAACCAAATGACTTATGCACACACTTCAACATGTATTTAGTTCAGGTTGACCTCCTGAAGCCTAAATGAGCATTAATTTGACCACACAACTCATTCCTATGAATATACATTCAAAGTCAGAAAATGTGCTCAGCTCGGCCTGAAAATGCATTTAAAATAAATAAAACTCAAATTGAGTGTCACGCCTAAACCAAAGGTTTTATGCACACATTTCAACACGTATTTAGTTCAGGTTGACCTCCTGAAGCCTAAATGACAATTTATTTGACCACACAACTTTCCTATGAAGATGCATTCAAACTCAGAAAATGTGCTCAACTCGGTCTGAAAATGCATGTAAAGCAATAAAAATTCTAATTGAGTTTAACGCCTAAACCAAATGACTTATGCACACACTCAACATGTATTTAGTTCAGGTTGACCTCCTGAAGCCTAAATGAACATTAGTTTGACCGCACAACTCATTCCTATGAAGATACATTCAAAGTCAGAAAATATGCTCAGCTCGGCCTGAAAATGGATTTAAAATAAATAAAACTCAAATTGAGTGTCACGCCTAAACCAAACGACTTATGCACACATTTCAACATGTATTTAGTTCAGGTTGACCTCTTAATGCATAATGACCATTAATTCTATCACACAACTCATACACACACTTCGACATGTATTAATAAGTTCAGGTTGACCTCCTGAAGCCTAAATGAGCATCAATTTGACCACAAAACTCATTCCTATGAAGATACATTCAAACTCAGAAATTGTGCTCAGCTCGGCCTGAAAATACATTTTAAGCAATAAAATTCAAATTGAGTGTCACGCGTAAACCAAAGGTTTTATGCACACATTTCAACACATATTTAGTTCAGGTTGACCTCCTGAAGCCTAAATGAGCATTAATTTGACCACACAACTCATTCCTATGAAGATACATTCAAACTCAGAAATTGTGCTCAGCTCGGCCTGAAAATACATTTTAAGCAATAAAATTCAAATTGAGTGTCACGCCTAAACCAAAGGACTTATGCACACACTCAACATGTATTTTGTTCAGGTTGACCTCCTGAAGCCTAAATCAGCATTAATTTGACCACACAACTCATTCCTATGAAGATACATTCAAACTCAGAAAACGTGCTCAATTCGGCCTGAAAATGCATTTAAAGCAATAAAAACTCAAAATTGAGTGTCACGCCTAAACATAAGGACTTATGCACACACTTCAACATGTATTTAGTTCAGGATAACCTCCTGAAGCCTAAATGTGTCACGTCCCGTGCCGGCCAGCAGGTGGCGGGCTTTTCCCTCCGCCAACTGCACACCTGTCCGTAATTTCGGGCTGATTACCTGCCTTTATTAAGAGGCTCCGGCAGTCCACTCACTGCCGGAGAATTCCACGCCGTGCCATTGTTCTCTCGTGCTAATTCCTCTATTGTAGATTACTTGCTGCCTTCTTGCCTTGCGGCCATTACTCTTGCTATTCGCGTTAGTCACTAAATTGTATACTTCTATATTGCCTAATCAGTAGTTCCTTGCACTTTGTTTTTTCAGCGAGCGTTTTCGGTTGTTTCCTTATTTCTTCCCTGGTCCTTATTTGACCAGTGTTTTTTGTTACTGTTTCCCTGTCGGGCTCTTTCTGTTCGTTATTAAAGACTTTTTGTGTTCCTACAAAATCTTTTCGTGTCTGCTTTACCTGGGGATCCACCTCGTTATTTTGTTGTGCACGAGGTGATCTTTCATCGCCTCGGGCACAACGTGACTGAATTCTCCGGCCAACATGGATCCCGCAGACATCAAAAAAATTTTGGCCGCTCTTTCCCGACAAGAGCAACAGATGAGTCAGCAGGGCCAAGCCATTAAGGAACTCTGCGGCGCGGTCTCCATGCTGACTCATTGGTACGATGATTTAGAACCTCGGTTGGTCTGGGTGGAGGAGCAGAGACCATCTCCCCCCGGGGTTCGTTCAATCATTCCTGAAGCGCCCTCCTCATATCCCACTATGACGAGGGAGCCATCGCTTCCACACCCCCCTAAGGGGGGTGAGCACGGGCAGTGTGACACTTCCTCCACCAATGCTCCCTTATTTTCGACCAACAACCATCTGCCTTCGCTAATGACGCCGCGAGAGTGGCATATGTTATGAGCTTGTTGACAGGTCCGGCGGCGTCATGGGCGATAGCAACCAGTGACGCGAAGCCGAATCTCCGTACTTCGTTCCCCGACTTTGTGGCAGCGTTCCGCCGGGTGTTCCACCATCCCGTGCGGGGCAGAGAGGCAGAAGGCCGGTTACTCGCCCTCCACCAGGGAGAGCGATCGGTAGCAGATTACTCCATCGAGTTCCGGATCCTGGCCGCCCAGAGTGGATACGGTGATCGGGCATTGTGTGGTCTGTTTCGCCGCGGACTAAACCCTCAACTCAAGGACGAGCTGGCGACCCGCGACCACAGCACCGACCTGCAGGAGTTAATCGACCTCTCCCTCCTCATGGACAATCGCCTGAGGGAGCGAAGCCGGGAGCGTGGAGGTGATCGGTTCCAGTTCCGGCGTACACCCACGGAGGAACAGATGCAGCTGGGAGGCAAGGACGTTGGTGCGGAAGAAAGAAGGCGTCGTTTCAGCGATCGAGCGACGACTGACAGCGTTCAACCATCTCCTCACGCCGCAACCAGCTATCCGGGGTCGTCATCCCCTGTCCACCCTGAGTACTGTGAGTCACGACCTCGCGCGCCACCCTTCGAGTCTAGGCGAGTCGACTCGCGGCCGGGACACCCCAACAGACTTGAGCTCGAGGGGGAGATATTTGGTGGGTCCCGGTCGTGGCGGGTTCGGGCCCTGGTAGACTCGGGGGCAGATGACTGTTTAATGGACACCAATCTCGCATCCGAGCTGGGTTGTTCCGTGGAGAAATTGATCGATAGGAAGCGGGTTTGTGATCTTGATGGGCGCCTCCTGGCCGTAGTAACGCATAGAACGGAGCCGTTGAAACTTCAACTCTCCGGCAACCATGTCGAGCATCGCCGTTTTTACTTAATGCGGTCCCGCAACGCCCCGATCATTCTCGGATTACCCTGGCTTAAGACACACAACCCTGTGATTTCCTGGGCGCGCCCAGCAATAGATAGCTGGAGCCAGTATTGTTACCAGCACTGTCTACAATCGGCCGTCGGGAAGCACGAACGTGTCACACCCCCCGAGGAGATCTGCCTTGACGGAGTGCCGGATTGCTATCGGGATCTTAAGGAAGTGTTCAGCGAGGATCGTGCACGCTCTTTGCCCCCACACCGCCCCTACGATTGCGCGATAGACCTGCAGGCGGGCGCTCCGTTGCCGACCTCGCGGCTGTATCAGGTGTCCCAACCCGAGCGCGAGGCGTTGACGGAGTACATCAACAGCTCGCTCGCTGCAGGTCTCATTAGACCATCGCGTTCACCGTTAGGGGCGGGTTTTTTCTTCATAGGGAAGAAGGACAAGACCCTGCGACCCTGCGTAGACTATCGTGGATTAAACGAAATTACAATTAAGAATAGATACCCGCTACCCTTGTTGGACTCCGCCTTTGCCCCATTACAATCAGCCATCATTTTCTCAAAATTAGACTTACGCAGCGCTTACCACTTGGTTCGCATCCGGGAGGGTGACGAGTGGAAAACAGCTTTTAAGACCCCTCTGGGTCATTTCGAATACTTGGTTATGCCTTTTGGGCTGACAAACGCTCCTGCCGTGTTCCAGAACCTGATCAACGACGTTTTAAGGGACATGATTAACATTTTTTGTTTCGTTTATCTTGACAACATTTTGATTTTTTCCCGGTCATTACACAAGCACCAGCAACACGTTAGGCTGGTGTTACAACGTCTACTGGAAAACCGGCTCTTCGTCAAGGCAGAAAAGAAATGAGTTGTGTGGTGAAATTAATGCTCATTAAAGCCCTTTGAGTATTTATTCATCCGTGATGGTATTGTAGACCAATGAGAGCACGTCCGACAGACACGTGGACTTCGGGCAGCCAATCATGATGCATTTCGAGCCAAGCCCCAACAAAAACGGAGGAGAAAACTTTCAGACGCTTTGAAAGCTTTTGGGGTACATATTTCTCTTGTTGTTACACAAAATTTTGTTTTACGATTATTTTAGGCGGTAACGTTATGGTGTAAATGTCAAATACGTGGTCAATTTATCAAGATGAAGCCTGCTTAAAAATTTGCTCCAACGATTTCGGAGATGTGTCTGACTTTGACAGCAATGGCGGCAGTTCAACGCTGACAGTCGCAGTCGGGTACAGATTTATTTCGGCAGGACTTTCCAAAATCTGCCGTTTGCTCTGACAGTTCTCTGTCTGACAGTCACATTTTGTCTTATTACTCACAAGCTAATTGACATTTAAAAAAGAGTTAAAGTTAATGTTTGGAACACGATTTTGCTCTTACTGTTTGCTGCCTTAGTTCGTTTGAATTATTCGCTTCCTGCATTACATGAAGTACATTTTTTAATATTCACAAGACTGTAACTGTGCATTATAAATAATGTCACATTTGCACTATGTTTTACTGGATCTACAACTAAACTAGGTCCTCGTTTCTGGGAGAGTCCACAGCACCTCCTGTATCACAACCATTCTGCCGGCACACCTTCAGCAGCACGATGTTTCTAACGGGAGCTGGAGGGTGATCAGCTTCATTGAAGAACAGGAGGAGGAGAGGCACAACGTTTGTCATTTGTGATATGTTTTTAGACTTTTCTCCTAATTAAAAAAACTGTATGTTTTGTTAATTTCTTGATATAGTTCTTGTATTTAAATATTTTAACAATCAAATATTTTTCAACTGTGTTTTAGATATGAATTGTATGAAATAAATCAGTGAAGCCCCATTCAAATTCTACTCCATCTAATCTGCTCGATCACACTGCTGTCAACCTGCTGTAAATAATGCCTCCATTCATGATTGTAGAAAACCCAGAACGGTAAACATGTGATTATTTTATTTTAAAATATAAGAAGCCTATGTTTTGCAATTGTGCTCATTTTCATTGTATTGCACGACAAATATAATAGATGAGCCGGTTTGGGGACATCATCAACCAAGCTGCTGCTCCAATTGCAATGCGATATATTGTCCTGCTCTCCTAAATTCGCATCTACACCACAAATTTCTGTATACTGTAGTTATTACACAAATGGCGGTAAATAATTGTGAAAGCTCAGAATCAGGTTTTAAAGGGTTAATTCTTTGCTGGGTGGAGCTCTTATCATGGAGCCAATAGGAGGTGTCCTCGGGTGGTGTCCGTCCCTCATTCAGCTCGGGTCCTCCAACAGAGGCCAGGAAGCCCGAGGTCCCCGCGCAGTACCCCCGCCGCTCCCAGCACCGCACACCTCCGGACCGAGATGTCCGACGCTGCTCCCGGGATCCGTCGCAACCACCCCTCCAGTAAGGGGGTCACTGCCCCGAGCGCCCCGACCACCACAGGCACGACCGCCACCCCCACCCCCCAGGCCCTCCCCAGCCCCTCCCCGAGCCCCTGGTACCCCCCGAGCCCCCCATGCTCCCCCCTCCCGATGCCTCCACCACCTGGGACCGCCACATCCACCACAACGGCCCTCCTCTGCCCCCCATCCACGACCACGACATCTGGTTGACTCGCCACCAACATCCCGCCAGTCTGGATCCGGAAGTCCCACAGGATCCCCGCTCCGCCACCCTCCACCACCCTCGTAGGTGCCCCCCACTCCGACCCCGGGGCCCCCAGTCCACACTCCGCACAGATGCCTCGGCAGACCACGCCAGCCAACTGGCCATGGCGCTCCACGCAGGCCCCCCCTGCCAGCATCCCACACCCCGCAGCCACGTGCCGGATCGTCCCAGGCGCCTCCCCGCACAACCCACACCCCGGGTCCTGTCCGGCGCGGCACATCCGGGCCTCGACGGCTCCGGCGCCCAAGGCCCGCTCCTGAGCAGCCAGGATGAGCGCCCCTGCGCTGTCCCCCAGGCAAGCCCCCTCCAGCCACCGATAGGACTTCTTGAGATCAGCCACCTCAGCCATGGTCCGGTGGCACATCCCGCGTAGGGGCCCGCCCCCCCACGATACCCCCCCCCCCAGCGCCCGTCCCTCCGCTCCCCACTGTCCGAGACACTCTCCAAGCACGTCACCCGCCGGAGCCCCCGCCCCCCGATGCATTCATGGAGCCCGGATGTCCCATCCCAGAAAGCGGCGCCGACACCCACCAGTCCCCGGCCTCCCTCCCCTCGGCTACTACTACTACTGCTACTACTCAAGCAAGCCTAGTCAGAGAGGTTACATGCAGAGAATCTGGGCTAAATGGTTACTTCAAAACCCACAGTCACGGGTGACCACGAAACAACTAGTAACTCAGTGTTCCAACATCCACAAACGGCAACTGCTGTCACAACTTGAGATTGATGAGGTACAACGCAGGTTCCATGGTGAGGGGCCCCAGGCTGCCAGATCAGAGGAGGAGTTCATACCAGAGTGAATGCAGATGATGAGATTGGGAGTGCTGTGAATGAATGAAATGCTGAGCGAGGCAGCAACTGACCTGAAAGCTAAGATCATGGCAAGAATGAAAGCTGGGAAACCTAGAAACCGATTACAACGGCTATGTGAAGTACCACCTGAAAGTCTCATGGAAAGTGTGAATGCAGCTCTGAGGGCGAACCCTACCGTAACAATCACGGAAATGAACTGATATGCGCTTCAGCATCAGTGATCCTTGAGATGCTTGGCTATAAGAGCAACCATGGAAGTCATGAGATACATTACCGACCATGGAAAAGACGGTTGGAGGCTAAGATCAAGGCGGCTCAGAAAGATGTGAGTCCATTGACGGAGGCCCAGAGAGGTGTGATGAAAAGGCCGATACCTGAGAGGTACATCCAGATGACCATACCTGAAGCACTCGAAACTGCCAAACAAAGGCTCCAAGCCTTGTCCAGCCGCCTAAAGCGGTACACGAAAGAGAATGAGGCCAGACGAATAAACAGGCTGTTCACAACACAACCTGCGAAAGTGTACGCTCAGTGGCAGGGTCCTAAAAGGTACTGGAAAGGCATATGGGAGAAGGAGGTTGCACATAACAGCAGTGCACAATGGCTGGTCTCCCTGAGAGAGGAGCACAGACACCTCCCTGAACAGAATCCAGTTACCATAACAGTGGCAGACATACAGGAAAGAGTCTCAGATATGAAGAAATGGACAGCACCAGGCCCGGACATGGTCCACACCTACTGGCTAAAGAAACTCACAGCACTCCATGAGCGTCGAGCAGCATAAACGAACCAGCTGCTGAGGGATGGGACATACCCGGGATGGCTAACCGAAGGGCGAACGATACTGATCATGAAGGATCCCTCAAAGGGTGCAGTCGCATCCAACTATCGGCCATTAACCTGTCTCTCCACAACATGGAAGCTCATGTTGCGGCTAAGATAAGTGCACACATGGATCAATACATGAGCGAAGCACGGAAGGGCATTGGTAGAGATACCAGGGGAGCCAAACATCAGCTCCTGGTTGACAGAACAGTCGCACAAGACTGCAGGTCCCGATGTACCAACCTGTGCACAGGCTGGATTGATTACAAGAAAGCCTACGACTCGATGCCACATACATGGATCACTGAATGCTTGGATATGTATAAGTTGAACAGGACCCTAAGAGCCTTCGTTGCGAACTTGATGAGGATGTGGAAAACCACACTTGAAGCCAATGGCAAGCCACTTACCCAAGTGTCCATCAAATGTGGCATATACCAAGGTGATGCACTCTCCCCACTGCTGTTCTGCATAGGACTGAACCCCCTAAGCCAAGTAATCACCAAGACAGGCCATGGATACCGCCTCAGAAATGGAGCTACGATCAGTCACCTCCTCTACAAGGATGACATGTAGCTGTTTGCTAAGAGCGAAAGGGACATAGACTCCCTGATCCACACAATCAGGATCTACAGCAGCGACATCGGGATGTCATTCGGGCTGGAGAAATGTAGTCGGATGGTGACTAAGAGAGGAAGGGTAGTCCGCACTGAAGGGGTCTCACTCCCTGAAGGAACAATAGCAGACATTGAGGACAGCTACAAGTACCTCGGTATACCATAAGCCAATGGCAACCTCAAACTGGCAACAAGGAAAGCGGCTACGGCCAAATACCTCCAGCGAGTGAGGCAAGTCCTAAGAAGCCAGCTCAATGGCAAGAATAAGACCCGGGCAATAAACAGCTATGCCCTTTCCAGTGATCAGATACCCTGCAGGAAAAATAAGGTGGCCAAAGGAAGAGATTCAGACCACGGATGTTAAGACCCGAAAGCTTGATACCATGCATGGAGGGTTCCATCCCAAGTCCAGCACCCTGAGACTGTACACAAGCCGAAAGGACATCTCAACATCGGACATCTCAGTCCAGAAATGTGGAGTGCTGGGAACAGCAAGGATACTGCGCAGAACCCTCAAGCTTCCTGGCCTCTGGTAGAGGACCCGAGCTGAATGAGGGACAGACAGCACCCGAGGGTGGGTGAGACGAGGATTTTTTTTTTAAAAAATATACAGTCCCTGATTGACTATTGTGTTCTTGAGATACAGCACAAACATTGCTGATTACTTCAGCGTTCATGCTTTCCCTATGGAATGCAATGTTAACGGAGTGGTGGCTTGCTGACATGGTGATGCACTGCAGTTCCAAAACAACAATGGCGGAGCCACCCGGGTTTGCAACAGAAAAAAAAAACACAAGCAGCCAACACCTGCCCAAAAAGATGTTTGTGAGAAATATAACAAGTCACCGATGCAAAAGCACAGAGACTATGTTTATATGCAGACGTACTATATGCTCATGCATACTTGACATTTTCAATGGTCAATTTCAACACCAGGTTGGTCATATTTTTTTTACAAAGAAAACACCTTTATTTCAGCCTTGTACTGTGTTATGGCTGCTTCATCATCGCCGTTGTGAGTCGTTATGAGTACAAATATTTTTATTTGTTGATATGTCTCTCTTAATAGACTGTATGATACATTTTAACTGTGTTTGATCATTTAAAAAATGTGTTAAAACACCGTAAAAACATTTTTTTAAATGTTCTGGAAATGATTTTTTAACTTGCCTAAGGTGTGTAATTGAAGGAAACACAACTGTAACATTCGTTCACCTATTCTCTATATTGCTCATGAGAGTCACAGGTGACCTGGATCCTATCACAGCTCAATCCCGATTAGGCATGATAAACCCTGGACTGGCCGCGTCTCTATTGCAGGGCACTTATCGACAAACATCCATTCACACCTAAGGATTTGTTTTTAGTTTTCAATTAACCCAAAAAGTGTGGTTTTGGAATGCAGGAGGAAGCCAGAGTACTGGCATAAAATCCCGAAAAGCATGGAGAGGGCATGCAAACTTCTGGAGGCCCAAGCTTGGATTCTAACAACCAACCTCAGGACTGTTAAGTGACCACACCATATTATATATAATTTTACTTTGACCTTAATGAGTAACTTTTTTATTCAGTTCACATACTGTAAATACTTTTTAAAAAATGTATAATTTTCAAAGGCATTAAAAAGTTACTCAAGTTTTTTATTTATTTATTTATTTATTTTTTAGGTTACCTCTATCCGCTGTTGCAGCATGATCTAATGGGCCAGTGGTCCTCAACTAGGAATGGTGAAGGTCCACTTTTGTTTTTTTTAATAAGACCAAGGTCCGATTTCATGCACGGGAATCATGGGTAGCAGGGCTATATGCCCATTTAGTATGGTAAAGCCAAGCTTATACAAAACAACACTCCTCACAACCAATCAATAATGGGGTGCATGAAAATAACCCCGGGTAGACGGGAGCAGAACTGCACACAATGGAAACCTCCCGCGATTCGTTTTGTCTAATTGTCTATGTGCGGCTCTCCTGGGCTGAAGCTGTGAGCACACTGTGGCGTCGCGCATGCGTCTGTTTCCGGACACAATCCTCAATTTTGAATCGCCGTGTTAGCGTTAGCTTGTGGCGCAATGTAAACACCGACTAGTAAAAAGGAGGTGAACTCACGTAGCGAGTAGAATGGCTTGCAGTTTGTTGGAAAATCCTGCGCACTATGCGGGTGTAGGGCCGTCTCGTTTTTGCTCCCCGCGACGCTCGGGTTCGACGGCGGGTATCGTCCGAGGCGCGCCCTTCGGGTTGCGCAGGCCGTCTCGTTTTTGCTCCCCGCGACGCTCGGGTTCGACGGCGGGTATCGTCCGAGGCGCGCCCTTCGGGTCGCCGCGCGCGGCGGGTCGATGGCCGCCGCTGCCCGGCTCCGACCGCGCCAGCTTGCAACGCACTGTCAGACAAGGGCTCGGAACGCCCCAGCGCGCATGCAAATTAGCCATGTGCGCGAAAGCCGCGTGCGGGATTCGAAATGTACGCACCTTGTGTTGTCGTCTGAAATGAAAAATAAAATCATTTGCCCTCCCGCCGCCCCCCTCTCTCTACTCGTCCGAGGCATTTTGAATGCGTATGTATTGGGATAGACGCGTGTTGACGGTTACGTATGGGCACACCTTAAATTCAAATGAGCCAATCAGCGTATCGTATATGCTGACGCTTAGGTATGGGCACCCTTAAATTCAAATGGGCCAATCAGCGCATCGTATATGCTGACGCTTAGGTATGGGCACACCTTAAATTCAAATGAGCCAATCAGCGCATCGTATATGCCGACGCTAATGTATGGGCACACTTTCATTTCAGAGGAGCCATCAGGCGCCGACAGGTATGGCAGCCTCAGTCACACGCTCCCTAGTATTATCCCTGTTTTTGTCATTTTCGTTTGTTTTTGGCGACCCTGAGCAGCTTACTTACACGAGGGAAAAGTTGCTGCGCATTGGGGAGGCTACGCTAGGTCTTTTTTCACCAGCACACGAAAATCCACAAGGTTTTTCGGAGCTAATCGCGAGCGGAGCGGCTGCGCTGTACGGAGCATGGAAACGCCGCCGGAGGAGGGGGAAGCGAGCCGGCGTGCTCGTTAAGCTCTGGCAGCGCGGATTTCAAACCCCGCTCCCATCGATCCATCTTGCTAATCTACGATCTCTGCCAACTAAGATGGATGGACTTTTTCTCACAAAGACCAACAAAACCTTTGCACGCTACATCTACCCAGCTTCCGCCTTCTCCGAGCCGACCGCGACACGGAGCTATCAGGGAAAACGAGAGGTGGTGGGATTTGTTTCTATATAAACGAAGAATGGTGCACTGATGTCACGAAGCTCGACGCACACTGCAGCCCGGACCTGGAGTCGCTGTCTTTAAACTGCAAGCCATTCTACTCGCCACGTGAGTTCACCTCCTTTTTACTAGTCGGTGTTTTCATTGCGCCACAAGCTAACGCTAACACGGCGATACAAACGCTAGCCAAACAAGTAAACAAACTCGAACTAAAATACCCAGAGTCACCCCTGATCATTTTGGGCGATTTTAATAGAGCACATCTTAACCGTGAACTTCCCAGATATAAGCAGCACATCGACTGTTTCACCAGAGAAGGCAACATTCTAGACCACTGCTATACAACAATAAAAAATGCATACCGATCGGTCGCCCGTGCAGCATTGGGTCTTTCTGACCACAATGTAATCCACTTAATACCTACATACAGACAGAAACTCAAATGTGTTAAACCGGTTGTTAAGACTGTGAAAAAAAATGGACGGATGAAGCAAAGCTAGCTCTACAAGAATGCTTAGACTGCACTGATTGGGGCGTCTTTGAAACTTCAACGGGCACACTGGATGAATACACAGACACTGTAACATCATACAACAGTTTCTGTGAGCACATGTGTGTACCAACGAAGTTCTTCCGCCATGGTTTACTCCCAAACTCGGGCAACTCAGGAAAGAGAAAGAGGCTGCATTTAGAAGTGGAGATCGGGCACTGTACAAACACGCCCGAAACCAATTGACAAAGGAAGTTAACATCGCTAAGAGAAGCTATGCAGAGAGTCTGAAAAACCAGTTCTCTGCTAAAGACTCTGCATCTGTATGGAATGGCCTGAAAGCAATCACTAACTATAGAATGCCCCCCCCCCCCCAAACAGTGAACAATAAGGGTCTTGCTAATGAACTAAACATGTTTTTCTGCCGATTTGAAAAGGACACCCCCATTTCCTACACACACCCACCACTACCAGAAACCACTCTACCTACTCTAAACCTATCTTTTGGTTTAATGACAATGGCATTCCAATTACTTAGGGCATTGTTTTAGTTTGACTAGTTGTCATTTTATGAAAAGAAAATTGGGAAAGTCACAATGCTGCCTGTGGTTTGTGGTATTTTTTTTCCACAGCAAGAAAGTTCAGTTTATGATGCAAGTTTGAATGACTAAATTATTGGAGTAGGCTTTAATCCCTTTGATGACATGAAAAATAGTGACTCCCCATAGACAAAGGGAAATGTGTATTACAAAGCCGTAACAGTCTCAGTTGTAAAAAAAAAAGATTGTCTCTGCTTTGCAATTGGGAAAAAATATATTTATTTCATAAACCATACACTGTTTTAGGACTCAGAGACAGACAACCATTTACAAAGACTCACCGTCAACACTATAGCCCATTTATAGTGTAGTGATAAATGGGCCTTTTTTTGTTTTCCGCTATCCATTTAGTGGCAGTATGTACTAGTATGGTGACCTGGTAAAACTCACCAAGGTGAGCATGTATGTTTGCTGGTTGGTTTTAGTTTGTGCTGGTTATCTTGTAAAACATTCACAAAGTGCAAAGTAATTAACAAGATTTAATAAGAAAGAGCAAATCCCAGGATGAGTGTATGTGCATGCTTGTCACAGATAAGAGACAAAAAAGACTGGTGTGTTTGATGAGGATATTATATCGAAACATTTTCAATTGAGTTTTAGAAATTAAATGAAACCACTTTTTACAATGCTCAAGGTAAATTTAACATGTGACGTAAAAATGAAACATCTAATGTTGAACTTGAAAATAAAGAAAAATACTGCCAAGTAGAATATGCATTACAAAATGTTAAGCACACATAAAGGGAACAGGAGCAGCTCTGCTTGGCTATCAGGAATTAGAGCAGGCAAACATACATAGGATGATGCACTGTATGCATAGTAGTAATGCTAAAAAAAATACAAATAAATACTAGTTCACTAGTAAGATCATTTTGACGCTTACTAGTGAACATGTAAGGCCATAAATGTGCCCACTAGTTCACTAATAAGATCGTTTTGAGGCTTACTAGTTGACATGTAAGCCACAAAACGCCCACTAGTTCACTCGTAAGATCATTTTGAGGCTTACTAGTGAAGATGTAAGCCACAAAACGCCCACTGGTTCACTAGTAAGATCATTTTGACGCTTACTAGTGAACATGTAAGGCCATAAATGTGCCCACTTGTTCACTAGTAAGATCATTTTGAGGCTTACTGGTTGACATGCAAGCCACAAAATGCCCACTAGTTCACTAGTAAGATCATTTTGAGGCTTACTAGTTGACATGTAAGCCGCAAAACGCCCACTAGTTCACTGGTAAGATCATTTTGACGCTTACTAGTGAACATGTAAGCCACAAAACACTCACTAGTTCACTAGTAAGGTCATTTTGACGCTTACTAGTGAACATGTAAGCCACAAAACGCTCACTAGTTCACTAGTAAGATCATTTTGACGCCTACTAGTGAACATGTAAGCCACAAAACACTCACTAGTTCACTAGTAAGGTAATTTTGACACTTACTAGTGAACATGTAAGCCACAAAACGCTCACTAGTTCACTCGTAAGATCATTTTGAGGCTTACTAGTTGACATGTAAGCCGCAAAACGCCCACTAGCTCACTCGTAAGATCATTTTGACTCTTACTAGTGAACATGTAAGCCGCAAAACGCACACTAGTTCACTAGTAAGATCATTTTGAGGCTTACTAGTTGACATGTAAGCCGCAAAACACCTACTAGTTCACTAGTAAGATCATTTTGACGCTTACTAGTGAACATGTTAGGTCATAAATGTGCCCACTAGTTCACTAGTAAGATCATTTTGAGACTTACTAGTTGACATGTAAGCCGCAAAACGCCCACTAGTTCACTAGTAAGATCATTTTTATGCTTACTAGTGAACATGTAAGGCCATAAATGTGCCCACTAGGTCACTAGTAAGATCATTTTGACGCTTACTAGTGAACATGTAAGGCCATAAATGTGCCCACTAGTTCACTAGTAAGGTCATTTTGACGCTTACTAGTGAACATGTAAGCCACAAAACGCTCACTAGTAAGGTCATTTTGAGGCTTACTAGTGAAGATGTAAGCCACAAAACGCCTACTAGTTCACTAGTAAGATCATTTTGACGCTTACTAGTGAACATGTAAGGCACAAAACGCTCACTAGTTCACTAGTAAGGTCATTTTGACGCTTACTAGTGAACATGTAAGCCACAAAACGCCCACTAGTTCACTAGTAAGATCATTTTGACTCTTACTAGTGAACATGTAAGGCCATAAATGTGCCCACTAGTTCACTAGTAAGATCATTTTGACGCTTACTAGTGAGCATGTAAGGCCATAAATGTGCCCACTAGTTCACTAGTAAGATCATTTTGACGCTTACTAGTGAACATGTTAGGTCATAAATGTGCCCACTAGTTCACTAGTAAGATCATTTTTATGCTTACTAGTGAACATGTAAGGCCATAAATGTGCCCACTAGGTCACTAGTAAGATCATTTTAACGCTTACTAGTGAACATGTAAGGCCATAAATGTGCCCACTAGTTCACTAGTAAGGTCATTTTGACGCTTACTAGTGAACATGTAAGCCACAAAACGCTCACTAGTAAGGTCATTTTGAGGCTTACTAGTGAAGATGTAAGCCACAAAACGCCTACTAGTTCACTAGTAAGATCATTTTGACGCTTACTAGTGAACATGTAAGGCACAAAACGCTCACTAGTTCACTAGTAAGGTCATTTTGACGCTTACTAGTGAACATGTAAGCCACAAAACGCCCACTAGTTCACTAGTAAGATCATTTTGACTCTTACTAGTGAACATGTAAGGCCATAAATGTGCCCACTAGTTCACTAGTAAGATCATTTTGACGCTTACTAGTGAGCATGTAAGGCCATAAATGTGCCCACTAGTTCACTAGTAAGATCATTTTGACGCTTACTAGTGAACATGTAAGGCCATAAATGTGCCCACTAGTTCACTAGTAAGATCATTTTGAGGCTTACTAGTTGACATGTAAGCAGCAAAACGCCCACTAGTTCACTAGTAAGATCATTTTGAGGCTTACTAGTTGACATGTAAGCCACAAAATGCCCACTAGTTCACTAGTAAGATCATTTTGACGCTTACTAGTGAACATGTAAGGCCATAAATGTGCCCACTAGTTCACTAGTAGGATCATTTTGACGCTTACTAGTGAACATGTAAGGCCATAAATGTGCCCACTAGTTCACTAGTAAGATCATTTTGAGGCTTACTAATTGACATGTAAGCCACAAAACGCCCACTAGTAAGATCATTTTGAGGCGTACTAGTTGACATGTAAGCCGCAAAACGCCCACTAGTTCACGAGTAAGATCATTTTGAGGCTTACTAGTGAAGATGTAAGGCTATAAATGTGCCCACTAGTTCACTAGTAAGATAATTTTGAGGCTTACTAGTTGACATGTAAGCCACAAAACGCCCACTAGTTCACTAGTAAGATCATTTTGACGCTTACTAGTGAACATATAAGGCCATAAATGTGCCCACTAGTTCACTAGTAAGATCATTTTGAGGCTTACTAGTTGACATGTAAGCCACAAAACGCTCACTAATTCACTAGTAAGGTCATTTTGACGCTTACTAGTGAACATGTAAGCCACAAAACGCCCACTAGTTCATTAGTAAGATCATTTTGAGGTTTACTTGTTGACATGTAAGCCGCAAAACGCCGACTAGTTCACTAGTAAGATCATTTTGACGCTTACTCGTGAACATGTAAGCCACAAAACGCCCACTAGTTCACTGGTAAGATACTTTTGAGGCTTACTAGTGAACATGTAAGGCCATAAATGTGCCCACTAGTTCACTAGTAAGATCATTTTGAGGCTTACTGGTTGACATGTAAGCCACAAAACGCCCCTTAGCTCACTCGTAAGATCATTTTGAGGCTTACTAGTTGACATGTAAGCCACAAAACGCCCACTAGTTCACTAGTAAGGTCATTTTGAGGCTTACTAGTGAAGATGTAAGCCACAAAACGCCTACTAGTTCACTAGTAAGATCATTTTGACGCTTACTAGTGAACATGTAAGGCACAAAACGCTCACTAGTTCACTAGTAAGGTCATTTTGACGCTTACTAGTGAACATGTAAGCCACAAAACGCCCACTAGTTCACTAGTAAGATCATTTTGACTCTTACTAGTGAACATGTAAGGCCATAAATGTGCCCACTAGTTCACTAGTAAGATCATTTTGACGCTTACTAGTGAGCATGTAAGGCCATAAATGTGCCCACTATTTCACTAGTAAGATCATTTTGACGCTTACTAGTGAACATGTAAGGCCATAAATGTGCCCACTAGTTCACTAGTAAGATCATTTTGAGGCTTACTAATTGACATGTAAGCCACAAAACGCCCACTAGTTCACTAGTAAGATCATTTTGAGGCTTACTAGTTGACATGTAAGCCACAAAATGCCCACTAGTTCACTAGTAAGATCATTTTGACGCTTACTAGTGAACATGTAAGGCCATAAATGTGCCCACTAGTTCACTAGTAGGATCATTTTGACGCTTACTAGTGAACATGTAAGGCCATAAATGTCTCCACTAGTTCACTAGTAAGATCATTTTGAGGCTTACTAATTGACATGTAAGCCACAAAACGCCCACTAGTTCACTAGTAAGATCATTTTGAGGCGTACTAGTTGACATGTAAGCCGCAAAACGCCCACTAGTTCACGAGTAAGATCATTTTGAGGCTTACTAGTGAAGATGTAAGGCTATAAATGTGCCCACTAGTTCACTAGTGAGATCATTTTGACGCTTACTAGTGAACATGTAAGGCTATAAATGTGCCCACTAGTTCACTAGTAAGATAATTTTGAGGCTTACTAGTTGACATGTAAGCCACAAAACGCCCACTAGTTCACTAGTAAGATCATTTTGACGCTTACTAGTGAACATGTAAGGCCATAAATGTGCCCACTAGTTCACTAGTAAGATCATTTTGAGGCTTACTAGTTGACATGTAAGCCACAAAACGCTCACTAATTCACTAGTAAGGTCATTTTGACGCTTACTAGTGAACATGTAAGCCACAAAACGCCCACTAGTTCATTAGTAAGATCATTTTGAGGTTTACTTGTTGAAATGTAAGCCGCAAAACGCAGACTAGTTCACTAGTAAGATCATTTTGACGCTTACTCGTGAACATGTAAGCCACAAAACGCCCACTAGTTCACTGGTAAGATACTTTTGAGGCTTACTAGTGAACATGTAAGGCCATAAATGTGCCCACTAGTTCACTAGTAAGATCATTTTGAGGCTTACTGGTTGACATGTAAGCCACAAAACGCCCCTTAGCTCACTCGTAAGATCATTTTGAGGCTTACTAGTTGACATGTAAGCCACAAAACGCCCACTAGTTCACGAGTAAGATCATTTTGAGGCTTACTAGTTGACATGTAAGCCACAAAACGCCCACTAGTTCACGAGTAAGATCATTTTGAGGCTTACGAGTGAAGATGTAAGCCACAAAACGCCCACTAGTTCACTAGTAAGATCATTTTGACGCTTACTAGTGAACACGTAAGGCCATAAATGTGCCCACTATTTCACTAGTAAGATCATTTTGAGGCTTACTAGTGAACATGTAAGCCACAAAACGCCCACTAGTTCACTAGTAAGATCATTTTGAGGCTTACTTGTTGACATGTAAGCCGCAAAACGCCCACTAGTTCACTCGTAAGATCATTTTGAGGTTTACTAGTTGACATGCAAGCCGCAAAATGCCCACTAGTTCACTAGTAAGATCATTTTGACGCTTACTAGTGAATATGTAAGGCCATAAATGTGCCCACTAGTTCACTAGTAAGATCATTTTGAGGCTTACTAGTTGACATGTAAGCCACAAAACGCTCACTAATTCACTAGTAAGGTCATTTTGACGCTTACTAGTGAACATGTAAGCCACAAAAACGCCCACTAGTTCATTAGTAAGATCATTTTGAGGCTTACTTGTTGACATGTAAGCCGCAAAACGCCCACTAGTTCACTAGTAAGATCATTATGAGGCTTACTAGTTGACATGTAAGCCACAAAATCCCCACTAGTTCACTAGGAAGATCATTTTGAGGCTTACTAGTTGACATGTAAGCCGCAAAACGCCCACTAGTTCACTGGTAAGATCATTTTGAGGCTTACTAGTGAACATGTAAGGCCATAAATGTGCCCACTAGTTCACTAGTAAGATCATTTTGAGGCTTACTAGTTGACATGTAAGCCACAAACGCCCACTAGTTCACTAGTAAGATCATTTTGAGGCTTACGAGTGAAGATGTAAGCCACAAAACGCCCACTAGTTCACTAGTAAGATCATTTTGAGGCTTACTAGTTGACATGTAAGCCACAAAACGCTCACTAATTCACTAGTAAGGTCATTTTGACGCTTACTAGTGAACATGTAAGCCACAAAACGCCCACTAGTTCATTAGTAAGATCATTTTGAGGTTTACTTGTTGACATGTAAGCCGCAAAACACCCACTAGTTCACTAGTAAGATCATTTTGACGCTTACTCGTGAACATGTAAGCCACAAAACGCCCACTAGTATACTAGTAAGATCATTTTGAGGCTTACAAGTGAACATGTACGGCCATCAATGTTCCCACTAGTTCACTCGTAAGATCATTTTGGGGCTTACTAGTTGACATGTAAGCCACAAAATCCCCACGAGTTCACTAGTAAGATCATTTTGAGGCTTACTAGTTGACATGTAAGCCGCAAAATGCCCACTAGTTCACTGGTAAGATCATTTTGAGGCTAACTAGTTGACATGTAAGCCACAAAACGCCCACTAGTTCACTAGTAAGATCATTTTGAGGCTTACAAGTGAAGATGTAAGCCACAAAACGCCCACTCGTTTACTAGTAAGATCATTTTGACGCTTACTAGTGAACACGTAAGGCCATAAATGTGCCCACTAGTTCACTAGTAAGATCATATTGAGGCTTACTATTTGACATGTAAGTCACAAAACGCCCACTAGTTCACTAGTAAGATCATTTTGAGGCTTACTAGTGAACATGTAAGCCACAAAACGCCCACTAGTTCACTAGTAAGATCATTTTGAGGCTTACTAGTGAACATGTAAGCCACAAAACGCCCACTAGTTCACTAGTAAGGTCATTTTGACGCTTACTCGTGAACATGTAAGCCACAAATTGTCACTAGTTCACTAGTAAGATCATTTTGAGGCTTACTAGTTGACATGTAAGCCACAAACGCCCACTAGTTCACTAGTAAGATCATTTTGAGGCTTACGAGTGAAGATGTAAGCCACAAAACGCCCACTAGTTCACTAGTAAGATCATTTTGAGGCTTACTAGTTGACATGTAAGCCACAAAACGCTCACTAATTCACTAGTAAGGTCATTTTGACGCTTACTAGTGAACATGTAAGCCACAAAACGCCCACTAGTTCATTAAAAAGATCATTTTGAGGTTTACTTGTTGACATGTAAGCCGCAAAACTCCCACTAGTTCACTCGTAAGATCATTTTGAGGCTTACTAGTTGACATGCAAGCGGCAAAACACCCACTAGTTCACTAGTAAGATCATTTTGACGCTTACTCTTGAACATGTAAGCCACAAAACGCCCACTAGTATACTAGTAAGATCATTTTGAGGCTTACAAGTGAACATGTACGGCCATCAATGTTCCCACTAGTTCACTCGTAAGATCATTTTGGGGCTTACTAGTTGACATGTAAGCCACAAAATCCCCAATAGTTCACTAGTAAGATCATTTTGAGGCTTACTAGTTGACATGTAAGCCGCACAACGCCCACTAGTTCACTGGTAAGATCATTTTTAGGCTAACTAGTTGACATGTAAGCCACAAAACGCCCACTAGTTCACTAGTAAGATCATTTTGAGGCTTACAAGTGAAGATGTAAGCCACAAAACGCCCACTCGTTTACTAGTAAGATCATTTTGACGCTTACTAGTGAACACGTAAGGCCATAAATGTGCCCACTAGTTCACTAGTAAGATCATATTGAGGCTTACTATTTGACATGTAAGCCACAAAATCCCCACTAGTTCACTAGTAAGATCATTTTGAGGCTTACTAGTTGACATGTAAGCCGCAAAACGCCCACTAGTTCACTCGTAAGATCATTTTGAGGCTTACTAGTGTACGTGCAAGCCGCAAAACGCCCACTAGTTCACTAGTAAGATCATTTTGACCCTTACTCGTGAACATGTAAGCCACAAAACGGCCACTAGTTCACTGGTAAGATCATTTTGAGGCTTACTAGTGAACATTTAAGCCACAAAACGCCCACTAGTTCACTAGTTAGATCATTTTGAGGCTTACTAGTTGACATGTAAGCCACAAACGCCCACTAGTTCACTAGTAAGATCATTTTGAGGCTTACGAGTGAAGATGTAAGCCACAAAACGCCCATTAGTTCACTAGTAAGATCATTTTGAGGCTTACTAGTTGACATGTAAGCCACAAAACGCTCACTAATTCACTAG
This sequence comes from Hippocampus zosterae, assembly GCF_025434085.1. Lineage (NCBI taxonomy): Eukaryota > Metazoa > Chordata > Actinopteri > Syngnathiformes > Syngnathidae > Hippocampus > Hippocampus zosterae. The sequence goes on from NW_026262959.1 coordinate 96,587, forward strand.
TAAGGTCATTTTGACGCTTACTAGTGAACATGTAAGCCACAAAACGCCCACTAGTTCATTAGTAAGATAATTTTGAGGCTTCCTTGTTGACATGTAAGCCGCAAAACTCCCACTAGTTCACTCGTAAGATAATTTTGAGGCTTACTAGTTGACATGCAAGCCGCAAAACACCCACTAGTTCACTAGTAAGATCATTTTGACGCTTACTCGTGAACATGTAAGCCACAAAACGCCCACTACTATACTAGTAAGATCATTTTGAGGCTTACAAGTGAACATGTAAGGCCATAAATGTGCCCACTAGTTCACTCGTAAGATCATTTTGGGGCTTACTAGTTGACATGTAAGCCACAAAATCCCCACTAGTTCACTAGTAAGATCATTTTGAGGCTTACTAGTTGACATGTAAGCCGCAAAACGCCCACTAGTTCACTGGTAAGATCATTTTGACGCTTACTAGTGAACATGTTAGGCCATAAATGTGCCCACTAGTTCACTAGTAAGATCATTTTGACGCTTACTAGTGAACATGTAAGCCACAAAACACTCACTAGTTCACTAGTAAAGTCATTTTGACACTTACTAGTGAACATGTAAGCCACAAAACGCTCTCTAGTAAGATCATTTTGAGGCTTACTAGTGAACATGTAAGGCCATAAATGTGCCCACTAGTTCACTAGTAAGATCATTTTGAGGCTTAGTAGTTGACATGTAAGCCACAAAATTCCCACTAGTTCACTAGTAAGATCATTTTGAGGCTTACTAGTTGACATGTAAGCCGCAAAACGCCCACTAGGTCACTCGTAAGATCATTATGACGCTTACTAGTTAACATGTGAGCCGCAAAACGCACACTAGTTCACTAGTAAGATCATTTTGAGGCTTACTAGTTGACATGTAAGCCGCAAAACGCCTACTAGTTCACTAGTAAGATCATTTTGACGCTTACTAGTGAACATGTTAGGTCATAAATGTGCCCACTAGTTCACTAGTAAGATCATTTTGAGGCTTACTAGTTGACATGTAAGCCGCAAAACGCCCACTAGTTCACTAGTAAGATCATTTTTATGCTTACTAGTGAACATGTAAGGCCATAAATGTGCCCACTAAGTCACTAGTAAGATCATTTTGACGCCCACTAGTTCACTAGTAAGATCATTTTGAGGCTTACAAGTGAAGATGTAAGCCACAAAACGCCCACTAGTTTACTAGTAAGATCATTTTGACGCTTACTAGTGAACACGTAAGGCCATAAATGTGCCCACTAGTTCACTAGTAAGATCATATTGAGGCTTACTATTTGACATGTAAGCCACAAAACGCCCACTAGTTCACTAGTAAGATCATTTTGAGGCTTACTAGTGAACATGTAAGCCACAAAACGCCCACTAGTTCACTAGTAAGATCATTTTGACGCTTACTAGTGAACATGTAAGCCACAAAACACTCACTAGTTCACTAGTAAAGTCATTTTGACACTTACTAGTGAACATGTAAGCCACAAAACGCTCTCTAGTAAGATCATTTTGAGGCTTACTAGTGAACATGTAAGGCCATAAATGTGCCCACTAGTTCACTAGTAAGATCATTTTGAGGCTTAGTAGTTGACATGTAAGCCACAAAATGCCCACTTGTTCACTAGTAAGATCATTTTGAGGCTTACTAGTTGACATGTAAGCCGCAAAACGCCCACTAGCTCACTCGTAAGATCATTTTGACGCTTACTAGTGAACATGTAAGCCGCAAAACGCACACTAGTTCACTAGTAAGATCATTTTGAGGCTTACTAGTTGACATGTAAGCCGCAACACGCCTACTAGTTCACTAGTAAGATCATTTTGACGCTTACTAGTGAACATGTAAGGCCATAAATGTGCCCACTAGTTCACTAGTAAGGTCATTTTGACGCGTACTAGTGAACATGTAAGCCACAAAACGCTCACTAGTAAGGTCATTTTGAGGCTTACTAGTGAAGATGTAAGCCACAAAACGCCTCCTAGTTCACTAGTAAGATCATTTTGACGCTTACTAGTGAACATGTAAGCCACAAAACGCTCACTAGTTCACTAGCAAGATCATTTTGAGGCTTACTCGTGAACATGTAAGGCCATAAATGTGCCCACTAGTTCACTAGTAAGATCATTTTGAGGCTTAGTAGTTGACATGTAAGCCACAAAACGCCCACTAGTTCACTAGTAAGATCATTTTGAGGCTTACTAGTTGACATGTAAGCCACAAAACGCTCACTAATTCACTAGTAAGGTCATTTTGACGCTTACTAGTGAACATGTAAGCCACAAAACGCCCACTAGTTCATTAGTAAGATAATTTTGAGGCTTCCTTGTTGACATGTAAGCTGCAAAACTCCCACTAGTTCACTCGTAAGATAATTTTGAGGCTTACTAGTTGACATGCAAGCCGCAAAACACCCACTAGTTCACTAGTAAGATCATTTTGACGCTTACTCGTGAACATGTAAGCCACAAAACGCCCACTACTATACTAGTAAGATCATTTTGAGGCTTACAAGTGAACATGTAAGGCCATAAATGTGCCCACTAGTTCACTCGTAAGATCATTTTGGGGCTTACTAGTTGACATGTAAGCCACAAAATCCCCACTAGTTCACTAGTAAGATCATTTTGAGGCTTACTAGTTGACATGTAAGCCACAAAACGCCCACTAGTTCACTGGTAAGATCATTTTGAGGCTTACTAGTGAACATGTAAGACCATAAATGTGCCCACTAGTTCACTAGTAAGATCATTTTGAGGCTAACTAGTTGACATGTAAGCCACAAAACGCCCACTAGTTCACTAGTAAGATCATTTGGAGGCTTACAAGTGAATATGTAAGCCACAAAACGCCCACTAGTTTACTAGTAAGATCATTTTGACGCTTACTAGTAAGATCATTTTGACGCTTACTAGTGAACACGTAAGGCCATAAATGTGCCCACTAGTTCACTAGTAAGATCATATTGAGGCTTACTATTTGACATAAAAGCCACAAAACGCCCACTAGTTCACTAGTAAGATCATTTTGAGGCTTACTAGTGAACATGTAAGCCACAAAACGCCCACTAGTTCACTAGTAAGATCATTTTGACGCTTACTAGTGAACATGTAAGCCACAAAACGCTCACTAGTTCACTAGTAAGGTCATTTTGACGCTTACTCGTGAACATGTAAGCCACAAATTGTCACTAGTTCACTAGTAAGGTCATTTTGACGCTTACTAGTTAACATGTAAGCCACAAAACGCTCACTAGTTCACTAGTAAGATCATTTTGAGGCTAACTAGTGAACATGTAAGCCACAAAACGCCCACTAGTTCACTAGTAAGATCATTTTGAGGCTTACAAGTGAAGATGTAAGCCACAAAACGCCCACTAGTTTACTAGTAAGATCATTTTGACGCTTACTAGTGAACACGTAAGGCCATAAATGTGCCCACTACTTCACTAGTAAGATCATTTTGAGGCTTACTAGTTGACATGTAAGCCGCAAAACGCCCACTAGTTCACTGGTAAGATCATTTTGAGGCTTACTAGTTGACATGTAAGCCGCAAAACGCCCACTAGTTCACGAGTAAGATCATTTTCACGCTTACTAGTTGACATGTAAGGCCATAAACGTGCCCACTAGTTCACTAGTAAGATCATTTTGAGGCTTACTAGTTGACATGTAAGCCGCAAAACGCCCACTAGTTCACGAGTAAGATCATTTTCACGCTTACTAGTTGACATGTAAGGCCATAAACGTGCCCACTAGTTCTCTAGTAAGATCATTTTGAGGCTTACTAGTGAAGATGTAAGCCACAAAACGCCCACTTGTTCACTAGTAAGATCATTTTGACGCTTACTAGTTAACATGTAAGCCACAAAACGCCCACTAGTTCACTAGTAAGATAATTTTGAGGCTTACTTGTTGACATGTAAGCCGCAAAATGCCCACTAGTTCACTCGTAAGATCATTTTGAGGCTTACTAGTTGACATGCAAGCCGCAAAACGCCCACTAGTTCACTAGTAAGATCATTTTGACGCTTACTGGTGAACATGTAAGGCCATAAATGTGCCCACTAGTTCACTAGTAAGATCATTTTGAGGCTTACTCGTTGACATGTAAGCCACAAAACGCTCACTAATTCACTAGTAAGGTCATTTTGACGCTTACTCGTGAACATGTAAGCCACAAAACGCCCACTAGTTCATTAGTAAGATCATTTTGAGGCTTACTTGTTGACATGTAAGCCGCAAAACGGCCACTAGTTCACTAGTAAGATCATTTTGACGCTTACTCGTGAACATGTAAGCCACAAAACGCCCAAGAGTTCACTGGTAAGATCATTTTGAGGCTTACTAGTTGACATGTAAGCCACAAAATCCCCACTAGTTCACTAGTAAGATCATTTTGAGGCTTACTAGTTGACATATAAGCCGCAAAACCCCCACTAGTTCACTGGTAAGATCATTTTGAGGCTTACTAGTGAACATGTAAGGCCATAAATGTGCCCACTAGTTCACTGGTAAGATCATTTTGAGGCTTACTAGTTGACATGTAAGCCACAAAATCCCCACTAGTTCACTAGTAAGATCATTTTGAGGCTTACTAGTTGACATATAAGCCGCAAATCCCCCACTAGTTCACTGGTAAGATCATTTTGAGGCTTACTAGTGAACATGTAAGGCCATAAATGTGCCCACTAGTTCACTAGTAAGATCATTTTGAGGCTTACTAGTTCACATGTAAGCCACAAAACGCCCACTAGTTCACTAGTAAGATCATTTTGAGGCTAACGAGTGAAGATGTAAGCCACAAAACGCCCACTAGTTCACTAGTAAGATCATTTTGAGTCTTACTAGTGAACATGTAAGCCACAAAACGCCCACTAGTTCACTAGTAAGATCATTTTGACGCTTACTAGTGAACATGTAAGCCACAAAACGCTCACTAGTTCACAAGTAAGGTCATTGTGACGCTTACTAGTTAACATGTCATCCACAAAAGAACCCACTAGTTCACTAGTAAGATCATTTTGAGGCTTACTAGTTGACATGTAAGCCACAAAACGCCCCTTAGCTCACTCGTAAGATCATTTTGAGGCTTACTAGTGAACATGTAAGCCACAAAACGCTCACTAGTTCACTAGTAAGGTGTTGGATTGATTATTGTTTAGTAATCATACATTCACGTATTATTCGGTTGATTCTCGTGTCGTCATTTTATGCTCGCAATGAAGAATGCTTCTGCCTGTCAGTATAGTTTGATTTTGCTTGCAAAGAACGCTTATCCTTGCAATCATTAGTTGGCTTTGCCTGCAATGAAGAACGCTTATGCTTTCAATAAAGATTTATCCTTTATTATTTACTCACATCTATAATCATTATATGTTCTTCATTATGTGCTCACTTTTGCTTGCTGTACTGTGTGAGAAGTTAGGGTCGCAACCACCTTTCCGAGGACGTGGCTGGGAAGAGATAACTGTTAAGACTAAACAGCGAGCAAGGCTGAACCGTGAATGGAGACATCAACACCAGCTGCAACGGGATGTTTATGTCTATTTGCACACATGTACGTAAATTGCACTCACATACACACACATAGTCAAACAAGTTCAGTGTGTGTTCAACAGCCCCCACCCTTTAGGTTGGACACACCTATGTAGTAGCTTTTCCCAATAAATGAGGAGGTGAAGGGGGAGATCGTTAGGGTTACGTGTGGAGAACTGAAACCGAACGCTTCTCCTCATTCCCTCCTGGTACCAGAATCGAGTCTCCTGTCTCCTCCTTTAGGTTATTCTTGAGTGTCAATTTGGACCAACCTGACATTTTTGGGGGCTCGTCCGGGATCGCAACATACCTGACGCCTCCAGACGCTGAGTCGACGGCCAGGAAGACCGTGGCCATGGCAAAGACACCCTTTCTGGGACTGGGTTTCGGCTCCTCGTCTGGGGGCTGAGGGTTGACGCGAATCCCAGAGGAGAGAGGACTACTCTTGGTAAGTAGGGCGGCGGTGTCCTGTACGTACTTAAACTCCGCATCGACACTCGAGGAGTGTTTGCGCGCCGGGTTTGTAAAGACGGAGGTCGGGGTCTTTAAACCCGTTTTCAATTGAAACACTCTCAGGGCAGGTGTTGTAGTTTGGTTCGAACGCCTGGTTCGAGACCCTGTGTGAGCCTGAGAGGGGTTTGTTGAGAAGGAACTCTTTCAACGGTGATTGAGTGTTTGCGCGCCGGCAAAAAGACGAGGTCTTTTTAAGCCGTAAAGCCCTGAGCCATACTAGTCCCTATCAGGCATACAGACCGTGCAAGTCTCTAAACTGATGAGGGCGACGGTGTCCTGCACGTGCTTAAACTCCGTGTGTAAATAATGTGTGTTAAACCCCGGGTATAAATAAGATAAGATATCCTTTATTCGTCCCAAAGTGGGGACATTTATAATGTCTATATAGTGCGTTACCTCTGGTCAAGGTAATAGGATAAAACCAAATTAAATGCGCATAAATGTATGACTGTGTAACTGTGTGAGTGGAGGTTCGCTACCTCATCTGAACAGGACATTTGTTGTGGCAACTGTCTGAGGAAGCAGAGGCAAGAATTTCCCGCCACCGTGGTGGTAGAAGGTTGGAAATTACCTCAGTCGGAGAAATTGCCACCCTGTTCAAGGGAATAGTCAGCCTAGTTACCCTAGGTAAATCGCTGACTCTAAACAAAAAATTCTCAAATTCTCAAAGTTCCACCCCCTAATTCGCAAATGGGGGTTCATAATAGTAAGACCATGGAGAGAGGTGATCCCAAAAAGAAGTTAACATGTAAGGACTGGAGATTCGTAGAGAGACAATGTCCTTCGAAGATAAAACATTTAGATACGTGGATAGAAAAATACACCACCGTTATATCCGACTCTTCCGACATCTCCTCCTTTTCCACCATCCTCTCCACCCTCTTACAGAGTGGAATTTTCAAAAAATTGGAGTAGTGTTTTTTCCCCTGCTGCGACGAAGGTTGACTCATCCGGGAGTGAGGTACGAGACGCTTTTCCCATGATTGAAGTTGCAGATCCAGACATAAAAGGTGAGTCGCCTGTCATTCTTGTTTATAGAACATGGACACAAGAAGATGTAAAAAAAAGCCGTAGACGGCATTACATCACATAAAATTGACGTGGTACAATTTGTCCAGGAAATGGAGGATCTGCGAAAATCATATCATCTAAATGGAGCTGAGGAGCAACAAGTTTGGATGGCGGATTGTTTGACAGTAAATTGATGGTGTATACTGTATCGATATTTGGATGGAGTGAAGTCTTCTCGCGGATGACAAAATTAAAAGTTTGGATGTGCTTAACTTGGTTGTGAGCGGTAGTAAGGTGAATATTTTGGTTTGTCTGTAGGCTTGTGTCTGCGAACATGTGTTGAATTAGTCTTTGCGTGTGGGTGTGTAGATAAGCGTGACTCTTGGCGCGACTCATGGAGTCTTGTTTGTTTTGTTTTCTGGCTTTTGCAGTGTAGAAGGTTTGTATGGCATCTATTATAATTACCGGTACTTGTAATTGAAACTGTTTTTATTATAATTCCTAACACCACTTCAGCTTCATAATTTCAACCGGCGCTACATGAAGTATGTGTAAATCAGGTAAAGAAATAAAATGGTTAAGTATGGGTGTGGTGACACAGAGAGTTTTGGATACTTATAGTGGGTCACAGGCAAGTGAAAATATTGATGGTGAGACGTAAGGTGATGATGGAAGTTGAGTATGTTGAGAATAAAGAAAGGCACAGGCAGGTGAGGTTTGACACAGTGATGCTACGAATGAGGAGGTCACCGTGTGTTTAGGTTGAAATGGGCCGGAAGGTCACGAGATGCTTAGATGGTTGTTTGTAAGTCGTAAACAGTGGACGTGTGTGGGACGTTGTTAACTTTCTGGAAGGAGTTAGAATGTGTAAGTATACAGTGAAGGCCTTGATCTGGATGATTTGTGAATGTTAATGTCTGTGGGTTTCAGTTATCTTATTTGTTTTATAAATGCTTCTGTTATGCTGCTAATTGCCAGGATGTTCCGATTATGTTCCAATGTTTTTTTTAGATTACGTTCATAAGATGCACATTTCTCTTGAAACCTGATAAGAGCCATCACGGCTCCTGATGTGGGAGGAATGATGGTCTTGTCTCATGAATTTGGAAAATTCTGTTACAACTTTGCTATCCGTGGATTGTGTTGTGCCTTCCGTCATTATGAAATTTAATGACTAGAGTTGAAGCTATCGTCGAACATACAAATTCTTGTTGGTTTGAGTCATAAAAAAACCCGTCAGATTTTACGACACATCTCATTTGTGCATACACAGGCTGGATTTCTAATTTCGTTTGTCACAAGAGCAAAATCTTCCAGCTTTAATCAGCACGTTTCAGGGTCACGTGTGAATAATTTACAATTGGCTTCGTTAACTTAGTATGACTGCACGTTTTAAGGTCAACAGTGGCATTTTTGAGTATCACGCACCCTAGGTGGTGTTTACCAAAGACAGTTGTGGCATAGATAAGCCTTTTGGCAGCAGTGTATGGTGTGAACTCTGCATGCTGGAAGAGTGCTAGAAAAAAAAAAGATAAAGGGATGAGCTGTTGCACACTAGCATGACGTTTTTTTGTCGCCTGTTTGGCATTTATTTTGTGTGTCTATGTTGTTATGTCGATCCCCTTTAACGCTGGAAAAATGCACAGTGCTTAACCGTGCTACTTTGTTGTGGCTTCCTGATGGGTGTTTGTTTGTTTGTTTTTTGATTGTTTGTTTGTTTGTCTGTGTGTTTGTTGGAATGTGAACAGGTAATAGTGATTTGAGAGGTTGTAGGAGGAAGTACAACAAACTCATCTCATCTTATCTCCCGTTTTGTGTGTGTGTTGTTTGTTGTTTGTTTCATATTAATATTGCGATGACCTGCATGACTGCCTGATTGGAAACTCTAAATTGTCCCTAGGTGTGAGCATGGGCTTGGGTGGTTGTGCTTGTGTCTGTGTGCCCTGTAATTGGTTGGCGACCGGTTCGGGTTGTCCCCATCCTGCTGCCCGGAGTTGGATGGAATAAACTCCACTCACCCCCGCGAACCTCGTGAGGATAAAAGCGGATCGGACATTGAATGACTGAATGTATTGCTTCATATAGTGATGGGTCGTTTTATTGGGTACATCTCGGTTTAACGGGCGAAGGGAGGAATCTTGATATAAACAAGCGCGTTTTGCGGGCTATATTTAGGTGGGTTTGTGCGACTTTCAGTTTGTGCACAAACTGTTTGAGCATATACGGGAGCCTATTTATGCGTCGCTTTTCAAAATTGGTGCCCCGTTACATTACGGCAACTCATCAGTTTATTGGCTTAAAACTGATTTGTATAGTTATTTTGCGGTTTGCGGTTGTTGTATAACACGTGAAGTATTGTTAATTCAGTGTGACGAATGTTGTTCGTTTTTGTATCATGTTGTGATAGTTACGCGGCTCACACGGCAACGATTTCTTTTTTTTAGGGGGGACTTGCTGACTAACAGCAACATGATAACGTTTTGGTTTCAGTTCACTTCTGTTTTATATGCGGCAACAAATTGGGACCCACGCGGACATATGTCCAAACTTCCTTTTTGTGTCATGGATTATCTCACGCATTGGCAGGGGGAATGGTGTCTCTGGTTCGGAAACATGATACAACCTATGGTTTTAACCAATGTTGGAATACGGTACATTTTGAACTACATCTCCATTTCAGATAATGTAGATGGTTTTCGTTGAATTCATGAGGGGGTTTGGTTGAGGCTTTTCCAAAATGGGTCGAAAATTGATAAAATGGAATGCATGTTTCACATTTTATTTGAGACACTATTGCTCCTGCCATCCACAATCTGCAGGATTGGTAGCAAGTCTGAAAGTATATGGTTAAAATTCAATTAAAGAAATTGAATTGAAATTGAATTGACTTATATGTTAATATTACGAGAATGGTGTTTTCTTCTTTGTTCGAAATATTGTTTGGGAGACTATATATATTATTGATAATTTCTACAAAATTGTGAACTAGGAAATTAAGCTGATTCGGTTGACAATATGTGAGAATGTTTAGAAAAAAAATGAATTGAGATTGCCGTAGGACGATTGTGCCTTTTTCACAGTAGGTTCCAGCAGACATGGCTCTGATTCGAAACATGAAAAACAAACATTGTGTTTCTTTGAAGTTTTGATGACCACACCGTTTGATGGACATTGTGAAAAGGTCATCTCGACAGAAACAACCACTGAGGAAGGTGAGCGAAGTCCGGTGACGCGATGGGCACAGTATTTTAGTTACTGGGAACATCAAACGACCGGCGGAAGAAGTTTCAAGACACCTTTGCACTCACTTAGGGTGTGTTTCTGTCGACATGCTAGAATATCAGTGGTGGTATGTCATTTCCTGTTATATGATCACACTAACACATGGTCGACTGTTCTCCTTTTTTATATGGTATTTGTGCTCTCCTTTAGCACATGTGAATGGGGATGTATTTTTTTTAATAATAACCTACATTTTGCGAATAGATCTAGACCAGGGGTGTCAAACTCATCTTTGAGGCCGCTTTGGGGTTACACCTTCCTTCGATGGGCCGGTACGACGGAGAAATTTGATTAATTGGTTATATTTTATTAATTGTACAACTCAACTCAACTGTGTTTATAGAGCAACTTGAATCAACCATCGCTGTATACAAAGATATGTACATGGAGTGGATATATCAGAAATACAATGATGAAATTATTTGCTAACAACTACATATGGATGAATTGTGCCAATTCTGAAGCCAGTCATATTTTGTTCAATTATTGTTTGGTTGAGTGTTTTAACAGGTAACAAAATTATCACAAAATCTCGACATTATTCATATAGAATTTGGGCATTTCGGTACAGATTTTAGCAGGGTTTATGGCAGTTGATGCGCGTCAATTGCTTTCATGGGCCACATAAGTACATGGGGTTTCGACTTTGACACCTGTGATCTGGATGATCTGGGGAAGGGAAATGAAGAAACACATTGCGGCACAAATTGTTGTATACTTTTTTGTTTTTGTGGCAAAAGTATTTTATTTATAATCGATCTAGTCGATCTCATTATGAAAATAAAAATGGAGTAGTGAACACACCATGAGTGGTAGAAAAGAGCACAACTTTTTTATTTGGGTTTGTTTTGGAGATTGAAGTGATTTGTGTACTGTGCTCCTCTGGTGATGTTGCTCGGCTGAAATTGAATTTATAACCGTTTATTGATTTATTTCTAGTTCAAATGGTGCATTGATTTGGTCGTAATGGTTCAGATATGGATTTTAAATACATTTCTTAGGTGATTTTATGCGTTTACGATCTTTTCTTTGGTGGTAAAAGGAAAACGACCCGACGGTGATGTAGTTATTCTCTGCAGAAAGTTGAGCTATTTTTCATTCTTTTGTTATTTTATTTTTATTTTATGTTACTGCGGATACGGTGTGATGAAGTAGTGTACTTCTAATGATTTTGAAGGCGAATTATGGTTATCGCAGGCGAGTGTTTTTCATTTTCTGGTGTCTGTGCATTGGTATCACTGCTTTTGCCAGTAACTGTGTTTCCATCAACAGCGGAGGATATACAGGGGGCTGCGTTATCGTCGATGACAGGAAGTAACCTTCTCCGGTTCCGGCGTGACGCCTCCTGGAGGGATGGCGATCCCACCTATATAGACGCAATTGGGGTTCCTCGTGGCGTGCCAGATGAGTATAAGTTGGTTAACCAGATTGCTGCCGGTTGGGAATCCATTTTCATTTGGGTTACCCCTAATAAGAATGTTGACAGGATCAACTACCCCCACTACAATGTCCAGAAGCTCGGAAATTTTACTGAGGAAGCCGTTTTGGCTATAAAAGAGCAATTGGCGGCCACCTCCCTGATGGCGTTTCAGAACCGCATCGCGGTTGATATGCTCTTGGCAGAGACCAATGGAGTATGTGCGATGTTTGGTGACCAGTGTTGTACGTTCATACCTAACAACACCGCGCCTGATGGCGCCCTCGCCAAGGCCATTGGAGGCCTCCGCACCCTGACTCGCCAAATAAGGGCCCATTCCGGCGTGAATACGTCCTTCTGGGCGGAGTGGTGGCATGAGGCCTTCGGAGAGTACAAGGATTTGGTGTTTTATGTACTAATCTCTTTTGCTCTTTTTGCAGCTGTCTTGACGTTGTGTGGATGCTGTTGCATTCCCTGTATCAGAGTGCTGCTTATCCGGCTTATTACTACAGCTGTGGCGCCCACGACGTCTAAAGTGAATGAGATGTATCCTCTGTTGTTGTTTGATGGCAGTGATTCTGGGGTTGATTATGCCTCTTCGGATGATGACATGATTTCGCTTCGGCATCAGGGGGTCATAGATGGTTTTTAGTCGTTTTGCTCCCTGCCCCTGGGTGTAACTATGTTTGCGTGTGCGGCATTGACTCCACTGAATAAAGACCGTCGGGAAGGTTCTGTGTGATGATACGTGCAAATGTAGGATGAACAGGGGGGAATGTTGGATTTATTATTGTTTAGTAATCATACATTCACGTATTATTCAGTTGATTCTCGTGTCGTCATTTTATGCTCGCAATGAAGAATGCTTCTGCCTGTCAGTATAGTTTGATTTTGCTTGCAAAGAAGAACGCTTATGCTTGCAATCATTAGTTGGCTTTGCCTGCAATGAAGAACGCTTATGCTTTCAATAAAGATTTATCCTTTATTATTTACTCACATCTATAATCATTATATGTTCTTCATTATGTGCTCACTTTTGCTTGCTGTACTGTGTGAGAAGTTAGGGTCGCAACCACCTTTCCGAGGACGTGGCTGGGAAGAGATAACTGTTAAGACTAAACAGCGAGCAAGGCTGAACCGTGAATGGAGACATCAACACCAGCTGCAACGGGATGTTTCTGTCTATTTGCACACATGTATGTAAATTGCACTCACATACACACACATAGTCAAACAAGTTCAGTGTGTGTTCAACAGCCCCCACCCTTTAGGTTGGACACACCTATGTAGTAGCTTTTCCAAATAAATGAGGAGGTGAAGGGGGAGATCGTTAGGGTTACGTGTGGAGAACTGAAACCGAACGCTTCTCCTCGTTCCCTCCTGGTACCAGAATCGAGTCCCTGTCTCCTCCTTTAGGTTATTCTTGAGTGTCAATTTGGACCAACCTGACATAAGGTCATTTTGACCCTTACTCGTGAACATGTAAGCCACAAAACGGCCACTAGTTCACTAGTAAGATATTTTTGAGGCTTACTATTGAACATGTAAGCCACAAAACGGCCACTAGTTCACTAGTAAGATCATTCTGACGCTTACCGGTGAACATGTAAGCCACAGAACGCCCACTAGTTCACTAGTAAGATCATTTTGAGGCTTACGAGTGAACATGTAAAGCCATAAATGTGCCCACTAGTTCACTAGTAAGATCATTTTGACACTTACTAGTGAACATGTAAGCCACAAAACGCTCACTAGTTCACTAGTAAGATCATTTTGAGGCTTACTCGTGAACATGTAAGGCCATAAATGTGCCCACTAGTTCACTAGTAAGATCATTTTGAGGCTTAGTAGTTGACATGTAAGCCACAAAATGCCCACTAGTTCACTAGTAAGATCATTGTGAGGCATACTAGTGAACATGTAAGCCACAAACCGCTCACTAGTTCACTAGTAAGATCATTTTGAGGCTTACTAGTTGACATGTAAGCCGCAAAACGCCAACTAGTTCACTAGTAAGATCATTTTGACGCTTACTAGTGAACATGTTAGGCCATAAATGTGCCCACTAGTTCACTAGTAAGATCATTTTGACGCTTACTAGTGAACATGTAAGCCACAAAACACTCACTAGTTCACTAGTAAAGTCATTTTGACACTTACTAGTGAACATGTAAGCCACAAAACGCTCTCTATTAAGATCATTTTGAGGCTTACTAGTGAACATGTAAGGCCATAAATGTGCCCACTAGTTCACTAGTAAGATCATTTTGAGGCTTAGTAGTTGACATGTAAGCCACAAAATGCCCACTAGTTCACTAGTAAGATCATTGTGAGGCTTACTAGTGAACATGTAAGCCACAAAACGCTCACTAGTTCACTAGTAAGATCATTTTGAGGCTTACTAATTGACATGTAAGCCGCAAAACGCCCACTAGCTCACTCGTAAGATCATTTTGACGCTTACTAGTGAACATGTAAGCCGCAAAACGCACACTAGTTCACTAGTAAGATCATTTTGAGGCTTACTAGTTGACATGTAAGCCGCAAAACACCTACTAGTTCACTAGTAAGATCATTTTGACGCTTACTAGTGAACATGTTAGGTCATAAATGTGCCCACTAGTTCACTAGTAAGATCATTTTGAGGCTTACTAGTTGACATGTAAGCCGCAAAACGCCCACTAGTTCACTAGTAAGATCATTTTTATGCTTACTAGTGAACATGTAAGGCCATAAATGTGCCCACTAGGTCACTAGTAAGATCATTTTGACGCTTACTAGTGAACATTGAAGGCCATAAATGTGCCCACTAGTTCACTAGTAAGATCATTTTGAGGCTTAGTATTTGACATGTAAGCCACAAAATGCCCACTAGTAAGGTCATTTTGAGGCTTACTAGTGAAGATGTAAGCCACAAAACGCCTACTAGTTCACTAGTAAGATCATTTTGACGCTTACTAGTGAACATGTAAGCCACAAAACGCTCACTAGTTCACTAGTAAGATCATTTTGAGGCTTACTCGTGAACATGTAAGCCACAAAACGCTCACTAGTAAGGTCATTTTGAGGCTTACTAGTGAAGATGTAAGCCACAAAACGCCTACTAGTTCACTAGTAAGATCATTTTGACGCTTACTAGTGAACATGTAAGCCACAAAACGCTCACTAGTTCACTAGTAAGATCATTTTGAGGCTTACTCGTGAACATGTAAGGCCATAAATGTGCCCACTAGTTCACTAGTAAGATCATTTTGAGGCTTAGTATTTGACATGTAAGCCACAAAATGCCCACTAGTTCACTAGTAAGATCATTGTGAGGCTTACTAGTTGACATGTAAGCCGCAAAACGCCCACTAGTTCATTAGTAAGATCATTTTGAGGCTTACTTGTTTACATGTAAGCCGCAAAACGCCCACTAGTTCACTCGTAAGGTCATTTTGACACTTACTAGTTAACATGTAAGCCACAAAACGCCCATTAGTTCACTAGTAAGATCATTTTGACACTTACTAGTTAACATGTAAGCCACAAAACGCCCATTAGTTCACTAGTAAGATCATTTTGAGGCTTACTAGTTGACATGTAAGCCACAAAACGCTCACTAGTTCACTAGTAAGATCATTTTGACGCCTACTAGTGAACATGTAAGCCACAAAACACTCACTAGTTAACTAGTAAGGTCATTTTGACACTTACTAGTGAACATATAAGCCACAAAACGCCCACTAGTTCATTAGTAAGATCATTTTGAGGCTTACTTGTTTACATGTAAGCCGCAAAACGCCCACTAGTTCACTCGTAAGGTCATTTTGACACTTACTAGTTAACATGTAAGCCACAAAACGCCCATTAGTTCACTAGTAAGATCATTTTGACACTTACTAGTTAACATGTAAGCCACAAAACGCCCATTAGTTCACTAGTAAGATCATTTTGAGGCTTACTAGTTGACATGTAAGCCACAAAACGCTCACTAGTTCACTAGTAAGATCATTTTGACGATTACTAGTGAAAATGTAAGCCACAAAACGCCCACTAGTTCACTAGTAAGGTCATTTTGACACTTACTAGTTAACATGTAAGCCACAAAACGCCCATTAGTTCACTAGTAAGATCATTTTGAGGCTTACTAGTTGACATGTAAGCCACAAAACGCCCACTAGTTCACTAGTAAGATCATTTTGAGGCTTACTAGTGAACATTTAAGGCCATAAATGTGCCCACTAGTTCACTAGTAAGATCATTTTTAGGCTTACTAGTTGACATGTAAGCCACAAAATGCCCACTAGTTCACTAGTAAGATCATTTTGAGGCTTACTAGTTGACATGTAAGCCGCAAAACGCCCACTAGTTCACTGGTAAGATCATTTTTAGGCTTACTAGTGAACATGTAAGGCCATAAATGTGCCCACTAGTTCACTAGTAAGATCATTTTGAGGCTTACTAGTTCACATGTAAGCCACAAAATGCCCACTAGTTCACTAGTAAGATCATTTTGAGGCTTACTAGTGAACATGTAAGCCACAAAACGCTCACTAGTTCACAAGTAAGGTCATTGTGACACTTACTAGTGAACATATAAGCAACAAAAGAACCCACTAGTTCACTATTAAGATCATTTTGAGGCTTACTAGTTGACATGTAGGCCGCAAAACGCCCACTAGCTCACTCGTAAGATCATTTTGAGGCTTACTAGTTTACATGTAAGCCGCAAAACGCCCACTAGTTCACGATGAAGATCATTTTCACGCTTACTAGTGAACATGTAAGGCTATAAACGTGCCCACTAGTTCACTAGTAAGATCATTTTGACGCTTACTAGTGAACATGTAAGGCCATAAATGTGCCCATTAGTTCACTAGTAAGATCATTTTGAGGCTTACTAGTTGACATGTAAGCCACAAAATGCCCACTAGTTCTCTAGTAAGATCATTTTGAGGCTTACTAGTGAAGATGTAAGCCGCAAAACGCCCACTTGTTCACTAGTAAGATCATTTTGACGCTTACTAGTGAACATGTAAGGCCATAAATGTGCCCACTAGTTCACTAGTAAGATCATTTTGAGGCTTACTAGTTGACATATAAGCCGCAAAACGCCCCTTAGCTCACTCGTAAGATCATTTTGAGGCTTGCTAGTTGACATGTAAGCCGCAAAACGCCCACTAGTTCACTAGTAAGGTCATTTTGACGCTTACTGGTTAACATGTAAGCCACAAAACGCCCACTAGTTCACTAGTAAGATCATTTTGAGGCTTACTTGTTGACATGTAAGCCGCAAAACACCCACTAGTTCACTCGTAAGATCATTTTGAGGCTTACTAGTTGACATGCGAGCCGCAAAACGCCCACTAGTTCACTAGTAAGATCATTTTAACGGTTACTAGTGAACATGTAAGGCCATAAATGTGCCCACTAGTTCGCTAGTAAGATCATTGTGAGGCTTACTAGTTGACATGTAAGCCGCAAAACGCCCACTAGTTCATTAGTAAGATCATTTTGAGGCTTACTTGTTGACATGTAAGCCGCAAAACGCCCACTAGTTCACTCGTAAGATCATTTTGAGGCTTACTAGTTGACATGTAAGCCGCAAAACGCCCACTAGTTCACTAGTAAGATCATTTGGAGGCTTACTAGTGAACATGTAAGCCACAAAAGGCTCACTAGTTCACAAGTAAGGTCATTGTGACGCTTACTAGTGAACATGTAAGCCACAAAAGAACCCACTAGTTCACTATTAAGATCATTTTGAGGCTTACTAGTTGACATGTAAGCCGCAAAACGCCCACTAGTTCACGAGTAAGATCATTTTCACGCTTACTAGTTGACATGTAAGGCCATAAATGTGCCCACTAGTTCACTAGTAAGATCATTTTGAGGCTAACTAGTTGACATGTAAGCCACAAAACGCCCACTAGTTCACTAGTAAGATCATTTGGAGGCTTACAAGTGAATATGTAAGCCACAAAACGCCCACTAGTTCACTAGTAAGATAATTTTGAGGCTTACTTGTTGACATGTAAGCCGCAAAACGCCCACTAGTTCACTCGTAAGATCATTTTGAGGCTTACTAGTTGACATGCAAGCCGCAAAACGTTCACTAGTAAGATCATTTTGACGCTTACTAGTGAACATGTAAGGCCATAAATGTGCCCACTAGTTCACTAGTAAGATCATTTTGACGCTTACTCGTGAACATGTAAGCCACAAAACGCCCACTACTATACTAGTAAGATCATTTTGAGGCTTACAAATGAACATGTAAGGCCATAAATGTGCCCACTAGTTCACTCGTAAGATCATTTTGGGGCTTACTAGTTGACATGTAAGCCACAAAATCCCCACTAGTTCACTAGTAAGATCATTTTGAGGCTTACTAGTTGACATGTAAGCCGCAAAACGCCCACTAGTTCACTGGTAAGATCATTTTGAGGCTTACTAGTGAACATGTAAGGCCATAAATGTGCCCACTAGTTCACTAGTAAGATCATTTTGAGGCTTAGTAGTTGACCTGTAAGCCACAAAATGCCCACTAGTTCACTAGTAAGATCATTGTGAGGCTTACTAGTTGACATGTAAGCCGCAAAACGCCCACTAGGTCATTAGTAAGATCATTTTGAGGCTTACTTGTTGACATGTAAGCCGCCAAACGCCCACTAGTTCACTCGTAAGATCATTTTGAGGCTTACTAGTTGACATGCAAGCCGCAAAACGCCCACTAGTTCACTAGTAAGATCATTTTGACGCTTACTCGTGAACATGTAAGCCACAAAACGCCCAATAGTTCACTAGTAAGATCATTTTGAGGCTTACTAGTTGACATGTAAGCCACAAAATACCCACTAGTTCTCTAGTAAGATCATTTTGAGGCTTACTAGTGAAGATGTAAGCCACAAAACGCCCACTTGTTCACTAGTAAGATCATTTTGACGCTTACTAGTTAACATGTAAGCCACAAAACGCCCACTAGTTCACTAGTAAGATAATTTTGAGGCTTACTTGTTGACATGTAAGCCGCAAAACACCCACTAGTTCACTCGTAAGATCATTTTGAGGCTTACTTGTTGACATGTAAGCCGCAAAACGCCCACTAGTTCACTCGTAAGATCATTTTGAGGCTTACTAGTTGACATGAAAGCCGCAAAACGCCCACTAGTTCACTAGTAAGATCATTTTGACGCTTACTCGTGAACATGTAAGCCACAAAACGCCCACTAGTTCACTAGTAAGATCATTTTGAGGCTAACGAGTGAAGATGTAAGCCACAAAACGCCCACTAGTTCACTAGTAAGATCATTTTGACGCTTACTAGTGAACATGTAAGCCACAAAACGCTCACTAGTTCACAAGTAAGGTCATTGTGACGCTTACTAGTGAACATGTCATCCACAAATGAACCCACTAGTTCACTAGTAAGATCATTTTGAGGCTTACTAGTTGACATGTAAGCCACAAAACGCCCCTTAGCTCACTCGTAAGATCATTTTGAGGCTTACTAGTGAACATGTAAGCCACAAAACGCTCACTAGTTCACTAGTAAGGTCATTTTGATGCTTACTCGTGAACATGTAAGCCACAAAACGCCCACTAGTTCACTAGTAAGATCATTTTGAGGCTTACTATTGAACATGTAAGCCACAAAACGGCCACTAGTTCACTAGTAAGATCATTCTGACGCTTACCCGTGAACATGTAAGCCACAGAACGCCCACTAGTTCACAAGTAAGATCATTTTGAGGCTTACTAGTGAACATGTAAACCCATAAATGTGCCCACTAGTTCACTAGTAAGATCATTTTGACGCCTACTAGTGAACATGTAAGCCACAAAACACTCACTAGTTCACTAGTAAGATCATTTTGACGCTTACTAGTTGACATGTAAGCCGCAAAACGCCCACTAGTTCACTCGTAAGATCATTTTGAGGCTTACTAGTTGACATGCAAGCCGCAAAACGTTCACTAGTAAGATCATTTTGACGCTTACTAGTGAACATGTAAGGCCATAAATGTGCCCACTAGTTCACTAGTAAGATCATTTTGACGCTTACTCGTGAACATGTAAGCCACAAAACGCCCACTACTATACTAGTAAGATCATTTTGAGGCTTACAAGTGAACATGTAAGGCCATAAATGTGCCCACTAGTTCACTCGTAAGATCATTTTGGGGCTTACTAGTTGACATGTAAGCCACAAAATCCCCACTAGTTCACTAGTAAGATCATTTTGAGGCTTACTAGTTGACATGTAAGCCGCAAAACGCCCACTAGTTCACTGGTAAGATCATTTTGAGGCTTACTAGTGAACATGTAAGGCCATAAATGTGCCCACTAGTTCACTAGTAAGATCATTGTGAGGCTTACTAGTTGACATGTAAGCCGCAAAACGCTCACTAGTTCACTAGTAAGGTCATTTTGACGCTTACTCGTGAACATGTAAGCCACAAAACGGCCACTAGTTCACTAGTAAGATCATTCTGACGCTTACCCGTGAACATGTAAGCCACAGAACGCCCACTAGTTCACAAGTAAGATCATTTTGAGGCTTACTAGTTAACATGTAAACCCATAAATGTGCCCACTAGTTCACTAGTAAGATCATTTTGACGCCTACTAGTGAACATGTAAGCCACAAAACGCCCAATAGTTCACTAGTAAGATCATTTTGAGGCTTACTAGTTGACATGTAAGCCACAAAATACCCACTAGTTCTCTAGTAAGATCATTTTGAGGCTTACTAGTGAAGATGTAAGCCACAAAACGCCCACTTGTTCACTAGTAAGATCATTTTGACGCTTACTAGTTAACATGTAAGCCACAAAACGCCCACTAGTTCACTAGTAAGATAATTTTGAGGCTTACTTGTTGACATGTAAGCCGCAAAACACCCACTAGTTCACTCGTAAGATCATTTTGAGGCTTACTTGTTGACATGTAAGCCGCAAAACGCCCACTAGTTCACTCGTAAGATCATTTTGAGGCTTACTAGTTGACATGAAAGCCGCAAAACGCCCACTAGTTCACTAGTAAGATCATTTTGACGCTTACTCGTGAACATGTAAGCCACAAAACGCCCACTAGTTCACTAGTAAGATCATTTTGAGGCTAACGAGTGAAGATGTAAGCCACAAAACGCCCACTAGTTCACTAGTAAGATCATTTTGACGCTTACTAGTGAACATGTAAGCCACAAAACGCTCACTAGTTCACAAGTAAGGTCATTGTGACGCTTACTAGTGAACATGTCATCCACAAATGAACCCACTAGTTCACTAGTAAGATCATTTTGAGGCTTACTAGTTGACATGTAAGCCACAAAACGCCCCTTAGCTCACTCGTAAGATCATTTTGAGGCTTACTAGTGAACATGTAAGCCACAAAACGCTCACTAGTTCACTAGTAAGGTCATTTTGATGCTTACTCGTGAACATGTAAGCCACAAAACGCCCACTAGTTCACTAGTAAGATCATTTTGAGGCTTACTATTGAACATGTAAGCCACAAAACGGCCACTAGTTCACTAGTAAGATCATTCTGACGCTTACCCGTGAACATGTAAGCCACAGAACGCCCACTAGTTCACAAGTAAGATCATTTTGAGGCTTACTAGTGAACATGTAAACCCATAAATGTGCCCACTAGTTCACTAGTAAGATCATTTTGACGCCTACTAGTGAACATGTAAGCCACAAAACACTCACTAGTTCACTAGTAAGATCATTTTGACGCTTACTAGTTGACATGTAAGCCGCAAAACGCCCACTAGTTCACTCGTAAGATCATTTTGAGGCTTACTAGTTGACATGCAAGCCGCAAAACGTTCACTAGTAAGATCATTTTGACGCTTACTAGTGAACATGTAAGGCCATAAATGTGCCCACTAGTTCACTAGTAAGATCATTTTGACGCTTACTCGTGAACATGTAAGCCACAAAACGCCCACTACTATACTAGTAAGATCATTTTGAGGCTTACAAGTGAACATGTAAGGCCATAAATGTGCCCACTAGTTCACTCGTAAGATCATTTTGGGGCTTACTAGTTGACATGTAAGCCACAAAATCCCCACTAGTTCACTAGTAAGATCATTTTGAGGCTTACTAGTTGACATGTAAGCCGCAAAACGCCCACTAGTTCACTGGTAAGATCATTTTGAGGCTTACTAGTGAACATGTAAGGCCATAAATGTGCCCACTAGTTCACTAGTAAGATCATTGTGAGGCTTACTAGTTGACATGTAAGCCGCAAAACGCTCACTAGTTCACTAGTAAGGTCATTTTGACGCTTACTCGTGAACCTGTAAGCCACAAAACGGCCACTAGTTCACTAGTAAGATCATTCTGACGCTTACCCGTGAACATGTAAGCCACAGAACGCCCACTAGTTCACAAGTAAGATCATTTTGAGGCTTACTAGTTAACATGTAAACCCATAAATGTGCCCACTAGTTCACTAGTAAGATCATTTTGACGCCTACTAGTGAACATGTAAGCCACAAAACACTCACTAGTTCACTAGTAAGATCATTTTGACGCTTACTAGTTGACATGTAAGCCGCAAAACGCCCACTAGTTCACTCGTAAGATCATTTTCAGGCTTACTAGTTGACATGCAAGCCGCAAAACGTTCACTAGTAAGATCATTTTGACGCTTACTAGTGAACATGTAAGGCCATAAATGTGCCCACGAGTTCACTAGTAAGATCATTTTGACGCTTACTCGTGAACATGTAAGCCACAAAAGGCCCACTACTATACTAGTAAGATCATTTTGAGGCTTACAAGTGAACATGTAAGGCCATAAATGTGCCCACTAGTTCACTCGTAAGATCATTTTGGGGCTTACTAGTTGACATGTAAGCCACAAAATCCCCACAAGTTCACTAGTAAGATCATTTTGAGGCTTACTAGTTGACATGTAAGCCGCAAAACGCCCACTAGTTCACTGGTAAGATCATTTTGAGGCTTACTAGTGAACATGTAAGGCCATAAATGTGCCCACTAGTTCACTAGTAAGATCATTGTGAGGCTTACTAGTTGACATGTAAGCCGCAAAACGCCCACTAGTTCACTAGTAAGATCATTTTGACGCTTATTCGTGAACATGTAAGCCACAAAACGCCCACTAGTTCACTAGTAAGATCATTTTGAGGCTTACTAGTTGACATGTAAGCCACAAAATACCCACTAGTTCTCTAGTAAGATCATTTTGAGGCTTACTAGTGAAGATGTAAGCCACAAAACGCCCACTTGTTCACTAGTAAGATCATTTTGACGCTTACTAGTTAACATGTAAGCCACAAAACGCCCACTGGTTCACTAGTAAGATAATTTTGAGGCTTACTTGTTGACATGTAAGCCGCAAAACACCCACTAGTTCACTCGTAAGATCATTTTGAGGCTTACTAGTTGACATGCAAGCCGCAAAACGCCCACTAGTTCACTAGTAAGATCATTTTGACGCTTACTAGTGAACATGTAAGCCACAAAACGCCCACTAGTTCATTAGTAAGATCATTTTGAGGCTTACTTGTTGACATGTAAGGCCATAAATGTGCCCACTAGTTCACTAGTAAGATCATTTTGACGCTTACTAGTGAACATGTAAGGCCATAAATGTGCCCACTAGTTCACTAGTAAGATCATTTTGACGCTTACTCGTGAACATGTAAGCCACAAAACGCCCACTACTATACTAGTAAGATCATTTTGAGGCTTACAAGTGAACATGTAAGGCCATAAATGTGCCCACTAGTTCACTCGTAAGATCATTTTGGGGCTTACTAGTTGACATGTAAGCCACAAAATCCCCACAAGTTCACTAGTAAGATCATTTTGAGGCTTACTAGTTGACATGTAAGCCGCAAAACGCCCACTAGTTCACTGGTAAGATCATTTTGAGGCTTACTAGTGAACATGTAAGGCCATAAATGTGCCCACTAGTTCACTAGTAAGATCATTGTGAGGCTTACTAGTTGACATGTAAGCCGCAAAACGCCCACTAGTTCACTAGTAAGATCATTTTGACGCTTATTCGTGAACATGTAAGCCACAAAACGCCCACTAGTTCACTAGTAAGATCATTTTGAGGCTTACTAGTTGACATGTAAGCCACAAAATACCCACTAGTTCTCTAGTAAGATCATTTTGAGGCTTACTAGTGAAGATGTAAGCCACAAAACGCCCACTTGTTCACTAGTAAGATCATTTTGACGCTTACTAGTTAACATGTAAGCCACAAAACGCCCACTGGTTCACTAGTAAGATAATTTTGAGGCTTACTTGTTGACATGTAAGCCGCAAAACACCCACTAGTTCACTCGTAAGATCATTTTGAGGCTTACTAGTTGACATGCAAGCCGCAAAACGCCCACTAGTTCACTAGTAAGATCATTTTGACGCTTACTAGTGAACATGTAAGCCACAAAACGCCCACTAGTTCATTAGTAAGATCATTTTGAGGCTTACTTGTTGACATGTAAGGCCATAAATGTGCCCACTAGTTCACTCGTAAGATCATTTTGGGGCTTACTAGTTGACATGTAAGCCACAAAATCCCCACTAGTTCACTAGTAAGATCATTTTGAGGCTTACTAGTTGACATGTAAGCCGCAAAACGTCCACTAGTTCACTGGTAAGATCATTTTGAGGCTTACTAGTGAACATGTAAGGCCATAAATGTGCCCACTAGTTCACTAGTAAGATCATTTTGAGGCTTAGTAGTTGACCTGTAAGCCACAAAATGCCCACTAGTTCACTAGTAAGATCATTGTGAGGCTTACTAGTTGACATGTAAGCCGCAAAACGCCCACTAGTTCATTAGTAAGATCATTTTGAGGCTTACTTGTTGACATGTAAGCCGCCAAACGCCCACTAGTTCACTCGTAAGATCATTTTGAGGCTTACTAGTTGACATGCAAGCCGCAAAACGCCCACTAGTTCACTAGTAAGATCATTTTGACGCTTACTCATGAACATGTAAGCCACAAAACGCCCACTAGTTCACTAGTAAGGTCATTTTGAGGCTTACTAGTTGACATGTAAGCCACAAAATACCCACTAGTTCTCTAGTAAGATCATTTTGAGGCTTACTAGTGAAGATGTAAGCCACAAAACGCCCACTTGTTCACTAGTAAGATCATTTTGACGCTTACTAGTTAACATGTAAGCCACAAAACGCCCACTAGTTCACTAGTAAGATAATTTTGAGGCTTACTTGTTGACATGTAAGCCGCAAAACATCCACTAGTTCACTCGTAAGATCATTTTGAGGCTTACTAGTTGACATGCAAGCCGCAAAACGCCCACTAGTTCACTAGTAAGATCATTTTGACGCTTACTAGTGAACATGTAAGCCACAAAACCCCCACTAGTTCACTCGTAAGATCATTTTGAGGCTTACTTGTTGACATGTAAGCCGCAAAACACCCACTAGTTCACTCGTAAGATCATTTTGAGGCTTACTTGTTGACAAGTAAGCCGCAAAACGCCCACTAGTTCACTCGTAAGATCATTTTGAGGCTTACTAGTTGACATGCAAGCCGCAAAACGCCCACTAGTTCACTAGTAAGATCATTTTGACGCTTACTCGTGAACATGTAAGCCACAAAACGCCCACTAGTTCACTAGTAAGATCATTTTGAGGCTAACGAGTGAAGATGTAAGCCACAAAACGCCCACTAGTTCACTAGTAAGATCATTTTGACGCTTACTAGTGAACATGTAAGCCACAAAACGCTCACTAGTTCACAAGTAAGGTCATTGTGACGCTTACTAGTGAACATGTCATCCACAAAAGAACCCACTAGTTCACTAGTAAGATCATTTTGAGGCTTACTAGTTGACATGTAAGCCACAAAACGCCCCTTAGCTCACTCGTAAGATCATTTTGAGGCTTACTAGTGAACATGTAAGCCACAAAACGCTCACTAGTTCACTAGTAAGGTCATTTTGACGCTTACTCGTGAACATGTAAGCCACAAAACGCCCACTAGTTCACTAGTAAGATCATTTTGAGGCTTACTATTGAACATGTAAGCCACAAAACGGCCACTAGTTCACTAGTAAGATCATTCTGACGCTTACCCGTGAACATGTAAGCCACAGAACGCCCACTAGTTCACAAGTAAGATCATTTTGAGGCTTACTAGTGAACATGTAAACCCATAAATGTGCCCACTAGTTCACTAGTAAGATCATTTTGACGCCTACTAGTGAACATGTAAGCCACAAAACACTCACTAGTTCACTAGTAAGATCATTTTGACGCTTACTAGTTGACATGTAAGCCGCAAAACGCCCACTAGTTCACTCGTAAGATCATTTTGAGGCTTACTAGTTGACATGCAAGCCGCAAAACGTTCACTAGTAAGATCATTTTGACGCTTACTAGTGAACATGTAAGGCCATAAATGTGCCCACTAGTTCACTAGTAAGATCATTTTGACGCTTACTCGTGAACATGTAAGCCACAAAACGCCCACTACTATACTAGTAAGATCATTTTGAGGCTTACAAGTGAACATGTAAGGCCATAAATGTGCCCACTAGTTCACTCGTAAGATCATTTTGGGGCTTACTAGTTGACATGTAAGCCACAAAATCCCCACTAGTTCACTAGTAAGATCATTTTGAGGCTTACTAGTTGACATGTAAGCCGCAAAACGCCCACTAGTTCACTGGTAAGATCATTTTGAGGCTTACTAGTGAACATGTAAGGCCATAAATGTGCCCACTAGTTCACTAGTAAGATCATTGTGAGGCTTACTAGTTGACATGTAAGCCGCAAAACGCCCACTAGTTCATTAGTAAGATCATTTTGAGGCTTACTTGTTGACATGTAAGCCGCCAAACGCCCACTAGTTCACTCGTAAAATCATTTTGAGGCTTACTAGTTGACATGCAAGCCGCAAAACGCCCACTAGTTCACTAGTAAGATCATTTTGACGCTTACTCGTGAACATGTAAGCCACAAAACGCCCACTAGTTCACTAGTAAGATCATTTTGAGGCTTACTAGTTGACATGTAAGCCACAAAATACCCACTAGTTCTCTAGTAAGATCATTTTGAGGCTTACTAGTGAAGATGTAAGCCACAAAACGCCCACTTGTTCACTAGTAAGATCATTTTGACGCTTACTAGTTAACATGTAAGCCACAAAACGCCCACTAGTTCACTAGTAAGATAATTTTGAGGCTTACTTGTTGACATATAAGCCGCAAAACACCCACTAGTTCACTCGTAAGATCATTTTGAGGCTTACTAGTTGACATGCAAGCCGCAAAACGCCCACTAGTTCACTAGTAAGATCATTTTGACGCTTACTAGTGAACATGTAAGCCACAAAACGCCCACTAGTTCACTGGTAAGATCATTTTGAGGCTTATTAGTTGACATGTAAGCCACAAAATCCCCACTAGTTCACTAGTAAGATCATTTTGAGGCTTACTAGTTTACATATAAGCCGCAAAACCCCCACTAGTTCACTGGTAAGATCATTTTGAGGCTTACTAGTGAACATGTAAGGCCATAAATGTGCCCACTAGTTCACTAGTAAGATCATTGTGAGGCTTACTAGTTGACATGTAAACCGCAAAACGCCCACTAGTTCATTAGTAAGATCATTTTGAGGCTTACTTGTTGACATGTAAGCCGCCAAACGCCCACTAGTTCACTCGTAAGATCATTTTGAGGCTTACTAGTGAACATGTAAGCCGCAAAACGCACACTAGTTCACTAGTAAGATCATTTTGAGGCTTACTAGTTGACATGTAAGCCGCAAAACGCCTACTAGTTCACTAGTAAGATCATTTTGACGCTTACTAGTGAACATGTAAGGCCATAAATGTGCCTGCTAGTTCACTAGTAAGATCATTTTGACGCTTACTAGTTGACATATAAGCCGCATAACGCCCCTTAGCTCACTCGTAAGATCATTTTGAGGCTTACTAGTTGACATGTAAGCCGCAAAAACCTACTAGTTCACTAGTAAGATCATTTTGACGCTTACTCGTGAACATGTAAGCCACAAATTGTCACTAGTTCACTAGTAAGGTCATTTTGACGCTTACTAGTTAACATGTAAGCCACAAAACGGCCACTAGTTCACTAGTAAGATCATTTTGAGGCTTACTTGTTGACATGTAAGCCGCAAAACACCCACTTGTTCACTCGTAAGATCATTTTGAGGCTTACTAGTTGACATGCAAGCCGCAAAACGCCCACTAGTTCACTAGTAAGATCATTTTGACGCTTACTAGTGAACATGTAAGGCCATAAATGTGCCCACTAGTTCACTAGTAAGATCATTTTGAGGCTTACTAGTTGACATGTAAGCCACAAACGCCCACTAGTTCACTAGTAAGATCATTTATAGGCTTACGAGTGAAGATGTAAGCCACAAAACGCCCACTAGTTTACTAGTAAGGTCATTTTGACGCTCACTAGTGAACATGTAAGCCACAAAACGCTCACTAATTCACTAGTAAGGTCATTTTGATGCTTACTAGTGAACATGTAAGCCACAAAACGCCCACTAGTTCATTAGTAAGATCATTTTGAGGCTTACTTGTTGACATGTAAGCCGCAAAACTCCCACTAGTTCACTCGTAAGATCATTTTGAGGCTTACTAGTTGACATGCAAGCCGCAAAACATAAGATCATTTTGACGCTTACTCGTGAACATGTAAGCCACAAAACGCCCACTACTATACTAGTAAGATCATTTTGAGGCTTACAAGTGAACATGTAAGGCCATAAATGTGCCCACTAGTTCACTCGTAAGATCATTTTGAGGCTTACTAGTTGACATGTAAGCCGCAAAACGCCCACTAGTTCACTGGTAAGATCATTTTGAGGCTTACTAGTGAACATGTAAGGCCATAAATGTGCCCACTAGTTCACTAGTAAGATCATTTTGAGGCTTAGTAGTTGACCTGTAAGCCACAAAATGCCCACTAGTTCACTAGTAAGATCATTGTGAGGCTTACTAGTTGACATGTAAGCCGCAAAACGCCCACTAGTTCATTAGTAAGATCATTTTGAGGCTTACTAGTTGACATGTAAGCCGCAAAACGCCCACTAGTTCACTGGTAAGATCATTTTTAGGCTTACTAGTGAACATTTAAGCCACAAAACGCCCACTAGTTCACTAGTAAGATCATTTTGAGGCTTACTAGTTGACATATAAGCCACAAAATCCCCACTAGTTCACTGGTAAGATCATTTTGAGGCTTACTAGTGAACATGTAAGGCCATAAATGTGCCCACTAGTTCACTAGTAAGATCATTTTGAGGCTTACGAGTGAAGATGTAAGCCACAAAACGCCCACTAGTTCATTAGTAAGATCATTTTGAGGCTTACTTGTTGACATGTAAGCCGCAAAACTCCCACTAGTTCACTCGTAAGATCATTTTGAGGCTTACTAGTTGACATGCAAGCCGCAAAACACCCACTAGTTCACTAGTAAGATCATTTTGACGCTTACTCGTGAACATGTAAGCCACAAAACGCCCACTACTATACTAGTAAGATCATTTTGAGGCTTACAAGTGAACATGTAAGGCCATAAATGTGCCCACTAGTTCACTTGTAAGATCATTTTGGGGCTTACTAGTTGACATGTAAGCCACAAAATCCCCACTAGTTCACTAGTAAGATCATTTTGAGGCTTACTAGTTGACATGTAAGCCGCAAAACGCCCACTAGTTCACTGGTAAGATCATTTTGAGGCTTACTAGTGAACATGTAAGGCCATAAATGTGCCCACTAGTTCACTAGTAAGATCATTTTGAGGCTTACTTGTTGACATGTAAGCTGCAAAACTCCCACTAGTTCACTCGTAAGATCATTTTGAGGCTTACTAGTTGACATGCAAGCCGCAAAACACCCACTAGTTCACTAGTAAGATCATTTTGACGCTTACTCGTGAACATGTAAGCCACAAAACGCCCACTACTATACTAGTAAGATCATTTTGAGGCTTACAAGTGAACATGTAAGGCCATAAATGTGCCCACTAGTTCACTCGTAAGATCATTTTGGGGCTTACTAGTTGACATGTGAGCCACAAAATCCCCACTAGTTCACTAGTAAGATTATTTTGAGGCTTACTAGTTGACATGTAAGCCGCAAAACGCCCACTAGTTCACTGGTAAGATCATTTTGAGGCTTACTAGTGAACATGTAAGGCCATAAATGTGCCCACTAGTTCACTAGTAAGATCATTTTGAGGCTTACTCTTTGACATGTAAGCCACAAAACGCCCACTAGTTCACTAGTATAATCATTTTGAGGCTTACTAGTGAACATGTAAGCCACAAAACGCTCACTAGTTCACTAGTAAGGTCATTTTGACGCTTACTCGTGAACATTCATTCATTCATTCATCTTCCTAACCGCTTGATCCTCACTCGTGAACATGTAAGCCACAAATTGTCACTAGTTCCCCCCCCCCCCCTTAAATTCCAACCTTCGACCTCATCGTGGTGGGGGGGTGAACGGGTAATCTACCCGGCCAACAGAAGGCTCTGGTAGAAGCAGGGCTGGGGACCCGGCTTCTCAATAAATTCCCACGAATCTTCTTCATGACTTCACGACTGACTGCAATTACGACTCGAGCTACGGCGTCCGCGGGAACCGACGCGCCTGCTCTCAGCTCGACAGGGCGGGTGATAAATGTGCAAGTCGGGCACCACTATCCCCTCCACCATCACCTCCTCCGACGCCGTGAGCGCCTCAAAATTGCTTGCTGGAACGTCCGGACTCTCCGCGACGAAGGGACCCAAGCCCTCACCATGAGGTCACTTCACAACTATGGCGTCAGTGTGGCATGCCTCTCTGAAGTACGCCTCCCTGATGCCGGGCAGCGAGAGCTGAAGGTCCCTGGTGTAAATGTGGTCTACAACCTCTACCATAGTGGAGTGACGGACAACAGCGGCCGGCACGGCGTTGCAATCGCCCTTGCTCCCGAGGCACAGGCTGCACTGCTGGGGTGGGAACCCATCTCCCCCCGCCTTGCCAGGGTGCGCTTGAGGGGTGCCATTGCCAACATCTCTGTCGTGGCGGTATACGCGCCCACACTGAACGCTGATGACGTGGACAAGGAGCAGTTCTATCATAAGCTCCAGACGACTGTCGATGGCATCCCCTCCAATGACATCTTGGTGATCGCAGGAGACTGGAATGCGCGCACCGGACCGGCGACTGACACCACGCAACGAGTGCTGGGGCGTTTTGCTCTGGGAAGACGCTGCGACAATGGCGAATGGCTCGTTAACTTCGCCGCCTCAAATCGCCTAGTCATGATGAATACACGCTTCCAACACCCACAACATCAGCTAGTCACCTGGTACTCGAACGATGGGCGGACGACTAACCAGATTGACTACATACTGGTTCGGTCACGTTGGGCGAGTTCAGTCCTCGACGCACGGGCGTACCGTGGAGCAGTCACGGGAGGCAAGAGCGGCTCCGACCACGTGCTTGTGCGTGCTACCCTTCGCATCAGACTTAAAGTTAATTGCCCTTCAAAACGCACCATGCGGATTGATGTCGCGAAATTGAAGCTGGATGGAGGGAAGAATTTTCAAGTGGAGGTCCAAAACCGCTTCGCTCAACTACAACCGGCTTCCAATGAGCCAGAGCAGGAGTGGCGGGAACTCAAATCTACCATCATTGCAGCTGCACGCTCACACCTCATCTCCACCAAACGCCAGAACCGTGACTGGATCACTGCAAACACTCTGGCCCTTGCAGAACGATCCAGGCTTGCGCGAGTAACAGGAGCAGCCAACTTCCGCGAACTACGGCGACTTACCACTCGGGCGATTCGGGCAGATCGAAATGCCTATTGGTGCGACTTTGCCGAAGAAACTGAGAGGGGCGCCGCTGCGGGTGATACCCGCAAGCTTTATCAGCTGGTAAAGAAGGCGAGCAGGAAATCCGCTGGAGTCAGCGAAACAATCTGCACAGTGAACGGTTCTGTGATAACCTCCCTAGAGGAACGGCTGCAACGTTGGCGCGAACACTTCGAAGTCCTACTCAATCACCCACCACCAGTGTTGGCGCCTGTGCTTCCTGCAATTGATGAGGAGTATGACTGCAGCTCGGACGCACCTACGTTAGACGAAATTCGAGGCGTCCTGCTTCAGCTCAGGAATAATAAAGCCCCAGGTGAAGACGGCATCCCGGCGGAAGTTTACAAAAGCAACATTGACGTCTTCGCAGCGTGGCTTCATCGCGTATACAACGCCGTATGGACGTCCGAGACCATCCCGGATGACTGGAGCTCAGCGGTGTTAATACCCCTTTTCAAGAAGGGAGACAAGAAGCTGTGCGCCAACTACAGAGGCATTAGCCTTCTCGATGTGGCTGCAAAAGCATTCGTCGTCCTTCTGCTGAAACGCTTCCAGATGGCCCGTGACCACCGGACTCGCCCAACTCAGGGTGGCTTTCGCCCCGGAAGGGGATGCGTAGACCAGATTTTTAGCCTGCGTCGCACCTTGGAGCAACGATGGGCCTACCAACAATCAACAGTCGTGTGCTTCATTGACTTTGCCGCAGCATTTGATTCAGTTGACCGGGGTGTGTTGTGGATGATCATGAAGGCTGATGGGATCCCTGTGAAACTGCTTCGGCTCATCCAGGGGTACTACCGGTCAACCCGAGTCCGAGTGCGGGCCTACGGCAGCGAATCAGAAACCTTTGAGGTGCGGTCGGGTGTCCGACAAGGCTGCGCGCTCTCGCCAACCTTATTCAACTATGCCATCGACCACATCCTCAACACTGCTCTCCATGGCTTTGAGGGAGTGAGGGTCGGCCGAGATGTCGCAGTGTCGGACCTGGCATACGCAGATGACATCGCTCTACTTGGAAACACGTTCGAGGAAGTTGAAAACGCGCTGATGAAAATCCATCGAACGGCCCTGACCGTTGGAATGCGCATCAACGCCTCGAAGACCAAGATCATGTCCTCCCTCACCAACCCAGCTGACCAACGGTCGCTGTCACTGGAGGGCATGACCCTGGAAAACGTTGATTCCTTCACATATCTCGGCTGCTCTGTGGTTCCGTCGGGGCAAGGAGAAGCAGAAGTCGTGCATCGCATCGGGGCTGCCAGATCCGCTTTCGTGCGCCTACAACACCATCTGTGGGGTCGGCGCGAGATCTCGGCAGTGACAAAGGGGCGTGTCTACCAGGCGATCGTGCGGACCATCCTGCTTTATGGCTGTGGGACCTGGCCTATGAGAGTGGCTGACCAGCGCAAGCTGGAAGTCTTTGATAACGATTGCGTCCGCCGTATTCTCCGCCGCCGCCGATCGGACCGGGTCCCCACTGCTGACCTTCGTCGCTGCCTGCACCTTAGCCCCTTACCAGCGTGTCTCTTGCAACGCCGACTTCGTTGGTTCGGGCATGCGGCACGCCACCAGGAGGGCGAGTTGATCAGGGATGTTCTCCTTCCTGCTCCTTTGCCAGCCTGGCGCAAGCGGCGTGGTGGACAAGTCAAGACCTGGGCCACCACGATGAAAGAAGACCTCGCGTATCTTTCCGGCCCCTTGGTGGTGGGTCTGAGACGGTGGAACCAGGACTGGCTGAAGCTGTCGGTTGACGTGGCACAGGATCGCCGCGCTTGGGCCGCCATGATCAGGGATGTCGTGCGCGCCAAGGAAGAAGCCGGTTCAACCCGCCCAGGGTGAAGGCCGTTGCAAACAAAAACAAAACACAAAACGCTCACTAATTCACTAGTAAGGTCATTTTGACGCTTACTAGTGAACATGTAAGCCACAAAACGCCCACTAGTTCACTAGTAAGAGCATTTTGACGCTTACTCGTGAACATGTAAGCCACAAAACGGCCACTAGTTCACTAGTAAGAGCATTTTGACGCTTACCCGTGAACATGTAAGCCACAGAACGCCCACTAGTTCACTAGTAAGATCATTTTGAGGCTTACTAGTGAACATGTAAGGCCATAAATGTGCCCACTAGTTCACTAGTAAGATCATTTTGACGCCTACTAGTGAACATGTAAGCCACAAAACGCTCACTAATTCACTAGTAAGGTCATTTTGACACTTACTAGTGAACATGTAAGCCACAAAACGCTCACTAGTTCACTAGTAAGATCATTTTGAGGCTTACTAGTGAACATGTAAGGCCATAAATGTGCCCACTAGTTCACTAGTAAGATCATTTTGAGGCTTAGTAGTTGACATGTAAGCCACAAAATGCCCACTAGTTCACTAGTAAGATCATTTTGAGGCTTAGTAGTTGACATGTAAGCCACAAAATGCCCACTAGTTCATTGGTAAGATCATTATGAGGCTTACTTGTTGACATGTAAGCCGCAAAACGCCCACTAGTTCACTCGTAAGATCATTTTGAGGCTTACTAGTTGACATGCAAGCCGCAAAACGCCCACTAGTTCACTAGTAAGATCATTTTGACGCTTACTCGTGAACATGTAAGCCACAAAACGCCCACTAGTTCACTAGTAAGGTCATTTTGACGCTTACTAGTGAACACGTAAGCCACAAAACGCCCACTAGTTCATTAGTAAGATCATTTTGAGGCTTACTTGTTGACATGTAAGCCGCAAAACGCCCACTAGTTCACTAGTAAGATCATTTTGACGCTTACTCGTGAACATGTAAGCCACAAAACGGCCACTAGTTCACTGGTAAGATCATTTTGAGGCTTACTAGTGAACATTTAAGCCACAAAACGCCCACTAGTTCACTAGTAAGATCATTTTGAGGCTTACTAGTTGACATATAAGCCACAAAAGAACCCACTAGTTCACTGGTAAGATCATTTTGAGGCTTACTAGTGAACATGTAAGGCCATAAATGTGCCCACTAGTTCACTAGTAAGATCATTTTGAGGCTTACGAGTGAAGATGTAAGCCACAAAACGCCCACTAGTTCACTAGTAAGATCATTTTGAGGCTTACTAGTTCACATGTAAGCCACAAAACGCTCACTAATTCACTAGTAAGGTCATTTTGATACTTACTAGTGAACATGTAAGCCACAAAACGCCCACTAGTTCATTAGTAAGATCATTTTGAGGCTTACTTGTTGACATGTAAGCCGCAAAACTCCCACTAGTTCACTCGTAAGATCATTTTGGGGCTTACTAGTTGACATGTAAGCCACAAAATCCCCACTAGTTCACTAGTAAGATCATTTTGAGGCTTACAAGTGAACATGTAAGGCCATAAATGTGCCCACTAGTTCACTAGTAAGATCATTTTGAGGCTTACTAGTTGACATGTAAGCCACAAAACGCCCACTAGTTCACTAGTAAGATCATTTTGAGGCTTACTAGTGAACATGTAAGCCACAAAACGCCCACTAGTTCACTAGTAAGGTCATTTTGACGCTTACTAGTTAACATGTAAGCCACAAAACGCCCACTAGTTCACTCGTAAGATCATTTTGAGGCTTACTAGTTGACATGCAAGCCGCAAAATGCGCACTAGTTCACTAGTAAGATAATTTTGACGCTTACTAGTGAACATGTAAGGCCACAAATGTGCCCACTAGTTAACTAGTAAGATCATTTTGAGGCTTACTAGTTGACATGTAAGCCACAAAACGCTCACTAATTCACTAGTAAGGTCATTTTGACGCTTACTAGTGAACATGTAAGCCACAAAACGCCCACTAGTTCATTAGTAAGATCATTTTGAGGCTTACTTGTTGACATGTAAGCCACAAAACGCCCACTAGTTCACGAGTAAGATCATTTTGACGCTTACTCGTGAACATGTAAGCCACAAAACGGCCACTAGTTCACTGGTAAGATCATTTTGAGGCTTACTAGTGAACATGTAAGGCCATAAATGTGTCCACTAGTTCACTAGTAAGATCATTTTGAGGCTTACTAGTTGACATGTAAGCCACAAAACGCCCACTAGTTCACGAGTAAGATCATTTTGAGGGTAACGAATGAAGATGTAAGCCACAAAACGCCCACTAGTTCACTAGTAAGATCATTTTGAGTCTTACTAGTGAACATGTAAGCCACAAAACGCACACTAGTTCACTAGTAAGATCATTTTGAGGCTTACTAGTTGACATGTAAGCCACAAAACGCCCCTTAGCTCACTCGTAAGATCATTTTGAGGCTTACTAGTGAACATGTAAGCCAAAAAACGCTCACTAGTTCACTAGTAAGGTCATTTTGACGCTTACTCGTGAACATGTAAGCCACAAATTGTCACTAGTTCACTAGTAAGGTCATTTTGACGCTTACTAGTGAACATGTCAGCCACAAAACACTCACTAGTTCACTAGTAAGGTCATTTTGACACTTACTAGTGAACATGTAAGCCACAAAACGCTCACTAGTTCACTAGTAAGGTCATTGTGACGCTTACTAGTGAACATGTCAGCCACAAAAGAACCCACTAGTTCACTAGTAAGATCATTTTGAGGCTTACTTGTTGACATGTAAGCCGCAAAACGCCCACTAGTTCACTCGTAAGATCATTTTGAGGCTTACTAGTGAACATTTAAGGCCATAAATGTGCCCACTAGTTCACTAGTAAGATAATTTTGAGGCTTACTAGTTGACATGTAAGCCACAAAATGCCCACTAGTTCACTAGTAAGATCATTTTGAGGCTTGCTAGTTGAC
Organism: Hippocampus zosterae; assembly: GCF_025434085.1. Lineage (NCBI taxonomy): Eukaryota > Metazoa > Chordata > Actinopteri > Syngnathiformes > Syngnathidae > Hippocampus > Hippocampus zosterae. Next base: position 133,001 of record NW_026262959.1, read on the forward strand.
ATGTAAGCCGCAAAACGCCCACTAGTTCACTGGTAAGATCATTTTGAGGCCTACTAGTGAACATGTAAGGCCATAAATGTGCCCACTAGTTCACTAGTAAGATCATTTTGAGGCTTGCTATTTGACATGTAAGCCACAAAACGCCCACTAGTTCACTAGTAAGATCATTGCGAGGCTTGCTAGTGAACATGTAAGCCACAAAACGCTCACTACTTCACAAGTAAGGTCATTGTGACGCTTACTAGTGAAAATGTAAGCCACAAAAGAACCCACTAGTTCACTATTAAGATCATTTTGAGGCTTACTAGTTGACATGTAAGCCGCAAAACGCCCACTAGCTCACTCGTAAGATCATTTTGAGGCTTACTAGTTGACATGTAAGCCGCAAAACGCCCACTAGTTCACGATGAAGATCATTTTCACGCTTACTAGTGAACATGTAAGGCCATAAACGTGCCCACTAGTTCACTAGTAAGATCATTTTGACGCTTACTAGTGAACATGTAAAGCCATAAATGAGCCCATTAGTTCACTAGTAAGATAATTTTGAGGCTTACTAGTTGACATGTAAGCCACAAAATGCCCACTAGTTCTCTAGTAAGATCATTTTGAGGCTTACTAGTGAAGATGTAAGCCACAAAACGCCCACTTGTTCACTAGTAAGATCATTTTGACGCTTACTAGTGAACATGTAAGGCCATAAATGTGCCCACTAGTCTACTAGTAAGATCATTTTGACTCTTAATAGTGAACATGTAAGGCCATAAATGTGCCCACTAGTTCACTAGTAAGATCATTTTGAGGCTTACTCGTTGACATGTAAGCCACAAAACGCTCACTAATTCACTAGTAAGGTCATTTTGACGCTTACTAGTGAACATGTAAGCCACAAAACGCCCACTAGTTCATTAGTAAGATCATTTTGAGGCTTACTTATTGACATGTAAGCCGCAAAACGGCCAGTAGTTCACTAGTAAGATCATTTTGACGCTTACTCGTGAACATGTAAACCACAAAACGCCCACTAGTTCACTGGTAAGATCATTTTGAGGCTTACTGGTGAACATGTAAGGCCATAAATGTGCCCACTAGTTCACTGGTAAGATTATTTTGAGGCTTACTAGTTGACATGTAAGCCACAAAATCCCCACTAGTTCACTAGTAAGATCATTTTGAGGCTTACTAGTGAACATGTAAGGCCATAAATGTGCCGACTAGTTCACTAGTAAGATCATTTTGAGGCTAACTAGTTGACATGTAAGCCACAGAACGCCCACTAGTTCACTAGTAAGATCATTTTGAGGCTTACTAGTGAACATGTAAGCCACAAAACGCCCACTAGTTCACTAGTAAGATCATTTTGACGCTTACTAGTGAACATGTAAGCCACAAAACGCTCACTAGTTCACAAGTAAGGTCATTGTGACGCTTACTAGTGAACATGTCAGCCACAAAAGAACCCACTAGTTCACTTTGGAGTCAGCCAGTCCTCCATCAAGCGCCTTCAGCTGGTACAGAATGCCGCTGCTCGCCTCTTGACTGGTACTCGTAAGAGGGAGCATATAACTCCTACTTTGGCATCCCTTCACTGGCTCCCCATTCATTTTAGAATTATTTTTAAGATCCTCCTCTTTGTTTTCAAATCTCTGAATAATCTCGCGCCACCTTACCTCTCTGAGCTCATACGCCCCTACACCCCTGCCCGGCGCCTCAGGTCTGTGGACCAGTCTTTGCTAGACGTACCAAGAACTAAACTGAGGCTCAGAGGGGATCGAGCCTTTTCTGTTGCTGGTCCATCTCTCTGGAATGACCTCCCACTGAACATTCGGCAAGCCTCCTCGCTGCCCATCTTTAAATCCCTCCTCAAAACTCACTTGTATTCTTTGGCGTTTGACTCAGCATGACTTAGATTTGCTATTGGTTTTACTGCTTGGTGCTTTCTACCGCCTTATTACTTATTACTTATTACTGATTCGTCTTACTGTTTATTGTATATGTTAAATCGCTCCATGTACAGCACTTTGTATGCAGCGATGGCTGTTTGAAAGTGCTCTATAAATACTGTTGACTTGACTTGACTTGACTTGACTAGTAAGATCATTTTGAGGCTTACTAGTTGTCATGTAAGCCACAAAACGCCCCTTAGCTCACTCGTAAGATCATTTTGAGGCTTACTAGTGAACATGTAAGCCACAAAACGCTCACTAGTTCACTAGTAAGGTCATTTTGACGCTTACTCGTGAACATGTAAGCCACAAATTGTCACTAGTTCACTAGTAAGGTCATTTTGACGCTTACTAGTTAACATGTAAGCCACAAAATCCCCACTAGTTCACTAGTAAGATCATTTTGAGGCTTACTAGTTGATATATAAGCCGCAAAACCCCCACTAGTTCACTGGTAAGATCATTTTGAGGCTTACTAGTGAACATGTAAGGCCATAAATGTGCCGACTAGTTCACTAGTAAGATCATTTTGAGGCTAACTAGTTAACATGTAAGCCACAAAACGCCCACTAGTTCACTAGTAAGATCATTTTGAGGCTTACTAGTGAACATGTAAGCCACAAAACGCCCACTAGTTCACTAGTAAGATCATTTTGAGGCTTACTAGTGAACATGTAAGCCACAAAACGCCCACTAGTTCACTAGTAAGATCATCTTGACGCTTACTAGTGAACATGTAAGCCACAAAACGCTCACTAGTTCACAAGTAAGGTCATTGTGACGCTTACTAGTGAACATGTCAGCCACAAAAGAACCCACTAGTTCACTAGTAAGATCATTTTGAGGCTTACTAGTTGTCATGTAAGCCACAAAACACCCCTTAGCTCACTCGTAAGATCATTTTGAGGCTTACTAGTGAACATGTAAGCCACAAAACGCTCACTAGTTCACTAGTAAGGTCATTTTGACGCTTACTCGTGAACATGTAAGCCACAAATTGTCACTAGTTCACTAGTAAGGTCATTTTGACGCTTACTAGTTAACATGTAAGCCACAAAACGCCCACTAGTTCACTAGTAAGATCATTTTGAGGCTTACTAGTGAACATGTAAGCCACAAAACGGCCACTAGTTCACTAGTAAAATCATTTTGACGCTTACCCGTGAACATGTAAGCCACAGAACGCCCACTAGTTCACTAGTAAGATTATTTTGAGGCTTACTAGTTGACATGTAAGCCACAAAATGCCCACTAGTTCTCTAGTAAGATCATTTTGAGGCTTACTAGTGAAGATGTAAGCCACAAAACGCCCACTAGTTCACTAGTAAGATCATTTTGAGGCTTACTAGTGAACATGTAAGCCACAAAACGGCCACTAGTTCACTAGTAAGATAATTTTGAGGCTTACTAGTTGACATGTAAGCCACAAAATGCCCACTAGTTCTCTAGTAAGATCATTTTGACGCTTACTAGTGAACATGTAAGGCCATAAATGTGCCCACTAGTTCACTAGTAAGATCATTTTGACTCTTAATAGTGAACATGTAAGGCCATAAATGTGCCCACTAGTTCACTAGTAAGATCATTTTGAGGCTTACTCGTTGACATGTAAGCCACAAAACGCTCACTAATTCACTAGTAAGGTCATTTTGACGCTTACTAGTGAACATGTAAGCCACAAAACGCCCACTAGTTCATTAGTAAGATCATTTTGAGGCTTACTTATTGACATGTAAGCCGCAAAACGGCCAGTAGTTCACTAGTAAGATCATTTTGAGGCTTACTAGTGAACATGTAAGGCCATAAATGTGCCGACTAGTTCACTAGTAAGATCATTTTGAGGCTAAATAGTTGACATGTAAGCCACAAAACGCCCACTAGTTCACTAGTAAGATCATTTTGAGGCTTACTAGTGAACATGTAAGGCCATAAATGTGCCCACTAGTTCACTGGTAAGATTATTTTGAGGCTTACTAGTTGACATGTAAGCCACAAAATCCCCACTAGTTCACTAGTAAGATCATTTTGAGGCTTACTAGTGAACATGTAAGGCCATAAATGTGCCCACTAGTTCACTGGTAAGATTATTTTGAGGCTTACTAGTTGACATGTAAGCCACAAAATCCCCACTAGTTCACTAGTAAGATCATTTTGAGGCTTACGAGTTGATATATAAGCCGCAAAACCCCCACTAGTTCACTGGTAAGATCATTTTGAGGCTTACTAGTGAACATGTAAGGCAATAAATGTGCCGACTAGTTCACTAGTAAGATCATTTTGAGGCTTAGTAGTGAACATGTCAGCCACAAAAGAACCCACTAGTTCACTAGTAAGATCATTTTGAGGCTTACTAGTTGTCATGTAAGCCACAAAACGCCCCTTAGCTCACTCGTAAGATCATTTTGAGTCTTACTAGTGAACATGTAAGCCACAAAACGCTCACTAGTTCACTAGTAAGGTCATTTTGACGCTTACTCGTGAACATGTAAGCCACAAATTGTCACTAGTTCACTAGTAAGGTCATTTTGACGCTTACTAGTTAACATGTAAGCCACAAAACGCCCACTAGTTCACTAGTAAGATCATTTTGAGGCTTACTAGTGAACATGTAAGCCACAAAACGGCCACTAGTTCACTAGTAAAATCATTTTGACACTTACCCTTGAACATGTAAGCCACAGAACGCCCACTAGTTCACTAGTAAGATCATTTTGAGGCTTACTAGTGAACATTTAAGGCCATAAATGTGCCCATTAGTTCACTAGTAAGATCATTTTGACGCCTACTAGTGAACATGTAAGCCACAAAAGACTCACTAGTTCACTAGTAAGGTCATTTTGACACTTACTAGTGAACATGTAAGCCACAAAACGCTCACTAGTTCACTAGTAAGATCATTTTGAGGCTTACTAGTGAACATGTAAGCTGCAAAACGCCCACTAGTTCACTCGTAAGATCATTTTGAGGCTTACTAGTTGACATGCAAGCCGCAAAACGCCCACTAGTTCACTAGTAAGATCATTTTGACCCTTACTCGTGAACATGTAAGCCACAAAACTCCCACTAGTTCACTAGTAAGATCATTTTGAGGCTTACTAGTGAACAGTTAAGGCCATAAATGTGCCCACTAGTTCACTAGTAAGATCATTTTGAAGCTTACTAGTTGACATGTAAGCCACAAAATGCCCACTAGTTCACTAGTAAGATCATTTTGAGGCTTACTAGTTGACATGTAAGCCGCAAAACGCCCACTAGCTCACTCGTAAGATCATTTTGAGGCTTACTAGTTGACATGTAAGCCGCAAAACGCCCACTAGTTCACGATGAAGATCATTTTCACGCTTACTAGTGAACATGTAAGGCCATAAACGTGCCCACTAGTTCACTAGTAAGATCATTTTGACGCTTACTAGTGAACATGTAAACCCATAAATGAGCCCATTAGTTCACTAGTAAGATAATTTTGAGGCTTACTAGTTGACATGTAAGCCACAAAATGCCCACTAGTTCTCTAGTAAGATCATTTTGAGGCTTACTAGTGAAGATGTAAGCCACAAAACGCCCACTTGTTCACTAGTAAGATCATTTTGACGCTTACTAGTGAACATGTAAGGCCATAAATGTGCCCACTAGTCTACTAGTAAGATCATTTTGACTCTTAATAGTGAACATGTAAGGCCATAAATGTGCCCACTAGTTCACTAGTAAGATCATTTTGAGGCTTACTCGTTGACATGTAAGCCACAAAACGCTCACTAATTCACTAGTAAGGTCATTTTGACGCTTACTAGTGAACATGTAAGCCACAAAACGCCCACTAGTTCATTAGTAAGATCATTTTGAGGCTTACTTATTGACATGTAAGCCGCAAAACGGCCAGTAGTTCACTAGTAAGATCATTTTGACGCTTACTCGTGAACATGTAAACCACAAAACGCCCACTAGTTCACTGGTAAGATCATTTTGAGGCTTACTGGTGAACATGTAAGGCCATAAATGTGCCCACTAGTTCACTGGTAAGATTATTTTGAGGCTTACTAGTTGACATGTAAGCCACAAAATCCCCACTAGTTCACTAGTAAGATCATTTTGAGGCTTACTAGTGAACATGTAAGGCCATAAATGTGCCGACTAGTTCACTAGTAAGATCATTTTGAGGCTAACTAGTTGACATGTAAGCCACAGAACGCCCACTAGTTCACTAGTAAGATCATTTTGAGGCTTACTAGTGAACATGTAAGCCACAAAACGCCCACTAGTTCACTAGTAAGATCATTTTGACGCTTACTAGTGAACATGTAAGCCACAAAACGCTCACTAGTTCACAAGTAAGGTCATTGTGACGCTTACTAGTGAACATGTCAGCCACAAAAGAACCCACTAGTTCACTTTGGAGTCAGCCAGTCCTCCATCAAGCGCCTTCAGCTGGTACAGAATGCCGCTGCTCGCCTCTTGACTGGTACTCGTAAGAGGGAGCATATAACTCCTACTTTGGCATCCCTTCACTGGCTCCCCATTCATTTTAGAATTATTTTTAAGATCCTCCTCTTTGTTTTCAAATCTCTGAATAATCTCGCGCCACCTTACCTCTCTGAGCTCATACGCCCCTACACCCCTGCCCGGCGCCTCAGGTCTGTGGACCAGTCTTTGCTAGACGTACCAAGAACTAAACTGAGGCTCAGAGGGGATCGAGCCTTTTCTGTTGCTGGTCCATCTCTCTGGAATGACCTCCCACTGAACATTCGGCAAGCCTCCTCGCTGCCCATCTTTAAATCCCTCCTCAAAACTCACTTGTATTCTTTGGCGTTTGACTCAGCATGACTTAGATTTGCTATTGGTTTTACTGCTTGGTGCTTTCTACCGCCTTATTACTTATTACTTATTACTGATTCGTCTTACTGTTTATTGTATATGTTAAATCGCTCCATGTACAGCACTTTGTATGCAGCGATGGCTGTTTGAAAGTGCTCTATAAATACTGTTGACTTGACTTGACTTGACTTGACTAGTAAGATCATTTTGAGGCTTACTAGTTGTCATGTAAGCCACAAAACGCCCCTTAGCTCACTCGTAAGATCATTTTGAGGCTTACTAGTGAACATGTAAGCCACAAAACGCTCACTAGTTCACTAGTAAGGTCATTTTGACGCTTACTCGTGAACATGTAAGCCACAAATTGTCACTAGTTCACGAGTAAGGTCATTTTGACGCTTACTAGTTAACATGTAAGCCACAAAATCCCCACTAGTTCACTAGTAAGATCATTTTGAGGCTTACTAGTTGATATATAAGCCGCAAAACCCCCACTAGTTCACTGGTAAGATCATTTTGAGGCTTACTAGTGAACATGTAAGGCCATAAATGTGCCGACTAGTTCACTAGTAAGATCATTTTGAGGCTAACTAGTTAACATGTAAGCCACAAAACGCCCACTAGTTCACTAGTAAGATCATTTTGAGGCTTACTAGTGAACATGTAAGCCACAAAACGCCCACTAGTTCACTAGTAAGATCATTTTGAGGCTTACTAGTGAACATGTAAGCCACAAAACGCCCACTAGTTCACTAGTAAGATCATCTTGACGCTTACTAGTGAACATGTAAGCCACAAAACGCTCACTAGTTCACAAGTAAGGTCATTGTGACGCTTACTAGTGAACATGTCAGCCACAAAAGAACCCACTAGTTCACTAGTAAGATCATTTTGAGGCTTACTAGTTGTCATGTAAGCCACAAAACACCCCTTAGCTCACTCGTAAGATCATTTTGAGGCTTACTAGTGAACATGTAAGCCACAAAACGCTCACTAGTTCACTAGTAAGGTCATTTTGACGCTTACTCGTGAACATGTAAGCCACAAATTGTCACTAGTTCACTAGTAAGGTCATTTTGACGCTTACTAGTTAACATGTAAGCCACAAAACGCCCACTAGTTCACTAGTAAGATCATTTTGAGGCTTACTAGTGAACATGTAAGCCACAAAACGGCCACTAGTTCACTAGTAAAATCATTTTGACGCTTACCCGTGAACATGTAAGCCACAGAACGCCCACTAGTTCACTAGTAAGATTATTTTGAGGCTTACTAGTTGACATGTAAGCCACAAAATGCCCACTAGTTCTCTAGTAAGATCATTTTGAGGCTTACTAGTGAAGATGTAAGCCACAAAACGCCCACTAGTTCACTAGTAAGATCATTTTGAGGCTTACTAGTGAACATGTAAGCCACAAAACGGCCACTAGTTCACTAGTAAGATAATTTTGAGGCTTACTAGTTGACATGTAAGCCACAAAATGCCCACTAGTTCTCTAGTAAGATCATTTTGACGCTTACTAGTGAACATGTAAGGCCATAAATGTGCCCACTAGTTCACTAGTAAGATCATTTTGACTCTTAATAGTGAACATGTAAGGCCATAAATGTGCCCACTAGTTCACTAGTAAGATCATTTTGAGGCTTACTCGTTGACATGTAAGCCACAAAACGCTCACTAATTCACTAGTAAGGTCATTTTGACGCTTACTAGTGAACATGTAAGCCACAAAACGCCCACTAGTTCATTAGTAAGATCATTTTGAGGCTTACTTATTGACATGTAAGCCGCAAAACGGCCAGTAGTTCACTAGTAAGATCATTTTGAGGCTTACTAGTGAACATGTAAGGCCATAAATGTGCCGACTAGTTCACTAGTAAGATCATTTTGAGGCTAAATAGTTGACATGTAAGCCACAAAACGCCCACTAGTTCACTAGTAAGATCATTTTGAGGCTTACTAGTGAACATGTAAGGCCATAAATGTGCCCACTAGTTCACTGGTAAGATTATTTTGAGGCTTACTAGTTGACATGTAAGCCACAAAATCCCCACTAGTTCACTAGTAAGATCATTTTGAGGCTTACTAGTGAACATGTAAGGCCATAAATGTGCCCACTAGTTCACTGGTAAGATTATTTTGAGGCTTACTAGTTGACATGTAAGCCACAAAATCCCCACTAGTTCACTAGTAAGATCATTTTGAGGCTTACGAGTTGATATATAAGCCGCAAAACCCCCACTAGTTCACTGGTAAGATCATTTTGAGGCTTACTAGTGAACATGTAAGGCCATAAATGTGCCGACTAGTTCACTAGTAAGATCATTTTGAGGCTTAGTAGTGAACATGTCAGCCACAAAAGAACCCACTAGTTCACTAGTAAGATCATTTTGAGGCTTACTAGTTGTCATGTAAGCCACAAAACGCCCCTTAGCTCACTCGTAAGATCATTTTGAGGCTTACTAGTGAACATGTAAGCCACAAAACGCTCACTAGTTCACTAGTAAGGTCATTTTGACGCTTACTCGTGAACATGTAAGCCACAAATTGTCACTAGTTCACTAGTAAGGTCATTTTGACGCTTACTAGTTAACATGTAAGCCACAAAACGCCCACTAGTTCACTAGTAAGATCATTTTGAGGCTTACTAGTGAACATGTAAGCCACAAAACGGCCACTAGTTCACTAGTAAAATCATTTTGACACTTACCCGTGAACATGTAAGCCACAGAACGCCCACTAGTTCACTAGTAAGATCATTTTGAGGCTTACTAGTGAACATTTAAGGCCATAAATGTGCCCATTAGTTCACTAGTAAGATCATTTTGACGCCTACTAGTGAACATGTAAGCCACAAAAGACTCACTAGTTCACTAGTAAGGTCATTTTGACACTTACTAGTGAACATGTAAGCCACAAAACGCTCACTAGTTCACTAGTAAGATCATTTTGAGGCTTACTAGTGAACATGTAAGCCGCAAAACGGCCACTAGTTCACTCGTAAGATCATTTTGAGGCTTACTAGTTGACATGCAAGCCGCAAAACGCCCACTAGTTCACTAGTAAGATCATTTTGACCCTTACTCGTGAACATGTAAGCCACAAAACTCCCACTAGTTCACTAGTAAGATCATTTTGAGGCTTACTGGTGAACAGTTAAGGCCATGAATGTGCCCACTAGTTCACTAGTAAGATCATTTTGAAGCTTACTAGTTGACATGTAAGCCACAAAATGCCCACTAGTTCACTAGTAAGATCATTTTGAGGCTTACTAGTTTACATGTAAGCCGCAAAACGCCCACTAGTTCACTGGTAAGATCATTTTGAGGCTTACTAGTGAACATGTAAGGCCATAAATGTGCCCACTAGTTCACTAGTAAGATCATTTTGAGGCTTACTAGTTGACATGCAAGCCGCAAAACGCCCACTAGTTCACTAGTAAGATCATTTTGACCCTTACTCGTGAACATGTAAGCCACAAAACGCCCACTAGTTCACTAGTAAGATCATTTTGAGGCTTACTAGTGAACATTTAAGGCCATAAATGTGCCCACTAGTTCACTAGTAAGGTCATTTTGACGCTTACTAGTTAACATGTAAGCCACAAAACGCCCACTAGTTCACTAGTAAGATCATTTTGAGGCTTACTAGTTGACATGCAAGCCGCAAAACGCCCACTAGTTCACTAGTAAGATCATTTTGACGCTTACTAGTGAACATGTAAGTCCATAAAGGGTTCCCACTAGTTCACTAGTAAGATCATTTTGAGGCTTACTCGTTGACATGTAAGCCACAAAACGCTCACTAATTCACTCGTAAGTTCATTTTGACGCTTACTAGTGAACATGTAAGCCACAAAACGCCCACTAGTTTATTAGTAAGATCATTTTGAGGCTTACTTGTTGACATGTAAGCCGCAAAACGGCCACTAGTTCACTAGTAAGATCATTTTGACGCTTACTCGTGAACATGTAAGCCACAAAACGCCCATTAGTTCACTGGTAAGATCATTTTGAGGCTTACTGGTGAACATGTAAGGCCATAAATGTGCCCACTAGTTCACTGGTAAGATCATTTTGATGCTTACTAGTTTACATGTAAGCCGCAAAACGCCCACTAGTTCACTGGTAAGATCATTTTGAGGCTTACTAGTGAACATGTAAGGCCATAAATGTGCCCACTAGTTCACTAGTAAGATCATTTTGAGGCTTACTAGTTGACATGCAAGCCGCAAAACGCCCACTAGTTCACTAGTAAGATCATTTTGACCCTTACTCGTGAACATGTAAGCCACAAAACGCCCACTAGTTCACTAGTAAGATCATTTTGAGGCTTACTAGTGAACATTTAAGGCCATAAATGTGCCCACTAGTTCACTAGTAAGGTCATTTTGACGCTTACTAGTTAACATGTAAGCCACAAAACGCCCACTAGTTCACTAGTAAGATCATTTTGAGGCTTACTAGTTGACATGCAAGCCGCAAAACGCCCACTAGTTCACTAGTAAGATCATTTTGACGCTTACTAGTGAACATGTAAGGCCATAAAGGGTTCCCACTAGTTCACTAGTAAGATCATTTTGAGGCTTACTCGTTGACATGTAAGCCACAAAACGCTCACTAATTCACTCGTAAGGTCATTTTGACGCTTACTAGTGAACATGTAAGCCACAAAACGCCCACTAGTTTATTAGTAAGATCATTTTGAGGCTTACTTGTTGACATGTAAGCCGCAAAACGGCCACTAGTTCACTAGTAAGATCATTTTGACGCTTACTCGTGAACATGTAAGCCAGAAAACGCCCACTAGTTCACTGGTAAGATCATTTTGAGGCTTACTGGTGAACATGTAAGGCCATAAATGTGCCCACTAGTTCACTGGTAAGATCATTTTGATGCTTACTAGTTGACATGTAAGCCACAAAATGCCCACTAGTTGACTAGTAAGATCATTTTGAGGCTTACTAGTTGACATGTAAGCCGCAAAACGCCCACTAGTTCACTAGTAAGATCATTTTGACGCTTACTAGTGAACATGTAAGGCCATAAATGTGCCCATTAGTTCACTAGTAAGATCATTTTGAGGCTTACTAGTTGACATGTAAGCCACAAAATGCCCACTAGTTCTCTAGTAAGATCATTTTGAGGCTTACTAGTGAAGATGTAAGCCACAAAACGCCCACTTGTTCACTAGTAAGATCATTTTGACGCTTACTAGTGAACATGTAAGGCCATAAATGTGCCCACTAGTTCACTAGTAAGATCATTTTGACTCTTAATAGTGAACATGTAAGTCCATAAATGTGCCCACTAGTTCACTAGTAAGATCATTTTGAGGCTTACTAGTTGACATATAAGCCGCAATACGCCCCTTAGCTCACTCGTAAGATCATTTTGAGGCTTGCTAGTTGACATGTAAGCCGCAAAACGCTCACTAGTTCACTAGTAAGGTCATTTTGACGCTTACTCGTGAACATGTAAGCCACAAATTGTCACTAGTTCACTAGTAAGGTCATTTTGACGCTTACTAGTTAACATGTAAGCCGCAAAACGCCCACTAGTTCACTAGTAAGATCATTTTGAGGCTTACTTGTTGACATGTAAGCCGCAAAACACCCACTAGTTCACTCGTAAGATCATTTTGAGGCTTATTAGTTGACATGCAAGCCGCAAAACGCCCACTAGTTCACTAGTAAGATCATTTTGAGGCTTACTCGTTGACATGTAAGCCACAAAACGCTCACTAATTCACTAGTAAGGTCATTTTGGCGCTTACTAGTGAACATGTAAGCCACAAAACGCCCACTAGTTCATTAGTAAGATCAATTTGAGGCTTACTTATTGACATGTAAGCCGCAAAACGGCCAGTAGTTCACTAGTAAGATCATTTTGACGCTTACTCGTGAACATGTAAACCACAAAACGCCCACTAGTTCACTGGTAAGATCATTTTGAGGCTTACTAGTGAACATGTAAGGCCATAAATGTGCCCACTAGTTCACTGGTAAGATTATTTTGAGGCTTACTAGTTGACATGTAAGCCACAAAATCCCCACTAGTTCACTAGTAAGATCATTTTGAGGCTTACTAGTTGATATATAAGCCGCAAAACCCCCACTAGTTCACTGGTAAGATCATTTTGAGGCTTACTAGTGAACATGTAAGGCCATAAATGTGCCGACTAGTTCACTAGTAAGATCATTTTGAGGCTAAATAGTTGACATGTAAGCCACAAAACGCCCACTAGTTCACTAGTAAGATCATTTTGAGGCTTAGTAGTGAACATGTCAGCCACAAAAGAACCCACTAGTTCACTAGTAAGATCATTTTGAGGCTTACTAGTTGTCATGTAAGCCACAAAACGCCCCTTAGCTCACTCGTAAGATCATTTTGAGGCTTACTAGTGAACATGTAAGCCACAAAACGCTCACTAGTTCACTAGTAAGGTCATTTTGACGCTTACTCGTGAACATGTAAGCCACAAATTGTCACTAGTTCACTAGTAAGGTCATTTTGACGCTTACTAGTTAACATGTAAGCCACAAAACGCCCACTAGTTCACTAGTAAGATCATTTTGAGGCTTACTAGTGAACATGTAAGCCACAAAACGGCCACTAGTTCACTAGTAAAATCATTTTGACGCTTACCCGTGAACATGTAAGCCACAGAACGCCCACTAGTTCACTACTAAGATCATTTTGAGGCTTACTAGTGAACATTTAAGGCCATAAATGTGCCCATTAGTTCACTAGTAAGATCATTTTGACGCCTACTAGTGAACATGTAAGCCACAAAAGACTCACTAGTTCACTAGTAAGGTCATTTTGACACTTACTAGTGAACATGTAAGCCACAAAACGCTCACTAGTTCACTAGTAAGATCATTTTGAGGCTTACTAGTGAACATGTAAGCCGCAAAACGCCCACTAGTTCACTCGTAAGATCATTTTGAGGCTTACTAGTTGACATGCAAGCCGCAAAACGCCCACTAGTTCACGAGTAAGATCATTTTGACTCTTACTCGTGAACATGTAAGCCACAAAACTCCCACTAGTTCACTAGTAAGATCATTTTGAGGCTTACTAGTGAACAGTTAAGGCCATAAATGTGCCCACTAGTTCACTAGTAAGATCATTTTGAAGCTTACTAGTTGACATGTAAGCCACAAAATGCCCACTAGTTCACTAGTAAGATCATTTTGAGGCTTACTAGTTTACATGTAAGCCGCAAAACGCCCACTAGTTCACTGGTAAGATCATTTTGAGGCTTACTAGTGAACATGTAAGGCCATAAATGTGCCCACTAGTTCACTAGTAAGATCATTTTGAGGCTTATTAGTTGACATGCAAGCCGCAAAACGCCCACTAGTTCACTAGTAAGATCATTTTGACCCTTACTCATGAACATGTAAGCCACAAAACGCCCACTAGTTCACTAGTAAGATCATTTTGAGGCTTACTAGTGAACATTTAAGGCCATAAATGTACCCACTAGTTCACTAGTAAGGTCATTTTGACGCTTACTAGTTAACATGTAAGCCACAAAACGCCCACTAGTTCACTAGTAAGATCATTTTGAGGCTTACTAGTTGACATGCAAGCCGCAAAACGCCCACTAGTTCACTAGTAAGATCATTTTGACGCTTACTAGTGAACATGTAAGGCCATAAAGGGTTCCCACTAGTTCACTAGTAAGATCATTTTGAGGCTTACTCGTTGACATGTAAGCCACAAAACGCTCACTAATTCACTCGTAAGGTCATTTTGACGCTTACTAGTGAACATGTAAGCCACAAAACGCCCACTAGTTTATTAGTAAGATCATTTTGAGGCTTACTTGTTGACATGTAAGCCGCAAAACGGCCACTAGTTCACTAGTAAGATCATTTTGACGCTTACTCGTGAACATGTAAGCCGCAAAACGCCCACTAGTTCACTAGTAAGATCATTTTGACGCTTACTAGTGAACATGTAAGGCCATAAATGTGCCCATTAGTTCACTAGTAAGATCATTTTGAGGCTTACTAGTTGACATGTAAGCCACAAAATGCCCACTATTTCTCTAGTAAGATCATTTTGAGGCTTACTAGTGAAGATGTAAGCCACAAAACGCCCACTTGTTCACTAGTAAGATCATTTTGACGCTTACTAGTGAACATGTAAGGCCATAAATGTGCCCACTAGTTCACTAGTAAGATCATTTTGACTCTTAATAGTGAACATGTAAGTCCATAAATGTGCCCACTAGTTCACTAGTAAGATCATTTTGAGGCTTACTAGTTGACATATAAGCCGCAATACGCCCCTTAGCTCACTCGTAAGATCATTTTGAGGCTTGCTAGTTGACATGTAAGCCGCAAAACGCTCACTAGTTCACTAGTAAGGTCATTTTGACGCTTACTCATGAACATGTAAGCCACAAATTGTCACTAGTTCACTAGTAAAGTCATTTTGACGCTTACTAGTTAACATGTAAGCCGCAAAACGCCCACTAGTTCACTCGTAAGATCATTTTGAGGCTTATTAGTTGACATGCAAGCCGCAAAACGTCCACTAGTTCACTAGTAAGATCATTTTGAGGCTTACTCGTTGACATGTAAGCCACAAAACGCTCACTAATTCACTAGTAAGGTCATTTTGGCGCTTACTAGTGAACATGTAAGCCACAAAACGCCCACTAGGTCATTAGTAAGATCATTTTGAGGCTTACTTATTGACATGTAAGCCGCAAAACGGCCAGTAGTTCACTAGTAAGATCATTTTGACGCTTACTCGTGAACATGTAAACCACAAAACGCCCACTAGTTCACTGGTAAGATCATTTTGAGGCTTACTGGTGAACATGTAAGGCCATAAATGTGCCCACTAGTTCACTGGTAAGATTATTTTGAGGCTTACTAGTTGACATGCAAGCCACAAAATCCCCACTAGTTCACTAGTAAGATCATTTTGAGGCTTACTAGTTGATATATAAGCCGCAAAACCCCCACTAGTTCACTGGTAAGATCATTTTGAGGCTTACTAGTGAACATGTAAGGCCATAAATGTGCCGACTAGTTCACTAGTAAGATCATTTTGAGGCTAACTAGTTGACATGTAAGCCACAAAACGCCCACTAGTTCACTAGTAAGATCATTTTGAGGCTTACTAGTGAACATGTAAGCCACAAAACGCCCACTAGTTCACTAGTAAGATCATTTTGACGCTTACTAGTGAACATGTAAGCCACAAAACGCTCACTAGTTCACAAGTAAGGTCATTGTGACGCTTACTAGTAAACATGTCAGCCACAAAAGAAGCCACTAGTTCACTAGTAAGATCATTTTGAGGCTTACTAGTTGTCATGTAAGCTACAAAACGCCCCTTAGCTCACTCGTAAGATCATTTTGAGGCTTACTAGTGAACATGTAAGCCACAAAACGCTCACTAGTTCACTAGTAAGGTCATTTTGACGCTTACTCGTGAACATGTAAGCCACAAATTGTCACTAGTTCACTAGTAAGGTCATTTTGACGCTTACTAGTTAACATGTAAGCCACAAAACGCCCACTAGTTCACTAGTAAGATCATTTTGAGGCTTACTACTGAACATGTAAGCCACAAAACGGCCACTAGTTCACTAGTAAAATCATTTTGACGCTTACCCGTGAACATGTAAGCCACAGAACGCCCACTAGTTCACTAGTAAGATCATTTTGAGGCTTACTAGTGAACATGTAAGGCCATAAATGTGCCCATTAGTTCACTAGTAAGATCATTTTGATGCCTACTAGTGAACATGTAAGCCACAAAACACTCACTAGTTCACTAGTAAGGTCATTTTGACACTTACTAGTGAACATGTAAGCCACAAAACGCTCACTAGTTCACTAGTAAGATCATTTTGAGGCTTACTAGTGAACATGTAAGGCCATAAATGTGCCCACTAGTTCACGAGTAAGGTCATTTTGACGCTTACTCGTGAACATGTAAGCCACAAATTGTCACTAGTTCACTAGTAAGGTCATTTTGACGCTTACTAGTTAACATGTAAGCCACAAAACGCCCACTAGTTCACTAGTAAGATCATTTTGAGGCTTACTACTGAACATGTAAGCCACAAAACGGCCACTAGTTCACTAGTAAAATAATTTTGACGCTTACCCGTGAACATGTAAGCCACAGAACGCCCACTAGTTCACTAGTAAGATCATTTTGAGGCTTACTAGTGAACATGTAAGGCCATAAATGTGCCCATTAGTTCACTAGTAAGATCATTTTGATGCCTACTAGTGAACATGTAAGCCACAAAACACTCACTAGTTCACTAGTAAGGTCATTTTGACACTTACTAGTGAACATGTAAGCCACAAAACGCTCACTAGTTCACTAGTAAGATCATTTTGAGTCTTACTAGTGAACATGTAAGGCCATAAATGTGCCCACTAGTTCACTAGTAAGGTCATTTTGAGGCTTAGTAGTTGACATGTAAGCCACAAAATGCCCACTAGTTCACTAGTAAGATCATTGTGAGGCTTACTAGTTGACATGTAAACCGCAAAACGCCCACTAGTTCATTAGTAAGATCATTTTGAGGCTTACTTGTTGACATGTAAGCCGCAAAACGCCCACTAGTTCACTCGTAAGATCATTTTGAGGCTTACTAGTTGACATGCAAGCCGCAAAACGCCCACTAGTTCACTAGTAAGATCATTTTGACCCTTACTCGTGAACATGTAAGCCACAAAACGCCCACTAGTTCACTAGTAAGATCATTTTGAGGCTTACTAGTGAACATTTAAGGCCATAAATGTGCCCACTAGTTCACTAGTAAGATCATTTTGAGGCTTACTAGTTGACATGTAAGCCACAAAATGCCCACTAGTTCACTAGTAAGATCATTTTGAGGCTTACTAGTTGACATGCAAGCCGCAAAACTCCCACTAGTTCACTAGTAAGATCATTTTGACCCTTACTCGTGAACATGTAAGCCACAAAACGCCCACTAGTTCACTAGTAAGATCATTTTGAGGCTTACTAGTGAACATTTAAGGCCATAAATGTGCCCACTAGTTCACTAGTAAGGTCATTCTGACGCTTACTAGTTAACATGTAAGCCACAAAACGCCCACTAGTTCACTAGTAAGATCATTTTGAGGCTTACTAGTTGACATGCAAGCCGCAAAACGCCCACTAGTTCACTAGTAAGATCATTTTGACGCTTACTAGTGAACATGTAAGGCCATAAAGGGTTCCCACTAGTTCACTAGTAAGATCATTTTGAGGCTTACTCGTTGACATGTAAGCCACAAAACGCTCACTAATTCACTCGTAAGGTCATTTTGACGCTTACTAGTGAACATGTAAGCCACAAAACGCCCACTAGTTTATTAGTAAGATCATTTTGAGGCTTACTTGTTGACATGTAAGCCGCAAAACGGCCACTAGTTCACTAGTAAGATCATTTTGACGCTTACTCGTGAACATGTAAGCCACAAAACGCCCACTAGTTCACTGGTAAGATCATTTTGAGGCTTATTGGTGAACATGTAAGGCCATAAATGTGCCCACTATTTCACTGGTAGGAGCATTTTGATGCTTACTAGTTGACATGTAAGCCACAAAATGCCCACTAGTTCACTAGTAAGATCATTTTGAGGCTTACTAGTTGACATGTAAGCCGCAAAACGCCCACTAGTTCACTAGTAAGATCATTTTGACGCTTACTAGTGAACATGTAAGGCCATAAATGTGCCCATTAGTTCACTAGTAAGATCATTTTGAGGCTTACTAGTTGACATGTAAGCCACAAAATGCCCACTAGTTCTCTAGTAAGATCATTTTGAGGCTTACTAGTGAAGATGTAAGCCACAAAACGCCCACTTGTTCACTAGTAAGATCATTTTGACGCTTACTAGTGAACATGTAAGGCCATAAATGTGCCCACTAGTTCACTAGTAAGATCATTTTGACTCTTAATAGTGAACATGTAAGTCCATAAATGTGCCCACTAGTTCACTAGTAAGATCATTTTGAGGCTTACTAGTTGACATATAAGCCGCAATACGCCCCTTAGCTCACTCGTAAGATCATTTTGAGGCTTGCTAGTTGACATGTAAGCCGCAAAACGCTCACTAGTTCACTAGTAAGGTCATTTTGACGCTTACTCGTGAACATGTAAGCCACAAATTGTCACTAGTTCACTAGTAAGGTCATTTTGACGCTTACTAGTTAACATGTAAGCCGCAAAACGCCCACTAGTTCACTAGTAAGATCATTTTGAGGCTTACTTGTTGACATGTAAGCCGCAAAACACCCACTAGTTCACTCGTAAGATCATTTTGAGGCTTATTAGTTGACATGCAAGCCGCAAAACGCCCACTAGTTCACTAGTAAGATCATTTTGAGGCTTACTCGTTGACATGTAAGCCACAAAACGCTCACTAATTCACTAGTAAGGTCATTTTGGCGCTTACTAGTGAACATGTAAGCCACAAAACGCCCACTAGGTCATTAGTAAGATCATTTTGAGGCTTACTTATTGACATGTAAGCCGCAAAACGGCCAGTAGTTCACTAGTAAGATCATTTTGACGCTTACTCGTGAACATGTAAACCACAAAACGCCCACTAGTTCACTGGTAAGATCATTTTGAGGCTTACTGGTGAACATGTAAGGCCATAAATGTGCCCACTAGTTCACTGGTAAGATTATTTTGAGGCTTACTAGTTGACATGCAAGCCACAAAATCCCCACTAGTTCACTAGTAAGATCATTTTGAGGCTTAGTAGTTGATATATAAGCCGCAAAACCCCCACTAGTTCACTGGTAAGATCATTTTGAGGCTTACTAGTGAACATGTAAGGCCATAAATGTGCCGACTAGTTCACTAGTAAGATCATTTTGAGGCTAACTAGTTGACATGTAAGCCACAAAACGCCCACTAGTTCACTAGTAAGATCATTTTGATGCTTACTAGTGAACATGTAAGCCACAAAACGCTCACTAGTTCACTAGTAAGGTCATTTTGACGCTTACTAGTGAACATGTAAGCCACAAAACACTCACTAGTTAACTAGTAAGGTCATTTTGACACTTACTAGTGAACATGTAATCCACAAAACGCCCACTAGTTCACTAGTAAGATCATTTTGAGGCTTACTAGTGAACATGTAAGGCCATAAATGTGCCCACTAGTTCACTAGTAAGATGATTTTGAGGCTTACTAGTGAACATGTAAGGCCATAAATGTACCCACTAGTTCACTAGTAAGATCATTTTGAGGCTTACTAGTGAACATGTAAGCCACAAAACGCTCACTAGTTCACTAGTAAGGTCATTTTGACGCCTACCAGTGAACATGTAAGCCACAAAACACTCACTAGTTAACTAGTAAGGTCATTTTGACACTTACTAGTGAACATGTAATCCACAAAACGCCCACTAGTAAGATCATTTTGAGGCTTACTAGTGAACATGTAAGGCCATAAATGTGCCCACTAGTTCACTAGTAAGATCATTTTGAGGCTTACTAGTGAACATGTAAGCCACAAAACGCTCACTAGTTCACTAGTAAGATCATTTTGACGCCTACCAGTGAACATGTAAGCCACAAAACACTCTCTAGTTAACTAGTAAGGTCATTTTGACACTTACTAGTGAACATGTAAGCCACAGAACGCCCACTAGTTCACTAGTAAGATCATTTTGAGGCTTACTAGTTGACATGTAAGCCACAAAACGCCCCTTAGCTCACTCGTAAGATCATTTTGAGGCTTACTAGTGAACATGTAAGCCACAAAACGCCCACGAGTTCACTAGTAAGATCATTTTGAGGCTTACTAGTGAACATGTAAGGCCATAAATGTGCCCACTAGTTCACTAGTAAGATCATTTTGAGGCTTACTAGTTGACATGTAAGCCACAAAATGCCCACTAGTTCACTAGTAAGATCATTTTGACGCTTACTAGTGAACATGTAAGGCCATAAATGTGCCCACTAGTTCACTAGTAAGATCATTTTGAGGCTTACTAGTGAACATGTAAGGCCATAAATGTGCCCACTAGTTCACTAGTAAGATCATTTTGAGGCTTACTAGTGAACATGTAAGCCACAAAACGCTCACTAGTTCACTAGTAAGATCATTTTGACGCCTACTAGTGAACATGTAAGCCACAAAACACTCACTGGTTCACTAGTAAGGTCATTTTGACACTTACTAGTGAACATGTAAGCCACAAAACGCCCACTAGTTCACTAGTAAGATCATTTTGAGGCTTACTAGTTGACATGTAAGCCACAAAACGCCCCTTAGCTCACTCGTAAGATCATTTTGAGGCTTACTAGTGAACATGTCAGCCACAAAACGCCCACGAGTTCACTAGTAAGATCATTTTGAGGCTTACTAGTGAATATGTAAGCCACAAAACGCTCACTAGTTCACTAGTAAGGTCATTTTGACGCTTACTAGTGAACATGTAAGCCACAAAACGCCCACTAGTTCACTAGTAAGATCATTTTGACGCTTACTAGTGAACATGTAAGGCCATAAATGTGCCCACTAGTTCACTAGTAAGTTCATTTTGAGGCTTACTAGTTGACATGTAAGCCACACATCGCCTACTAGTTCACTAGTAAGATGATTTTGACGCTTACTAGTGAACATGTAAGCCACAAAACGCTCACTAGTTTACTAGTAAGGTCATTTTGACGCTTACTAGTGAACATGTAAGCCACAAAACACTCACTAGTTAACTAGTAAGGTCATTTTGACACTTACTAGTGAACATGTAAGCCACAAAACGCCCACTAGTTCACTAGTAAGATCATTTTGAGGCTTACTAGTGAACATGTAAGGCCATAAATGTGCCCACTAGTTCACTAGTAAGATCATTTTGAGGCCTACTAGTGAACATGTAAGCCACAAAACGCCCACTAGTTCACTAGTAAGATCATTTTGAGGCTTACTAGTTGACATGTAAGCCACAAAACGCCCCTTAGCTCACTCGTAAGATCATTTTGAGGCTTACTAGTGAACATGTAAGCCACAAAACGCCCACGAGTTCACTAGTAAGATCATTTTGAGGCTTACTAGTTGATATGTAAGCCACAAAACGCTCACTAGTTCACTAGTAAGATCATTTTGACGCCTACTAGTGAACATGTAAGCCACAAAACACTCACTAGTTCATTAGTAAGATCATTTTGAGGCTTACTTGTTGACATGTAAGCCGCAAAACGCCCACTAGTTCACTCGTAAGATCATTTTGACACTTACTAGTGAAGATGTAAGCCACAAAACGCCCACTAGTTCACTAGTAAGATCATTTTGAGGCTTACTAGTTGACATGTAAGCCACAAAACGCCCCTTAGCTCACTCGTAAGATCATTTTGAGGCTTACTAGTGAACATGTAAGGCCATAAATGTGCCGACTAGTTCACTAGTAAGATCATTTTGAGGCTAACTAGTTGACATGTAAGCCACAAAACGCCCACTAGTTCACTAGTAAGATCATTTTGAGGCTTACTAGTGAACATGTAAGCCACAAAACGCCCACTAGTTCACTAGTAAGATCATTTTGACGCTTACTAGTGAACATGTAAGCCACAAAACGCTCACTAGTTCACAAGTAAGGTCATTGTGACGCTTACTAGTGAACATGTCAGCCACAAAAGAACCCACTAGTTCACTAGTAAGATCATTTTGAGGCTTACTAGTTGTCATGTAAGCCACAAAACGCCCCTTAGCTGACTAGTAAGGTCATTTTGACGCTTACTCGCGAACATGTAAGCCACAAATTGTCACTAGTTCACTAGTAAGGTCATTTTGACGCTTACTAGTTAACATGTAAGCCACAAAACGCCCACTGGTTCACTAGTAAGATCATTTTGAGGCTTACTAGTGAACATGTAAGCCACAAAACGGCCACTAGTTCACTAGTAAAATCATTTTGACGCTTACCCGTGAACATGTAAGCCACAGAACGCCCACTAGTTCACTAGTAAGATCATTTTGAGGCTTACTAGTGAACATGTAAGGCCATAAATGTGCCCATTAGTTCACTAGTAAGATCATTTTGACGCCTACTAGTGAACATGTAAGCCACAAAACACTCACTAGTTCACTAGTAAGGTCATTTTGACACTTACTAGTGAACATGTAAGCCACAAAACGCTCACTAGTTCACTAGTAAGATCATTTTGAGGCTTACTAGTGAACATGTAAGGCCATAAATGTGCCCACTAGTTCACTAGTAAGATCATTTTGAGGCTTACTAGTGAACATGTAAGCCACAAAACGCTCACTAGTTCACTAGTAAGATCATTTTGACGCCTACCAGTGAACATGTAAGCCACAAAACAATCACTAGTTAACTAGTAAGGTCATTTTGACACTTACTAGTGAACATGTAAGCCACAAAACGCCCACTAGTTCACTAGTAAGATCATTTTGAGGCTTACTAGTGAACATGTAAGGCTATAAATGTGCCCACTAGTTCACTAGTAAGATCATTTTGAGGCTTACTAGTTGACATGTAAGCCACAAAATCCCCACTAGTTCACTAGTAAGATCATTTTGAGGCTTACTAGTTGACATATAAGCCGCAAAACCCCCACTAGTTCACTGGTAAGATCATTTTGAGGATTACTAGTGAACATGTAAGGCCATAAATGTGCCCACTAGTTCACTAGTAAGATCATTTTGACTCTTAATAGTGAACATGTAAGGCCATAAATGTGCCCACTAGTTCACTCGTAAGATCATTTTGAGGCTTGCTAGTTGACATGTAAGCCGCAAAACGCTCACTAGTTCACTAGCAAGGTCATTTTGACGCTTACTCGTGAACATGTAAGCCACAAATTGTCACTAGTTCACTAGTAAGATCATTTTGAGGCTTACTCGTTGACATGTAAGCCACAAAACGCTCACTAATTCACTAGTAAGGTCATTTTGACGCTTACTAGTGAACATGTAAGCCACAAAACGCCCACTCGTTCATTAGTAAGATCATTTTGAGGCTTACTTGTTGAAATTTAAGCCGCAAAACGGCCACTAGTTCACTAGTAAGATCATTTTGACGCTTACTCGTGAACATGTAAGCCGCAAAACGCCCACTAGTTCACTGGTAAGATCATTTTGACGCTTACTAGTGAACATGTAAGGCCATAAATGTACCCATTAGTTCACTAGTAAGATCATTTTGAGGCTTACTCGTTGACATGTAAGCCACAAAACGCTCACTAATTCACTAGTAAGGTCATTTTGACGCTTACTAGTGAACATGTAAGCCACAAAACGCCCACTAGTTTATTAGTAAGATCATTTTGAGGCTTACTTGTTGACATGTAAGCCGCAAAACGGCCACTAGTTCACTAGTAAGATCATTTTGACGCTTACTCGTGAACATGTAAGCCACAAAACGCCCACTAGTTCACTGGTAAGATCATTTTGAGGCTTACTGGTGAACATGTAAGGCCATAAATGTGCCCACTAGTTCACTGGTAAGATCATTTTGAGGCTTACTAGTTGACATGTAAGCCGCAAAACGCCCACTAGTTCACTAGTAAGATCATTTTGACGCTTACTAGTGAACATTTAAGGCCATAAATGTGCCCATTAGTTCACTAGTAAGATCATTTTGAGGCTTACTAGTTGACATGTAAGCCACAAAATGCCCACTAGTTCTCTAGTAAGATCATTTTGAGGCTTACTAGTGAAGATGTAAGCCACAAAACGCCCACTTGTTCACTAGTAAGATCATTTTGACGCTTACTAGTGAACATGTAAGGCCATAAATGTGCCCACTAGTTCACTAGTAAGATCATTTTGACTCTTAATAGTGAACATGTAAGGCCATAAATGTGCCCACTAGTTCACTAGTAAGATCATTTTGAGGCTTACTAGTTGACATATAAGCCGCAATACGCCCCTTAGCTCACTCGTAAGATCATTTTGAGGCTTGCTAGTTGACATGTAAGCCGCAAAACGCTCACTAGTTCACTAGTAAGGTCATTTTGACGCTTACTCGTGAACATGTAAGCCACAAATTGTCACTAGTTCACTAGTAAGGTCATTTTGACGCTTACTAGTTAACATGTAAGCCGCAAAACGCCCACTAGTTCACTAGTAAGATCATTTTGAGGCTTACTTGTTGACATGTAAGCCGCAAAACACCCACTAGTTCACTCGTAAGATCATTTTGAGGCTTACTAGTTGACATGCAAGCCGCAAAACGCCCACTAGTTCACTAGTAAGATCATTTTGAGGCTTACTCGTTGACATGTAAGCCACAAAACACTCACTAATTCACTAGTAAGGTCATTTTGACGCTTACTAGTGAACATGTAAGCCACAAACCGCCCACTAGTTCATTAGTAAGATCATTTTGAGGCTTACTTGTTGACATGTAAGCCGCAAAACGGCCACTAGTTCACTAGTAAGATCATTTTGACGCTTACTTGTGAACATGTAAGCCACAAAACGCCCACTAGTTCACTGGTAAGATCATTTTGAGGCTTACTAGTGAACATGTAAGGCCATAAATGTGCCCACTAGTTCACTAGTAAGATCATTTTGAGGCTTACTAGTTGACATGTAAGCCACAAAATCCCCACTAGTTCACTAGTAAGATCATTTTGAGGCTTACTAGTTGACATATAAGCCGCAAAACCCCCACTAGTTCACTGGTAAGATCATTTTGAGGCTTACTAGTGAACATGTAAGCCACAAAACGCCCACTAGTTCACTAGTAAGATCATTTTGAGGCTAACGAGTGAAGATGTAAGCCACAAAACGCCCACGAGTTCACTAGTAAGATCATTTTGAGTCTTACTAGTTGACATGTAAGCCACAAAACGCTCACTAATTCACTAGTAAGGTCATTTTGAGGCTTACTAGTGAACATGTAAGCCACAAAACGCCCACTAGTTCACTAGTAAGATCATTTTGAGGCTTACTAGTGAACATGTAAGCCACAAAACGCCCACGAGTTCACTAGTAAGATCATTTTGAGGCTTACTAGTTGACATGTAAGCCACAAAACGCTCACTAATTCACTAGTAAGGTCATTTTGACGCTTACTCGTGAACATGTAAGCCACAAAACGCCCACTAGTTCACTAGTAAGATCATTTTGAGGCTTACTAGTGAACATGTAAGGCCATAAATGTGCCCACTAGTTCACTAGTAAGATCATTTTGACTCTTAATAGTGAACATGTAAGGCCATAAATGTGCCCACTAGTTCACTCGTAAGATCATTTTGAGGCTTGCTAGTTGACATGTAAGCCGCAAAACGCTCACTAGTTCACTAGCAAGGTCATTTTGACGCTTACTCGTGAACATGTAAGCCACAAATTGTCACTAGTTCACTAGTAAGATCATTTTGAGGCTTACTCGTTGACATGTAAGCCACAAAACGCTCACTAATTCACTAGTAAGGTCAGTTTGACGCTTACTAGTGAACATGTAAGCCACAAAACGCCCACTAGTTCATTAGTAAGATCATTTTGAGGCTTACTTGTTGACATGTAAGCCGCAAAACGGCCACTAGTTCACTAGTAAGATCATTTTGACGCTTACTCGTGAACATGTAAGCCACAAAACGCCCACTAGTTCACTGGTAAGATCATTTTGAGGCTTACTCGTGAATATGTAAGCCACAAAACGCTCACTGGTTCACTAGTAAGGTGATTTTGAGGCTTACTAGTTGACATGTAAGCCGATAAACGCCCACTAGTTCACTCGTAAGATCATTTTGAGGCTTGCTAGTTGACATGTAAGCCGCAAAACGCTCACTAGTTCACTAGCAAGGTCATTTTGACGCTTACTCGTGAACATGTAAGCCACAAATTGTCACTAGTTCACTAGTAAGATCATTTTGAGGCTTACTCGTTGACATGTAAGCCACAAAACGCTCACTAATTCACTAGTAAGGTCATTTTGACGCTTACTAGTGAACATGTAAGCCACAAAACGCCCACTAGTTCATTAGTAAGATCATTTTGAGGCTTACTTGTTGAAATTTAAGCCGCAAAACGGCCACTAGTTCACTAGTAAGATCATTTTGACGCTTACTCGTGAACATGTAAGCCGCAAAACGCCCACTAGTTCACTGGTAAGATCATTTTGACGCTTACTAGTGAACATGTAAGGCCATAAATGTACCCATTAGTTCACTAGTAAGATCATTTTGAGGCTTACTCGTTGACATGTAAGCCACAAAACGCTCACTAATTCACTAGTAAGGTCATTTTGACGCTTACTAGTGAACATGTAAGCCACAAAACGCCCACTAGTTTATTAGTAAGATCATTTTGAGGCTTACTTGTTGACATGTAAGCCGCAAAACGGCCACTAGTTCACTAGTAAGATCATTTTGACGCTTACTCGTGAACATGTAAGCCACAAAACGCCCACTAGTTCACTGGTAAGATCATTTTGAGGCTTACTAGTTGACATGTAAGCCGCAAAACGCCCACTAGTTCACTAGTAAGATCATTTTGACGCTTACTAGTGAACATTTAAGGCCATAAATGTGCCCATTAGTTCACTAGTAAGATCATTTTGAGGCTTACTAGTTGACATGTAAGCCACAAAATGCCCACTAGTTCTCTAGTAAGATCATTTTGAGGCTTACTAGTGAAGATGTAAGCCACAAAACGCCCACTTGTTCACTAGTAAGATCATTTTGACGCTTACTAGTGAACATGTAAGGCCATAAATGTGCCCACTAGTTCACTAGTAAGATCATTTTGACTCTTAATAGTGAACATGTAAGGCCATAAATGTGCCCACTAGTTCACTAGTAAGATCATTTTGAGGCTTACTAGTTGACATATAAGCCGCAATACGCCTCTTAGCTCACTCGTAAGATCATTTTGAGGCTTGCTAGTTGACATGTAAGCCGCAAAACGCTCACTAGTTCACTAGTAAGGTCATTTTGACGCTTACTCGTGAACATGTAAGCCACAAATTGTCACTAGTTCACTAGTAAGGTCATTTTGACGCTTACTAGTTAACATGTAAGCCGCAAAACGCCCACTAGTTCACTAGTAAGATCATTTTGAGGCTTACTTGTTGACATGTAAGCCGCAAAACACCCACTAGTTCACTCGTAAGATCATTTTGAGGCTTACTAGTTGACATGCAAGCCGCAAAACGCCCACTAGTTCACTAGTAAGATAATTTTGAGGCTTACTCGTTGACATGTATGCCACAAAACACTCACTAATTCACTAGTAAGGTCATTTTGACGCTTACTAGTGAACATGTAAGCCACAAACCGCCCACTAGTTCATTAGTAAGATCATTTTGAGGCTTACTTGTTGACATGTAAGCCGCAAAACGGCCACTAGTTCACTAGTAAGATCATTTTGACGCTTACTTGTGAACATGTAAGCCACAAAACGCCCACTAGTTCACTGGTAAGATCATTTTGAGGCTTACTAGTGAACATGTAAGGCCATAAATGTGCCCACTAGTTCACTAGTAAGATCATTTTGAGGCTTACTAGTTGACATGTAAGCCACAAAATCCCCACTAGTTCACTAGTAAGATCATTTTGAGGCTTACTAGTTGACATATAAGCCGCAAAACCCCCACTAGTTCACTGGTAAGATCATTTTGAGGCTTACTAGTGAACATGTAAGCCACAAAACGCCCACTAGTTCACTAGTAAGATCATTTTGAGGCTAACGAGTGAAGATGTAAGCCACAAAACGCCCACGAGTTCACTAGTAAGATCATTTTGAGTCTTACTAGTTGACATGTAAGCCACAAAACGCTCACTAATTCACTAGTAAGGTCATTTTGAGGCTTACTAGTGAACATGTAAGCCACAAAACGCCCACTAGTTCACTAGTAAGATCATTTTGAGGCTTACTAGTGAACATGTAAGCCACAAAACGCCCACGAGTTCACTAGTAAGATCATTTTGAGGCTTACTAGTTGACATGTAAGCCACAAAACGCTCACTAATTCACTAGTAAGGTCATTTTGACGCTTACTCGTGAACATGTAAGCCACAAAACGCCCACTAGTTCACTAGTAAGATCATTTTGAGGCTTACTAGTGAACATGTAAGGCCATAAATGTGCCCACTAGTTCACTAGTAAGATCATTTTGACTCTTAATAGTGAACATGTAAGGCCATAAATGTGCCCACTAGTTCACTCGTAAGATCATTTTGAGGCTTGCTAGTTGACATGTAAGCCGCAAAACGCTCACTAGTTCACTAGCAAGGTCATTTTGACGCTTACTCGTGAACATGTAAGCCACAAATTGTCACTAGTTCACTAGTAAGATCATTTTGAGGCTTACTCGTTGACATGTAAGCCACAAAACGCTCACTAATTCACTAGTAAGGTCAGTTTGACGCTTACTAGTGAACATGTAAGCCACAAAACGCCCACTAGTTCATTAGTAAGATCATTTTGAGGCTTACTTGTTGACATGTAAGCCGCAAAACGGCCACTAGTTCACTAGTAAGATCATTTTGACGCTTACTCGTGAACATGTAAGCCACAAAACGCCCACTAGTTCACTGGTAAGATCATTTTGAGGCTTACTAGTGAACATGTAAGGCCATAAATGTGCCCACTAGTTCACTGGTAAGATCATTTTGAGGCTTACTATTTGACATGTAAGCCACAAAATCCCCACTAGTTCACTAGTAAGATCATTTTGAGGCTTACTAGTTGACATATAAGCCGCAAAACCCCCACTAGTTCACTAGTAAGATCATTTTGAGGCTAACGAGTGAAGATGTAAGCCACAAAACGCCCACTAGTTCACTAGTAAGATCCCACTAGTTCACTGGTAAGATCATTTTGAGGCTTACTAGTGAACATGTAAGCCACAAAACACTCACTAGTTCACCAGTAAGGTCATTTTGACACTTACTAGTGAACATGTAAGCCACAAAACGCTCATTAGTTCACTAGTAAGATCATTTTGAGGCTTAGTAGTTGACATGTAAGCCACAAAATGCCCACTAGTTCACTAGTAAGATCATTGTGAGGCTTAGTAGTTGACATGTAAGCCACAAAACGCCCACTAGTTCACTAGTAAGGTCATTTTGACGCTTACTAGTGAACATGTAAGGCCATAAATGTGCCCACTAGTTCACTAGTAAGATCATTTTGAGGCTTACTGGTTGACATGTAAGCCACAAAATGCCCACTAGTTCACTAGTAAGATCATTTTGAGGCTTACTAGTTGACATGTAAGCCGCAAAACGCCCACGAGTTCACTGGTAAGATCATTTTGATGCTTACTAGTGAACATGTAAGCCACAAAACGCTCACTAGTTCACTAGTAAGGTCATTTTGACGCTTACTAGTGAACATGTAAGCCACAAAACACTCACTAGTTAACTAGTAAGGTCATTTTGACACTTACTAGTGAACATGTAATCCACAAAACACCCACTAGTTCACTAGTAAGATCATTTTGAGGCTTACTAGTGAACATGTAAGGCCATAAATGTGCCCACTAGTTCACTAGTAAGATGATTTTGAGGCTTACTAGTGAACATGTAAGGCCATAAATGTGCCCACTAGTTCACTAGTAAGATCATTTTGAGGCTTACTAGTGAACATGTAAGCCACAAAACGCTCACTAGTTCACTAGTAAGATCATTTTGAAGCCTACCAGTGAACATGTAAGCCACAAAACACTCACTAGTTAACTAGTAAGGTCATTTTGACACTTACTAGTGAACATGTAAGCCACAAAACGCCAACTAGTTCACTAGTAAGATCATTTTGAGGCTTACTAGTTGACATGTAAGCCACAAAACGCCCCTTAGCTCACTCGTAAGATAATTTTGAGGCTTACTAGTGAACATGTAAGCCACAAAACGCCCACGAGTTCACTAGTAAGATCATTTTGAGGATTACTAGTTAATATGTAAGCCACAAAACGCTCACTAGTTCACTAGTAAGATCATTTTGACGCCTACTAGTGAACATGTAAGCCACAAAACACTCACTAGTTAACTAGTAAGGTCATTTTGACACTTACTAGTGAACATGTAAGCCACAAAACGCCCACTAGTTCACTAGTAAGATCATTTTGAGGCTTACTAGTTGACATGTAAGCCACAAAACGCCCACGAGTTCACTAGTAAGATCATTTTGAGGCTTACTAGTTAATATGTAAGCCACAAAATGCCCACTAGTTCACTAGTAAGATCATTGTGAGGCTTAGTAGTTGACATGTAAACCGCAAAACGCCCACTAGTTCATTAGTAAGATCATTTTGAGGCTTACTTGTTGACATGTAAGCCGCAAAACGCCCACTAGTTCACTCGTAAGATCATTTTGAGGCTTACTAGTTGACATGCAAGCCGCACAACGCCCACTAGTTCACTAGTAAGATCATTTTGACCCTTACTCGTGAACATGTAAGCCACAAAACGCCCACTAGTTCACTAGTAAGATCATTTTGAGGCTTACTAGTGAACATTTAAGGCCATAAATGTGCCCACTAGTTCACTAGTAAGATCATTTTGAGGCTTACTAGTTTACATGTAAGCCACAAAATGCCCACTAGTTCACTAGTAAGATCATTTTGAGGCTTACTAATTTACATGTAAGCCGCAAAATGCCCACTAGTTCACTGGTAAGATCATTTTGAGGCTTACTAGTGAACATGTAAGGCCATAAATGTGCCCACTAGTTCACTAGTAAGATCATTTTGAGGCTTACTAGTTAACATGTAAGCCACAAAACGCCCACTAGTTCACTAGTAAGATCATTTTGAGGCTTACTTGCTGACATGCAAGCCGCAAAACGCCCACTAGTTCACTAGTAAGATCATTTTGACCCTTACTCGTGAACATGTAAGCCACAAAACGCCCACTAGTTCACTTGTAAGATCATTTTGAGGCTTACTAGTGAACATTTAAGGCCATAAATGTGCCCACTAGTTCACTAGTAAGGTCATTTTGACGCTTACTAGTTAACATGTAAGCCACAAAACGCCCACTAGTTCACTAGTAAGATCATTTTGAGGCTTACTTGTTGACATGTAAGCCGCAAAACACCCACTAGTTCACTCGTAAGATCATTTTGAGGCTTACTAGTTGACATGCAAGCCTTAAAACGCACACTAGTTCACTAGTAAGATCATTTTGACGCTTACTAGTGAACATGTAAGGCCATAAATGTGCCCACTAGTTCACTAGTAAGATCATTTTGAGGCTTACTCGTTGACATGTAAGCCACAAAACGCCCACTAGTTCACTAGTAAGATCATTTTGAGGCTTACTAGTTGACATGTAAGCCACAAAACGCCCCTTAGCTCACTCGTAAGATCATTTTGAGGCTTACTAGTTGACATGTAAGCCACAAAACGCCCCTTAGCTCACTCGTAAGTTCATTTTGAGGCTTACTAGTGAACATGTAAGGCCATAAATGTGCCGACTAGTTCACTAGTAAGATCATTTTGAGGCTTACTAGTTGACATGTAAGCCACAAAATGCCCACTAGTTCACTAGTAAGATCATTTTGACGCTTACTAGTGAACATGTAAGGCCATAAATGTGCCCACTAGTTCACTAGTAAGATCATTTTGAGGCTTACTAGTGAACATGTAAGGCCATAAATGTGCCCACTAGTTCACTAGTAAGATCATTTTGAGGCTTACTAGTGAACATGTAAGCCACAAAACGCTCACTAGTTCACTAGTAAGATCATTTTGACGCCTACTAGTGAACATGTAAGCCACAAAACACTCACTAGTTAACTAGTAAGGTCATTTTGACACTTACTAGTGAACATGTAAGCCACAAAACGCCCACTAGTTCACTAGTAAGATCATTTTGAGGCTTACTAGTTGACATGTAAGCCACAAAACGCCCCTTAGCTCACTCGTAAGATAATTTTGAGGCTTACTAGTGAACATGTAAGCCACAAAACGCCCACGAGTTCACTAGTAAGATCATTTTGAGGCTTACTAGTTAATATGTAAGCCACAAAACGCTCACTAGTTCACTAGTAAGATCATTTTGAGGCTTACTAGTTGACATGTAAGCCACAAAACGCCCCTTAGCTCACTCGTAAGATCATTTTGAGGCTTACTAGTGAACATGTAAGGCCATAAATGTGCCGACTAGTTCACTAGTAAGATCATTTTGAGGCTAACTAGTTGACATGTAAGCCACAAAACGCCCACTAGTTAACTAGTAAGGTCATTTTGACACTTACTAGTGAACATGTAAGCCACAAAACGCCCACTAGTTCACTAGTAAGATCATTTTGAGGCTTACTAGTTGACATGTAAGCCACAAAACGCCCCTTAGCTCACTCGTAAGATCATTTTGAGGCTTACTAGTGAACATGTAAGGCCATAAATGTGCCGACTAGTTCACTAGTAAGATCATTTTGAGGCTAACTAGTTGACATGTAAGCCACAAAACGCCCACTAGTTCACTAGTAAGATCATTTTGAGGCTTACTAGTGAACATGTAAGCCACAAAACGCCCACTAGTTCACTAGTAAGATCATTTTGACGCTTACTAGTGAACATGTAAGCCACAAAACGCTCACTAGTTCACATGTAAGGTCATTGTGACGCTTACTAGTGAACATGTCAGCCACAAAAGAACCCACTAGTTCACTAGTAAGATCATTTTGAGGCTTACTAGTTGTCATGTAAGCCACAAAACGCCCCTTAGCTCACTAGTAAGGTCATTTTGACGCTTACTCGCGAACATGTAAGCCACAAATTGTCACTAGTTCACTAGTAAGGTCATTTTGACGCTTACTAGTTAACATGTAAGCCACAAAACGCCCACTAGTAAGATCATTTTGAGGCTTACTAGTGAACATGTAAGCCACAAAACGGCCACTAGTTCACTAGTAAAATCATTTTGACGCTTACCCGTGAACATGTAAGCCACAGAACGCCCACTAGTTCACTAGTAAGATCATTTTGAGGCTTACTAGTGAACATGTAAGGCCATAAATGTGCCCATTAGTTCACTGGTAAGATCATTTTGACGCCTACTAGTGAACATGTAAGCCACAAAACACTCACTAGTTCACTAGTAAGGTCATTTTGACACTTACTAGTGAACATGTAAGCCACAAAACGCTCACTAGTTCACTAGTAAGATAATTTTGAGGCTTACTAGTGAACATGTAAGGCCATAAATGTGCCCACTAGTTCACTAGTAAGGTCATTTTGAGGCTTAGTAGTTGACATGTAAGCCACAAAATGCCCACTAGTTCACTAGTAAGATCATTGTGAGGCTTACTAGTTGACATGTAAACCGCAAAACGCCCACTAGTTCATTAGTAAGATCATTTTGAGGCTTACTTGTTGACATGTAAGCCGCAAAACGCCCACTAATTCACTCGTAAGATCATTTTGAGGCTTACTAGTTGACATGCAAGCCGCAAAACGCCCACTAGTTCACTAGTAAGATCATTTTGACCCTTACTCGTGAACATGTAAGCCACAAAACGCCCACTAGTTCACTAGTAAGATCATTTTGAGGCTTACTAGTGAACATTTAAGGCCATAAATGTGCCCACTAGTTCACTAGTAAGATCATTTTGAGGCTTACTAGTTGACATGTAAGCCACAAAATGCCCACTAGTTCACTAGTAAGATCATTTTGAGGCTTACTAGTTTACATGTAAGCCGCAAAACGCCCACTAGTTCACTGGTAAGATCATTTTGAGGCTTACTAGTGAACATGTAAGGCCATAAATGTGCCCACTAGTTCACTAGTAAGATCATTTTGAGGCTTACTAGTTGACATGCAAGCCGCAAAACGCCCACTAGTTCACTAGTAAGATCATTTTGACCCTTACTCGTGAACATGTAAGCCACAAAACGCCCACTAGTTCACTAGTAAGATCATTTTGAGGCTTACTAGTGAACATTTAAGGCCATAAATGTGCCCACTAGTTCACTAGTAAGGTCATTTTGACGCTTACTAGTTAACATGTAAGCCACAAAACGCCCACTAGTTCACTAGTAAGATCATTTTGAGGCTTACTTGTTGACATGTAAGGCGCAAAACACCCACTAGTTCACTCGTAAGATCATTTTGAGGCTTACTAGTTGACATGCAAGCCGCAAAACGCCCACTAGTTCACTAGTAAGATCATTTTGACGCTTACTAGTGAACATGTAAGGCCATAAATGTGCCCACTAGTTCACTAGTAAGATAATTTTGAGGCTTACTCGTTGACATGTAAGCCACAAAACGCTCACTAATTCACTAGTAAGGTCATTTTGACGCTTACTAGTGAACATGTAAGCCACAAAACGCCCACTAGTTTATTAGTAAGATCATTTTGAGGCTTACTTGTTGACATGTAAGCCGCAAAACGGCCACTAGTTCACTAGTAAGATCATTTTGAGGCTTACTGGTGAACATGTAAGGCCATAAATGTGCCCACTAGTTCACTAGTAAGATCATTTTGAGGCTTACTAGTTGACATGTAAGCCGCAAAACGGCCACTAGTTCACTAGTAAGATCATTTTGAGGCTTACTAGTGAACATGTAAGGCCATAAATGTGCCCACTAGTTCACTAGTAAGATCATTTTGAGGCTTACTAGTGAACATGTAAGGCCATAAATGTGCCCTCTAGTTCACTAGTAAGATCATTTTGAGGCTTACTAGTGAACATGTAAGCCACAAAAAGCTCACTAGTTCACTAGTAAGATCATTTTGACGCCTACTAGTGAACATGTAAGCCACAAAACACTCACTAGTTAACTAGTAAGGTCATTTTGACACTTACTAGTGAACATGTAAGCCACAAAACGCCCACTAGTTCACTAGTAAGATCATTTTGAGGCTTACTAGTTGACATGTAAGCCACAAAACGCCCCTTAGCTCACTCGTAAGATCATTTTGAGGCTTACTAGTGAACATCTAAGCCACAAAACGCCCACGAGTTCACTAGTAAGATCATTTTGAGGCTTACTAGTTGACATGCAAGCCGCAAAACGCACACTAGTTCACTAGTAAGATCATTTTGACGCTTACTAGTGAACATGTAAGGCCATAAATGTGCCCACTAGTTCACTAGTAAGATCATTTTGAGGCTTACTCGTTGACATGTAAGCCACAAAACGCCCACTAGTTCACTAGTAAGATCATTTTGAGGCTTACTAGTTGACATGTAAGCCACAAAACGCCCCTTAGCTCACTCGTAAGATCATTTTGAGGCTTACTAGTTGACATGTAAGCCACAAAACGCCCCTTAGCTCACTCGTAAGTTCATTTTGAGGCTTACTAGTGAACATGTAAGGCCATAAATGTGCCGACTAGTTCACTAGTAAGATCATTTTGAGGCTTACTAGTTGACATGTAAGCCACAAAATGCCCACTAGTTCACTAGTAAGATCATTTTGACGCTTACTAGTGAACATGTAAGGCCATAAATGTGCCCACTAGTTCACTAGTAAGATCATTTTGAGGCTTACTAGTGAACATGTAAGGCCATAAATGTGCCCACTAGTTCACTAGTAAGATCATTTTGAGGCTTACTAGTGAACATGTAAGCCACAAAACGCTCACTAGTTCACTAGTAAGATCATTTTGACGCCTACTAGTGAACATGTAAGCCACAAAACACTCACTAGTTAACTAGTAAGGTCATTTTGACACTTACTAGTGAACATGTAAGCCACAAAACGCCCACTAGTTCACTAGTAAGATCATTTTGAGGCTTACTAGTTGACATGTAAGCCACAAAACGCCCCTTAGCTCACTCGTAAGATAATTTTGAGGCTTACTAGTGAACATGTAAGCCACAAAACGCCCACGAGTTCACTAGTAAGATCATTTTGAGGCTTACTAGTTAATATGTAAGCCACAAAACGCTCACTAGTTCACTAGTAAGATCATTATGAGGATTACTAGTTGACATTTAAGCCACAAAACGCCCCTTAGCTCACTCGTAAGATCATTTTGAGGCTTACTAGTGAACATGTAAGGCCATAAATGTGCCGACTAGTTCACTAGTAAGATCATTTTGAGGCTAACTAGTTGACATGTAAGCCACAAAACGCCCACTAGTTAACTAGTAAGGTCATTTTGACACTTACTAGTGAACATGTAAGCCACAAAACGCCCACTAGTTCACTAGTAAGATCATTTTGAGGCTTACTAGTTGACATGTAAGCCACAAAACGCCCCTTAGCTCACTCGTAAGATCATTTTGAGGCTTACTAGTGAACATGTAAGGCCATAAATGTGCCGACTAGTTCACTAGTAAGATCATTTTGAGGCTAACTAGTTGACATGTAAGCCACAAAACGCCCACTAGTTCACTAGTAAGATCATTTTGAGGCTTACTAGTGAACATGTAAGCCACAAAACGCCCACTAGTTCACTAGTAAGATCATTTTGACGCTTACTAGTGAACATGTAAGCCACAAAACGCTCACTAGTTCACATGTAAGGTCATTGTGACGCTTACTAGTGAACATGTCAGCCACAAAAGAACCCACTAGTTCACTAGTAAGATCATTTTGAGGCTTACTAGTTGTCATGTAAGCCACAAAACGCCCCTTAGCTAACTAGTAAGGTCATTTTGACGCTTACTCGCGAACATGTAAGCCACAAATTGTCACTAGTTCACTAGTAAGGTCATTTTGACGCTTACTAGTTAACATGTAAGCCACAAAACGCCCACTAGTAAGATCATTTTGAGGCTTACTAGTGAACATGTAAGCCACAAAACGGCCACTAGTTCACTAGTAAAATCATTTTGACGCTTACCCGTGAACATGTAAGCCACAGAACGCCCACTAGTTCACTAGTAAGATCATTTTGAGGCTTACTAGTGAACATGTAAGGCCATAAATGTGCCCATTAGTTCACTGGTAAGATCATTTTGACGCCTACTAGTGAACATGTAAGCCACAAAACACTCACTAGTTCACTAGTAAGGTCATTTTGACACTTACTAGTGAACATGTAAGCCACAAAACGCTCACTAGTTCACTAGTAAGATAATTTTGAGGCTTACTAGTGAACATGTAAGGCCATAAATGTGCCCACTAGTTCACTAGTAAGGTCATTTTGAGGCTTAGTAGTTGACATGTAAGCCACAAAATGCCCACTAGTTCACTAGTAAGATCATTGTGAGGCTTACTAGTTGACATGTAAACCGCAAAACGCCCACTAGTTCATTAGTAAGATCATTTTGAGGCTTACTTGTTGACATGTAAGCCGCAAAACGCCCACTAATTCACTCGTAAGATCATTTTGAGGCTTACTAGTTGACATGCAAGCCGCAAAACGCCCACTAGTTCACTAGTAAGATCATTTTGACCCTTACTCGTGAACATGTAAGCCACAAAACGCCCACTAGTTCACTAGTAAGATCATTTTGAGGCTTACTAGTGAACATTTAAGGCCATAAATGTGCCCACTAGTTCACTAGTAAGATCATTTTGAGGCTTACTAGTTGACATGTAAGCCACAAAATGCCCACTAGTTCACTAGTAAGATCATTTTGAGGCTTACTAGTTTACATGTAAGCCGCAAAACGCCCACTAGTTCACTGGTAAGATCATTTTGAGGCTTACTAGTGAACATGTAAGGCCATAAATGTGCCCACTAGTTCACTAGTAAGATCATTTTGAGGCTTACTAGTTGACATGCAAGCCGCAAAACGCCCACTAGTTCACTAGTAAGATCATTTTGACCCTTACTCGTGAACATGTAAGCCACAAAACGCCCACTAGTTCACTAGTAAGATCATTTTGAGGCTTACTAGTGAACATTTAAGGCCATAAATGTGCCCACTAGTTCACTAGTAAGGTCATTTTGACGCTTACTAGTTAACATGTAAGCCACAAAACGCCCACTAGTTCACTAGTAAGATCATTTTGAGGCTTACTTGTTGACATGTAAGGCGCAAAACACCCACTAGTTCACTCGTAAGATCATTTTGAGGCTTACTAGTTGACATGCAAGCCGCAAAACGCCCACTAGTTCACTAGTAAGATCATTTTGACGCTTACTAGTGAACATGTAAGGCCATAAATGTGCCCACTAGTTCACTAGTAAGATAATTTTGAGGCTTACTCGTTGACATGTAAGCCACAAAACGCTCACTAATTCACTAGTAAGGTCATTTTGACGCTTACTAGTGAACATGTAAGCCACAAAACGCCCACTAGTTTATTAGTAAGATCATTTTGAGGCTTACTTGTTGACATGTAAGCCGCAAAACGGCCACTAGTTCACTAGTAAGATCATTTTGAGGCTTACTGGTGAACATGTAAGGCCATAAATGTGCCCACTAGTTCACTAGTAAGATCATTTTGAGGCTTACTAGTTGACATGTAAGCCGCAAAACGGCCACTAGTTCACTAGTAAGATCATTTTGAGGCTTACTAGTGAACATGTAAGGCCATAAATGTGCCCACTAGTTCACTAGTAAGATCATTTTGAGGCTTACTAGTGAACATGTAAGGCCATAAATGTGCCCTCTAGTTCACTAGTAAGATCATTTTGAGGCTTACTAGTGAACATGTAAGCCACAAAAAGCTCACTAGTTCACTAGTAAGATCATTTTGACGCCTACTAGTGAACATGTAAGCCACAAAACACTCACTAGTTAACTAGTAAGGTCATTTTGACACTTACTAGTGAACATGTAAGCCACAAAACGCCCACTAGTTCACTAGTAAGATCATTTTGAGGCTTACTAGTGAACATGTAAGCCACAAAAAGCTCACTAGTTCACTAGTAAGATCATTTTGACGCCTACTAGTGAACATGTAAGCCACAAAACGCCCCTTAGCTCACTCGTAAGATCATTTTGAGGCTTACTAGTGAACATGTAAGCCACAAAACGCCCACGAGTTCACTAGTAAGATCATTTTGAGGCTTACTAGTTGATATGTAAGCCACAAAACGCTCACTAGTTCACTAGTAAGATCATTTTGACGCCTACTAGTGAACATGTAAGCCACAAAACACTCACTAGTTAACTAGTAAGGTCATTTTGACACTTACTAGTGAAGATGTAAGCCACAAAACGCCCACTAGTTCACTAGTAAGATCATCTTGAGGCTTACTAGTGAACATGTAAGGCCATAAATGTGCCGACTAGTTCACTAGTAAGATCATTTTGAGGCTAACTAGTTGACATGTAAGCCACAAAACGCCCACTAGTTCACTAGTAAGATCATTTTGAGGCTTACTAGTGAACATGTAAGCCACAAAACGCCCACTAGTTCACTAGTAAGATCATTTTGACGCTTACTAGTGAACATGTAAGCCACAAAACGCTCACTAGTTCACAAGTAAGGTCATTGTGACGCTTACTAGTGAACATGTCAGCCACAAAAGAACCCACTAGTTCACTAGTAAGATCATTTTGAGGCTTACTAGTTGTCATGTAAGCCACAAAACGCCCCTTAGCTCACTAGTAAGGTCATTTTGACGCTTACTCGCGAACATGTAAGCCACAAATTGTCACTAGTTCACTAGTAAGGTCATTTTGACGCTTACTAGTTAACATGTAAGCCACAAAACGCCCACTAGTTCACTAGTAAGATCATTTTGAGGCTTACTAGTGAACATGTAAGCCACAAAACGGCCACTAGTTCACTAGTAAAATCATTTTGACGCTTACCCGTGAACATGTAAGCCACAGAACGCCCACTAGTTCACTAGTAAGATCATTTTGAGGCTTACTAGTGAACATGTAAGGCCATAAATGTGCCCATTAGTTCACTGGTAAGATCATTTTGACGCCTACTAGTGAACATGTAAGCCACAAAACACTCACTAGTTCACTAGTAAAGTCATTTTGACACTTACTAGTGAACATGTAAGCCACAAAACGCTCACTAGTTCACTAGTAAGATCATTTTGAGGCTTACTAGTTGACATGTAAACCGCAAAACGACCACTAGTTCATTAGTAAGATCATTTTGAGGCTTACTTGTTGACATCTAAGCCGCAAAACGCCCACTAGTTCACTCGTAAGATCATTTTGAGGCTTACTAGTTGACATGCAAGCCGCAAAACGCCCACTAGTTCACTAGTAAGATCATTTTGAGGCTTACTTGTTGACATGTAAGGCGCAAAAAACACCCACTAGTTCACTCGTAAGATCATTTTGAGGCTTACTAGTTGACATGCAAGCCGCAAAACGCCCACTAGTTCACTAGTAAGATCATTTTGACGCTTACTAGTGAACATGTAAGGCCATAAATGTGCCCACTAGTTCACTAGTAAGATAATTTTGAGGCTTACTCGTTGACATGTAAGCCACAAAACGCTCACTAATTCACTAGTAAGGTCATTTTGACGCTTACTAGTGAACATGTAAGCCACAAAACGCCCACTAGTTTATTAGTAAGATCATTTTGAGGCTTACTTGTTGACATGTAAGCCGCAAAACGGCCACTAGTTCACTAGTAAGATCATTTTGAGGCTTACTGGTGAACATGTAAGGCCATAAATGTGCCCACTAGTTCACTAGTAAGATCATTTTGAGGCTTACTAGTTGACATGTAAGCCGCAAAACGGCCACTAGTTCACTAGTAAGATCATTTTGAGGCTTACTAGTGAACATGTAAGGCCATAAATGTGCCCACTAGTTCACTAGTAAGATCATTTTGAGGCTTACTAGTGAACATGTAAGGCCATAAATGTGCCCTCTAGTTCACTAGTAAGATCATTTTGAGGCTTACTAGTGAACATGTAAGCCACAAAAAGCTCACTAGTTCACTAGTAAGATCATTTTGACGCCTACTAGTGAACATGTAAGCCACAAAACACTCACTAGTTAACTAGTAAGGTCATTTTGACACTTACTAGTGAACATGTAAGCCACAAAACGCCCACTAGTTCACTAGTAAGATCATTTTGAGGCTTACTAGTTGACATGTAAGCCACAAAACGCCCCTTAGCTCACTCGTAAGATCATTTTGAGGCTTACTAGTGAACATCTAAGCCACAAAACGCCCACGAGTTCACTAGTAAGATCATTTTGAGGCTTACTAGTTGATATGTAAGCCACAAAACGCTCACTAGTTCACTAGTAAGATCATTTTGACGCCTACTAGTGAACATGTAAGCCACAAAACACTCACTAGTTAACTAGTAAGGTCATTTTGACACTTACTAGTGAAGATGTAAGCCACAAAACGCCCACTAGTTCACTAGTAAGATCATTTTGAGGCTTACTAGTGAACATGTAAGGCCATAAATGTGCCGACTAGTTCACTAGTAAGATCATTTTGAGGCTAACTAGTTGACATGTAAGCCACAAAACGCCCACTAGTTCACTAGTAAGATCATTTTGAGGCTTACTAGTGAACATGTAAGCCACAAAACGCCCACTAGTTCACTAGTAAGATCATTTTGACGCTTACTAGTGAACATGTAAGCCACAAAACGCTCACTAGTTCACAAGTAAGGTCATTGTGACGCTTACTAGTGAACATGTCAGCCACAAAAGAACCCACTAGTTCACTAGTAAGATCATTTTGAGGCTTACTAGTTGTCATGTAAGCCACAAAACGCCCCTTAGCTCACTAGTAAGGTCATTTTGACGCTTAATCGCGAACATGTAAGCCACAAATTGTCACTAGTTCACTAGTAAGGTCATTTTGACGCTTACTAGTTAACATGTAAGCCACAAAACGCCCACTAGTTCACTAGTAAGATCATTTTGAGGCTTACTAGTGAACATGTAAGCCACAAAACGGCCACTAGTTCACTAGTAAAATCATTTTGACGCTTACCCGTGAACATGTAAGCCACAGAACGCCCACTAGTTCACTAGTAAGATCATTTTGAGGCTTACTAGTGAACATGTAAGGCCATAAATGTGCCCATTAGTTCACTGGTAAGATCATTTTGACGCCTACTAGTGAACATGTAAGCCACAAAACACTCACTAGTTCACTAGTAAGGTCATTTTGACACTTACTAGTGAACATGTAAGCCACAAAACGCTCACTAGTTCACTAGTAAGATCATTTTGAGGCTTACTAGTTGACATGTAAACCGCAAAACGCCCACTAGTTCATTAGTAAGATCATTTTGAGGCTTACTTGTTGACATCTAAGCCGCAAAACGCCCACTAGTTCACTCGTAAGATCATTTTGAGGCTTACTAGTTGACAT
Organism: Hippocampus zosterae; assembly: GCF_025434085.1. Classification (NCBI taxonomy): domain Eukaryota; kingdom Metazoa; phylum Chordata; class Actinopteri; order Syngnathiformes; family Syngnathidae; genus Hippocampus; species Hippocampus zosterae. The sequence goes on from NW_026262959.1 coordinate 175,868, forward strand.
GCAAGCCGCAAAACGCCCACTAGTTCACTAGTAAGATCATTTTGACCCTTACTCGTGAACATGTAAGCCACAAAACGCCCACTAGTTCACTCGTAAGATCATTTTGAGGCTTACTAGTGAACATTTAAGGCCATAAATGTGCCCACTAGTTCACTAGTAAGATCATTTTGAGGCTTACTAGTTGACATGTAAGCCACAAAATGCCCACTAGTTCACTAGTAAGATCATTTTGAGGCTTACTAGTTTACATGTAAGCCGCAAAACGCCCACTAGTTCACTGGTAAGATCATTTTGAGGCTTACTAGTGAACATGTAAGGCCATAAATGTGCCCACTAGTTCACTACTAAGATCATTTTGAGGCTTACTAGTTTACATGTAAGCAATAAAACGCCCACTAGTTCACTGGTAAGATCATTATGAGGCTTACTAGTGAACATGTAAGGCCATAAATGTGCCCACTAGTTCACTACTAAGATCATTTTGAGGCCTACTAGTGAACATGTAAGCCACAAAACACTCACTAGTTCACTAGTAAGGTCATTTTGACACTTACTAGTGAACATGTAAGCCACAAAACGCTCACTAGTTCACTAGTAAGATCATTTTGAGGCTTACTAGTGAACATGTAAGGCCATAAATGTGCCCACTAGTTCACTAGTAAGGTCATTTTGAGGCTTAGTAGTTGACATGTAAGCCACAAAATGCCCACTAGTTCACTAGTAAGATCATTGTGAGGCTTACTAGTTGACATGTAAACCGCAAAACGCCCACTAGTTCATTAGTAAGATCATTTTGAGGCTTACTTGTTGACATGTAAGCCGCAAAACGCCCACTAGTTCACACGTAAGATCATTTTGAGGCTTACTAGTTGACATGCAAGCCGCAAAACGCCCACTAGTTCACTAGCAAGATCATTTTGACCCTTACTCGTGAACATGTAAGCCACAAAACGCCCACTAGTTCACTAGTAAGATCATTTTGAGGCTTACTAGTGAACATTTAAGGCCATAAATGTGCCCACTAGTTCACTAGTAAGATCATTTTGAGGCTTACTAGTTGACATGTAAGCCACAAAATGCCCACTAGTTCACTAGTAAAATCATTTTGAGGCTTACTAGTTTACATGTAAGCCGCAAAACGCCCACTAGTTCACTGGTAAGATCATTTTGAGGCTTACTAGTGAACATGTAAGGCCATAAATGTGCTCACTAGTTCACTACTAAGGTCATTTTGACGCTTACTAGTTAACATGTAAGCCACAAAACGCCCACTAGTTCACTAGTAAGATCATTTTGAGGCTTACTTGTTGACATGTAAGCCGCAAAACACCCACTAGTTCACTCGTAAGATCATTTTGAGGCTTACTAGTTGACATGCAAGCCGCAAAACGCCCACTAGTTCACTGGTAAGATCATTTTGAGGCTTACTAGTGAACATGTAAGGCCATAAATGTACCCACTAGTTCACTAGTAAGATCATTTTGAGGCTTACTCGTTGACATGTAAGCCACAAAACGCTCACTAATTCACTAGTAAGGTCATTTTGACGCTTACTAGTGAACATGTAAGCCACAAAACGCCCACTAGTTTATTAGTAAGATCATTTTGAGGCTTACTTGTTGACATGTAAGCCGCAAAACGGCCACTAGTTCACTAGTAAGATCATTTTGACGCTTACTCGTGAACATGTAAGCCACAAAACGCCCACTAGTTCACTGGTAAGATCATTTTGAGGCTTACTGGTGAACATGTAAGGCCATAAATGTGCCCACTAGTTCACTGGTAAGATCATTTTGAGGCTTACTAGTTGACATGTAAGCCGCAAAACGCCCACTAGTTCACTAGTAAGATCATTTTGACGCTTACTAGTGAACATGTAAGGCCATAAATGTGCCCATTAGTTCACTAGTAAGATCATTTTGAGGCTTACTAGTTAACATGTAAGCCACAAAATGCCCACTAGTTCTCTAGTAAGATCATTTTGAGGCTTACTAGTTGACATGTAAACTGCAAAACGCCCACTAGTTCATTAGTAAGATCATTTTGAGGCTTACTTGTTGACATGTAAGCCGCAAAACGCCCACTAGTTCACACGTAAGATCATTTTGAGGCTTACTAGTTGACATGCAAGCCGCAAAACGCCCACTAGTTCACTAGTAAGATCATTTTGACCCTTACTCGTGAACATGTAAGCCACAAAACGCCCACTAGTTCACTAGTAAGATCATTTTGAGGCTTACTAGTGAACATTTAAGGCCATAAATGTGCCCACTAGTTCACTAGTAAGATCATTTTGAGGCTTACTAGTTGACATGTAAGCCACAAAATGCCCACTAGTTCACTAGTAAGATCATTTTGAGGCTTACTAGTTTACATGTAAGCCGCAAAACGCCCACTAGTTCACTGGTAAGATCATTTTGAGGCTTACTAGTGAACATGTAAGGCCATAAATGTGCCCTCTAGTTCACTACTAAGGTCATTTTGACGCTTACTAGTTAACATGTAAGCCACAAAACGCCCACTAGTTCACTAGTAAGATCATTTTGAGGCTTACTTGTTGACATGTAAGCCGCAAAACACCCACTAGTTCACTCGTAAGATCATTTTGAGGCTTACTAGTTGACATGCAAGCCGCAAAACGCCCACTAGTTCACTGGTAAGATCATTTTGACGCTTACTAGTGAACATGTAAGGCCATAAATGTACCCACTAGTTCACTAGTAAGATCATTTTGAGGCTTACTCGTTGACATGTAAGCCACAAAACGCTCACTAATTCACTAGTAAGGTCATTTTGACGCTTACTAGTGAACATGTAAGCCACAAAACGCCCACTAGTTTATTAGTAAGATCATTTTGAGGCTTACTTGTTGACATGTAAGCCGCAAAACGGCCACTAGTTCACTAGTAAGATCATTTTGACGCTTACTCGTGAACATGTAAGCCACAAAACGCCCACTAGTTCACTGGTAAGATCATTTTGAGGCTTACTGGTGAACATGTAAGGCCATAAATGTGCCCACTAGTTCACTGGTAAGATCATTTTGAGGCTTACTAGTTGACATGTAAGCCGCAAAACGCCCACTAGTTCACTAGTAAGATCATTTTGACGCTTACTAGTGAACATGTAAGGCCATAAATGTGCCCATTAGTTCACTAGTAAGATCATTTTGAGGCTTACTAGTTGACATGTAAGCCACAAAATGCCCACTAGTTCTCTAGTAAGATCATTTTGAGGCTTACTAGTGAAGATGTAAGCCACAAAACGCCCACTTGTTCACTAGTAAGAACATTTTGACGCTTACTAGTGAACATGTAAGGCCATAAATGTGCCCACTAGTTAACTAGTAAGATCATTTTGACGCTTACTCGCGAACATGTAAGCCACAAATTGTCACTAGTTCACTAGTAAGGTCATTTTGACGCTTACTAGTTAACATGTAAGCCACAAAACGCCCACTAGTTCACTAGTAAGATCATTTTGAGGCTTACTAGTGAACATGTAAGCCACAAAACGGCCACTAGTTCACTAGTAAAATCATTTTGACGCTTACCCGTGAACATGTAAGCCACAGAACGCCCACTAGTTCACTAGTAAGATCATTTTGAGGCTTACTAGTGAACATGTAAGGCCATAAATGTGCCCATTAGTTCACTGGTAAGATCATTTTGACGCCTACTAGTGAACATGTAAGCCACAAAACACTCACTAGTTCACTAGTAAAGTCATTTTGACACTTACTAGTGAACATGTAAGCCACAAAACGCTCACTAGTTCACTAGTAAGATCATTTTGAGGCTTACTAGTTGACATGTAAACCGCAAAACGACCACTAGTTCATTAGTAAGATCATTTTGAGGCTTACTTGTTGACATCTAAGCCGCAAAACGCCCACTAGTTCACTCGTAAGATCATTTTGAGGCTTACTAGTTGACATGCAAGCCGCAAAACGCCCACTAGTTCACTAGTAAGATCATTTTGAGGCTTACTTGTTGACATGTAAGGCGCAAAAAACACCCACTAGTTCACTCGTAAGATCATTTTGAGGCTTACTAGTTGACATGCAAGCCGCAAAACGCCCACTAGTTCACTAGTAAGATCATTTTGACGCTTACTAGTGAACATGTAAGGCCATAAATGTGCCCACTAGTTCACTAGTAAGATAATTTTGAGGCTTACTCGTTGACATGTAAGCCACAAAACGCTCACTAATTCACTAGTAAGGTCATTTTGACGCTTACTAGTGAACATGTAAGCCACAAAACGCCCACTAGTTTATTAGTAAGATCATTTTGAGGCTTACTTGTTGACATGTAAGCCGCAAAACGGCCACTAGTTCACTAGTAAGATCATTTTGAGGCTTACTGGTGAACATGTAAGGCCATAAATGTGCCCACTAGTTCACTAGTAAGATCATTTTGAGGCTTACTAGTTGACATGTAAGCCGCAAAACGGCCACTAGTTCACTAGTAAGATCATTTTGAGGCTTACTAGTGAACATGTAAGGCCATAAATGTGCCCACTAGTTCACTAGTAAGATCATTTTGAGGCTTACTAGTGAACATGTAAGGCCATAAATGTGCCCTCTAGTTCACTAGTAAGATCATTTTGAGGCTTACTAGTGAACATGTAAGCCACAAAAAGCTCACTAGTTCACTAGTAAGATCATTTTGACGCCTACTAGTGAACATGTAAGCCACAAAACACTCACTAGTTAACTAGTAAGGTCATTTTGACACTTACTAGTGAACATGTAAGCCACAAAACGCCCACTAGTTCACTAGTAAGATCATTTTGAGGCTTACTAGTTGACATGTAAGCCACAAAACGCCCCTTAGCTCACTCGTAAGATCATTTTGAGGCTTACTAGTGAACATCTAAGCCACAAAACGCCCACGAGTTCACTAGTAAGATCATTTTGAGGCTTACTAGTTGATATGTAAGCCACAAAACGCTCACTAGTTCACTAGTAAGATCATTTTGACGCCTACTAGTGAACATGTAAGCCACAAAACACTCACTAGTTAACTAGTAAGGTCATTTTGACACTTACTAGTGAAGATGTAAGCCACAAAACGCCCACTAGTTCACTAGTAAGATCATTTTGAGGCTTACTAGTGAACATGTAAGGCCATAAATGTGCCGACTAGTTCACTAGTAAGATCATTTTGAGGCTAACTAGTTGACATGTAAGCCACAAAACGCCCACTAGTTCACTAGTAAGATCATTTTGAGGCTTACTAGTGAACATGTAAGCCACAAAACGCCCACTAGTTCACTAGTAAGATCATTTTGACGCTTACTAGTGAACATGTAAGCCACAAAACGCTCACTAGTTCACAAGTAAGGTCATTGTGACGCTTACTAGTGAACATGTCAGCCACAAAAGAACCCACTAGTTCACTAGTAAGATCATTTTGAGGCTTACTAGTTGTCATGTAAGCCACAAAACGCCCCTTAGCTCACTAGTAAGGTCATTTTGACGCTTAATCGCGAACATGTAAGCCACAAATTGTCACTAGTTCACTAGTAAGGTCATTTTGACGCTTACTAGTTAACATGTAAGCCACAAAACGCCCACTAGTTCACTAGTAAGATCATTTTGAGGCTTACTAGTGAACATGTAAGCCACAAAACGGCCACTAGTTCACTAGTAAAATCATTTTGACGCTTACCCGTGAACATGTAAGCCACAGAACGCCCACTAGTTCACTAGTAAGATCATTTTGAGGCTTACTAGTGAACATGTAAGGCCATAAATGTGCCCATTAGTTCACTGGTAAGATCATTTTGACGCCTACTAGTGAACATGTAAGCCACAAAACACTCACTAGTTCACTAGTAAGGTCATTTTGACACTTACTAGTGAACATGTAAGCCACAAAACGCTCACTAGTTCACTAGTAAGATCATTTTGAGGCTTACTAGTTGACATGTAAACCGCAAAACGCCCACTAGTTCATTAGTAAGATCATTTTGAGGCTTACTTGTTGACATCTAAGCCGCAAAACGCCCACTAGTTCACTCGTAAGATCATTTTGAGGCTTACTAGTTGACATGCAAGCCGCAAAACGCCCACTAGTTCACTAGTAAGATCATTTTGACCCTTACTCGTGAACATGTAAGCCACAAAACGCCCACTAGTTCACTCGTAAGATCATTTTGAGGCTTACTAGTGAACATTTAAGGCCATAAATGTGCCCACTAGTTCACTAGTAAGATCATTTTGAGGCTTACTAGTTGACATGTAAGCCACAAAATGCCCACTAGTTCACTAGTAAGATCATTTTGAGGCTTACTAGTTTACATGTAAGCCGCAAAACGCCCACTAGTTCACTGGTAAGATCATTTTGAGGCTTACTAGTGAACATGTAAGGCCATAAATGTGCCCACTAGTTCACTACTAAGATCATTTTGAGGCTTACTAGTTTACATGTAAGCAATAAAACGCCCACTAGTTCACTGGTAAGATCATTATGAGGCTTACTAGTGAACATGTAAGGCCATAAATGTGCCCACTAGTTCACTACTAAGATCATTTTGAGGCCTACTAGTGAACATGTAAGCCACAAAACACTCACTAGTTCACTAGTAAGGTCATTTTGACACTTACTAGTGAACATGTAAGCCACAAAACGCTCACTAGTTCACTAGTAAGATCATTTTGAGGCTTACTAGTGAACATGTAAGGCCATAAATGTGCCCACTAGTTCACTAGTAAGGTCATTTTGAGGCTTAGTAGTTGACATGTAAGCCACAAAATGCCCACTAGTTCACTAGTAAGATCATTGTGAGGCTTACTAGTTGACATGTAAACCGCAAAACGCCCACTAGTTCATTAGTAAGATCATTTTGAGGCTTACTTGTTGACATGTAAGCCGCAAAACGCCCACTAGTTCACACGTAAGATCATTTTGAGGCTTACTAGTTGACATGCAAGCCGCAAAACGCCCACTAGTTCACTAGCAAGATCATTTTGACCCTTACTCGTGAACATGTAAGCCACAAAACGCCCACTAGTTCACTAGTAAGATCATTTTGAGGCTTACTAGTGAACATTTAAGGCCATAAATGTGCCCACTAGTTCACTAGTAAGATCATTTTGAGGCTTACTAGTTGACATGTAAGCCACAAAATGCCCACTAGTTCACTAGTAAAATCATTTTGAGGCTTACTAGTTTACATGTAAGCCGCAAAACGCCCACTAGTTCACTGGTAAGATCATTTTGAGGCTTACTAGTGAACATGTAAGGCCATAAATGTGCTCACTAGTTCACTACTAAGGTCATTTTGACGCTTACTAGTTAACATGTAAGCCACAAAACGCCCACTAGTTCACTAGTAAGATCATTTTGAGGCTTACTTGTTGACATGTAAGCCGCAAAACACCCACTAGTTCACTCGTAAGATCATTTTGAGGCTTACTAGTTGACATGCAAGCCGCAAAACGCCCACTAGTTCACTGGTAAGATCATTTTGAGGCTTACTAGTGAACATGTAAGGCCATAAATGTACCCACTAGTTCACTAGTAAGATCATTTTGAGGCTTACTCGTTGACATGTAAGCCACAAAACGCTCACTAATTCACTAGTAAGGTCATTTTGACGCTTACTAGTGAACATGTAAGCCACAAAACGCCCACTAGTTTATTAGTAAGATCATTTTGAGGCTTACTTGTTGACATGTAAGCCGCAAAACGGCCACTAGTTCACTAGTAAGATCATTTTGACGCTTACTCGTGAACATGTAAGCCACAAAACGCCCACTAGTTCACTGGTAAGATCATTTTGAGGCTTACTGGTGAACATGTAAGGCCATAAATGTGCCCACTAGTTCACTGGTAAGATCATTTTGAGGCTTACTAGTTGACATGTAAGCCGCAAAACGCCCACTAGTTCACTAGTAAGATCATTTTGACGCTTACTAGTGAACATGTAAGGCCATAAATGTGCCCATTAGTTCACTAGTAAGATCATTTTGAGGCTTACTAGTTGACATGTAAGCCACAAAATGCCCACTAGTTCTCTAGTAAGATCATTTTGAGGCTTACTAGTGAAGATGTAAGCCACAAAACGCCCACTTGTTCACTAGTAAGAACATTTTGACGCTTACTAGTGAACATGTAAGGCCATAAATGTGCCCACTAGTTAACTAGTAAGATCATTTTGACTCTTAATAGTGAACATGTAAGGCCATAAATGTGCCCACTAGTTCACTAGTAAGATCATTTTGAGGCTTACTAGTTGACATATAAGCCGCAATACGCCCCTTAGCTCACTCGTAAGATCATTTTGAGGCTTGCTAGTTGACATGTAAGCCGCAAAACGCTCACTAGTTCACTAGTAAGGTCATTTTGACGCTTACTCGTGAACATGTAAGCCACAAATTGTCACAAGTTCACTAGTAAGGTCATTTTGACGCTTACTAGTTAACATGTAAGCCGCAAAACGCCCACTAGTTCACTAGTAAGATCATTTTGAGGCTTACTTGTTGACATGTAAGCCGCAAAACACCCACTAGTTCACTCGTAAGATCATTTTGAGGCTTACTAGTTGACATGCAAGCCGCAAAACGCCCACTAGTTCACTAGTAAGATCATTTTGAGGCTTACTCGTTGACATGTAAGCCACAAAACACTCACTAATTCACTAGTAAGGTCATTTTGACGCTTACTAGTGAACATGTAAGCCACAAAACGCCCACTAGATCATTAGTAAGATCATTTTGAGGCTTACTTGTTGACATGTAAGCCGCAAAACGGCCACTAGTTCACTCGTAAGATCATTTTGACGCTTACTCTTGAACATGTAAGCCACAAAACGCCCACTAGTTCACTGGAAAGATTATTTTGAGGCTTACTAGTGAACATGTAAGGCCATAAATGTGCCCACTAGTTCACTAGTAAGATCATTTTGACGCTTACTAGTTGACATGTAAGCCACAAAATCCCCAATAGTTCACTAGTAAGATCATTTCGAGGCTTACTAGTTGACATATAAGCCGCAAAACCCCCACTAGTTCACTGGTAAGATCATTTTGAGGCTTACTAGTGAACATGTAAGCCACAAAACGCCCACTAGTTCACTAGTAAGATCATTTTGAGGCTAACGAGTGAAGTTGTAAGCCACAAAACGCCCACTAGTTCACTAGTAAGATCATTTTGAGGCTTACTAGTGAACATGTAAGCCACAAAACGCCCAGGAGTTCACTAGTAAGATCATTTTGAGGCTTACTAGTTGACATGTAAGCCACAAAACGCTCACTAATTCACTAGTAAGGTCATTTTGACGCTTACTAGTGAACATGTAAGCCACAAAACGCCCACTAGTTCACTAGTAAGATCATTTTGAGGCTTACTAGTGAACATGTCAGGCCATAAATGTGCCCACCTGTTCACTAGTAAGATCATTTTGACTCTTAATAGTGAACATGTAAGGCCATAAATGTGCCCACTAGTTCACTCGTAAGATCATTTTGAGGCTTGCTAGTTGACATGTAAGCCGCAAAACGCTCACTAGTTCACTAGTAAGGTCATTTTGACGCTTACTCGTGAACATGTAAGCCACAAATTGTCACTAGTTCACTAGTAAGATCATTTTGAGGCTTACTCGTTGACATGTAAGCCACAAAACGCTCACTAATTCACTAGTAAGGTCATTTTGACGCTTACTAGTGAACATGTAAGCCACAAAACGCCCACTAGTTCATTAGTAAGATCATTTTGAGGCTTACTTGTTGACATGTAAGCCGCAAAACGGCCACTAGTTCACTAGTAAGATCATTTTGACACTTACTCGTGAACATGTAAGGCACAAAACGCCCACTAGTTCACTGGTAAGATCATTTTGAGGCTTACTAGTGAACATGTAAGGCCATAAATGTGCCCACTAGTTCACTGGTAAGATCATTTTGAGGCTTACTAGTTGACATGTAAGCCACAAAATCCCCACTAGTTCACTAGTAAGATCATTTTGAGGCTTACTAGTTGACATATAAGCCGCAAAACCCCCACTAGTTCACTGGTAAGATCATTTTGAGGCTTACTAGTGAACATGTAAGGTCATAAATGTGCCCACTAGTTCACTAGTAAGATCATTTTGTGGCTTACTAGTTGACATGTAACTCGTTAATGTTACTCGTTAACATGTAAGGCACAAAACGCCCACTAGTTCACTGGTAAGATCATTTTGAGGCTTACTAGTGAACATGTAAGGCCATAAATGTGCCCACTAGTTCACTGGTAAGATCATTTTGAGGCTTACTAGTTGACATGTAAGCCACAAAATCCCCACTAGTTCACTAGTAAGATCATTTTGAGGCTTACTAGTTGACATATAAGCCGCAAAACCCCCACTAGTTCACTGGTAAGATCATTTTGAGGCTTACTAGTGAACATGTAAGGTCATAAATGTGCCCACTAGTTCACTAGTAAGATCATTTTGAGGCTTACTAGTTGACATGTAAGCCACAAAACGCCCACTAGTTCACTAGTAAGATCATTTTGAGGCTAACGAGTGAAGATGTAAGCCACAAAACGCCCACTAGTTCACTAGTAAGATCATTTTGAGGCTTACTAGTGAACATGTAAGCCACAAAACGCTCATTAGTTCACTAGTAAGATCATTTTGAGGCTTACAAGTGAACATGTAAGCCGCAAAACGCCCACTAGTTCACTAGTAAGATCATTTTGAGGCTTACTTGTTGACATGTAAGCCGCAAAACACCCACTAGTTCACTCGTAAGATCATTTTGAGGCTTACTAGTTGACATGCAAGCCGCAAAACGCCCACTAGTTCACTAGTAAGATCATTTTGAGGCTTACTCGTTGACATGTAAGCCACAAAACACTCACTAATTCACTAGTAAGGTCATTTTGACGCTTACTAGTGAACATGTAAGCCACAAAACGCCCACTAGATCATTAGTAAGATCATTTTGAGGCTTACTTGTTGACATGTAAGCCGCAAAACGGCCACTAGTTCACTCGTAAGATCATTTTGACGCTTACTCTTGAACATGTAAGCCACAAAACGCCCACTAGTTCACTGGAAAGATTATTTTGAGGCTTACTAGTGAACATGTAAGGCCATAAATGTGCCCACTAGTTCACTAGTAAGATCATTTTGACGCTTACTAGTTGACATGTAAGCCACAAAATCCCCAATAGTTCACTAGTAAGATCATTTCGAGGCTTACTAGTTGACATATAAGCCGCAAAACCCCCACTAGTTCACTGGTAAGATCATTTTGAGGCTTACTAGTGAACATGTAAGCCACAAAACGCCCACTAGTTCACTAGTAAGATCATTTTGAGGCTAACGAGTGAAGTTGTAAGCCACAAAACGCCCACTAGTTCACTAGTAAGATCATTTTGAGGCTTACTAGTGAACATGTAAGCCACAAAACGCCCAGGAGTTCACTAGTAAGATCATTTTGAGGCTTACTAGTTGACATGTAAGCCACAAAACGCTCACTAATTCACTAGTAAGGTCATTTTGACGCTTACTAGTGAACATGTAAGCCACAAAACGCCCACTAGTTCACTAGTAAGATCATTTTGAGGCTTACTAGTGAACATGTCAGGCCATAAATGTGCCCACCTGTTCACTAGTAAGATCATTTTGACTCTTAATAGTGAACATGTAAGGCCATAAATGTGCCCACTAGTTCACTCGTAAGATCATTTTGAGGCTTGCTAGTTGACATGTAAGCCGCAAAACGCTCACTAGTTCACTAGTAAGGTCATTTTGACGCTTACTCGTGAACATGTAAGCCACAAATTGTCACTAGTTCACTAGTAAGATCATTTTGAGGCTTACTCGTTGACATGTAAGCCACAAAACGCTCACTAATTCACTAGTAAGGTCATTTTGACGCTTACTAGTGAACATGTAAGCCACAAAACGCCCACTAGTTCATTAGTAAGATCATTTTGAGGCTTACTTGTTGACATGTAAGCCGCAAAACGGCCACTAGTTCACTAGTAAGATCATTTTGACACTTACTCGTGAACATGTAAGGCACAAAACGCCCACTAGTTCACTGGTAAGATCATTTTGAGGCTTACTAGTGAACATGTAAGGCCATAAATGTGCCCACTAGTTCACTGGTAAGATCATTTTGAGGCTTACTAGTTGACATGTAAGCCACAAAATCCCCACTAGTTCACTAGTAAGATCATTTTGAGGCTTACTAGTTGACATATAAGCCGCAAAACCCCCACTAGTTCACTGGTAAGATCATTTTGAGGCTTACTAGTGAACATGTAAGGTCATAAATGTGCCCACTAGTTCACTAGTAAGATCATTTTGTGGCTTACTAGTTGACATGTAACTCGTTAATGTTACTCGTTAACATGTAAGGCACAAAACGCCCACTAGTTCACTGGTAAGATCATTTTGAGGCTTACTAGTGAACATGTAAGGCCATAAATGTGCCCACTAGTTCACTGGTAAGATCATTTTGAGGCTTACTAGTTGACATGTAAGCCACAAAATCCCCACTAGTTCACTAGTAAGATCATTTTGAGGCTTACTAGTTGACATATAAGCCGCAAAACCCCCACTAGTTCACTGGTAAGATCATTTTGAGGCTTACTAGTGAACATGTAAGGTCATAAATGTGCCCACTAGTTCACTAGTAAGATCATTTTGAGGCTTACTAGTTGACATGTAAGCCACAAAACGCCCACTAGTTCACTAGTAAGATCATTTTGAGGCTAACGAGTGAAGATGTAAGCCACAAAACGCCCACTAGTTCACTAGTAAGATCATTTTGAGGCTTACTAGTGAACATGTAAGCCACAAAACGCTCATTAGTTCACTAGTAAGATCATTTTGAGGCTTACAAGTGAACATGTAAGGCCATAAATGTGCCCACTAGTTCACAAGTAAGATCATTTTGAGGCTTAGTAGTTGACATGTAAGCCACAAAATGCCCACTAGTTCACTAGTAAGATCATTGTGAGGCTTAGTAGTTGACATGTAAGCCGCAAAACGCCCACTAGCTCACTCGTAAGATCATTTTGAGGCTTACGAGTTGACATGTAAGCCACAAAACGCCCACTAGTTCACTAGTAAGGTCATTTTGACGCTTACTAGTGAACATGTAAGGCCATAAATGTGCCCACTAGTTTACTAGTAAGATCATTTTGACGCTTACTAGTGAACATGTAAGGCCATAAATGTGCCCACTAGTTCACTAGTAAGATCATTTTGAGGCTTACTGGTTGACATGTAAGCCACAAAATGCCCACTAGTTCACTAGTAAGATCATTTTGAGGCTTACTAGTATACATGTAAGCCGCAAAACGCCCACGAGTTCACTGGTAAGATCATTTTGATGCTTACTAGTGAACATGTAAGCCACAAAACGCTCACTAGTTCACTAGTAAGGTCATTTTGACGCTTCTTCGTGAACATGTAAGCCACAAAACACTCACTAGTTAACTAGTAAGGTCATTTTGACACTTACTAGTGAACATGTAATCCACAAAACGCCCACTAGTTCACTAGTAAGATCATTTTGAGGCTTACTAGTGAACATGTAAGGCCATAAATGTGCCCACTAGTTCACTAGTAAGATCATTTTGAGGCTTACTAGTGAACATGTAAGGCCATAAATGTGCCCACTAGTTCACTAGTAAGATCATTTTGAGGCTTACTAGTTGACATATAAGCCGCAATACGCCCCTTAGCTCACTCGTAAGATCATTTTGAGGCTTGCTAGTTGACATGTAAGCCGCAAAACGCTCACTAGTTCACTAGTAAGGTCATTTTGACGCTTACTCGTGAACATGTAAGCCACAAATTGTCACTAGTTCACTAGTAAGGTCATTTTGACGCTTACTAGTTAACATGTAAGCCGCAAAACGCCCACTAGTTCACTAGTAAGATCATTTTGAGGCTTACTTGTTGACATGTAAGCCGCAAAACACCCACTAGTTCACTCGTAAGATCATTTTGAGGCTTACTAGTTGACATGCAAGCCGCAAAACGCCCACTAGTTCACTAGTAAGATCATTTTGAGGCTTACTCGTTGACATGTAAGCCACAAAACACTCACTAATTCACTAGTAAGGTCATTTCGACGCTTACTAGTGAACATGTAAGCCACAAAACGCCCACTAGTTCATTAGTAAGATCATTTTGAGGCTTACTTGTTGACATGTAAGCCGCAAAACGGCCACTAGTTCACTAGTAAGATAATTTTGACGCTTACTCGTGAACATGTAAGCCACAAAACGCCCACTAGTTCACTGTAAAGATCATTTTGAGGCTTACTAGTGAACATGTAAGGCCATAAATGTGCCCACTAGTTCACTAGTAAGATCATTTTGACGCTTACTAGTTGACATGTAAGCCACAAAATCCCCACTAGTTCACTAGTAAGATCATTTTGAGGCTTACTAGTTGACATATAAGCCGCAAAACCCCCACTAGTTCACTGGTAAGATCATTTTGAGGCTTACTAGTGAACATGTAAGCCACAAAACGCCCACTAGTTCACTAGTAAGATCATTTTGAGGCTAACGAGTGAAGATGTAAGCCAAAAAACGCCCACTAGTTCACTAGTAAGATCATTTTGAGGCTTACTAGTGAACATGTAAGCCACAAAACGCCCAGGAGTTCACTAGTAAGATCATTTTGAGGCTTACTAGTTGACATGTAAGCCACAAAACGCTCACTAATTCACTAGTAAGGTCATTTTGACGCTTACTAGTGAACATGTAAGCCACAAAACGCCCACTAGTTCACTAGTAAGATCATTTTGAGGCTTACTAGTGAACATGTCAGGCCATAAATGTGCCCACCTGTTCACTAGTAAGATCATTTTGACTCTTAATAGTGAACATGTAAGGCCATAAATGTGCCCACTAGTTCACTCGTAAGATCATTTTGAGGCTTGCTAGTTGACATGTAAGCCGCAAAACGCTCACTAGTTCACTAGTAAGGTCATTTTGACGCTTACTCGTGAACATGTAAGCCACAAAACGCCCACTAGTTCACTAGTA
The DNA here is from genome assembly GCF_025434085.1 of Hippocampus zosterae. Taxonomy (NCBI): domain Eukaryota; kingdom Metazoa; phylum Chordata; class Actinopteri; order Syngnathiformes; family Syngnathidae; genus Hippocampus; species Hippocampus zosterae. Next base: position 190,882 of record NW_026262959.1, read on the forward strand.
AGATCATTTTGAGGCTTACTAGTGAACATGTAAGGCCATAAATGTGCCCACTAGTTCACTCGTAAGATCATTTTGAGGCTTGCTAGTTGACATGTAAGCCGCAAAACGCTCACTAGTTCACTAGTAAGATCATTTTGAGGCTTACTCGTTGACATGTAAGCCACAAAACGCTCACTAATTCACTAGTAAGGTCATTTTGACGCTTACTAGTGAACATGTAAGCCACAAAACGCCCACTAGTTCATTAGTAAGATCATTTTGAGGCTTACTTGTTGACATGTAAGCCGCAAAACGGCCACTAGTTCACTAGTAAGATCATTTTGACACTTACTCGTTAACATGTAAGGCACAAAACGCCCACTAGTTCACTGGTAAGATCATTTTGAGGCTTACTAGTGAACATGTAAGGCCATAAATGTGCCCACTAGTTCACTGGTAAGATCATTTTGAGGCTTACTAGTTGACATGTAAGCCACAAAATCCCCACTAGTTCACTAGTAAGATCATTTTGAGGCTTACTAGTTGACATATAAGCCGCAAAACCCCCACTAGTTCACTGGTAAGATCATTTTGAGGCTTACTAGTGAACATGTAAGGTCATAAATGTGCCCACTAGTTCACTAGTAAGATCATTTTGAGGCTTACTAGTTGACATGTAAGCCACAAAACGCCCACTAGTTCACTAGTAAGATCATTTTGAGGCTAACGAGTAAAGATGTAAGCCACAAAACGCCCACTAGTTCACTAGTAAGATCATTTTGAGGCTTACTAGTGAACATGTAAGCCACAAAACGCCCACTAGTTCACTGGTAAGATCATTTTTAGGCTTACTAGTGAACATGTAAGCCACTAAACACTCACTAGTTCACCAGTAAGGTCATTTTGACACTTACTAGTGAACATGTAAGCCACAAAACGCTCATTAGTTCACTAGTAAGATCATTTTGAGGCTTACAAGTGAACATGTAAGGCCATAAATGTGCCCACTAGTTCACTAGTAAGATCATTTTGAGGCTTAGTAGTTGACATGTAAGCCACAAAATGCCCACTAGTTCACTAGTAAGATCATTGTGAGGCTTAGTAGTTGACATGTAAGCCGCAAAACGCCCACTAGCTCACTCGTAAGATCATTTTGAGGCTTACGAGTTGACATGTAAGCCACAAAACGCCCACTAGTTCACTAGTAAGGTCATTTTGACGCTTACTAGTGAACATGTAAGGCCATAAATGTGCCCACTAGTTTACTAGTAAGATCATTTTGACGCTTACTAGTGAACATGTAAGGCCATAAATGTGCCCACTAGTTCACTAGTAAGATCATTTTGAGGCTTACTGGTTGACATGTAAGCCACGAAATGCCCACTAGTTCACTAGTAAGATCATTTTGAGGCTTACTAGTTGACATGTAAGCCGCAAAACGCCCACGAGTTCACTGGTAAGATCATTTTGATGCTTACTAGTGAACATGTAAGCCACAAAACGCTCACTAGTTCACTAGTAAGGTCATTTTGACGCTTCCTCGTGAACATGTAAGCCACAAAACACTCACTAGTTAACTAGTAAGGTCATTTTGACACTTACTAGTGAACATGTAATCCACAAAACGCCCACTAGTTCACTAGTAAGATCATTTTGAGGCTTACTAGTGAACATGTAAGGCCATAAATGTGCCCACTAGTTCACTAGTAAGATCATTTTAGGCTTACTAGTTGACATATAAGCCGCAATACGCCCCTTAGCTCACTCGTAAGATCATTTTGAGGCTTGCTAGTTGACATGTAAGCCGCAAAACGCTCACTAGTTCACTAGTAAGGTCATTTTGACGCTTACTCGTGAACATGTAAGCCACAAATTGTCACTAGTTCACCAGTAAGGTCATTTTGACGCTTACTAGTTAACATGTAAGCCGCAAAACGCCCACTAGTTCACTAGTAAGATCATTTTAGGCTTACTTGTTGACATGTAAGCCGCAAAACACCCACTAGTTCACTCGTAAGATCATTTTGAGGCTTACTAGTTGACATGCAAGCCGCAAAACGCCCACTAGTTCACTAGTAAGATCATTTTGAGGCTTACTCGTTGACATGTAAGCCACAAAACACTCACTAATTCACTAGTAAGGTCATTTTGACGCTTACTAGTGAACATGTAAGCCACAAAACGCCCACTAGTTCATTAGTAAGATCATTTTGAGGCTTACTTGTTGACATGTAAGCCGCAAAACGGCCACTAGTTCACTAGTAAGATAATTTTGACGCTTACTCGTGAACATGTAAGCCACAAAACGCCCACTAGTTCACTGTAAAGATCATTTTGAGGCTTACTAGTGAACATGTAAGGCCATAAATGTGCCCACTAGTTCACTAGTAAGATCATTTTGACGCTTACTAGTTGACATGTAAGCCACAAAATCCCCACTAGTTCACTAGTAAGATCATTTTGAGGCTTACTAGTTGACATAAAAGCCGCAAAACCCCCACTAGTTCACTGGTAAGATCATTTTGAGGCTTACTAGTGAACATGTAAGCCACAAAACGCCCACTAGTTCACTAGTAAGATCATTTTGAGGCTAACGAGTGAAGATGTAAGCCAAAAAACGCCCACTAGTTCACTAGTAAGATCATTTTGAGGCTTACTAGTGAACATGTAAGCCACAAAACGCCCAGGAGTTCACTAGTAAGATCATTTTGAGGCTTACTAGTTGACATGTAAGCCACAAAACGCTCACTAATTCACTAGTAAGGTCATTTTGACGCTTACTAGTGAACATGTAAGCCACAAAACGCCCACTAGTTCACTAGTAAGATCATTTTGAGGCTTACTAGTGAACATGTCAGGCCATAAATGTGCCCACCTGTTCACTAGTAAGATCATTTTGACTCTTAATAGTGAACATGTAAGGCCATAAATGTGCCCACTAGTTCACTCGTAAGATCATTTTGAGGCTTGCTAGTTGACATGTAAGCCGCAAAACGCTCACTAGTTCACTAGTAAGGTCATTTTGACGCTTACTCGTGAACATGTAAGCCACAAAACGCCCACTAGTTCACTAGTAAGATCATTTTGAGGCTTACTAGTGAACATGTAAGGCCATAAATGTGCCCACTAGTTCACTCGTAAGATCATTTTGAGGCTTGCTAGTTGACATGTAAGCCGCAAAACGCTCACTAGTTCACTAGTAAGATCATTTTGAGGCTTACTCGTTGACATGTAAGCCACAAAACGCTCACTAATTCACTAGTAAGGTCATTTTGACGCTTACTAGTGAACATGTAAGCCACAAAACGCCCACTAGTTCATTAGTAAGATCATTTTGAGGCTTACTTGTTGACATGTAAGCCGCAAAACGGCCACTAGTTCACTAGTAAGATCATTTTGACACTTACTCGTTAACATGTAAGGCACAAAACGCCCACTAGTTCACTGGTAAGATCATTTTGAGGCTTACTAGTGAACATGTAAGGCCATAAATGTGCCCACTAGTTCACTGGTAAGATCATTTTGAGGCTTACTAGTTGACATGTAAGCCACAAAATCCCCACTAGTTCACTAGTAAGATCATTTTGAGGCTTACTAGTTGACATATAAGCCGCAAAACCCCCACTAGTTCACTGGTAAGATCATTTTGAGGCTTACTAGTGAACATGTAAGGTCATAAATGTGCCCACTAGTTCACTAGTAAGATCATTTTGAGGCTTACTAGTTGACATGTAAGCCACAAAACGCCCACTAGTTCACTAGTAAGATCATTTTGAGGCTAACGAGTGAAGATGTAAGCCACAAAACGCCCACTAGTTCACTAGTAAGATCATTTTGAGGCTTACTAGTGAACATGTAAGCCACAAAACGCCCACTAGTTCACTGGTAAGATCATTTTTAGGCTTACTAGTGAACATGTAAGCCACAAAACACTCACTAGTTCACCAGTAAGGTCATTTTGACACTTACTAGTGAACATGTAAGCCACAAAACGCTCAATAGTTCACTAGTAAGATCATTTTGAGGCTTACAAGTGAACATGTAAGGCCATAAATGTGCCCACTAGTTCACTAGTAAGATCATTTTGAGGCTTAGTAGTTGACATGTAAGCCACAAAATGCCCACTAGTTCACTAGTAAGATCATTGTGAGGCTTAGTAGTTGACATGTAAGCCGCAAAACGCCCACTAGCTCACTCGTAAGATCATTTTGAGGCTTACGAGTTGACATGTAAGCCACAAAACGCCCACTAGTTCACTAGTAAGGTCATTTTGACGCTTACTAGTGAACATGTAAGGCCATAAATGTGCCCACTAGTTTACTAGTAAGATCATTTTGACGCTTACTAGTGAACATGTAAGGCCATAAATGTGCCCACTAGTTCACTAGTAAGATCATTTTGAGGCTTACTGGTTGACATGTAAGAGGCAAAACGCCCACGAGTTCACTGGTAAGATCATTTTGATGCTTACTAGTGAACATGTAAGCCACAAAACGCTCACTAGTTCACTAGTAAGGTCATTTTGACGCTTCTTCGTGAACATGTAAGCCACAAAACACTCACTAGTTAACTAGTAAGGTCATTTTGACACTTACTAGTGAACATGTAATCCACAAAACGCCCACTAGTTCACTAGTAAGATCATTTTGAGGCTTACTAGTGAACATGTAAGGCCATAAATGTGCCCACTAGTTCACTAGTAAGATCATTTTGAGGCTTACTAGTGAACATGTAAGGCCATAAATGTGCCCACTAGTTCACTAGTAAGATCATTTTGAGGCTTACTAGTTGACATATAAGCCGCAATACGCCCCTTAGCTCACTCGTAAGATCATTTTGAGGCTTGCTAGTTGACATGTAAGCCGCAAAACGCTCACTAGTTCACTAGTAAGGTCATTTTGACGCTTACTCGTGAACATGTAAGCCACAAATTGTCACTAGTTCACTAGTAAGGTCATTTTGACGCTTACTAGTTAACATGTAAGCCGCAAAACGCCCACTAGTTCACTAGTAAGATCATTTTGAGGCTTACTTGTTGACATGTAAGCCGCAAAACACCCACTAGTTCACTCGTAAGATCATTTTGAGGCTTACTAGTTGACATGCAAGCCGCAAAACGCCAACTAGTTCACTAGTAAGATCATTTTGAGGCTTACTCGTTGACATGTAAGCCACAAAACACTCACTAATTCACTAGTAAGGTCATTTTGACGCTTACTAGTGAACATGTAAGCCACAAAACGCCCACTAGTTCATTAGTAAGATCATTTTGAGGCTTACTTGTTGACATGTAAGCCGCAAAACGGCCACTAGTTCACTAGTAAGATCATTTTGACGCTTACTCGTGAACATGTAAGCCACAAAACGCCCACTAGTTCACTGTAAAGATCATTTTGAGGCTTACTAGTGAACATGTAAGGCCATAAATGTGCCCACTAGTTCACTAGTAAGATCATTTTGACGCTTACTAGTTGACATGTAAGCCACAAAATCCCCACTAGTTCACTAGTAAGATCATTTTGAGGCTTACTAGTTGACATATAAGCCGCAAAACCCCCACTAGTTCACTGGTAAGATCATTTTGAGGCTTACTAGTGAACATGTAAGCCACAAAACGCCCACTAGTTCACTAGTAAGATCATTTTGAGGCTAACGAGTGAAGATGTAAGCCACAAAACGCCCACTAGTTCACTAGTAAGATCATTTTGAGGCTTACTAGTGAACATGTAAGCCACAAAACGCCCAGGAGTTCACTAGTAAGATCATTTTGAGGCTTACTAGTTGACATGTAAGCCACAAAACGCTCACTAATTCACTAGTAAGGTCATTTTGACGCTTACTAGTGAACATGTAAGCCACAAAACGCCCACTAGTTCACTAGTAAGATCATTTTGAGGCTTACTAGTGAACATGTCAGGCCATAAATGTGCCCACCTGTTCACTAGTAAGATCATTTTGACTCTTAATAGTGAACATGTAAGGCCATAAATGTGCCCACTAGTTCACTCGTAAGATCATTTTGAGGCTTGCTAGTTGACATGTCAGCCGCAAAACGCTCACTAGTTCACTAGTAAGGTCATTTTGACGCTTAATCGTGAACATGTAAGCCACAAATTGTCACTAATTCACTAGTAAGATCATTTTGAGGCTTACTCGTTGACATGTAAGCCACAAAACGCTCACTAATTCACTAGTAAGGTCATTTTGACGCTTACTAGTGAACATGTAAGCCACAAAACGGCCACTAGTTCACTAGTAAGGTCATTTTGACACTTACTCGTGAACATGTAAGCCACAAAACACCCACTAGTTCACTGGTAAGATCATTTTGAGGCTTACTAGTGAACATGTAAGGCCATAAATGTGCCCACTAGTTCACTGGTAAGATCATTTTGAGGCTTACTAGTTGACATGTAAGCCACAAAATCCCCACTAGTTCACTAGTAAGATCATTTTGAGGCTTACTAGTTGACATATAAGCCGCAAAACCCCCACTAGTTCACTGGTAAGATCATTTTGAGGCTTACTAGTGAACATGTAAGGTCATAAATGTGCCCACTAGTTCACTAGTAAGATCATTTTGAGGCTTACTAGTTGACATGTAAGCCACAAAACGCCCACTAGTTCACTAGTAAGATCATTTTGAGGCTAACGAGTGAAGATGTAAGCCACAAAACGCCCACTAGTTCACTAGTAAGATCATTTTGAGGCTTACTAGTGAACATGTAAGCCACAAAACGCCCACTAGTTCACTGGTAAGATCATTTTTAGGCTTACTAGTGAACATGTAAGCCACAAAACACTCACTAGTTCACCAGTAAGGTCATTTTGAGGCTTAGTAGTTGACATGTAAGCCGCAAAACGCCCACTAGCTCACTCGTAAGATCATTTTGAGGCTTACGAGTTGACATGTAAGCCACAAAACGCCCACTAGTTCACTAGTAAGGTCATTTTGACGCTTACTAGTGAACATGTAAGGCCATAAATGTGCCCACTAGTTTACTAGTAAGATCATTTTGACGCTTACTAGTGAACATGTAAGGCCATAAATGTGCCCACTAGTTCACTAGTAAGATCATTTTGAGGCTTACTGGTTGACATGTAAGCCACAAAATGCCCACTAGTTCACTAGTAAGATCATTTTGAGGCTTACTAGTTGACATGTAAGCCACAAAACACTCACTAGTTAACTAGTAAGGTCATTTTGACACTTACTAGTGAACATGTAATCCACAAAACGCCCACTAGTTCACTAGTAAGATCATTTTGAGGCTTACTAGTGAACATGTAAGGCCATAAATGTGCCCACTAGTTCACTAGTAAGATCATTTTGAGGCTTACTAGTGAACATGTAAGGCCATAAATGTGCCCACTAGTTCACTAGTAAGATCATTTTGAGGCTTACTAGTGAACATGTAAGCCACAAAACGCTCACTAGTTCACTAGTAAGATCATTTTGACGCCTACCAGTGAACATGTAAGCCACAAAACACTCACTAGTTAACTAGAAAGGTCATTTTGACACTTACTAGTGAACATGTAAGCCACAAAACGCCCACTAGTTCACTTCTAAGTTCATTTTGAGGCTTACTAGTTGACATGTAAGCCACAAAACGCCCCTTAGCTCACTCGTAAGATCATTTTGAGGCTTACTAGTGAACATGTAAGCCAACAAACGCCCACGAGTTCACTAGTAAGATCATTTTGAGGCTTACTAGTGAACATGTAAGGCCATAAATGTGCCCACTAGTTCACTAGTAAGATCATTTTGAGGCTTACTAGTTGACATGTAAGCCACAAAATGCCCACTAGTTCACTAGTAAGATCATTTTGACGCTTACTAGTGAACATGTAAGGCCATAAATGTGCCCAATAGTTCACTAGTAAGATCATTTTGAGGCTCACTAGTGAACATATAAGCCACAAAACAACCACTAGTTCACTAGTAAGATCATTTTGAGGCTTACTAGTTGACATGTAAGCCACAAAACGCTCACTAATTCACTAGTAAGGTCATTTTGACGCTTACTAGTGAACATGTAAGCCACAAAACACCCACTAGTTCATTAGTAAGATCATTTTGAGGCTTACTTGTTGACATGTAAGCCGCAAAACGCTCACTAGTTCACTAGTAAGGTCATTTTGACGCTTAATCGTGAACATGTAAGCCACAAATTGTCACTAATTCACTAGTAAGATCATTTTGAGGCTTACTCGTTGACATGTAAGCCACAAAACGCTCACTAATTCACTAGTAAGGTCATTTTGACGCTTACTAGTGAACATGTAAGCCACAAAACGGCCACTAGTTCACTAGTAAGGTCATTTTGACACTTACTCGTGAACATGTAAGCCACAAAACACCCACTAGTTCACTGGTAAGATCATTTTGAGGCTTACTAGTGAACATGTAAGGCCATAAATGTGCCCACTAGTTCACTGGTAAGATCATTTTGAGGCTTACTAGTTGACATGTAAGCCACAAAATCCCCACTAGTTCACTAGTAAGATCATTTTGAGGCTTACTAGTTGACATATAAGCCGCAAAACCCCCACTAGTTCACTGGTAAGATCATTTTGAGGCTTACTAGTGAACATGTAAGGTCATAAATGTGCCCACTAGTTCACTAGTAAGATCATTTTGAGGCTTACTAGTTGACATGTAAGCCACAAAACGCCCACTAGTTCACTAGTAAGATCATTTTGAGGCTAACGAGTGAAGATGTAAGCCACAAAACGCCCACTAGTTCACTAGTAAGATCATTTTGAGGCTTACTAGTGAACATGTAAGCCACAAAACGCCCACTAGTTCACTGGTAAGATCATTTTTAGGCTTACTAGTGAACATGTAAGCCACAAAACACTCACTAGTTCACCAGTAAGGTCATTTTGAGGCTTAGTAGTTGACATGTTTTTTTTTTTTTTTTTTTTTTTTTTTTTTTTTTTTTTTTTTTTTTCTCTTTTAACTATTTCCAATTTTCCTTTTATAATTTTGTTTGACCTTTGTCAACCTGTTATTGCGTGTACTATATATGCTCAATAAAATAAAACAAACAAACAAACAAACAAACAAACAAACATGTAAGCCGCAAAACGCCCACTAGCTCACTCGTAAGATCATTTTGAGGCTTACGAGTTGACATGTAAGCCACAAAACGCCCACTAGTTCACTAGTAAGGTCATTTTGACGCTTACTAGTGAACATGTAAGGCCATAAATGTGCCCACTAGTTTACTAGTAAGATCATTTTGACGCTTACTAGTGAACATGTAAGGCCATAAATGTGCCCACTAGTTCACTAGTAAGATCATTTTGAGGCTTACTGGTTGACATGTAAGCCACAAAATGCCCACTAGTTCACTAGTAAGATCATTTTGAGGCTTACTAGTTGACATGTAAGCCACAAAACACTCACTAGTTAACTAGTAAGGTCATTTTGACACTTACTAGTGAACATGTAATCCACAAAACGCCCACTAGTTCACTAGTAAGATCATTTTGAGGCTTACTAGTGAACATGTAAGGCCATAAATGTGCCCACTAGTTCACTAGTAAGATCATTTTGAGGCTTACTAGTGAACATGTAAGGCCATAAATGTGCCCACTAGTTCACTAGTAAGATCATTTTGAGGCTTACTAGTGAACATGTAAGCCACAAAACGCTCACTAGTTCACTAGTAAGATCATTTTGACGCCTACCAGTGAACATGTAAGCCACAAAACACTCACTAGTTAACTAGAAAGGTCATTTTGACACTTACTAGTGAACATGTAAGCCACAAAACGCCCACTAGTTCACTTCTAAGTTCATTTTGAGGCTTACTAGTTGACATGTAAGCCACAAAACGCCCCTTAGCTCACTCGTAAGATCATTTTGAGGCTTACTAGTGAACATGTAAGCCAACAAACGCCCACGAGTTCACTAGTAAGATCATTTTGAGGCTTACTAGTGAACATGTAAGGCCATAAATGTGCCCACTAGTTCACTAGTAAGATCATTTTGAGGCTTACTAGTTGACATGTAAGCCACAAAATGCCCACTAGTTCACTAGTAAGATCATTTTGACGCTTACTAGTGAACATGTAAGGCCATAAATGTGCCCAATAGTTCACTAGTAAGATCATTTTGAGGCTCACTAGTGAACATATAAGCCACAAAACAACCACTAGTTCACTAGTAAGATCATTTTGAGGCTTACTAGTTGACATGTAAGCCACAAAACGCTCACTAATTCACTAGTAAGGTCATTTTGACGCTAACTAGTGAACATGTAAGCCACAAAACACCCACTAGTTCATTAGTAAGATCATTTTGAGGCTTACTTGTTGACATGTAAGCCGCAAAACGCTCACTAGTTCACTAGTAAGGTCATTTTGACGCTTAATCGTGAACATGTAAGCCACAAATTGTCACTAGTTCACTAGTAAGATCATTTTGAGGCTTACTCGTTGACATGTAAGCCACAAAACGCTCACTAATTCACTAGTAAGGTCATTTTGACGCTTACTAGTGAACATGTAAGCCACAAAACGCCCACTAGTTCATTAGTAAGATCATTTTGAGGCTTACTTGTTGACATGTAAGCCGCAAAACGGCCACTAGTTCACTAGTAAGGTCATTTTGACACTTACTCGTGAACATGTAAGCCACAAAACACCCACTAGTTCACTGGTAAGATCATTTTGAGGCTTACTAGTGAACATGTAAGGCCATAAATGTGCCCACTAGTTCACTGGTAAGATCATTTTGAGGCTTACTAGTTGACATGTAAGCCACAAAATCCCCACTAGTTCACTAGTAAGATCATTTTGAGGCTTACTAGTTGACATATAAGCCGCAAAACCCCCACTAGTTCACTGGTAAGATCATTTTGAGGCTTACTAGTGAACATGTAAGGTCATAAATGTGCCCACTAGTTCACTAGTAAGATCATTTTGAGGCTTACTAGTTGACATGCAAGCCACAAAACGCCCACTAGTTCACTAGTAAGATCATTTTGAGGCTAACGAGTGAAGATGTAAGCCACAAAACGCCCACTAGTTCACTAGTAAGATCATTTTGAGGCTTACTAGTGAACATGTAAGCCACAAAACGCCCACTAGTTCACTGGTAAGATCATTTTTAGGCTTACTAGTGAACATGTAAGCCACAAAACACTCACTAGTTCACCAGTAAGGTCATTTTGAGGCTTAGTAGTTGACATGTAAGCCGCAAAACGCCCACTAGCTCACTCGTAAGATCATTTTGAGGCTTACGAGTTGACATGTAAGCCACAAAACGCCCACTAGTTCACTAGTAAGGTCATTTTGACGCTTACTAGTGAACATGTAAGGCCATAAATGTGCCCACTAGTTTACTAGTAAGATCATTTTGACGCTTACTAGTGAACATGTAAGGCCATAAATGTGCCCACTAGTTCACTAGTAAGATCATTTTGAGGCTTACTGGTTGACATGTAAGCCACAAAATGCCCACTAGTTCACTAGTAAGATCATTTTGAGGCTTACTAGTTGACATGTAAGCCGCAAAACGCCCACGAGTTCACTGGTAAGATCATTTTGATGCTTACTAGTGAACATGTAATCCACAAAACGCCCACTAGTTCACTAGTAAGATCATTTTGAGGCTTACTAGTGAACATGTAAGGCCATAAATGTGCCCACTAGTTCACTAGTAAGATCATTTTGAGGCTTACTAGTGAACATGTAAGGCCATAAATGTGCCCACTAGTTCACTAGTAAGATCATTTTGAGGCTTACTAGTGAACATGTAAGCCACAAAACGCTCACTAGTTCACTAGTAAGGTCATTTTGACGCTTCCTCGTGAACATGTAAGCCACAAAACACTCACTAGTTAACTAGTAAGGTCATTTTGACAATTACTAGTGAACATGTAATCCACAAAACGCCCACTAGTTCACTAGTAAGATCATTTTGAGGCTTACTAGTGAACATGTAAGGCCATAAATGTGCCCACTAGTTCACTAGTAAGATCATTTTGAGGCTTACTAGTGAACATGTAAGGCCATAAATGTGCCCACTAGTTCACTAGTAAGATCATTTTGAGGCTTACTAGTGAACATGTAAGCCACAAAACGCTCACTAGTTCACTAGTAAGATCATTTTGACGCCTACCAGTGAACATGTAAGCCACAAAACACTCACTAGTTAACTAGAAAGGTCATTTTGACACTTACTAGTGAACATGTAAGCCACAAAACGCCCACTAGTTCACTTCTAAGTTCATTTTGAGGCTTACTAGTTGACATGTAAGCCACAAAACGCCCCTTAGCTCACTCGTAAGATCATTTTGAGGCTTACTAGTGAACATGTAAGCCAACAAACGCCCACGAGTTCACTAGTAAGATCATTTTGAGGCTTACTAGTGAACATGTAAGGCCATAAATGTGCCCACTAGTTCACTAGTAAGATCATTTTGAGGCTTACTAGTTGACATGTAAGCCACAAAATGCCCACTAGTTCACTAGTAAGATCATTTTGACGCTTACTAGTGAACATGTAAGGCCATAAATGTGCCCACTAGTTCACTAGTAAGATCATTTTGAGGCTCACTAGTGAACATATAAGCCACAAAACAACCACTAGTTCACTAGTAAGATCATTTTGAGGCTTACTAGTTGACATGTAAGCCACAAAACGCTCACTAATTCACTAGTAAGGTCATTTTGACGCTTACTAGTGAACATGTAAGCCACAAAACACCCACTAGTTCATTAGTAAGATCATTTTGAGGCTTACTTGTTGACATGTAAGCCGCAAAACGCCCACTAGTTCACTCGTAAGATCATTTTGAGGCTTACTAGTTGACAAGCAAGCCGCAAAACGCCCACTAGTTCACTAGTAAGATCATTTTGACGCTTACTCGTGAACATGTAAGCCACAAAACGCCCACAAGTTCACTAGTAAGATCATTTTGAGGCTTACAAGTGAACATGTAAGGCCATAAATGTGCCCAGGAGTTCACTAGTAAGATCATTTTGAGGCTTACTAGTTGACATGTAAGCCACAAAATGCACACTAGTTCACTAGTAAGATCATTTCTAGGCTTACTAGTGAACATGTAAGGCCATAAATGTGCCCACTAGTTCACTAGTAAGATCATTTTGAGGCTTACTAGTGAACATGTAAGGCCATAAATGTGCCCACTAGTTCACTAGTAAGATCATTTTGAGGCTTACTAGTGAACATGTAAGCCACAAAACGCTCACTAGTTCACTAGTAAGATCATTTTGACGCCTACTAGTGAACATGTAAGCCACAAAACACTCACTAGTTAACTAGTAAGGTCATTTTGACACTTACTAGTGAACATGTAAGCCACAAAACGCCCACTAGTTCACTAGTAAGATCATTTTGAGGCTTACTAGTTGACACTTTAAGCCACAAAACGCCCCTTAGCTCACTCGTAAGATCATTTTGAGGCTTACTAGTGAACATGTAAGCCACAAAACGCTCACTAGTTCACTAGTAAGGTCATTTTGACGCTTACTCGTGAACATGTAAGCCACAAATTGTCACTAGTTCACTAGTAAGGTCATTGTGACGCTTACTAGTGAACATGTCAGCCACAAAAGAACCCAATAGTTCACTAGTAAGATCATTTTGAGGCTTACTTGTTGACATGTAAGCCGCAAAACGACCATATTCACTCGTAAGATCATTTTGAGGCTTACTCGTGAACATGTAAGCCACAAAACCCCCACTAGTTCACTAGTAAGATCATTTTGAGGCTTACTAGTGAACATTTAAGGCCATAAATGTGCCCACTAGTTCACTAGTAAGATCATTTTGAGGCTTACTAGTTGACATGTAAGCCACAAAATGCCCACTAGTTCACTAGTAAGATCATTTTGAGGCTTGCTAGTTGACATGTAAGCCGCAAAACGCCCACTAGTTCACTGGTAAGATCATTTTGAGGCCTACTAGTGAACATGTAAGCTCATAAATGTGCCCACTAGTTCACTAGTAAGATCATTTTGAGGCTTGCTATTTGACATGTAAGCCACAAAACGCCCACTAGTTCACTAGTAAGATCATTGTGAGGCTTACTAGTGAACATGTAAGCCACAAAACGCTCACTACTTCACAAGTAAGGTCATTGTGACGCTTACTAGTGAAAATGTAAGCCACAAAAGAACCCACTAGTTCACTATTAAGATCATTTTGAGGCTTACTAGTTGACATGTAAGCCGCAAAACGCCCACTAGCTCACTCGTAAGATCATTTTGAGGCTTACTAGTTGACATGTAAGCCGCAAAACGCCCACTAGTTCACGATGAAGATCATTTTCATGCTTACTATTGAACATGTAAGGCCATAAACGTGCCCACTAGTTCACTAGTAAGATCATTTTGACGCTTACTAGTGAACATGTAAGGCCATAAATGTGCCCATTAGTTCACTAGTAAGATAATTTTGAGGCTTACTAGTTGACATGTAAGCCACAAAATGCCCACTAGTTCTCTAGTAAGATCATTTTGAGGCGTACTAGTGAAGATGTAAGCCACAAAACGCCCACTTCTTCACTAGTAAGATCATTTTGACGCTTACTAGTGAACATGTAAGGCCATAAATGTGCTCACTAGTTCACTAGTAAGATCATTTTGACTCTTAATAGTGAACATGTAAGGCCATAAATGTGCCCACTAGTTCACTAGTAAGATCATTTTGAGGCTTACTAGTGAACATGTAAGCCACAAAACGCTCACTAGTTCACTAGTAAGATCATTTTGACGCCTACCAGTGAACATGTAAGCCACAAAACACTCACTAGTTAACTAGTAAGGTCATTTTGACACTTACTAGTGAACATGTAAGCCACAAAACGCCCACTAGTTCACTTCTAAGATCATTTTGAGGCTTACTAGTTGACATGTAAGCCACAAAACGCCCCTTAGCTCACTCGTAAGATCATTTTGAGGCTTACTAGTGAACATGTAAGGCCATAAATGTGCCCACTAGTTCACTAGTAAGATCATTTTGACGCTTACTAGTGAACATGTAAGGCCATAAATGTGCCCACTAGTTCACTAGTAAGATCATTTTGAGGCTTACTAGTGAACATATAAGCCACAAAACAACCACTAGTTCACTAGTAAGATCATTTTGAGGCTTACTAGTTGACATGTAAGCCACAAAACGCTCACTAATTCACTAGTAAGGTCATGTTGACGCTTACTAGTGAACATGTAAGCCACAAAACACCCACCAGTTCATTAGTAAGATCATTTTGAGGCTTACTTTTTGACATGTAAGCCGCAAAACGCCCACTAGTTCACTCGTAAGATCATTTTGAGGCTTACTAGTTGACATGCAAGCCGCAAAACGCCCACTAGTTCACTAGTACGATCATTTTGACGCTTACTCGTGAACATGTAAGCCACAAAACGCCCACTAGTTCACTAGTAAGATCATTTTGAGGCTTACTAGTTGACATGTAAGCCACAAAATGCCCACTAGTTCACTAGTAAGATCATTTTGGGGCTTACTAGTTGACATGTAAGCCACAAAATGCCCACTAGTTCACTAGTAAGATCATTTTGAGGCTTACTAGTGAACATGTAATGCCATAAATGTGCCCACTAGTTCACTAGTAAGATCATTTTGAGGCTTACTAGTGAACATGTAAGCCACAAAACGCTCACTAGTTCACTAGTAAGATCATTTTGACGCCTACTAGTGAACATGTAAGCCACAAAACACTCAGTAGTTAACTAGTAAGGTCATTTTGACACTTACTAGTGAAGATGTAAGCCACAAAACACTCACTAGTTAACTAGTAAGGTCATTTTGACACTTACTAGTGAAAATGTAATCCACAAAACGCCCACTAGTTCACTAGTAAGATCATTTTGAGGCTTACTAGTGAACATGTAAGGCCATAAATGTGCCCACTAGTTCACTAGTAAGATCATTTTGAGGCTTACTAGTGAACATGTAAGGCCATAAATGTGCCCACTAGTTCACTAGTAAGATCATTTTGAGGCTTACTAGTGAACATGTAAGCCACAAAACGCTCACTAGTTCACTAGTAAGATCATTTTGACGCCTACCAGTGAACATGTAAGCCACAAAACACTCACTAGTTAACTAGAAAGGTCATTTTGACACTTACTAGTGAACATGTAAGCCACAAAACGCCCACTAGTTCACTTCTAAGTTCATTTTGAGGCTTACTAGTTGACATGTAAGCCACAAAACGCCCCTTAGCTCACTCGTAAGATCATTTTGAGGCTTACTAGTGAACATGTAAGCCACAAAACGCCCACGAGTTCACTAGTAAGATCATTTTGAGGCTTACTAGTGAACATGTAAGGCCATAAATGTGCCTACTAGTTCACTAGTAAGATCATTTCGAGGCTTACTAGTTGACATGTAAGCCACAAAATGCCCACTAGTTCACTAGTAAGATCATTTTGACGCTTACTAGTGAACATGTAAGGCCATAAATGTGCCCACTAGTTCACTAGTAAGATCATTTTGAGGCTTACTAGTGAACATATAAGCCACAAACAACCACTAGTTCACTAGTAAGATCATTTTGAGGCTTACTAGTTGACATGTAAGCCACAAAACGCTCACTAATTCACTAGTAAGGTCATTTTGACGCTTACTAGTGAACATGTAAGCCACAAAACACCCACTAGTTCATTACTAAGATCATTTTGAGGCTTACTTGTTGACATGTAAGCCGCAAAACGCCCACTAGTTCACTCGTAAGATCATTTTGAGGCTTACTAGTTGACATGCAAGCCGCAAAACGCCCACTAGTTCACTAGTAAGATCATTTTGACGCTTACTCGTGAACATGTAAGCCACAAAACGCCCACTAGTTCACTAGTAAGATCATTTTGAGGCTTACAAGTGAACATGTAAGGCCATAAATGTGCCCACTAGTTCACTAGTAAGATCATTTTGAGGCTTACTAGTTGACATGTAAGCCACAAAATGCCCACTAGTTCACTAGTAAGATCATTTTGAGGCTTACTAGTGAACATGTAAGGCCATAAATGTGCCCACTAGTTCACTAGTAAGATCATTTTGAGGCTTACTAGTGAACATGTAAGGCCATAAATGTGCCCACTAGTTCACTAGTAAGATCATTTTGAGGCTTACTAGTGAACATGTAAGCCACAAAACGCTCACTAGTTCACTAGTAAGATCATTTTGACGCCTACTAGTGAACATGTAAGCCACAAACACTCACTAGTTAACTAGTAAGGTCATTTTGACACTTACTAGTGAACATGTAAGCCACAAAACGCCCACTAGTTCACTAGTAAGATCATTTTGAGGCTTACTAGTTGACATGTAAGCCACAAAACGCCCCTTAGCTCACTCGTAAGATCATTTTGAGGCTTACTAGTGAACATGTAAGCCACAAAACGCCCACGAGTTCACTAGTAAGATCATTTTGAGGCTTAATAGTGAACATGTAAGGCCATGAATGTGCCCAGTAGTTCACTAGTAAGATCATTTTGAGGCTTACTAGTTGATATGTAAGCCACAAAATGCCCACTAGTTCACTAGTAAGATCATTTTGACGCTTACTAGTGAACATGTAAGGCCATAAATGTGCCCACTAGTTCACTAGTAAGATCATTTTGAGGCTTACTAGTGAACATGTAAGCCACAAAACAACCACTAGTTCACTAGTAAGATCATTTTGAGGCTTACTAGTTGACATGTAAGCCACAAAACGCTCACTAATTCACTAGTAAGGTCATTTTGACGCTTACTAGTGAACATGTAAGCCACAAAACACCCACTAGTTCATTAGTAAGATCATTTTGAGGCTTACTTGTTGACATGTAAGCCGCAAAACGCCCACTAGTTCACTCGTAAGATCATTTTGAGGCTTACTAGTTGACATGCAAGCCGCAAAACGCCCACTAGTTCACTAGTAAGATCATTTTGACGCTTACTCATGAACATGTAAGCCACAAAACGCCCACTAGTTCACTAGTAAGATCATTTTGAGGCTTACTAGTTGACATGTAAGCCACAAAACGCCCACTAGTTCACTAGTAAGATCATTTTGAGGGTAACGAGTGAAGATGTAAGCCACAAAACGGCCACTAGTTCACTAGTAAGATCATTTTGAGTCTTACTAGTGAACATGTAAGCCACAAAACGCCCACTAGTTAACTAGTAAGATCATTTTGAGGCTTACTAGTTGACATGTAAGCCACAAAACGCCCCTTAGCTCACTCGTAAGATCATTTTGAGGCTTACTAGTGAACATGTAAGCCACAAAACGCTCACTAGTTCACTAGTAAGGTCATTTTGACGCTTACTCGTGAACATGTAAGCCACAAATTGTCACTAGTTCACTAGTAAGGTCATTTTGACGCTTACTAGTGAACATGTCAGCCACAAAACACTCACTAGTTCACTAGTAAGGTCATTTTGACACTTACTAGTGAACATGTAAGCCACAAAACGCTCACTAGTTCACTAGTAAGGTCATTGTGACGCTTACTAGTGAACATGTCAGCCACAAAAGAACCCAATAGTTCACTAGTAAGATCATTTTGAGGCTTACTTGTTGACATGTAAGCCGCAAAACGCCCACTAGTTCACTCGTAAGATCATTTTGAGGCTTACTCGTGAACATGTAAGCCACAAAACCCCCACTAGTTCACTAGTAAGATCATTTTGAGGCTTACTAGTGAACATTTAAGGCCATAAATGTGCCCACTAGTTCACTAGTAAGATCATTTTGAGGCTTACTAGTTGACATGTAAGCCACAAAATGCCCACTAGTTCACTAGTAAGATCATTTTGAGGCTTGCTAGTTGACATGTAAGCCGCAAAACGCCCACTAGTTCACTGGTAAGATCATTTTGAGGCCTACTAGTGAACATGTAAGCTCATAAATGTGCCCACTAGTTCACTAGTAAGATCATTTTGAGGCTTGCTATTTGACATGTAAGCCACAAAACGCCCACTAGTTCACTAGTAAGATCATTGTGAGGCTTACTAGTGAACATGTAAGCCACAAAACGCTCACTACTTCACAAGTAAGGTCATTGTGACGCTTACTAGTGAAAATGTAAGCCACAAAAGAACCCACTAGTTCACTATTAAGATCATTTTGAGGCTTACTAGTTGACATGTAAGCCACAAAACGCCCACTAGTTCACTAGTAAGATCATTTTGAGGGTAACGAGTGAAGATGTAAGCCACAAAACGCCCACTAGTTCACTAGTAAGATCATTTTGAGTCTTACTAGTGAACATGTAAGCCACAAAACGCCCACTAGTTCACTAGTAAGATCATTTTGAGGCTTACTAGTTGACATGTAAGCCACAAAACGCCCCTTAGCTCACTCGTAAGATCATTTTGAGGCTTACTAGTGAACATGTAAGCCACAAAACGCTCACTAGTTCACTAGTAAGGTCATTTTGACGCTTACTCGTGAACATGTAAGCCACAAATTGTCACTAGTTCACTAGTAAGGTCATTTTGACGCTTACTAGTGAACATGTCAGCCACAAAACACTCACTAGTTCACTAGTAAGGTCATTTTGACACTTACTAGTGAACATGTAAGCCACAAAACGCTCACTAGTTCACTAGTAAGGTCATTGTGACGCTTACTAGTGAACATGTCAGCCACAAAAGAACCCACTAGTTCACTAGTAAGATCATTTTGAGGCTTACTTGTTGACATGTAAGCCGCAAAACGCCCACTAGTTCACTCGTAAGATCATTTTGAGGCTTACTCGTGAACATGTAAGCCACAAAACCCCCACTAGTTCACTAGTAAGATCATTTTGAGGCTTACTAGTGAACATTTAAGGCCATAAATGTGCCCACTAGTTCACTAGTAAGATCATTTTGAGGCTTACTAGTTGACATGTAAGCCACAAAATGCCCACTAGTTCACTAGTAAGATCATTTTGAGGCTTGCTAGTTGACATGTAAGCCGCAAAACGCCCACTAGTTCACTGGTAAGATCATTTTGAGGCCTACTAGTGAACATGTAAGCTCATAAATGTGCCCACTAGTTCACTAGTAAGATCATTTTGAGGCTTGCTATTTGACATGTAAGCCACAAAACGCCCACTAGTTCACTAGTAAGATCATTGTGAGGCTTACTAGTGAACATGTAAGCCACAAAACAACCACTAGTTCACTAGTAAGATCATTTTGAGGCTTACTAGTTGACATGTAAGCCACAAAACGCTCACTAATTCATTAGTAAGGTCATTTTGACGCTTACTAGTGAACATGTAAGCCACAAAACACCCACTAGTTCATTAGTAAGATCATTTTGAGGCTTACTTGTTGACATGTAAGCCGCAAAACGCCCACTAGTTCACTCGTAAGATCATTTTGTGGCTTACTAGTTGACATGCAAGCCGCAAAACGCCCACTAGTTCACTAGTAAGATCATTTTGACGCTTACTCATGAACATGTAAGCCACAAAACGCCCACTAGTTCACAAGTAAGATCATTGTGAGGCTTACTAGTGAACATGTAAGCCACAAAACGCTCACTACTTCACAAGTAAGTTCATTGTGACGCTTACTAGTGAAAATGTAAGCCACAAAAGAACCCACTAGTTCACTATTAAGATCATTTTGAGGCTTACTAGTTGACATGTAAGCCGCAAAACGCCCACTAGCTCACTCGTAAGATCATTTTGAGGCTTACTAGTTGACATGTAAGCCGCAAAACGCCCACTAGTTCACGATGAAGATCATTTTCACGCTTACTAGTGAACATGTAAGGCCATAAACGTGCCCACTAGTTCACTAGTAAGATCATTTTGACGCTTACTAGTGAACATGTAAGGCCATAAATGTGCCCATTAGTTCACTAGTAAGATAATTTTGAGGCTTACTAGTTGACATGTAAGCCACAAAATGCCCACTAGTTCTCTAGTAAGATCATTTTGAGGCTTACTAGTGAAGATGTAAGCCACAAAACGCCCACTTCTTCACTAGTAAGATCATTTTGACGCTTACTAGTGAACATGTAAGGCCATAAATGTGCTCACTAGTTCACTAGTAAGATCATTTTGACTCTTAATAGTGAACATGTAAGGCCATAAATGTGCCCACTAGTTCACTAGTAAGATCATTTTGAGGCTTACTAGTGAACATGTAAGCCACAAAACGCTCACTAGTTCACTAGTAAGATCATTTTGACGCCTACCAGTGAACATGTAAGCCACAAAACACTCACTAGTTAACTAGTAAGGTCATTTTGACACTTACTAGTGAACATGTAAGCCACAAAACGCCCACTAGTTCACTTCTAAGATCATTTTGAGGCTTACTAGTTGACATTTAAGCCACAAAACGCCCCTTAGCTCACTCGTAAGATCATTTTGAGGCTTACTAGTGAACATGTAAGGCCATAAATGTGCCCACTATTTCACTAGTAAGATCATTTTGACGCTTACTAGTGAACATGTAAGGCCATAAATGTGCCCACTAGTTCACTAGTAAGATCATTTTGAGGCTTACTAGTGAACATATAAGCCACAAAACAACCACTAGTTCACTAGTAAGATCATTTTGAGGCTTACTAGTTGACATGTAAGCCACAAAACGCTCACTACTTCACAAGTAAGGTCATTGTGACGCTTACTAGTGAAAATGTAAGCCACAAAAGAACCCACTAGTTCACTATTAAGATCATTTTGAGGCTTACTAGTTGACATGTAAGCCGCAAAACGCCCACTAGCTCACTCGTAAGATCATTTTGAGGCTTACTAGTTGACATTTAAGCCGCAAAACGCCCACTAGTTCACGATGAAGATCATTTTCACGCTTACTAGTGAACATGTAAGGCCATAAACGTGCCCACTAGTTCACTAGTAAGATCATTTTGACGCTTACTAGTGAACATGTAAGGCCATAAATGTGCCCATTAGTTCACTAGTAAGATAATTTTGAGGCTTACTAGCTGACATGTAAGCCACAAAATGCCCACTAGTTCTCTAGTAAGATCATTTTGAGGCTTACTAGTGAAGATGTAAGCCACAAAACGCCCACTTCTTCACTAGTAAGATCATTTTGACGCTTACTAATGAACATGTAAGGCCATAAATTTGCTCACTAGTTCACTAGTAAGATCATTTTGACTCTTAATAGTGAACATGTAAGGCCATAAATGTGCCCACTAGTTCACTAGTAAGATCATTTTGAGGCTTACTAGTTGACATTTAAGCCACAAAACGCCCCTTAGCTCACTCGTAAGATCATTTTGAGGCTTACTAGTGAACATGTAAGGCCATAAATGTGCCCACTAGTTCACTAGTAAGATCATTTTGACGCTTACTAGTGAACATGTAAGGCCATAAATGTGCCCACTAGTTCACTAGTAAGATCATTTTGAGGCTTACTAGTGAACATATAAGCCACAAAACAACCACTAGTTCACTAGTAAGATCATTTTGAGGCTTACTAGTTGACATGTAAGCCACAAAACGCTCACTACTTCACAAGTAAGGTCATTGTGACGCTTACTAGTGAAAATGTAAGCCACAAAAGAACCCACTAGTTCACTATTAAGATCATTTTGAGGCTTACTAGTTGACATGTAAGCCGCAAAACGCCCACTAGCTCACTCGTAAGATCATTTTGAGGCTTACTAGTTGACATTTAAGCCGCAAAACGCCCACTAGTTCACGATGAAGATCATTTTCACGCTTACTAGTGAACATGTAAGGCCATAAACGTGCCCACTAGTTCACTAGTAAGATCATTTTGACGCTTACTAGTGAACATGTAAGGCCATAAATGTGCCCATTAGTTCACTAGTAAGATAATTTTGAGGCTTACTAGCTGACATGTAAGCCACAAAATGCCCACTAGTTCTCTAGTAAGATCATTTTGAGGCTTACTAGTGAAGATGTAAGCCACAAAACGCCCACTTCTTCACTAGTAAGATCATTTTGACGCTTACTAATGAACATGTAAGGCCATAAATGTGCTCACTAGTTCACTAGTAAGATCATTTTGACTCTTAATAGTGAACATGTAAGGCCATAAATGTGCCCACTAGTTCACTAGTAAGATCATTTTGAGGCTTACTAGTGAACATGTAAGCCACAAAACGCTCACTAGTTCACTAGTAAGATCATTTTGACGCCTACCAGTGAACATGTAAGCCACAAAACACTCACTAGTTAACTAGTAAGGTCATTTTGACACTTACTAGTGAACATGTAAGCCACAAAACGCCCACTAGTTCACTTCTAAGATCATTTTGAGGCTTACTAGTTGACATGTAAGCCACAAAACGCCCCTTAGCTCACTCGTAAGATCATTTTGAGGCTTACTAGTGAACATGTAAGGCCACAAAACGCCCACTTCTTCACTAGTAAGATCATTTTGACGCTTACTAGTGAACATGTAAGGCCATAAATGTGCTCACTAGTTCACTAGTAAGATCATTTTGACTCTTAATAGTGAACATGTAAGGCCATAAATGTGCCCACTAGTTCACTAGTAAGATCATTTTGAGGCTTACTAGTGAACATGTAAGCCACAAAACGCTCACTAGTTCACTAGTAAGATCATTTTGACGCCTACCAGTGAACATGTAAGCCACAAAACACTCACTAGTTAACTAGTAAGGTCATTTTGACACTTACTAGTGAACATGTAAGCCACAAAACGCCCACTAGTTCACTTCTAAGATCATTTTGAGGCTTACTAGTTGACATTTAAGCCACAAAACGCCCCTTAGCTCACTCGTAAGATCATTTTGAGGCTTACTAGTGAACATGTAAGGCCATAAATGTGCCCACTAGTTCACTAGTAAGATCATTTTGACGCTTACTAGTGAACATGTAAGGCCATAAATGTGCCCACTAGTTCACTAGTAAGATCATTTTGAGGCTTACTAGTGAACATATAAGCCACAAAACAACCACTAGTTCACTAGTAAGATCATTTTGAGGCTTACTAGTTGACATGTAAGCCACAAAACGCTCACTACTTCACAAGTAAGGTCATTGTGACGCTTACTAGTGAAAATGTAAGCCACAAAAGAACCCACTAGTTCACTATTAAGATCATTTTGAGGCTTACTAGTTGACATGTAAGCCGCAAAACGCCCACTAGCTCACTCGTAAGATCATTTTGAGGCTTACTAGTTGACATTTAAGCCGCAAAACGCCCACTAGTTCACGATGAAGATCATTTTCACGCTTACTAGTGAACATGTAAGGCCATAAACGTGCCCACTAGTTCACTAGTAAGATCATTTTGACGCTTACTAGTGAACATGTAAGGCCATAAATGTGCCCATTAGTTCACTAGTAAGATAATTTTGAGGCTTACTAGCTGACATGTAAGCCACAAAATGCCCACTAGTTCTCTAGTAAGATCATTTTGAGGCTTACTAGTGAAGATGTAAGCCACAAAACGCCCACTTCTTCACTAGTAAGATCATTTTGACGCTTACTAATGAACATGTAAGGCCATAAATGTGCTCACTAGTTCACTAGTAAGATCATTTTGACTCTTAATAGTGAACATGTAAGGCCATAAATGTGCCCACTAGTTCACTAGTAAGATCATTTTGAGGCTTACTAGTTGACATTTAAGCCACAAAACGCCCCTTAGCTCACTCGTAAGATCATTTTGAGGCTTACTAGTGAACATGTAAGGCCATAAATGTGCCCACTAGTTCACTAGTAAGATCATTTTGACGCTTACTAGTGAACATGTAAGGCCATAAATGTGCCCACTAGTTCACTAGTAAGATCATTTTGAGGCTTACTAGTGAACATATAAGCCACAAAACAACCACTAGTTCACTAGTAAGATCATTTTGAGGCTTACTAGTTGACATGTAAGCCACAAAACGCTCACTACTTCACAAGTAAGGTCATTGTGACGCTTACTAGTGAAAATGTAAGCCACAAAAGAACCCACTAGTTCACTATTAAGATCATTTTGAGGCTTACTAGTTGACATGTAAGCCGCAAAACGCCCACTAGCTCACTCGTAAGATCATTTTGAGGCTTACTAGTTGACATTTAAGCCGCAAAACGCCCACTAGTTCACGATGAAGATCATTTTCACGCTTACTAGTGAACATGTAAGGCCATAAACGTGCCCACTAGTTCACTAGTAAGATCATTTTGACGCTTACTAGTGAACATGTAAGGCCATAAATGTGCCCATTAGTTCACTAGTAAGATAATTTTGAGGCTTACTAGCTGACATGTAAGCCACAAAATGCCCACTAGTTCTCTAGTAAGATCATTTTGAGGCTTACTAGTGAAGATGTAAGCCACAAAACGCCCACTTCTTCACTAGTAAGATCATTTTGACGCTTACTAATGAACATGTAAGGCCATAAATGTGCTCACTAGTTCACTAGTAAGATCATTTTGACTCTTAATAGTGAACATGTAAGGCCATAAATGTGCCCACTAGTTCACTAGTAAGATCATTTTGAGGCTTACTAGTGAACATGTAAGCCACAAAACGCTCACTAGTTCACTAGTAAGATCATTTTGACGCCTACCAGTGAACATGTAAGCCACAAAACACTCACTAGTTAACTAGTAAGGTCATTTTGACACTTACTAGTGAACATGTAAGCCACAAAACGCCCACTAGTTCACTTCTAAGATCATTTTGAGGCTTACTAGTTGACATGTAAGCCACAAAACGCCCCTTAGCTCACTCGTAAGATCATTTTGAGGCTTACTAGTGAACATGTAAGGCCATAAATGTGCCCACTAGTTCACTAGTAAGATCATTTTGACGCTTACTAGTGAACATGTAAGGCCATAAATGTGCCCACTAGTTCACTAGTAAGATCAATTTGAGGCTTACTAGTGAACATATAAGCCACAAAACAACCACTAGTTCACTAGTAAGATCATTTTGAGGCTTACTAGTTGACATGTAAGCCACAAAACGCTCACTAATTCACTAGTAAGGTCATTTTGACGCTTACTAGTGAACATGTAAGCCACAAAACACCCACTAGTTCACTCGTAAGATCATTTTGAGGCTTACTTTTTGACATGTAAGCCGCAAAACGCCCACTAGTTCACTAGTACGATCATTTTGACGCTTACTCGTGAACATGTAAGCCACAAAACGCCCACTAGTATACTAGTAAGATCATTTTGAGGCTTACTAGTTGACATGTAAGCCACAAAATGCCCACTAGTTCACTAGTAAGATCATTTTGAGGCTTACTAGTTGACATGTAAGCCACAAAATGCCCACTAGTTCACTAGTAAGATCATTTTGAGGCTTACTAGTTGACATGTAAGCCACAAAATGCCCACTAGTTCACTAGTAAGATCATTTTGAGGCTTACTAGTGAACATGTAAGGCCATAAATGTGCCCACTAGTTCACTAGTAAGATCATTTTGAGGCTTACTAGTGAACATGTAATGCCATAAATGTGCCCACTAGTTCACTAGTAAGATCATTTTGAGGCTTACTAGTGAACATGTAAGCCACAAAACGCTCACTAGTTCACTAGTAAGATCATTTTGACGCCTACTAGTGAACATGTAAGCCACAAAACACTCACTAGTTAACTAGTAAGGTCATTTTGACACTTACTAGTGAAGATGTAAGCCACAAAACACTCACTAGTTAACTAGTAAGGTCATTTTGACACTTACTAGTGAAAATGTAATCCACAAAACGCCCACTAGTTCACTAGTAAGATCATTTTGAGGCTTACTAGTGAACATGTAAGGCCATAAATGTGCCCACTAGTTCACTAGTAAGATCTTTTTGAGGCTTACTAGTGAACATGTAAGGCCATAAATGTGCCCACTAGTTCACTAGTAAGATCATTTTGAGGCTTACTAGTGAACATGTAAGCCACAAAACGCTCACTAGTTCACTAGTAAGATCATTTTGACGCCTACCAGTGAACATGTAAGCCACAAAACACTCACTAGTTAACTAGTAAGGTCATTTTGACACTTACTAGTGAACATGTAAGCCACAAAACGCCCACTAGTTCACTTCTAAGATCATTTTGAGGCTTACTAGTTGACATGTAAGCCACAAAACGCCCCTTATCTCACTCGTAAGATCATTTTGAGGCTTACTAGTGAACATGTAAGCCACAAAACGCCCACGAGTTCACTAGTAAGATCATTTTGAGGCTTACTAGTGAACATGTAAGGCCATAAATGTGCCTACTAGTTCACTAGTAAGATCATTTTGAGGCTTACTAGTTGACATGTAAGCCACAAAATGCCCACTAGTTCACTAGTAAGATCATTTTGACGCTTACTAGTGAACATGTAAGGCCATAAATGTGCCCACTAGTTCACTAGTAAGATCATTTTGAGGCTTACTAGTGAACATATAAGCCACAAACAACCATTAGTTCACTAGTAAGATCATTTTGAGGCTTACTAGTTGACATGTAAGCCACAAAACGCTCACTAATTCACTAGTAAGGTCATTTTGACGCTTACTAGTGAACATGTAAGCCACAAAACACCCACTAGTTCATTACTAAGATCATTTTGAGGCTTACTTGTTGACATGTAAGCCGCAAAACGCCCACTAGTTCACTCGTAAGATCATTTTGAGGCTTACTAGTTGACATGCAAGCCGCAAAACGCCCACTAGTTCACTAGTAAGATCATTTTGACGCTTACTCGTGAACATGTAAGCCACAAAACGCCCACTAGTTCACTAGTAAGATCATTTTGAGGCTTACAAGTGAACATGTAAGGCCATAAATGTGCCCACTAGTTCACTAGTAAGATCATTTTGAGGCTTACTAGTTGACATGTAAGCCACAAAATGCCCACTAGTTCACTAGTAAGATCATTTTGAGGCTTACTAGTGAACATGTAACGCCATAAATGTGCCCACTAGTTCACTAGTAAGATCATTTTGAGGCTTACTAGTGAACATGTAAGGCCATAAATGTGCCCACTAGTTCACTAGTAAGATAATTTTGAGGCTTACTAGTGAACATGTAAGCCACAAAACGCTCACTAGTTCACTAGTAAGATCATTTTGACGCCTACTAGTGAACATGTAAGCCACAAAACACTCACTAGTTAACTAGTAAGGTCATTTTGACACTTACTAGTGAACATGTAAGCCACAAAACGCCCACTAGTTCACTAGTAAGATCATTTTGAGGCTTACTAGTTGACATGTAAGCCACAAAACGCCCCTTAGCTCACTCGTAAGATCATTTTGAGGCTTACTAGTGAACATGTAAGCCACAAAACGCCCACGAGTTCACTAGTAAGATCATTTTGACGCTTACTAGTGAACATGTAAGGCCATAAATGTGCCCACTAGTTCACTAGTAAGATCATTTTGAGGCTTACTAGTGAACATGTAAGCCACAAAACAACCACTAGTTCACTAGTAAGATCATTTTGAGGCTTACTAGTTGACATGTAAGCCACAAAACGCTCACTAATTCACTAGTAAGGTCATTTTGACGCTTACTAGTGAACATGTAAGCCACAAAACACCCACTAGTTCATTAGTAAGATCATTTTGAGGCTTACTTGTTGACATGTAAGCCGCAAAACGCCCACTAGTTCACTCGTAAGATCATTTTGAGGCTTACTAGTTGACATGCAAGCCGCAAAACGCCCACTAGTTCACTAGTAAGATCATTTTGACGCTTACTCATGAACATGTAAGCCACAAAACGCCCACTAGTTCACTAGTAAGATCATTTTGAGGCTTACTAGTTGACATGTAAGCCACAAAACGCCCACTAGTTCACTAGTAAGATCATTTTGAGGGTAACGAGTGAAGATGTAAGCCACAAAACGCCCACTAGTTCACTAGTAAGATCATTTTGAGTCTTACTAGTGAACATGTAAGCCACAAAACGCCCACTAGTTCACTAGTAAGATCATTTTGAGGCTTACTATTTGACATGTAAGCCACAAAACGCCCCGTAGCTCACTCGTAAGATCATTTTGAGGCTTACTAGTGAACATGTAAGCCACAAAACGCTCACTAGTTCACTAGTAAGGTCATTTTGACGCTTACTCGTGAACATGTAAGCCACAAATTGTCACTAGTTCACTAGTAAGGTCATTTTGACGCTTAATAGTGAACATGTCAGCCACAAAACACTCACTAGTTCACTAGTAAGGTCATTTTGACACTTACTAGTGAACTTGTAAGCCACAAAACGCTCACTAGTTCACTAGTAAGGTCATTGTGACGCTTACTAGTGAACATGTCAGCCACAAAAGAACCCAATAGTTCACTAGTAAGATCATTTTGAGGCTTACTTGTTGACATGTAAGCCGCAAAACGCCCACTAGTTCACTCGTAAGATCATTTTGAGGCTTACTCGTGAACATGTAAGCCACAAAACCCCCACTAGTTCACTAGTAAGATCATTTTGAGGCTTACTAGTGAACATTTAAGGCCATAAATGTGCCCACTAGTTCACTAGTAAGATCATTTTGAGGCTTACTAGTTGACATGTAAGCCACAAAATGCCCACTAGTTCACTAGTAAGATCATTGTGAGGCTTGCTAGTTGACATGTAAGCCGCAAAACGCCCACTAGTTCACTGGTAAGATCATTTTGAGGCCTACTAGTGAACATGTAAGCTCATAAATGTGCCCACTAGTTCACTAGTAAGATCATTTTGAGGCTTGCTATTTGACATGTAAGCCACAAAACGCCCACTAGTTCACTAGTAAGATCATTGTGAGGCTTACTAGTGAACATGTAAGCCACAAAACGCTCACTACTTCACAAGTAAGGTCATTGTGACGCTTACTAGTGAAAATGTAAGCCACAAAAGAACCCACTAGTTCACTATTAAGATCATTTTGAGGCTTACTAGTTGACATGTAAGCCACAAAACGCCCACTAGTTCACTAGTAAGATCATTTTGAGGGTAACGAGTGAAGATGTAAGCCACAAAACGCCCACTAGTTCACTAGTAAGATCATTTTGAGTCTTACTAGTGAACATGTAAGCCACAAAACGCCCACTAGTTCACTAGTAAGATCATTTTGAGGCTTACTAGTTGACATGTAAGCCACAAAACGCCCCTTAGCTTACTCGTAAGATCATTTTGAGGCTTACTAGTGAACATGTAAGCCACAAAACGCTCACTAGTTCACTAGTAAGGTCATTTTGACGCTTACTCGTGAACATGTAAGCCACAAATTGTCACTAGTTCACTAGTAAGGTCATTTTGACGCTTACTAGTGAACATGTCAGCCACAAAACACTCACTAGTTCACTAGTAAGGTCATTTTGACACTTACTAGTGAACATGTAAGCCACAAAACGCTCACTAGTTCACTAGTAAGGTCATTGTGACGCTTACTAGTGAACATGTCAGCCACAAAAGAACCCACTAGTTCACTAGTAAGATCATTTTGAGGCTTACTTGTTGACATGTAAGCCGCAAAACGCCCACTAGTTCACTCGTAAGATCATTTTGAGGCTTACTCGTGAACATGTAAGCCACAAAACCCCCACTAGTTCACTAGTAAGATCATTTTGAGGCTTACTAGTGAACATTTAAGGCCATAAATGTGCCCACTAGTTCACTAGTAAGATCATTTTGAGGCTTACTAGTTGACATGTAAGCCACAAAATGCCCACTAGTTCACTAATAAGATCATTTTGAGGCTTGCTAGTTGACATGTAAGCCGCAAAACGCCCACTAGTTCACTGGTAAGATCATTTTGAGGCCTACTAGTGAACATGTAAGCTCATAAATGTGCCCACTAGTTCACTAGTAAGATCATTTTGAGGCTTGCTATTTGACATGTAAGCCACAAAACGCCCACTAGTTCACTAGTAAGATCATTGTGAGGCTTACTAGTGAACATGTAAGCCACAAAACGCTCACTACTTCACAAGTAAGGTCATTGTGACGCTTACTAGTGAAAATGTAAGCCACAAAAGAACCCACTAGTTCACTATTAAGATCATTTTGAGGCTTACTAGTTGACATGTAAGCCACAAAACGCCCACTAGTTCACTAGTAAGATCATTTTGAGGGTAACGAGTGAAGATGTAAGCCACAAAACGCCCACTAGTTCACTAGTAAGATCATTTTGAGTCTTACTAGTGAACATGTAAGCCACAAAACGCCCACTAGTTCACTAGTAAGATCATTTTGAGGCTTACTAGTGAACATTTAAGGCCATAAATGTGCCCACTAGTTCACTAGTAAGATCATTTTGAGGCTTACTAGTGAACATGTAAGCCACAAAACGCTCACTAGTTCACTAGTAAGATCATTTTGACGCCTACCAGTGAACATGTAAGCCACAAAACACTCACTAGTTAACTAGTAAGGTCATTTTGACACTTACTAGTGAACATGTAAGCCACAAAACGCCCACTAGTTCACTTCTAAGATCATTTTGAGGCTTACTAGTTGACATGTAAGCCACAAAACGCCCCTTATCTCACTCGTAAGATCATTTTGAGGCTTACTAGTGAACATGTAAGCCACAAAACGCCCACGAGTTCACTAGTAAGATCATTTTGAGGCTTACTAGTGAACATGTAAGGCCATAAATGTGCCTACTAGTTCACTAGTAAGATCATTTTGAGGCTTACTAGTTGACATGTAAGCCACAAAATGCCCACTAGTTCACTAGTAAGATCATTTTGACGCTTACTAGTGAACATGTAAGGCCATAAATGTGCCCACTAGTTCACTAGTAAGATCATTTTGAGGCTTACTAGTGAACATATAAGCCACAAACAACCATTAGTTCACTAGTAAGATCATTTTGAGGCTTACTAGTTGAGATGTAAGCCACAAAACGCTCACTAATTCACTAGTAAGGTCATTTTGACGCTTACTAGTGAACATGTAAGCCACAAAACACCCACTAGTTCATTACTAAGATCATTTTGAGGCTTACTTGTTGACATGTAAGCCGCAAAACGCCCACTAGTTCACTCGTAAGATCATTTTGAGGCTTACTAGTTGACATGCAAGCCGCAAAACGCCCACTAGTTCACTAGTAAGATCATTTTGACGCTTACTCGTGAACATGTAAGCCACAAAACGCCCACTAGTTCACTAGTAAGATCATTTTGAGGCTTACAAGTGAACATGTAAGGCCATAAATGTGCCCACTAGTTCACTAGTAAGATCATTTTGAGGCTTACTAGTTGACATGTAAGCCACAAAATGCCCACTAGTTCACTAGTAAGATCATTTTGAGGCTTACTAGTGAACATGTAAGGCCATAAATGTGCCCACTAGTTCACTAGTAAGATCATTTTGAGGCTTACTAGTGAACATGTAAGGCCATAAATGTGCCCACTAGTTCACTAGTAAGATCATTTTGAGGCTTACTAGTGAACATGTAAGCCACAAAACGCTCATTAGTTCACTAGTAAGATCATTTTGACGCCTACTAGTGAACATGTAAGCCACAAAACACTCACTAGTTAACTAGTAAGGTCATTTTGACACTTACTAGTGAACATGTAAGCCACAAAACGCCCACTAGTTCACTAGTAAGATCATTTTGAGGCTTACTAGTTGACATGTAAGCCACAAAACGCCCCTTAGCTCACTCGTAAGATCATTTTGAGGCTTACTAGTGAACATGTAAGCCACAAAACGCCCACGAGTTCACTAGTAAGATCATTTTGAGGCTTAATAGTGAACATGTAAGGCCATGAATGTGCCCAGTAGTTCACTAGTAAGATCATTTTGAGGCTTACTAGTTGATATGTAAGCCACAAAATGCCCACTAGTTCACTAGTAAGATCATTTTGACGCTTACTAGTGAACATGTAAGGCCATAAATGTGCCCACTAGTTCACTAGTAAGATCATTTTGAGGCTTACTAGTGAACATGTAAGCCACAAAACAACCACTAGTTCACTAGTAAGATCATTTTGAGGCTTACTAGTTGACATGTAAGCCACAAAACGCTCACTAATTCACTAGTAAGGTCATTTTGACGCTTACTAGTGAACATGTAAGCCACAAAACACCCACTAGTTCATTAGTAAGATCATTTTGAGGCTTACTTGTTGACATGTAAGCCGCAAAACGCCCACTAGTTCACTCGTAAGATCATTTTGAGGCTTACTAGTTGACATGCAAGCCGCAAAACGCCCACTAGTTCACTAGTAAGATCATTTTGACGCTTACTCATGAACATGTAAGCCACAAAACGCCCACTAGTTCACTAGTAAGATCATTTTGAGGCTTACTAGTTGACATGTAAGCCACAAAACGCCCACTAGTTCACTAGTAAGATCATTTTGAGGGTAACGAGTGAAGATGTAAGCCACAAAACGCCCACTAGTTCACTAGTAAGATCATTTTGAGTCTTACTAGTGAACATGTAAGCCACAAAACGCCCACTAGTTCACTAGTAAGATCATTTTGAGGCTTACTATTTGACATGTAAGCCACAAAACGCCCCGTAGCTCACTCGTAAGATCATTTTGAGGCTTACTAGTGAACATGTAAGCCACAAAACGCTCACTAGTTCACTAGTAAGGTCATTTTGACGCTTACTCGTGAACATGTAAGCCACAAATTGTCACTAGTTCACTAGTAAGGTCATTTTGACGCTTAATAGTGAACATGTCAGCCACAAAACACTCACTAGTTCACTAGTAAGGTCATTTTGACACTTACTAGTGAACTTGTAAGCCACAAAACGCTCACTAGTTCACTAGTAAGGTCATTGTGACGCTTACTAGTGAACATGTCAGCCACAAAAGAACCCAATAGTTCACTAGTAAGATCATTTTGAGGCTTACTTGTTGACATGTAAGCCGCAAAACGCCCACTAGTTCACTCGTAAGATCATTTTGAGGCTTACTCGTGAACATGTAAGCCACAAAACCCCCACTAGTTCACTAGTAAGATCATTTTGAGGCTTACTAGTGAACATTTAAGGCCATAAATGTGCCCACTAGTTCACTAGTAAGATCATTTTGAGGCTTACTAGTTGACATGTAAGCCACAAAATGCCCACTAGTTCACTAGTAAGATCATTTTGAGGCTTGCTAGTTGACATGTAAGCCGCAAAACGCCCACTAGTTCACTGGTAAGATCATTTTGAGGCCTACTAGTGAACATGTAAGCTCATAAATGTGCCCACTAGTTCACTAGTAAGATCATTTTGAGGCTTGCTATTTGACATGTAAGCCACAAAACGCCCACTAGTTCACTAGTAAGATCATTGTGAGGCTTACTAGTGAACATGTAAGCCACAAAACGCTCACTACTTCACAAGTAAGGTCATTGTGACGCTTACTAGTGAAAATGTAAGCCACAAAAGAACCCACTAGTTCACTATTAAGATCATTTTGAGGCTTACTAGTTGACATGTAAGCCACAAAACGCCCACTAGTTCACTAGTAAGATCATTTTGAGGGTAACGAGTGAAGATGTAAGCCACAAAACGCCCACTAGTTCACTAGTAAGATCATTTTGAGTCTTACTAGTGAACATGTAAGCCACAAAACGCCCACTAGTTCACTAGTAAGATCATTTTGAGGCTTACTAGTTGACATGTAAGCCACAAAACGCCCCTTAGCTTACTCGTAAGATCATTTTGAGGCTTACTAGTGAACATGTAAGCCACAAAACGCTCACTAGTTCACTAGTAAGGTCATTTTGACGCTTACTCGTGAACATGTAAGCCACAAATTGTCACTAGTTCAATAGTAAGGTCATTTTGACGCTTACTAGTGAACATGTCAGCCACAAAACACTCACTAGTTCACTAGTAAGGTCATTTTGACACTTACTAGTGAACATGTAAGCCACAAAACGCTCACTAGTTCACTAGTAAGGTCATTGTGACGCTTACTAGTGAACATGTCAGCCACAAAAGAACCCACTAGTTCACTAGTAAGATCATTTTGAGGCTTACTTGTTGACATGTAAGCCGCAAAACGCCCACTAGTTCACTCGTAAGATCATTTTGAGGCTTACTCGTGAACATGTAAGCCACAAAACCCCCACTAGTTCACTAGTAAGATCATTTTGAGGCTTACTAGTGAACATTTAAGGCCATAAATGTGCCCACTAGTTCACTAGTAAGATCATTTTGAGGCTTACTAGTTGACATGTAAGCCACAAAATGCCCACTAGTTCACTAATAAGATCATTTTGAGGCTTGCTAGTTGACATGTAAGCCGCAAAACGCCCACTAGTTCACTGGTAAGATCATTTTGAGGCCTACTAGTGAACATGTAAGCTCATAAATGTGCCCACTAGTTCACTAGTAAGATCATTTTGAGGCTTGCTATTTGACATGTAAGCCACAAAACGCCCACTAGTTCACAAGTAAGGTCATTGTGACGCTTACTAGTGAAAATGTAAGCCACAAAAGAACCCACTAGTTCACTATTAAGATCATTTTGAGGCTTACTAGTTGACATGTAAGCCACAAAACGCCCACTAGTTCACTAGTAAGATCATTTTGAGGGTAACGAGTGAAGATGTAAGCCACAAAACGCCCACTAGTTCACTAGTAAGATCATTTTGAGTCTTACTAGTGAACATGTAAGCCACAAAACGCCCACTAGTTCACTAGTAAGATCATTTTGAGGCTTACTAGTGAACATTTAAGGCCATAAATGTGCCCACTAGTTCACTAGTAAGATCATTTTGAGGCTTACTAGTGAACATGTAAGCCACAAAACGCTCACTAGTTCACTAGTAAGATCATTTTGACGCCTACCAGTGAACATGTAAGCCACAAAACACTCACTAGTTAACTAGTAAGGTCATTTTGACACTTACTAGTGAACATGTAAGCCACAAAACGCCCACTAGTTCACTTCTAAGATCATTTTGAGGCTTACTAGTTGACATGTAAGCCACAAAACGCCCCTTATCTCACTCGTAAGATCATTTTGAGGCTTACTAGTGAACATGTAAGCCACAAAACGCCCACGAGTTCACTAGTAAGATCATTTTGAGGCTTACTAGTGAACATGTAAGGCCATAAATGTGCCTACTAGTTCACTAGTAAGATCATTTTGAGGCCTACTAGTTGACATGTAAGCCACAAAATGCCCACTAGTTCACTAGTAAGATCATTTTGACGCTTACTAGTGAACATGTAAGGCCATAAATGTGCCCACTAGTTCACTAGTAAGATCATTTTGAGGCTTACTAGTGAACATATAAGCCACAAACAACCATTAGTTCACTAGTAAGATCATTTTGAGGCTTACTAGTTGAGATGTAAGCCACAAAACGCTCACTAATTCACTAGTAAGGTCATTTTGACGCTTACTAGTGAACATGTAAGCCACAAAACACCCACTAGTTCATTACTAAGATCATTTTGAGGCTTACTTGTTGACATGTAAGCCGCAAAACGCCCACTAGTTCACTCGTAAGATCATTTTGAGGCTTACTAGTTGACATGCAAGCCGCAAAACGCCCACTAGTTCACTAGTAAGATCATTTTGACGCTTACTCGTGAACATGTAAGCCACAAAACGCCCACTAGTTCACTAGTAAGATCATTTTGAGGCTTACAAGTGAACATGTAAGGCCATAAATGTGCCCACTAGTTCACTAGTAAGATCATTTTGAGGCTTACTAGTTGACATGTAAGCCACAAAATGCCCACTAGTTCACTAGTAAGATCATTTTGAGGCTTACTAGTGAACATGTAAGGCCATAAATGTGCCCACTAGTTCACTAGTAAGATCATTTTGAGGCTTACTAGTGAACATGTAAGGCCATAAATGTGCCCACTAGTTCACTAGTAAGATCATTTTGAGGCTTACTAGTGAACATGTAAGCCACAAAACGCTCACTAGTTCACTAGTAAGATCATTTTGACGCCTACTAGTGAACATGTAAGCCACAAAACACTCACTAGTTAACTAGTAAGGTCATTTTGACACTTACTAGTGAACATGTAAGCCACAAAACGCCCACTAGTTCACTAGTAAGATCATTTTGAGGCTTACTAGTTGACATGTAAGCCACAAAACGCCCCTTAGCTCACTCGTAAGATCATTTTGAGGCTTACTAGTGAACATGTAAGCCACAAAACGCCCACGAGTTCACTAGTAAGATCATTTTGAGGCTTAATAGTGAACATGTAAGGCCATGAATGTGCCCAGTAGTTCACTAGTAAGATCATTTTGAGGCTTACTAGTTGATATGTAAGCCACAAAATGCCCACTAGTTCACTAGTAAGATCATTTTGACGCTTACTAGTGAACATGTAAGGCCATAAATGTGCCCACTAGTTCACTAGTAAGATCATTTTGAGGCTTACTAGTGAACATGTAAGCCACAAAACAACCACTAGTTCACTAGTAAGATCATTTTGAGGCTTACTAGTTGACATGTAAGCCACAAAACGCTCACTAATTCACTAGTAAGGTCATTTTGACGCTTACTAGTGAACATGTAAGCCACAAAACACCCACTAGTTCATTAGTAAGATCATTTTGAGGCTTACTTGTTGACATGTAAGCCGCAAAACGCCCACTAGTTCACTCGTAAGATCATTTTGAGGCTTACTAGTTGACATGCAAGCCGCAAAACGCCCACTAGTTCACTAGTAAGATCATTTTGACGCTTACTCATGAACATGTAAGCCACAAAACGCCCACTAGTTCACTAGTAAGATCATTTTGAGGCTTAATAGTTGACATGTAAGCCACAAAACGCCCACTAGTTCACTAGTAAGATCATTTTGAGGGTAACGAGTGAAGATGTAAGCCACAAAACGCCCACTAGTTCACTAGTAAGATCATTTTGAGTCTTACTAGTGAACATGTAAGCCACAAAACGCCCACTAGTTCACTAGTAAGATCATTTTGAGGCTTACTAGTTGACATGTAAGCCACAAAACGCCCCTTAGCTCACTCGTAAGATCATTTTGAGGCTTACTAGTGAACATGTAAGCCACAAAACGCTCACTAGTTCACTAGTAAGGTCATTTTGACGCTTACTCGTGAACATGTAAGCCACAAATTGTCACTAGTTCACTAGTAAGGTCATTTTGACGCTTAATAGTGAACATGTCAGCCACAAAACACTCACTAGTTCACTAGTAAGGTCATTTTGAGGCTTGCTAGTTGACATGTAAGCCGCAAAACGCCCACTAGTTCACTAGTAAGGTCATTGTGACGCTTACTAGTGAACATGTCAGCCACAAAAGAACCCAATAGTTCACTAGTAAGATCATTTTGAGGCTTACTTGTTGACATGTAAGCCGCAAAACGCCCACTAGTTCACTCGTAAGATCATTTTGAGGCTTACTCGTGAACATGTAAGCCACAAAACCCCCACTAGTTCACTAGTAAGATCATTTTGAGGCTTACTAGTGAACATTTAAGGCCATAAATGTGCCCACTAGTTCACTAGTAAGATCATTTTGAGGCTTACTAGTTGACATGTAAGCCACAAAATGCCCACTAGTTCACTAGTAAGATCATTTTGAGGCTTGCTAGTTGACATGTAAGCCGCAAAACGCCCACTAGTTCACTGGTAAGATCATTTTGAGGCCTACTAGTGAACATGTAAGCTCATAAATGTGCCCACTAGTTCACTAGTAAGATCATTTTGAGGCTTGCTATTTGACATGTAAGCCACAAAACGCCCACTAGTTCACTAGTAAGATCATTGTGAGGCTTACTAGTGAACATGTAAGCCACAAAACGCTCACTACTTCACAAGTAAGGTCATTGTGATGCTTACTAGTGAAAATGTAAGCCACAAAAGAACCCACTAGTTCACTATTAAGATCATTTTGAGGCTTACTAGTTGACATGTAAGCCACAAAACGCCCACTAGTTCACTAGTAAGATCATTTTGAGGGTAACGAGTGAAGATGTAAGCCACAAAACGCCCACTAGTTCACTAGTA
This sequence comes from Hippocampus zosterae, assembly GCF_025434085.1. NCBI lineage: Eukaryota > Metazoa > Chordata > Actinopteri > Syngnathiformes > Syngnathidae > Hippocampus > Hippocampus zosterae. The sequence goes on from NW_026262959.1 coordinate 229,711, forward strand.
AGATCATTTTGAGTCTTACTAGTGAACATGTAAGCCACAAAACGCCCACTAGTTCACTAGTAAGATCATTTTGAGGCTTACTAGTTGACATGTAAGCCACAAAACGCCCCTTAGCTCACTCGTAAGATCATTTTGAGGCTTACTAGTGAACATGTAAGCCACAAAACGCTCACTAGTTCACTAGTAAGGTCATTTTGACGCTTACTCGTGAACATGTAAGCCACAAATTGTCACTAGTTCACTAGTAAGGTCATTTTGACGCTTACTAGTGAACATGTCAGCCACAAAACACTCACTAGTTCACTAGTAAGGTCATTTTGACACTTACTAGTGAACATGTAAGCCACAAAACGCTCACTAGTTCACTAGTAAGGTCATTGTGACGCTTACTAGTGAACATGTCAGCCACAAAAGAACCCACTAGTTCACTAGTAAGATCATTTTGAGGCTTACTTGTTGACATGTAAGCCGCAAAACGCCCACTAGTTCACTCGTAAGATCATTTTGAGGCTTACTCGTGAACATGTAAGCCACAAAACCCCCACTAGTTCACTAGTAAGATCATTTTGAGGCTTACTAGTGAACATTTAAGGCCATAAATGTGCCCACTAGTTCACTAGTAAGATCATTTTGAGGCTTACTAGTTGACATGTAAGCCACAAAATGCCCACTAGTTCACTAGTAAGATCATTTTGAGGCTTGCTAGTTGACATGTAAGCCGCAAAACGCCCACTAGTTCACTGGTAAGATCATTTTGAGGCCTACTAGTGAACATGTAAGCTCATAAATGTGCCCACTAGTTCACTAGTAAGATCATTTTGAGGCTTGCTATTTGACATGTAAGCCAAAAAACGCCCACTAGTTCACTAGTAAGATCATTGTGAGGCTTACTAGTGAACATGTAAGCCACAAAACGCTCAGTACTTCACAAGTAAGGTCATTGTGACGCTTACTAGTGAAAATGTAAGCCACAAAAGAACCCACTAGTTCACTATTAAGATCATTTTGAGGCTTACTAGTTGACATGTAAGCCACAAAACGCCCACTAGTTCACTAGTAAGATCATTTTGAGGGTAACGAGTGAAGATGTAAGCCACAAAACGCCCACTAGTTCACTAGTAAGATCATTTTGAGTCTTACTAGTGAACATGTAAGCCACAAAACGCCCACTAGTTCACTAGTAAGATCATTTTGAGGCTTACTAGTTGACATGTAAGCCACAAAACGCCCCTTAGCTCACTCGTAAGATCATTTTGAGGCTTACTAGTGAACATGTAAGCCACAAAACGCCCACGAGTTCACTAGTAAGATCATTTTGAGGCTTAATAGTGAACATGTAAGGCCATGAATGTGCCCAGTAGTTCACTAGTAAGATCATTTTGAGGCTTACTAGTTGATATGTAAGCCACAAAATGCCCACTAGTTCACTAGTAAGATCATTTTGACGCTTACTAGTGAACATGTAAGGCCATAAATGTGCCCACTAGTTCACTAGTAAGATCATTTTGAGGCTTACTAGTGAACATGTAAGCCACAAAACAACCACTAGTTCACTAGTAAGATCATTTTGAGGCTTACTAGTTGACATGTAAGCCACAAAACGCTCACTAATTCACTAGTAAGGTCATTTTGACGCTTACTAGTGAACATGTAAGCCACAAAACACCCACTAGTTCATTAGTAAGATCATTTTGAGGCTTACTTGTTGACATGTAAGCCGCAAAACGCCCACTAGTTCACTCGTAAGATCATTTTGAGGCTTACTAGTTGACATGCAAGCCGCAAAACGCCCACTAGTTCACTAGTAAGATCATTTTGACGCTTACTCATGAACATGTAAGCCACAAAACGCCCACTAGTTCACTAGTAAGATCATTTTGAGGCTTACTAGTTGACATGTAAGCCACAAAACGCCCACTAGTTCACTAGTAAGATCATTTTGAGGGTAACGAGTGAAGATGTAAGCCACAAAACGCCCACTAGTTCACTAGTAAGATCATTTTGAGTCTTACTAGTGAACATGTAAGCCACAAAACGCCCACTAGTTCACTAGTAAGATCATTTTGAGGCTTACTAGTTGACATGTAAGCCACAAAACGCCCCTTAGCTCACTCGTAAGATCATTTTGAGGCTTACTAGTGAACATGTAAGCCACAAAACGCTCACTAGTTCACTAGTAAGGTCATTTTGACGCTTACTCGTGAACATGTAAGCCACAAATTGTCACTAGTTCACTAGTAAGGTCATTTTGACGCTTAATAGTGAACATGTCAGCCACAAAACACTCACTAGTTCACTAGTAAGGTCATTTTGAGGCTTGCTAGTTGACATGTAAGCCGCAAAACGCCCACTAGTTCATTAGTAAGGTCATTGTGACGCTTACTAGTGAACATGTCAGCCACAAAAGAACCCAATAGTTCACTAGTAAGATCATTTTGAGGCTTACTTGTTGACATGTAAGCCGCAAAACGCCCACTAGTTCACTCGTAAGATCATTTTGAGGCTTACTCGTGAACATGTAAGCCACAAAACCCCCACTAGTTCACTAGTAAGATCATTTTGAGGCTTACTAGTGAACATTTAAGGCCATAAATGTGCCCACTAGTTCACTAGTAAGATCATTTTGAGGCTTACTAGTTGACATGTAAGCCACAAAATGCCCACTAGTTCACTAGTAAGATCATTTTGAGGCTTGCTAGTTGACATGTAAGCCGCAAAACGCCCACTAGTTCACTGGTAAGATCATTTTGAGGCCTACTAGTGAACATGTAAGCTCATAAATGTGCCCACTAGTTCACTAGTAAGATCATTTTGAGGCTTGCTATTTGACATGTAAGCCACAAAACGCCCACTAGTTCACTAGTAAGATCATTGTGAGGCTTACTAGTGAACATGTAAGCCACAAAACGCTCACTACTTCACAAGTAAGGTCATTGTGACGCTTACTAGTGAAAATGTAAGCCACAAAAGAACCCACTAGTTCACTATTAAGATCATTTTGAGGCTTACTAGTTGACATGTAAGCCACAAAACGCCCACTAGTTCACTAGTAAGATCATTTTGAGGGTAACGAGTGAAGATGTAAGCCACAAAACGCCCACTAGTTCACTAGTAAGATCATTTTGAGTCTTACTAGTGAACATGTAAGCCACAAAACGCCCACTAGTTCACTAGTAAGATCATTTTGAGGCTTACTAGTTGACATGTAAGCCACAAAACGCCCCTTAGCTCACTCGTAAGATCATTTTGAGGCTTACTAGTGAACATGTAAGCCACAAAACGCTCACTAGTTCACTAGTAAGGTCATTTTGACGCTTACTCGTGAACATGTAAGCCACAAATTGTCACTAGTTCACTAGTAAGGTCATTTTGACGCTTACTAGTGAACATGTCAGCCACAAAACACTCACTAGTTCACTAGTAAGGTCATTTTGACACTTACTAGTGAACATGTAAGCCACAAAACGCTCACTAGTTCACTAGTAAGGTCATTGTGACGCTTACTAGTGAACATGTCAGCCACAAAAGAACCCACTAGTTCACTAGTAAGATCATTTTGAGGCTTACTTGTTGACATGTAAGCCGCAAAACGCCCACTAGTTCACTCGTAAGATCATTTTGAGGCTTACTCGTGAACATGTAAGCCACAAAACCCCCACTAGTTCACTAGTAAGATCATTTTGAGGCTTACTAGTGAACATTTAAGGCCATAAATGTGCCCACTAGTTCACTAGTAAGATCATTTTGAGGCTTACTAGTTGACATGTAAGCCACAAAATGCCCACTAGTTCACTAGTAAGATCATTTTGAGGCTTGCTAGTTGACATGTAAGCCGCAAAACGCCCACTAGTTCACTGGTAAGATCATTTTGAGGCCTACTAGTGAACATGTAAGCTCATAAATGTGCCCACTAGTTCACTAGTAAGATCATTTTGAGGCTTGCTATTTGACATGTAAGCCAAAAAACGCCCACTAGTTCACTAGTAAGATCATTGTGAGGCTTACTAGTGAACATGTAAGCCACAAAACGCTCACTACTTCACAAGTAAGGTCATTGTGACGCTTACTAGTGAAAATGTAAGCCACAAAAGAACCCACTAGTTCACTATTAAGATCATTTTGAGGCTTACTAGTTGACATGTAAGCCACAAAACGCCCACTAGTTCACTAGTAAGATCATTTTGAGGGTAACGAGTGAAGATGTAAGCCACAAAACGCCCACTAGTTCACTAGTAAGATCATTTTGAGTCTTACTAGTGAACATGTAAGCCACAAAACGCCCACTAGTTCACTAGTAAGATCATTTTGAGGCTTACTAGTTGACATGTAAGCCACAAAACGCCCCTTAGCTCACTCGTAAGATCATTTTGAGGCTTACTAGTGAACATGTAAGCCACAAAACGCTCACTAGTTCACTAGTAAGGTCATTTTGACGCTTACTCGTGAACATGTAAGCCACAAATTGTCACTAGTTCACTAGTAAGGTCATTTTGACGCTTACTAGTGAACATGTCAGCCACAAAACACTCACTAGTTCACTAGTAAGGTCATTTTGACACTTACTAGTGAACATGTAAGCCACAAAACGCTCACTAGTTCACTAGTAAGGTCATTGTGACGCTTACTAGTGAACATGTCAGCCACAAAAGAACCCACTAGTTCACTAGTAAGATCATTTTGAGGCTTACTTGTTGACATGTAAGCCGCAAAACGCCCACTAGTTCACTCGTAAGATCATTTTGAGGCTTACTCGTGAACATGTAAGCCACAAAACCCCCACTAGTTCACTAGTAAGATCATTTTGAGGCTTACTAGTGAACATTTAAGGCCATAAATGTGCCCACTAGTTCACTAGTAAGATCATTTTGAGGCTTACTAGTTGACATGTAAGCCACAAAATGCCCACTAGTTCACTAGTAAGATCATTTTGAGGCTTGCTAGTTGACATGTAAGCCGCAAAACGCCCACTAGTTCACTGGTAAGATCATTTTGAGGCCTACTAGTGAACATGTAAGCTCATAAATGTGCCCACTAGTTCACTAGTAAGATCATTTTGAGGCTTGCTATTTGACATGTAAGCCACAAAACGCCCACTAGTTCACTAGTAAGATCATTGTGAGGCTTACTAGTGAACATGTAAGCCACAAAACAACCACTAGTTCACTAGTAAGATCATTTTGAGGCTTACTAGTTGACATGTAAGCCACAAAACGCTCACTAATTCATTAGTAAGGTCATTTTGACGCTTACTAGTGAACATGTAAGCCACAAAACACCCACTAGTTCACTAGTAAGATCATTTTGAGGCTTACTTGTTGACATGTAAGCCGCAAAACGCCCACTAGTTCACTAGTAAGATCATTTTGTGGCTTACTAGTTGACATGCAAGCCGCAAAACGCCCACTAGTTCACTAGTAAGATCATTTTGACGCTTACTCATGAACATGTAAGCCACAAAACGCCCACTAGTTCACTAGTAAGATCATTTTGAGGGTAACGAGTGAAGATGTAAGCCACAAAACGCCCACTAGTTCACTAGTAAGATCATTTTGAGTCTTACTAGTGAACATGTAAGCCACAAAACGCCCACTAGTTCACTAGTAAGATCATTTTGAGGCTTACTAGTTGACATGTAAGCCACAAAACGCCCCTTAGCTCACTCGTAAGATCATTTTGAGGCTTACTAGTGAACATGTAAGCCACAAAACGCTCACTAGTTCACTAGTAAGGTCATTTTGACGCTTACTCGTGAACATGTAAGCCACAAATTGTCACTAGTTCACTAGTAAGGTCATTTTGACGCTTACTAGTGAACATGTAAGCCACAAAACGCTCACTAGTTCACTAGTAAGGTCATTGTGACGCTTACTAGTGAACATGTCAGCCACAAAACGCTCACTAGTTCACTAGTAAGGTCATTGTGACGCTTACTAGTGAACATGTCAGCCACAAAAGAACCCAATAGTTCACTAGTAAGATCATTTTGAGGCTTACTTGTTGACATGTAAGCCGCAAAACGCCCACTAGTTCACTCGTAAGATCATTTTGAGGCTTACTCGTGAACATGTAAGCCACAAAACCCCCACTAGTTCACTAGTAAGATCATTTTGAGGCTTACTAGTGAACATTTAAGGCCATAAATGTGCCCACTAGTTCACTAGTAAGATCATTTTGAGGCTTACTAGTTGACATGTAAGCCACAAAATGCCCACTAGTTCACTAGTAAGATCATTTTGAGGCTTGCTAGTTGACATGTAAGCCGCAAAACGCCCACTAGTTCACTGGTAAGATCATTTTGAGGCCTACTAGTGAACATGTAAGCTCATAAATGTGCCCACTAGTTCACTAGTAAGATCATTTTGAGGCTTGCTATTTGACATGTAAGCCACAAAACGCCCACTAGTTCACTAGTAAGATCATTGTGAGGCTTACTAGTGAACATGTAAGCCACAAAACGCTCACTACTTCACAAGTAAGTTCATTGTGACGCTTACTAGTGAAAATGTAAGCCACAAAAGAACCCACTAGTTCACTATTAAGATCATTTTGAGGCTTACTAGTTGACATGTAAGCCGCAAAACGCCCACTAGCTCACTCGTAAGATCATTTTGAGGCTTACTAGTTGACATGTAAGCCGCAAAACGCCCACTAGTTCACGATGAAGATCATTTTCACGCTTACTAGTGAACATGTAAGGCCATAAACGTGCCCACTAGTTCACTAGTAAGATCATTTTGACGCTTACTAGTGAACATGTAAGGCCATAAATGTGCCCATTAGTTCACTAGTAAGATAATTTTGAGGCTTACTAGTTGACATGTAAGCCACAAAATGCCCACTAGTTCTCTAGTAAGATCATTTTGAGGCTTACTAGTGAAGATGTAAGCCACAAAACGCCCACTTCTTCACTAGTAAGATCATTTTGACGCTTACTAGTGAACATGTAAGGCCATAAATGTGCTCACTAGTTCACTAGTAAGATCATTTTGACTCTTAATAGTGAACATGTAAGGCCATAAATGTGCCCACTAGTTCACTAGTAAGATCATTTTGAGGCTTACTAGTGAACATGTAAGCCACAAAACGCTCACTAGTTCACTAGTAAGATCATTTTGACGCCTACCAGTGAACATGTAAGCCACAAAACACTCACTAGTTAACTAGTAAGGTCATTTTGACACTTACTAGTGAACATGTAAGCCACAAAACGCCCACTAGTTCACTTCTAAGATCATTTTGAGGCTTACTAGTTGACATGTAAGCCACAAAACGCCCCTTAGCTCACTCGTAAGATCATTTTGAGGCTTACTAGTGAACATGTAAGGCCATAAATGTGCCCACTAGTTCACTAGTAAGATCATTTTGACGCTTACTAGTGAACATGTAAGGCCATAAATGTGCCCACTAGTTCACTAGTAAGATCATTTTGAGGCTTACTAGTGAACATATAAGCCACAAAACAACCACTAGTTCACTAGTAAGATCATTTTGAGGCTTACTAGTTGACATGTAAGCCACAAAACGCTCACTAATTCACTAGTAAGGTCATTTTGACGCTTACTAGTGAACATGTAAGCCACAAAACACCCACTAGTTCATTAGTAAGATCATTTTGAGGCTTACTTTTTGACATGTAAGCCGCAAAACGCCCACTAGTTCACTCGTAAGATCATTTTGAGGCTTACTAGTTGACATGCAAGCCGCAAAACGCCCACTAGTTCACTAGTACGATCATTTTGACGCTTACTCGTGAACATGTAAGCCACAAAACGCCCACTAGCTCACTAGTAAGAACATTTTGAGGCTTACAAGTGAACATGTAAGGCCATAAATGTGCCCACTAGTTCACTAGTAAGATCATTTTGAGGCTTACTAGTTGACATGTAAGCCACAAAATGCCCACTAGTTCACTAGTAAGATCATTTTGAGGCTTACTAGTGAACATGTAAGGCAATAAATGTGCCCACTAGTTCACTAGTAAGATCATTTTGAGGCTTACTAGTGAACATGTAATGCCATAAATGTGCCCACTAGTTCACTAGTAAGATCATTTTGAGGCTTACTAGTGAACATGTAAGCCACAAAACGCTCACTAGTTCACTAGTAAGATCATTTTGACGCCTACTAGTGAACATGTAAGCCACAAAACACTCACTAGTTAACTAGTAAGGTCATTTTGACACTTACTAGTGAAGATGTAAGCCACAAAACACTCACTAGTTAACTAGTAAGGTCATTTTGACACTTACTAGTGAAAATGTAATCCACAAAACGCCCACTAGTTCACTAGTAAGATCATTTTGAGGCTTACTAGTGAACATGTAAGCCACAAAACGCTCACTAGTTCACTAGTAAGATCATTTTGACGCCTACCAGTGAACATGTAAGCCACAAAACACTCACTAGTTAACTAGTAAGGTCATTTTGACACTTACTAGTGAACATGTAAGCCACAAAACGCCCACTAGTTCACTTCTAAGATCATTTTGAGGCTTACTAGTTGACATGTAAGCCACAAAACGCCCCTTATCTCACTCGTAAGATCATTTTGAGGCTTACTAGTGAACATGTAAGCCACAAAACGCCCACGAGTTCACTAGTAAGATCATTTTGAGGCTTACTAGTGAACATGTAAGGCCACAAATGTGCCTACTAGTTCACTAGTAAGATCATTTTGAGGCTTACTAGTTGACATGTAAGCCACAAAATGCCCACTAGTTCACTAGTAAGATCATTTTGACGCTTACTAGTGAACATGTAAGGCCATAAATGTGCCCACTAGTTCACTAGTAAGATCATTTTGAGGCTTACTAGTGAACATATAAGCCACAAACAACCACTAGTTCACTAGTAAGATCATTTTGAGGCTTACTAGTTGACATGTAAGCCACAAAATGCTCACTAATTCACTAGTAAGGTCATTTTGACGCTTACTAGTGAACATGTAAGCCACAAAACACCCACTAGTTCATTACTAAGATCATTTTGAGGCTTACTTGTTGACATGTAAGCCGCAAAACGCCCACTAGTTCACTCGTAAGATCATTTTGAGGCTTACTAGTTGACATGCAAGCCGCAAAACGCCCACTAGTTCACTAGTAAGATCATTTTGACGCTTACTCGTGAACATGTAAGCCACAAAACGCCCACTAGTTCACTAGTAAGATCATTTTGAGGCTTACTAGTTGACATGTAAGCCACAAAATGCCCACTAGTTCACTAGTAAGATCATTTTGAGGCTTACTAGTGAACATGTAAGGCCATAAATGTGCCCACTAGTTCACTAGTAAGATCATTTTGAGGCTTACTAGTGAACATGTAAGGCCATAAATGTGCCCACTAGTTCACTAGTAAGATCATTTTGAGGCTTACTAGTGAACATGTAAGCCACAAAACGCCCACGAGTTCACTAGTAAGATCATTTTGACGCCTACTAGTGAACATGTAAGCCACAAAACACTCACTAGTTAACTAGTAAGGTCATTTTGACGCTTACTAGTGAACATGTAAGGCCATAAATGTGCCCACTAGTTCACTAGTAAGATCATTTTGAGGCTTACTAGTGAACATGTAAGCCACAAAACAACCACTAGTTCACTAGTAAGATCATTTTGAGGCTTACTAGTTGACATGTAAGCCACAAAACACCCACTAGTTCACTAGTAAGATCATTTTGAGGCTTACTAGTTGACATGTAAGCCACAAAACGCTCACTAATTCACTAGTAAGGTCATTTTGACGCTTACTAGTGAACATGTAAGCCACAAAACGCCCACTAGTTCACTAGTAAGATCATTTTGAGGCTTACTAGTGAACATGTAAGGCCATAAATGTGTCCACTAGTTCACTAGTAAGATCATTTTGAGGCTTACTAGTTGACATGTAAGCCACAAAAGCCCACTAGTTCACTAGTAAGATCATTTTGAGGGTAACGAGTGAAGATGTAAGCCACAAAACGCCCACTAGTTCACTAGTAAGATCATTTTGAGTCTTACTAGTGAACATGTAAGCCACAAAACGCCCACTAGTTCACTAGTAAGATCATTTTGAGGCTTACTAGTTGACATGTAAGCCACAAAACGCCCCTTAGCTCACTCGTAAGATCATTTTGAGGCTTACGAGTGAACATGTAAGCCACAAAACGCTCACTAGTTCACTAGTAAGGTCATTTTGACGCTTACTCGTGAACATGTAAGCCACAAATTGTCACTAGTTCACTAGTAAGGTCATTTTGACGCTTACTAGTGAACATGTCAGCCACAAAACACTCACTAGTTCACTAGTAAGGTCATTTTGACACTTACTAGTGAACATGTAAGCCACAAAACGCTCACTAGTTCACTAGTAAGGTCATTGTGACGCTTACTAGTGAACATGTCAGCCACAAAAGAACCCACTAGTTCACTAGTAAGATCATTTTGAGGCTTACTTGTTGACATGTAAGCCGCAAAACGCCCACTAGTTCACTCGTAAGATCATTTTGAGGCTTACTCGTGAACATGTAAGCCACAAAACCCCCACTAGTTCACTAGTAAGATCATTTTGAGGCTTACTAGTGAACATTTAAGGCCATAAATGTGCCCACTAGTTCACTAGTAAGATCATTTTGAGGCTTACTGGTTGACATGTAAGCCACAAAATGCCCACTAGTTCACTAGTAAGATCATTTTGAGGCTTGCTAGTTGACATGTAAGCCGCAAAACGCCCACTAGTTCACTGGTAAGATCATTTTGAGGCCTACTAGTGAACATGTAAGGCCATAAATGTGCCCACTAGTTCACTAGTAAGATCATTTTGAGGCTTGCTATTTGACATGTAAGCCACAAAACGCCCACTAGTTCACTAGTAAGATCATTGTGAGGCTTACTAGTGAACATGTAAGCCACAAAACGCTCACTACTTCACAAGTAAGGTCATTGTGACGCTTACTAGTGAAAATGTAAGCCACAAAAGAACCCACTAGTTCACTATTAAGATAATTTTGAGGCTTAGTAGATGACATGTAAGCCGCAAAACGCCCACTAGCTCACTCGTAAGATCATTTTGAGGCTTACTAGTTGACATGTAAGCCGCAAAACGCCCACTAGTTCACGATGAAGATCATTTTCACGCTTACTAGTGAACATGTAAGGCCATAAACGTGCCCACTAGTTCACTAGTAAGATCATTTTGACGCTTACTAGTGAACATGTAAGGCCATAAATGTGCCCATTCGTTCACTAGTAAGATAATTTTGAGGCTTACTAGTTGACATGTAAGCCACAAAATGCCCACTAGTTCTCTAGTAAGATCATTTTGAGGCTTACTAGTGAAGATGTAAGCCACAAAACGCCCACTTGTTCACTAGTAAGATCATTTTGACGCTTACTAGTGAACATGTAAGGCCATAAATGTGCCCACTAGTTCACTAGTAAGATCATTTTGACTCTTAATATTGAACATGTAAGGCCATAAATGTGCCCACTAGTTCACTAGTAAGATCATTTTGAGGCTTACTCGTTGACATGTAAGCCACAAAACGCTCACTAATTCACTAGTAAGGTCATTTTGACGCTTACTAGTGAACATGTAAGCCACAAAACGCCCACTAGTTCATTAGTAAGATCATTTTGAGGCTTACTTATTGACATGTAAGCCGCAAAACGGCCAGTAGTTCACTAGTAAGATCATTTTGACGCTTACTAGTGAACATGTAAACCACAAAACGCCCACTAGTTCACTGGTAAGATCATTTTGAGGCTTACTGGTGAACATGTAAGGCCATAAATGTGCCCACTAGTTCACTGGTAAGATTATTTTGAGGCTTACTAGTTGACATGTAAGCCACAAAATCCCCACTAGTTCACTAGTAAGATCATTTTGAGGCTTACTAGTTGATATATAAGCAGCAAAACCCCCACTAGTTCACTGGTAAGATCATTTTGAGGCTTACTAGTGAACATGTAACGCCATAAATGTGCCGACTAGTTCACTAGTAAGATCATTTTGAGACTAACTAGTTGACATGTAAGCCACAAAACGCCCACTAGTTCACTAGTAAGATCATTTTGAGGCTTACTAGTGAACATGTAAGCCACAAAACGCCCACTAGTTCACTAGTAAGATCATTTTGACGCTTACTAGTGAACATGTAAGCCACAAAACGCCCACTAGTTCACTAGTAAGATCATTTTGACGCTTACTAGTGAACATGTAAGCCACAAAACGCTCACTAGTTCACTAGTAAGGTCATTTTGACGCTTACTCGTGAACATGTAAGCCACAAATTGTCACTAGTTCACTAGTAAGGTTATTTTGACGCTTACTAGTTAACATGTAAGCCACAGAACGCCCACTAGTTCACTAGTAAGATCATTTTGAGGCTTACTAGTGAATATGTAAGGCCATAAATGTGCCCACTAGTTCACTAGTAAGATCATTTTGACGCCTACTAGTGAACATGTAAGCCACAAAACACTCACTAGTTCACTAGTAAGGTCATTTTGACACTTACTAGTGAACATGTAAGCCACAAAACGCCCACTTGTTCACTAGTAAGATCATTTTGACGCTTACTAGTTAACATGTAAGCCACAAAACGCCCACTAGTTCACTAGTAAGATAATTTTTAGGCTTACTTGTTGACATGTAAGCCGCAAAACACCCACTAGTTCACTCGTAAGATCATTTTGAGGCTTACTTGTTGACATGTAAGCCGCAAAACACCCACTAGTTCACTCGTAAGATCATTTTGAGGCTTACTAGTCGACATGCAAGCCGCAAAACGCCCACTAGTTCACTAGTAAGGTCATTTTGACGCTTACTAGTGAACATGTAAGCCACAAAACGCCCACTAGTTCATTAGTAAGATCATTTTGAGGCTTACTTGTTGACATGTAAGCCGCAAAACGGCCACTAGTTCACTACTAAGATCATTTTGACGCTTACTCGTGAACATGTAAGCCACAAAACGCCCACTAGTTCACTGGAAAGATCATTTTGAGGCTTACTAGTGAACATGTAAGGCCATAAATGTGCCCACTAGTTCACTAGTAAGATCATTTTGACGCTTACTAGTTGACATGTAAGCCACAAAATCCCCACTAGTTCACTAGTAAGATCATTTTGAGGCTTACTAGTTGACATATAAGCCGCAAAACCCCCACTAGTTCACTGGTAAGATCATTTTGAGGCTTACTAGTGAACATGTAAGCCACAAAACGCCCACTAGTTCACTAGTAAGATCATTTTGAGGCTAACGAGTGAAGATGTAAGCCACAAAACGCCCACTAGTTCACTAGTAAGATCATTTTGAGGCTTACTAGTGAGCATGTAAGGCCATAAATGTGCCCACCTGTTCACTAGTAAGATCATTTTGACTCTTAATAGTGAACATGTAAGGCCATAAATGTGCCCACTATTTCACTCGCAAGATCATTTTGAGGCTTGCTAGTTGACATGTAAGCCGCAAAACGCTCACTAGTTCACTAGTAAGGTCATTTTGACGCTTACTCGTGAACATGTAAGCCACAAATTGTCACTAGTTCACTAGTAAGATCATTTTGAGGCTTACTCGTTGACATGTAAGCCACAAAACGCTCACTAATTCACTAGTAAGGTCATTTTGACGCTTACTAGTGAACATGTAAGCCACAAAACGCCCACTAGTTCATTAGTAAGATCATTTTGAGGCTTACTTGTTGACATGTAAGCCGCAAAACGGCCACTAGTTCACTAGTAAGATCATTTTGACACTTACTCGTGAACATGTAAGCCACAAAACGCCCACTAGTTCACTAGTAAGATCATTTTGAGGCTTACTAGTGAACATTTAAGGCCATAAATGTGCCCACTAGTTCACTAGTAAGATCATTTTTAGGCTTACTAGTTGACATGTAAGCCACAAAATCCCCACTAGTTCACTAGTAAGATCATTTTGAGGCTTACTAGTTGACATATAAGCCGCAAAACCCCCACTAGTTCACTGGTAAGATCATTTTGAGGCTTACTAGTGAACATGTAAGGTCATAAATGTGCCCACTAGTTCACTAGTAAGATCATTTTGAGGCTTACTAGTTGACATGTAAGCCACAAAACGCCCACTAGTTCACTAGTAAGATCATTTTGAGGCTAACGAGTGAAGATGTAAGCCACAAAACGACCACTAGTTCACTAGTAAGATCATTTTGAGGCTTACTAGTGAACATGTAAGCCACAAAACGCCCACTAGTTCACTAGTAAAATCATTTTGACGCTTACCCGTGAACATGTAAGCCACAGAACGCCCACTAGTTCACTAGTAAGATGATTTTGAGGCTTACTAGTGAACATGTAAGGCCATAAATGTGCCCATTAGTTCACTAGTAAGATCATTTTGACGCCTACTAGTGAACATGTAAGCCACACAACACTCACTAGTTCACTAGTAAGGTCATTTTGACACTTACTAGTGAACATGTAAGCCACAAAACGCTCACTAGTTCACTAGTAAGATCATTTTGAGGCTTACTAGTGAACATGTAAGGCCATAAATGTGCCCACTAGTTCACTAGTAAGGTCATTTTGAGGCTTAGTAGTTGACATGTAAGCCACAAAATGCCCACTAGTTCACTAGTAAGATCATTGTGAGGCTTACTAGTTGACATGTAAACCGCAAAACGCCCACTAGTTCATTAGTAAGATCATTTTGAGGCTTACTTGTTGACATGTAAGCCGCAAAATGCCCACTAGTTCACTCGTAAGATCATTTTGAGGCTTACTAGTTGACATGCAAGCCGCAAAACGCCCACTAGTTCACTAATAAGATCATTTTGACCCTTACTCGTGAACATGTAAGCCACAAAACGCCCACTAGTTCACTAGTAAGATCATTTTGAGGCTTACTAGTGAACATTTAAGGCCATAAATGTGACCACTAGTTCACTAGTAAGATCATTTTTAGGCTTACTAGTTGACATGTAAGCCACAAAATGCCCACTAGTTCACTAGTAAGATCATTTTGAGGCTTACTAGTTTACATGTAAGCCGCAAAACGCCCACTAGTTCACTGGTAAGATCATTTTGAGGCTTACTAGTGAACATGTAAGGCCATAAATGTGCCCACTAGTTCACTAGTAAGATCATTTTGAGGCTTGCTATTTGACATGTAAGCCACAAAACGCCCACTAGTTCACTAGTAAGATCATTGTGAGGCTTAATAGTGAACATGTAAGCCACAAAACGCTCACTAGTTCACAAGTAAGGTCATTGTGACGCTTACTAGTGAACATGTAAGCCACAAAAGAACCCACTAGTTCACTATTAAGATCATTTTGAGGCTTACTAGTTGATATGTAAGCCGCAAAATGCCCACTAGCTCACTCGTAACATCATTTTGAGGCTTACTAGTTGACATGAAAGCCGCAAAACGCCCACTAGTTCACGATGAAGATCATTTTCACGCTTCCTAGTGAACATGTAAGGCCATAAACGTGCCCACTAGTTCACTGGTAAGATCATTTTGACGCTTACTAGTGAACATATAAGGCCATAAATGTGCCCATTAGTTCACTAGTAAGATGATTTTGAGGCTTACTAGTTGACATGTAAGCCACAAAATGCCCACTAGTTCTCTAGTAAGATCATTTTGAGGCTTACTAGTGAAGATGTAAGCCACAAAACGCCCACTTGTTCACTAGTAAGATCATTTTGACGCTTACTAGTGAACATGTAAGGCCATAAATGTGCCCACTAGTTCACTAGTAAGATCATTTTGACTCTTAGTAGTGAACATGTAAGGCCATAAATGTGCCCACTAGTTCACTAGTAAGATCATTTTGAGGCTTACTAGTTGACATATAAGCCACAAAACGCCCCTTAGCTCACTCGTAAGATCATTTTTACGCTTACTAGTGAACATGTAAGGCCATAAATGTGCCCACTAGTTCACTAGTAAGATCATTTTGACTCTTAATAGTGAACATGTAAGGCCATAAATGTGCCCACTAGTTCACTAGTAAGATCATTTTGAGGCTTGCTCGTTGACATGTAAGCCGCAAAGCGCTCACTAGTTCACTAGTAAGGTCATTTTGACGCTTACTCGTGAACATGTAAGCCACAAATTGTCACTAGTTCACTAGTAAGGTCATTTTTACGCTTACTAGTTAACATGTAAGCCACAAAACGCCCACTAGTTCACTAGTAAGATCATTTTGAGGCTTACTTGTTGACATGTAAGCCGCAAAACTCCCACTAGTTCACTCGTAAGATCATTTTGAGGCTTACTAGTTGACATGCAAGCCGCAAAACGCCCACTAGTAAGATCATTTTGACGCTTACTAGTGAACATGTAAGGCCATAAGTGTGCCCACTAGTTCACTAGTAAGATCATTTTGAGGCTTACTCGTTGACATGTAAGCCACAAAACGCTCACTAATTCACTAGTAAGGTCATTTTGACGCTTACTAGTGAACATGTAAGCCACAAAACGCCCACTAGTTTATTAGTAAGATCATTTTGAGGCTTACTTGGTGACATGTAAGCCGCAAAACGGCCACCAGTTCACTAGTAAGATCATTTTGACGCTTACTCGTCAACATGTAAGCCACAAAACGCCCACTAGTTCACTGGTAAGATCATTTTGAGGCTTACTGGTGAACATGTAAGGCCATAAATGTGCCCACTAGTTCACTGGTAAGATCATTTTGAGGCTTACTAGTTTACATGTAAGCCGCAAAACGCCCACTAGTTCACTGGTAAGATAATTTTGAGGCTTACTAGTTTACATGTAAGCCGCAAAAAGCCCACTAGTTCACTGGTAAGATCATTTTGAGGCTTACTAGTGAACATGTAAGGCCATAAATGTGCCCACTAGTTCACTAGTAAGATCATTTTGAGGCTTGCTATTTGACATGTAAGCCACAAAACGCCCACTAGTTCACTAGTAAGATCATTGTGAGGCTTAATAGTGAACATGTAAGCCACAAAACGCTCACTAGTTCACAAGTAAGGTCATTGTGACGCTTACTAGTGAACATGTAAGCCACAAAAGAACCCACTAGTTCACTATTAAGATCATTTTGAGGCTTACTAGTTGACATGTAAGCCGCAAAATGCCCACTAGCTCAAACGTAACATCATTTTGAGGCTTACTAGTTGACATGAAAGCCGCAAAACGCCCACTAGTTCACGATGAAGATCATTTTCACGCTTCCTAGTGAACATGTAAGGCCATAAACGTGCCCACTAGTTCACTGGTAAGATCATTTTGACGCTTACTAGTGAACATGTAAGGCCATAAATGTGCCCACTAGTTCACTAGTAAGATCATTTTGACTCTTAATAGTGAACATGTAAGGCCATAAATGTGCCCACTAGTTCACTAGTAAGATCATTTTGAGGCTTACTAGTTGACATATAAGCCGCAAAACGCCCCTTAGTTCACTCGTAAGATCATTTTGACGCTTACTAGTGAACATGTAAGGCCATAAATGTGCCCACTAGTTCACTAGTAAGATCATTTTGACTCTTAATAGTGAACATGTAAGGCCATAAATGTGCCCACTAGTTCACTAGTAAGATCATTTTGAGGCTTGCTAGTTGACATGTAAGCCGCAAAGCGCTCACTAGTTCACTAGTAAGGTCATTTTGACGCTTACTCGTGAACATGTAAGCCACAAATTGTCACTAGTTCACTAGTAAGGTCATTTTGACGCTTACTAGTTAACATGTAAGCCACAAAACGCCCACTAGTTCACTAGTAAGATCATTTTGAGGCTTACTTGTTGACATGTAAGCCGCAGAACACCCACTAGTTCACTCGTAAGATCATTTTGAGGCTTACTAGTTGACATGCAAGCCGCAAAACGCCCACTAGTTCACTAGTAAGATCATTTTGACGCTTACTAGTGAACATGTAAGGCCATAAATGTGCCCACTAGTTCACTAGTAAGATCATTTTGAGGCTTACTCGTTGACATGTAAGCCACAAAACGCTCACTAATTCACTAGTAAAGTCATTTTGACGCTTACTAGTGAACATGTAAGCCACAAAACGCCCACTAGTTTATTAGTAAGATCATTTTGAGGCTTACTTGGTGACATGTAAGCCGCAAAACGGCCACCAGTTCACTAGTAAGATCATTTTGACGCTTACACGTCAACATGTAAGCCACAAAACGCCCACTAGTTCACTGGTAAGATCATTTTGAGGCTTACTGGTGAACATGTAAGGCCATAAATGTGCCCACTAGTTCACTGGTAAGATCATTTTGAGGCTTACTAGTTGACATGTAAGCCACAAAATGCCCACTAGTTCACTAGTAAGATCATTTTGAGGCTTACTAGTTGACATGTAAGCCGCAAAACGCCCACTAGTTCACTACTAAGATCATTTTGACGCTTACTAGTGAACATGTAAGGCCATAAATGTGCCCATTAGTTCACTAGTAAGATCATTTTGAGGCTTACTAGTTGACATGTAAGCCACAAAATTCCCACTAGTTCTCTAGTAAGATCATTTTGAGGCTTACTAGTGAAGATGTAAGCCACAAAACGCCCACTTGTTCACTAGTAAGATCATTTTGACGCTTACTAGTGAACATGTAAGGCCATAAATGTGCCCACTAGTACACTAGTAAGATCATTTTGACTCTTAATAGTGAACATGTAAGGCCATAAATGTGCCCACTAGTTCACTAGTAAGATCATTTTGAGGCATACTAGGTGACATATAAGCCGCAATACGCCCCTTAGCTCACTCGTAAGATCATTTTGAGGCTTGCTAGTTGACATGTAAGCCGCAAAACGCTCACTAGTTCACTAGTAAGGTCATTTTGACGCTTACTCGTGAACTTTTAAGCCACAAATTGTCACTAGTTCACTAGTAAGGTCATTTTGACGCTTACTAGTTAACATGTAAGCCGCAAAACGCCCACTAGTTCACTAGTAAGATCATTTTGAGGCTTACTTGTTGACATGTAAGCCGCAAAACACCCACTAGTTCACTCGTAAGATCATTTTGAGGCTTAGTAGTGAACATGTAAGGCCATAAATGTGCCCATTAGTTCACTAGTAAGATCATTTTGACGCCTACTAGTGAACATGTAAGCCACAAAACACTCACTAGTTCACTAGTAAGGTCATTTTGACACTTACTAGTGAACATGTAAGCCACAAAACGCTCACTAGTTCACTAGTAAGATCATTTTGAGGCTTACTAGTGAACATGTAAGGCCATAAATGTGCCCACCAGTTCACTAGTAAGGTCATTTTGAGGCTTAGTAGTTGACATGTAAGCCACAAAATGCCCACTAGTTCACTAGTAAGATCATTGTGAGGCTTACTAGTTGACATGTAAACCGCAAAACGCCCACTAGTTCATTAGTAAGATCATTTTGAGGCTTACTTGTTGACATGTAAGCCGCAAAACGCCCACTAGTTCACTCGTAAGATCATTTTGAGGCTTACTAGTTGACATGCAAGCCGCAAAACGCCCACTAGTTCACTAATAAGATCATTTTGACCCTTACTCGTGAACATGTAAGCCACAAAACGCCCACTAGTTCACTAGTAAGATCATTTTGAGGCTTACTAGTGAACATTTAAGGCCATAAATGTGCCCACTAGTTCACTAGTAAGATCATTTTTAGGCTTACTAGTTGACATGTAAGCCACAAAATGCCCACTAGTTCACTAGTAAGATCATTTTGAGGCTTACTAGTTTACATGTAAGCCGCAAAACGCCCACTAGTTCACTGGTAAGATCATTTTGAGTCTTACTAGTGAACATGTAAGGCCATAAATGTGCCCACTAGTTCACTAGTAAGATCATTTTGAGGCTTGCTATTTGACATGTAAGCCACAAAACGCCCACTAGTTCACTAGTAAGATCATTGTGAGGCTTAATAGTGAACATGTAAGCCACAAAACGCTCACTAGTTCACAAGTAAGGTCATTGTGACGCTTACTAGTGAACATGTAAGCCACAAAAGAACCCACTAGTTCACTATTAAGATCATTTTGAGGCTTACTAGTTGATATGTAAGCCGCAAAATGCCCACTAGCTCACTCGTAACATCATTTTGAGGCTTACTAGTTGACATGAAAGCCGCAAAACGCCCACTAGTTCACGATGAAGATCATTTTCACGCTTCCTAGTGAACATGTAAGGCCATAAACGTGCCCACTAGTTCACTGGTAAGATCATTTTGACGCTTACTAGTGAACATGTAAGGCCATAAATGTGCCCATTAGTTCACTAGTAAGATGATTTTGAGGCTTACTAGTTGACATGTAAGCCAAAAAATGCCCACTAGTTCTCTAGTAAGATCATTTTGAGGCTTACTAGTGAAGATGTAAGCCACAAAACGCCCACTTGTTCACTAGTAAGATCATTTTGACGCTTACTAGTGAACATGTAAGGCCATAAATGTGCCCACTAGTTCACTAGTAAGATCATTTTGACTCTTAGTAGTGAACATGTAAGGCCATAAATGTGCCCACTAGTTCACTAGTAAGATCATTTTGAGGCTTACTAGTTGACATATAAGCCACAAAACGCCCCTTAGCTCACTCGTAAGATCATTTTTACGCTTACTAGTGAACATGTAAGGCCATAAATGTGCCCACTAGTTCACTAGTAAGATCATTTTGACTCTTAATAGTGAACATGTAAGGCCATAAATGTGCCCACTAGTTCACTAGTAAGATCATTTTGAGGCTTGCTAGTTGACATGTAAGCCGCAAAGCGCTCACTAGTTCACTAGTAAGGTCATTTTGACGCTTACTCGTGAACATGTAAGCCACAAATTGTCACTAGTTCACTAGTAAGGTCATTTTGACGCTTACTAGTTAACATGTAAGCCACAAAACGCCCACTAGTTCACTAGTAAGATCATTTTGAGGCTTACTTGTTGACATGTAAGCCGCAAAACTCCCACTAGTTCACTCGTAAGATCATTTTGAGGCTTACTAGTTGACATGCAAGCCGCAAAACGCCCACTAGTTCACTAGTAAGATCATTATGACGCTTACTAGTGAACATGTAAGGCCATAATTGTGCCCACTAGTTCACTAGTAAGATCATTTTGAGGCTTACTCGTTGACATGTAAGCCACAAAACGCTCACTAATTCACTAGTAAGGTCATTTTGACGCTTACTAGTGAACATGTAAGCCACAAATTGTCACTAGTTCACTAGTAAGGTCATTTTGACGCTTACTAGTTAACATGTAAGCCACAAAACGCCCACTAGTTCACTAGTAAGATCATTTTGAGGGTTACTTGTTGACATGTAAGCCGCAAAACACCCACTAGTTCACTCGTAAGATCATTTTGAGGCTTACTAGTTGACATGCAAGCCGCAAAACGCCCACTAGTTCACTAGTAAGATCATTTTGACGCTTACTAGTGAACATGTAAGGCCATAAATGTGCCCACTAGTTCACTAGTAAGATCATTTTGAGGCTTACTCGTTGACATGTAAGCCACAAAACGCTCACTAATTCACTAGTAAGGTCATTTTGACGCTTACTAGTGAACATGTAAGCCACAAAACGCCCACTAGTTTATTAGTAAGATCATTTTGAGGCTTACTTGGTGACATGTAAGCCGCAAAACGGCCACCAGTTCACTAGTAAGATCATTTTGACGCTTACTCGTCAACATGTAAGCCACAAAACGCCCACTAGTTCACTGGTAAGATCATTTTGAGGCTTACTGGTGAACATGTAAGGCCATAAATGTGCCCACTAGTTCACTGGTAAGATCATTTTGAGGCTTACTAGTTTACATGTAAGCCGCAAAACGCCCACTAGTTCACTGGTAAGATCATTTTGAGGCTTATTAGTTTACATGTAAGCCGCAAAAAGCCCACTAGTTCACTGGTAAGATCATTTTGAGGCTTACTAGTGAACATGTAAGGCCATAAATGTGCCCACTAGTTCACTAGTAAGATCATTTTGAGGCTTGCTATTTGACATGTAAGCCACAAAACGCCCACTAGTTCACTAGTAAGATCATTGTGAGGCTTAATAGTGAACATGTAAGCCACAAAACGCTCACTAGTTCACAAGTAAGGTCATTGTGACGCTTACTAGTGAACATGTAAGCCACAAAAGAACCCACTAGTTCACTATTAAGATCATTTTGAGGCTTACTAGTTGACATGTAAGCCGCAAAATGCCCACTAGCTCACTCGTAACATCATTTTGAGGCTTACTAGTTGACATGAAAGCCGCAAAACGCCCACTAGTTCACGATGAAGATCATTTTCACGCTTCCTAGTGAACATGTAAGGACATAAACGTGCCCACTAGTTCACTGGTAAGATCATTTTGACGCTTACTAGTGAACATGTAAGGCCATAAATGTGCCCACTAGTTCACTAGTAAGATCATTTTGACTCTTAATAGTGAACATGTAAGGCCATAAATGTGCCCACTAGTTCACTAGTAAGATCATTTTGAGGCTTACTAGTTGACATATAAGCCGCAAAACGCCCCTTAGCTCACTCGTAAGATCATTTTGCGCTTACTAGTGAACATGTAAGGCCATAAATGTGCCCACTAGTTCACTAGTAAGATCATTTTGACTCTTAATAGTGAACATGTAAGGCCATAAATGTGCCCACTAGTTCACTAGTAAGATCATTTTGAGGCTTGCTAGTTGACATGTAAGCCGCAAAGCGCTCACTAGTTCACTAGTAAGGTCATTTTGACGCTTACCCGTGAACATGTAAGCCACAAATTGTCACTAGTTCACTAGTAAGGTCATTTTGACGCTTACTAGTTAACATGTAAGCCACAAAACGCCCACTAGTTCACTAGTAAGATCATTTTGAGGCTTACTTGTTGACATGTAAGCCGCAAAAAAACCCACTAGTTCACTCGTAAGATCATTTTGAGGCTTACTAGTTGACATGCAAGCCGCAAAACGCCCACTAGTTCACTAGTAAGATCATTTTGACGCTTACTAGTGAACATGTAAGGCCATAAATGTGCCCACTAGTTCACTAGTAAGATCATTTTGAGGCTTACTCGTTGACATGTAAGCCACAAAACGCTCACTAATTCACTAGTAAGGTCATTTTGACGCTTACTACTGAACATGTAAGCCACAAATTGTCACTAGTTCACTAGTAAGGTCATTTTGACGCTTACTAGTTAACATGTAAGCCACAAAACGCCCACTAGTTCACTAGTAAGATCATTTTGAGGCTTACTTGTTGACATGTAAGCCGCAAAAC
Source organism: Hippocampus zosterae (assembly GCF_025434085.1). Taxonomy (NCBI): domain Eukaryota; kingdom Metazoa; phylum Chordata; class Actinopteri; order Syngnathiformes; family Syngnathidae; genus Hippocampus; species Hippocampus zosterae. The sequence continues at coordinate 252,914 of NW_026262959.1, forward strand.
ACCCACTAGTTCACTCGTAAGATCATTTTGAGGCTTACTAGTTGACATGCAAGCCGCAAAACGCCCACTAGTTCACTAGTAAGATCATTTTGACGCTTACTAGTGAACATGTAAGGCCATAAATGTGCCCACTAGTTCACTAGTAAGATCATTTTGAGGCTTACTCGTTGACATGTAAGCCACAAAACGCTCACTAATTCACTAGTAAGGTCATTTTGACGCTTACTAGTGAACATGTAAGCCACAAAACGCCCACTAGTTTATTAGTAAGATCATTTTGAGGCTTACTTGGTGACATGTAAGCCGCAAAACGGCCACCAGTTCACTAGTAAGATCATTTTGACGCTTACACGTCAACATGTAAGCCACAAAACGCCCACTAGTTCACTGGTAAGATCATTTTGAGGCTTACTGGTGAACATGTAAGGCCATAAATGTGCCCACTAGTTCACTGGTAAGATCATTTTGAGGCTTACTAGTTGACATGTAAGCCACAAAATGCCCACTAGTTCACTAGTAAGATCATTTTGAGGCTTACTAGTTGACATGTAAGCCGCAAAACGCCCACTAGTTCACTAGTAAGATCATTTTGACGCTTACTAGTGAACATGTAAGGCCATAAATGTGCCCATTAGTTCACTAGTAAGATCATTTTGAGGCTTACTAGTTGACATGTAAGCCACAAAATTCCCACTAGTTCTCTAGTAAGATCATTTTGAGGCTTACTAGTGAAGATGTAAGCCACAAAACGCCCACTTGTTCACTAGTAAGATCATTTTGACGCTTACTAGTGAACATGTAAGGCCATAAATGTGCCCACTAGTACACTAGTAAGATCATTTTGACTCTTAATAGTGAACATGTAAGGCCATAAATGTGCCCACTAGTTCACTAGTAAGATCATTTTGAGGCTTACTAGGTGACATATAAGCCGCAATACGCCCCTTAGCTCACTCGTAAGATCATTTTGAGGCTTGCTAGTTGACATGTAAGCCGCAAAACGCTCACTAGTTCACTAGTAAGGTCATTTTGACGCTTACTCGTGAACTTTTAAGCCACAAATTGTCACTAGTTCACTAGTAAGGTCATTTTGACGCTTACTAGTTAACATGTAAGCCGCAAAACGCCCACTAGTTCACTAGTAAGATCATTTTGAGGCTTACTTGTTGACATGTAAGCCGCAAAACACCCACTAGTTCACTCGTAAGATCATTTTGAGGCTTACTAGTGAACATGTAAGGCCATAAATGTGCCCATTAGTTCACTAGTAAGATCATTTTGACGCCCACTAGTTCACTAGTAAGATCATTTTGACGCTTACTAGTGAACATGTAAGGCCATAAATGTGCCCACTAGTTCACTAGTAAGATCATTTTGAGGCTTACTCGTTGACATGTAAGCCACAAAACGCTCACTAATTCACTAGTAAGGTCATTTTGACGCTTACTAGTGAACATGTAAGCCACAAAACGCCCACTAGTTTATTAGTAAGATCATTTTGAGGCTTACTTGGTGACATGTAAGCCGCAAAACGGCCACCAGTTCACTAGTAAGATCATTTTGACGCTTACTCGTCAACATGTAAGCCACAAAACGCCCACTAGTTCACTGGTAAGATCATTTTGAGGCTTACTGGTGAACATGTAAGGCCATAAATGTGCCCACTAGTTCACTGGTAAGATCATTTTGAGGCTTACTAGTTTACATGTAAGCCGCAAAACGCCCACTAGTTCACTGGTAAGATCATTTTGAGGCTTACTAGTTTACATGTAAGCCGCAAAACGCCCACTAGTTCACTGCTAAGATCATTTTGAGGCTTACTAGTGAACATGTAAGGCCATAAATGTGCCCACTAGTTCACTAGTAAGATCATTTTGAGGCTTGCTATTTGACATGTAAGCCACAAAACGCCCACTAGTTCACTAGTAAGATCATTGTGAGGCTTAATAGTGAACATGTAAGCCACAAAACGCTCACTAGTTCACAAGTAAGGTCATTGTGACGCTTACTAGTGAACATGTAAGCCACAAAAGAACCCACTAGTTCACTATTAAGATCATTTTGAGGCTTACTAGTTGACATGTAAGCCGCAAAATGCCCACTAGCTCACTCGTAACATCATTTTGAGGCTTACTAGTTGACATGAAAGCCGCAAAACGCCCACTAGTTCACGATGAAGATCATTTTCACGCTTCCTAGTGAACATGTAAGGCCATAAACGTGCCCACTAGTTCACTGGTAAGATCATTTTGACGCTTACTAGTGAACATGTAAGGCCATAAATGTGCCCACTAGTTCACTAGTAAGATCATTTTGACTCTTAATAGTGAACATGTAAGGCCATAAATGTGCCCACTAGTTCACTAGTAAGATCATTTTGAGGCTTACTAGTTGACATATAAGCCGCAAAACGCCCCTTAGCTCACTCGTAAGATCATTTTGACGCTTACTAGTGAACATGTAAGGCCATAAATGTGCCCACTAGTTCACTAGTAAGATCATTTTGACTCTTAATAGTGAACATGTAAGGCCATAAATGTGCCCACTAGTTCACTAGTAAGATCATTTTGAGGCTTGCTAGTTGACATGTAAGCCGCAAAGCGCTCACTAGTTCACTAGTAAGGTCATTTTGACGCTTACCCGTGAACATGTAAGCCACAAATTGTCACTAGTTCACTAGTAAGGTCATTTTGACGCTTACTAGTTAACATGTAAGCCACAAAACGCCCACTAGTTCACTAGTAAGATCATTTTGAGGCTTACTTGTTGACATGTAAGCCGCAAAAAAACCCACTAGTTCACTCGTAAGATCATTTTGAGGCTTACTAGTTGACATGCAAGCCGCAAAACGCCCACTAGTTCACTAGTAAGATCATTTTGACGCTTACTAGTGAACATGTAAGGCCATAAATGTGCCCACTAGTTCACTAGTAAGATCATTTTGAGGCTTACTCGTTGACATGTAAGCCACAAAACGCTCACTAATTCACTAGTAAGGTCATTTTGACGCTTACTACTGAACATGTAAGCCACAAATTGTCACTAGTTCACTAGTAAGGTCATTTTGACGCTTACTAGTTAACATGTAAGCCACAAAACGCCCACTAGTTCACTAGTAAGATCATTTTGAGGCTTACTTGTTGACATGTAAGCCGCAAAACACCCACTAGTTCACTCGTAAGATCATTTTGAGGCTTACTAGTTGACATGCAAGCCGCAAAACGCCCACTAGTTCACTAGTAAGATCATTTTGACGCTTACTAGTGAACATGTAAGGCCATAAATGTGCCCACTAGTTCACTAGTAAGATCATTTTGAGGCTTACTCGTTGACATGTAAGCCACAAAACGCTCACTAATTCACTAGTAAGGTCATTTTGATGCTTACTAGTGAACATGTAAGCCACAAAACGCCCACTAGTTTATTAGTAAGATCATTTTGAGGCTTACTTGGTGACATGTAAGCCGCAAAACGGCCACCAGTTCACTAGTAAGATCATTTTGACGCTTACACGTCAACATGTAAGCCACAAAACGCCCACTAGTTCACTGGTAAGATCATTTTGAGGCTTACTGGTGAACATGTAAGGCCATAAATGTGCCCACTAGTTCACTGGTAAGATCATTTTGAGGCTTACTAGTTTACATGTAAGCCGCAAAACGCCCACTAGTTCACTGGTAAGATCATTTTGAGGCTTACTAGTTTACATGTAAGCCGCAAAAAGCACACTAGTTCACTGGTAAGATCATTTTGAGGCTTACTAGTGAACATGTAAGGCCATAAATGTGCCCACTAGTTCACTAGTAAGATCATTTTTAGGCTTGCTATTTGACATGTAAGCCACAAAACGCCCACTAGTTCACTAGTAAGATCATTGTGAGGCTTAATAGTGAACATGTAAGCCACAAAACGCTCACTAGTTCACAAGTAAGGTCATTGTGACGCTTACTAGTGAACATGTAAGCCACAAAAGAACCCACTAGTTCACTATTAAGATCATTTTGAGGCTTACTAGTTGACATGTAAGCCGCAAAATGCCCACTAGCTCACTCGTAACATCATTTTGAGGCTTACTAGTTGACATGAAAGCCGCAAAACGCCCACTAGTTCACGATGAAGATCATTTTCACGCTTCCTAGTGAACATGTAAGGCCATAAACGTGCCCACTAGTTCACTGGTAAGATCATTTTGACGCTTACTAGTGAACATGTAAGGCCATAAATGTGCCCACTAGTTCACTAGTAAGATCATTTTGACTCTTAATAGTGAACATGTAAGGCCATAAATGTGCCCACTAGTTCACTAGTAAGATCATTTTGAGGCTTACTAGTTGACATATAAGCCGCAAAACGCCCCTTAGCTCACTCGTAAGATCATTTTGACGCTTACTAGTGAACATGTAAGGCCATAAATGTGCCCACTAGTTCACTAGTAAGATCATTTTGACTCTTAATAGTGAACATGTAAGGCCATAAATGTGCCCACTAGTTCACTAGTAAGATCATTTTGAGGCTTACTAGTGAACATGTAAGGCCATAAATGTGCCCACTAGTTCACTAGTAAGATCATTTTTAGGCTTGCTATTTGACATGTAAGCCACAAAACGCCCACTAGTTCACTAGTAAGATCATTGTGAGGCTTAATAGTGAACATGTAAGCCACAAAACGCTCACTAGTTCACAAGTAAGGTCATTGTGACGCTTACTAGTGAACATGTAAGCCACAAAAGAACCCACTAGTTCACTATTAAGATCATTTTGAGGCTTACTAGTTGACATGTAAGCCGCAAAATGCCCACTAGCTCACTCGTAACATCATTTTGAGGCTTACTAGTTGACATGAAAGCCGCAAAACGCCCACTAGTTCACGATGAAGATCATTTTCACGCTTCCTAGTGAACATGTAAGGCCATAAACGTGCCCACTAGTTCACTGGTAAGATCATTTTGACGCTTACTAGTGAACATGTAAGGCCATAAATGTGCCCACTAGTTCACTAGTAAGATCATTTTGACTCTTAATAGTGAACATGTAAGGCCATAAATGTGCCCACTAGTTCACTAGTAAGATCATTTTGAGGCTTACTAGTTGACATATAAGCCGCAAAACGCCCCTTAGCTCACTCGTAAGATCATTTTGACGCTTACTAGTGAACATGTAAGGCCATAAATGTGCCCACTAGTTCACTAGTAAGATCATTTTGACTCTTAATAGTGAACATGTAAGGCCATAAATGTGCCCACTAGTTCACTAGTAAGATCATTTTGAGGCTTGCTAGTTGACATGTAAGCCGCAAAGCGCTCACTAGTTCACTAGTAAGGTCATTTTGCCGCTTACCCGTGAACATGTAAGCCACAAATTGTCACTAGTTCACTAGTAAGGTCATTTTGACGCTTACTAGTTAACATGTAAGCCACAAAACGCCCACTAGTTCACTAGTAAGATCATTTTGAGGCTTACTTGTTGACATGTAAGCCGCAAAAAAACCCACTAGTTGACTCGTAAGATCATTTTGAGGCTTACTAGTTGACATGCAAGCCGCAAAACGCCCACTACTTCACTAGTAAGATCATTTTGACGCTTACTAGTGAACATGTAAGGCCATAAATGTGCCCACTAGTTCACTAGTAAGATCATTTTGAGGCTTACTCGTTGACATGTAAGCCACAAAACGCTCACTAATTCACTAGTAAGGTCATTTTGACGCTTACTACTGAACATGTAAGCCACAAATTGTCACTAGTTCACTAGTAAGGTCATTTTGACGCTTACTAGTTAACATGTAAGCCACAAAACGCCCACTAGTTCACTAGTAAGATCATTTTGAGGGTTACTTGTTGACATGTAAGCCGCAAAACACCCACTAGTTCACTCGTAAGATCATTTTGAGGCTTACTAGTTGACATGCAAGCCGCAAAACGCCCACTAGTTCACTAGTAAGATCATTTTGACGCTTACTAGTGAACATGTAAGGCCATAAATGTGCCCACTAGTTCACTAGTAAGATCATTTTGAGGCTTACTCGTTGACATGTAAGCCACAAAACGCTCACTAATTCACTAGTAAGGTCATTTTGACGCTTACTAGTGAACATGTAAGCCACAAAACGCCCACTAGTTTATTAGTAAGATCATTTTGAGGCTTACTTGGTGACATGTAAGCCGCAAAACGGCCACCAGTTCACTAGTAAGATCATTTTGACGCTTACACGTCAACATGTAAGCCACAAAACGCCCACTAGTTCACTGGTAAGATCATTTTGAGGCTTACTGGTGAACATGTAAGGCCATAAATGTGCCCACTAGTTCACTGGTAAGATCATTTTGAGGCTTACTAGTTGACATGTAAGCCACAAAATGCCCACTAGTTCACTAGTAAGATCATTTTGAGGCTTACTAGTTGACATGTAAGCCGCAAAACGCCCACTAGTTCACTAGTAAGATCATTTTGACGCTTACTAGTGAACATGTAAGGCCATAAATGTGCCCATTAGTTCACTAGTAAGATCATTTTGAGGCTTACTAGTTGACATGTAAGCCACAAAATTCCCACTAGTTCTCTAGTAAGATCATTTTGAGGCTTACTAGTGAAGATGTAAGCCACAAAACGCCCACTTGTTCACTAGTAAGATCATTTTGACGCTTACTAGTGAACATGTAAGGCCATAAATGTGCCCACTAGTACACTAGTAAGATCATTTTGACTCTTAATAGTGAACATGTAAGGCCATAAATGTGCCCACTAGTTCACTAGTAAGATCATTTTGAGGCTTACTAGGTGACATATAAGCCGCAATACGCCCCTTAGCTCACTCGTAAGATCATTTTGAGGCTTGCTAGTTGACATGTAAGCCGCAAAACGCTCACTAGTTCACTAGTAAGGTCATTTTGACGCTTACTCGTGAACTTTTAAGCCACAAATTGTCACTAGTTCACTAGTAAGGTCATTTTGACGCTTACTAGTTAACATGTAAGCCGCAAAACGCCCACTAGTTCACTAGTAAGATCATTTTGAGGCTTACTTGTTGACATGTAAGCCGCAAAACACCCACTAGTTCACTCGTAAGATCATTTTGAGGCTTACTAGTGAACATGTAAGGCCATAAATGTGCCCATTAGTTCACTAGTAAGATCATTTTGACGCCTACTAGTGAACATGTAAGCCACAAAACACTCACTAGTTCACGAGTAAGGTCATTTTGACACTTACTAGTGAACATGTAAGCCACAAAACGCTCACTAGTTCACTAGTAAGATCATTTTGAGGCTTACTAGTGAACATGTAAGGCCATAAATGTGCCCACCAGTTCACTAGTAAGGTCATTTTGAGGCTTAGTAGTTGACATGTAAGCCACAAAATGCCCACTAGTTCACTAGTAAGATCATTGTGAGGCTTACTAGTTGACATGTAAACCGCAAAACGCCCACTAGTTCATTAGTAAGATCATTTTGAGGCTTACTTGTTGACATGTAAGCCGCAAAACGCCCACTAGTTCACTCGTAAGATCATTTTGAGGCTTACTAGTTGACATGCAAGCCGCAAAACGCCCACTAGTTCACTAATAAGATCATTTTGACCCTTACTCGTGAACATGTAAGCCACAAAACGCCCACTAGTTCACTAGTAAGATCATTTTGAGGCTTACTAGTGAACATTTAAGGCCATAAATGTGCCCACTAGTTCACTAGTAAGATCATTTTTAGGCTTACTAGTTGACATGTAAGCCACAAAATGCCCACTAGTTCACTAGTAAGATCATTTTGAGGCTTACTAGTTTACATGTAAGCCGCAAAACGCCCACTAGTTCACTGGTAAGATCATTTTGAGGCTTACTAGTGAACATGTAAGGCCATAAATGTGCCCACTAGTTCACTAGTAAGATCATTTTGAGGCTTGCTATTTGACATGTAAGCCACAAAACGCCCACTAGTTCACTAGTAAGATCATTGTGAGGCTTAATAGTGAACATGTAAGCCACAAAACGCTCACTAGTTCACAAGTAAGGTCATTGTGACGCTTACTAGTGAACATGTAAGCCACAAAAGAACCCACTAGTTCTCTAGTAAGATCATTTTGAGGCTTACTAGTGAAGATGTAAGCCACAAAACGCCCACTTGTTCACTAGTAAGATCATTTTGACGCTTACTAGTGAACATGTAAGGCCATAAATGTGCCCACTAGTTCACTAGTAAGATGATTTTGAGGCTTACTAGTTGACATGTAAGCCACAAAATGCCCACTAGTTCTCTAGTAAGATCATTTTGAGGCTTACTAGTGAAGATGTAAGCCACAAAACGCCCACTTGTTCACTAGTAAGATCATTTTGACGCTTACTAGTGAACATGTAAGGCCATAAATGTGCCCACTAGTTCACTAGTAAGATCATTTTGACTCTTAGTAGTGAACATGTAAGGCCATAAATGTGCCCACTAGTTCACTAGTAAGATCATTTTGAGGCTTACTAGTTGACATATAAACCACAAAACGCCCCTTAGCTCACTCGTAAGATCATTTTTACGCTTACTAGTGAACATGTAAGGCCATAAATGTGCCCACTAGTTCACTAGTAAGATCATTTTGACTCTTAATAGTGAACATGTAAGGCCATAAATGTGCCCACTAGTTCACTAGTAAGATCATTTTGAGGCTTGCTAGTTGACATGTAAGCCGCAAAGCGCTCACTAGTTCACTAGTAAGGTCATTTTGACGCTTACTCGTGAACATGTAAGCCACAAATTGTCACTAGTTTACTAGTAAGGTCATTTTGACGCTTACTAGTTAACATGTAAGCCACAAAACGCCCACTAGTTCACTAGTAAGATCATTTTGAGGCTTACTTGTTGACATGTAAGCCGCAAAACTCCCACTAGTTCACTCGTAAGATCATTTTGAGGCTTACTAGTTGACATGCAAGCCGCAAAACGCCCACTAGTTCACTAGTAAGATCATTTTGACGCTTACTAGTGAACATGTAAGGCCATAAGTGTGCCCACTAGTTCACTAGTAAGATCATTTTGAGGCTTACTCGTTGACATGTAAGCCACAAAACGCTCACTAATTCACTAGTAAGGTCATTTTGACGCTTACTAGTGAACATGTAAGCCACAAATTGTCACTAGTTCACTAGTAAGGTCATTTTGACGCTTACTAGTTAACATGTAAGCCACAAAACGCCCACTAGTTCACTAGTAAGATCATTTTGAGGGTTACTTGTTGACATGTAAGCCGCAAAACACCCACTAGTTCACTCGTAAGATCATTTTGAGGCTTACTAGTTGACATGCAAGCCGCAAAACGCCCACTAGTTCACTAGTAAGATCATTTTGACGCTTACTAGTGAACATGTAAGGCCATAAATGTGCCCACTAGTTCACTAGTAAGATCATTTTGAGGCTTACTCGTTGACATGTAAGCCACAAAACGCTCACTAATTCACTAGTAAGGTCATTTTGACGCTTACTACTGAACATGTAAGCCACAAATTGTCACTAGTTCACTAGTAAGGTCATTTTGACGCTTACTAGTTAACATGTAAGCCACAAAACGCCCACTAGTTCACTAGTAAGATCATTTTGAGGCTTACTTGTTGACATGTAAGCCGCAAAACACCCACTAGTTCACTCGTAAGATCATTTTGAGGCTTACTAGTTGACATGCAAGCCGCAAAACGCCCACTAGTTCACTAGTAAGATCATTTTGACGCTTACTAGTGAACATGTAAGGCCATAAATGTGCCCACTAGTTCACTAGTAAGATCATTTTGAGGCTTACTCGTTGACATGTAAGCCACAAAACGCTCACTAATTCACTAGTAAGGTCATTTTGACGCTTACTAGTGAACATGTAAGCCACAAAACGCCCACTAGTTTATTAGTAAGATCATTTTGAGGCTTACTTGGTGACATGTAAGCCGCAAAACGGCCACCAGTTCACTAGTATGATCATTTTGACGCTTACACGTCAACATGTAAGCCACAAAACGCCCACTAGTTCACTGGTAAGATCATTTTGAGGCTTACTGGTGAACATGTAAGGCCATAAATGTGCCCACTAGTTCACTGGTAAGATCATTTTGAGGCTTACTAGTTGACATGTAAGCCGCAAAACGCCCACTAGTTCACTAGTAAGATCATTTTGACGCTTACTAGTGAACATGTAAGGCCATAAATGTGCCCATTAGTTCACTAGTAAGATCATTTTGAGGCTTACTAGTTGACATGTAAGCCACAAAATTCCCACTAGTTCTCTAGTAAGATCATTTTGAGGCTTACTAGGTGACATATAAGCCGCAATACGCCCCTTAGCTCACTCGTAAGATCATTTTGAGGCTTGCTAGTTGACATGTAAGCCGCAAAACGCTCACTAGTTCACTAGTAAGGTCATTTTGACGCTTACTCGTGAACTTTTAAGCCACAAATTGTCACTAGTTCACTAGTAAGGTCATTTTGACGCTTACTAGTTAACATGTAAGCCGCAAAACGCCCACTAGTTCACTAGTAAGATCATTTTGAGGCTTACTTGTTGACATGTAAGCCGCAAAACACCCACTAGTTCACTCGTAAGATCATTTTGAGGCTTACTAGTGAACATGTAAGGCCATAAATGTGCCCATTAGTTCACTAGTAAGATCATTTTGACTCCTACTAGTGAACATGTAAGCCACAAAACACTCACTAGTTCACGAGTAAGGTCATTTTGACACTTACTAGTGAACATGTAAGCCACAAAACGCTCACTAGTTCACTAGTAAGATCATTTTGAGGCTTACTAGTGAACATGTAAGGCCATAAATGTGCCCACCAGTTCACTAGTAAGGTCATTTTGAGGCTTAGTAGTTGACATGTAAGCCACAAAATGCCCACTAGTTCACTAGTAAGATCATTGTGAGGCTTACTAGTTGACATGTAAACCGCAAAACGCCCACTAGTTCATTAGTAAGATCATTTTGAGGCTTACTTGTTGACATGTAAGCCGCAAAACGCCCACTAGTTCACTCGTAAGATCATTTTGAGGCTTACTAGTTGACATGCAAGCCGCAAAACGCCCACTAGTTCACTAATAAGATCATTTTGACCCTTACTCGTGAACATGTAAGCCACAAAACGCCCACTAGTTCACGAGTAAGGTCATTTTGACACTTACTAGTGAACATGTAAGCCACAAAACGCTCACTAGTTCACTAGTAAGATCATTTTGAGGCTTACTAGTGAACATTTAAGGCCATAAATGTGCCCACTAGTTCACTAGTAAGATCATTTTTAGGCTTACTAGTTGACATGTAAGCCACAAAATGCCCACTAGTTCACTAGTAAGATCATTTTGAGGCTTACTAGTTTACATGTAAGCCGCAAAACGCCCACTAGTTCACTGGTAAGATCATTTTGAGGCTTACTAGTGAACATGTAAGGCCATAAATGTGCCCACTAGTTCACTAGTAAGATCATTTTGAGGCTTGCTATTTGACATGTAAGCCACAAAACGCCCACTAGTTCACTAGTAAGATCATTGTGAGGCTTAATAGTGAACATGTAAGCCACAAAACGCTCACTAGTTCACAAGTAAGGTCATTGTGACGCTTACTAGTGAACATGTAAGCCACAAAAGAACCCACTAGTTCACTATTAAGATCATTTTGAGGCTTACTAGTTGATATGTAAGCCGCAAAATGCCCACTAGCTCACTCGTAACATCATTTTGAGGCTTACTAGTTGACATGAAAGCCGCAAAACGCCCACTAGTTCACGATGAAGATCATTTTCACGCTTCCTAGTGAACATGTAAGGCCATAAACGTGCCCACTAGTTCACTGGTAAGATCATTTTGACGCTTACTAGTGAACATGTAAGGCCATAAATGTGCCCATTAGTTCACTAGTAAGAACATTTTGAGGCTTACTAGTTGACATGTAAGCCACAAAATGCCCACTAGTTCTCTAGTAAGATCATTTTGAGGCTTACTAGTGAAGATGTAAGCCACAAAACGCCCACTTGTTCACTAGTAAGATCATTTTGACGCTTACTAGTGAACATGTAAGGCCATAAATGTGCCCACTAGTTCACTAGTAAGATCATTTTGACTCTTAGTAGTGAACATGTAAGGCCATAAATGTGCCCACTAGTTCACTAGTAAGATCATTTTGAGGCTTACTAGTTGACATATAAACCACAAAACGCCCCTTAGCTCACTCGTAAGATCATTTTTACGCTTACTAGTGAACATGTAAGGCCATAAATGTGCCCACTAGTTCACTAGTAAGATCATTTTGACTCTTAATAGTGAACATGTAAGGCCATAAATGTGCCCACTAGTTCACTAGTAAGATCATTTTGAGGCTTGCTAGTTGACATGTAAGCCGCAAAGCGCTCACTAGTTCACTAGTAAGGTCATTTTGACGCTTACTCGTGAACATGTAAGCCACAAATTGTCACTAGTTTACTAGTAAGGTCATTTTGACGCTTACTAGTTAACATGTAAGCCACAAAACGCCCACTAGTTCACTAGTAAGATCATTTTGAGGCTTACTTGTTGACATGTAAGCCGCAAAACTCCCACTAGTTCACTCGTAAGATCATTTTGAGGCTTACTAGTTGACATGCAAGCCGCAAAACGCCCACTAGTTCACTAGTAAGATCATTTTGACGCTTACTAGTGAACATGTAAGGCCATAAGTGTGCCCACTAGTTCACTAGTAAGATCATTTTGAGGCTTACTCGTTGACATGTAAGCCACAAAACGCTCACTAATTCACTAGTAAGGTCATTTTGACGCTTACTAGTGAACATGTAAGCCACAAATTGTCACTAGTTCACTAGTAAGGTCATTTTGACGCTTACTACTGAACATGTAAGCCACAAAACGCCCACTAGTTCACGATGAAGATCATTTTCACGCTTCCTAGTGAACATGTAAGGCCATAAACGTGCCCACTAGTTCACTGGTAAGATCATTTTGAGGGTTACTTGTTGACATGTAAGCCGCAAAACACCCACTAGTTCACTCGTAAGATCATTTTGAGGCTTACTAGTTGACATGCAAGCCGCAAAACGCCCACTAGTTCACTAGTAAGATCATTTTGACGCTTACTAGTGAACATGTAAGGCCATAAATGTGCCCACTAGTTCACTAGTAAGATCATTTTGAGGCTTACTCGTTGACATGTAAGCCACAAAACGCTCACTAATTCACTAGTAAGGTCATTTTGACGCTTACTAGTGAACATGTAAGCCACAAAACGCCCACTAGTTTATTAGTAAGATCATTTTGAGGCTTACTTGGTGACATGTAAGCCGCAAAACGGCCACCAGTTCACTAGTAAGATCATTTTGACGCTTACTCGTCAACATGTAAGCCACAAAACGCCCACTAGTTCACTGGTAAGATCATTTTGAGGCTTACTGGTGAACATGTAAGGCCATAAATGTGCCCACTAGTTCACTGGTAAGATCATTTTGAGGCTTACTAGTTTACATGTAAGCCGCAAAACACCCACTAGTTCACTGGTAAGATCATTTTGAGGCTTACTAGTTTACATGTAAGCCGCAAAAAGCCCACTAGTTCACTGGTAAGATCATTTTGAGGCTTACTAGTGAACATGTAAGGCCATAAATGTGCCCACTAGTTCACTAGTAAGATCATTTTGAGGCTTGCTATTTGACATGTAAGCCACAAAACGCCCACTAGTTCACTAGTAAGATCATTGTGAGGCTTAATAGTGAACATGTAAGCCACAAAACGCTCACTAGTTCACAAGTAAGGTCATTGTGACGCTTACTAGTGAACATGTAAGCCACAAAAGAACCCACTAGTTCACTATTAAGATCATTTTGAGGCTTACTAGTTGACATGTAAGCCGCAAAATGCCCACTAGCTCACTCGTAACATCATTTTGAGGCTTACTAGTTGACATGAAAGCCGCAAAACGCCCACTAGTTCACGATGAAGATCATTTTCACGCTTCCTAGTGAACATGTAAGGCCATAAACGTGCCCACTAGTTCACTGGTAAGATCATTTTGACGCTTACTAGTGAACATGTAAGGCCATAAATGTGCCCACTAGTTCACTAGTAAGATCATTTTGACTCTTAATAGTGAACATGTAAGGCCATAAATGTGCCCACTAGTTCACTAGTAAGATCATTTTGAGGCTTACTAGTTGACATATAAGCCGCAAAACGCCCCTTAGCTCACTCGTAAGATCATTTTGACGCTTACTAGTGAACATGTAAGGCCATAAATGTGCCCACTAGTTCACTAGTAAGATCATTTTGACTCTTAATAGTGAACATGTAAGGCCATAAATGTGCCCACTAGTTCACTAGTAAGATCATTTTGAGGCTTGCTAGTTGACATGTAAGCCGCAAAGCGCTCACTAGTTCACTAGTAAGGTCATTTTGACGCTTACCCGTGAACATGTAAGCCACAAATTGTCACTAGTTCACTAGTAAGGTCATTTTGACGCTTACTAGTTAACATGTAAGCCACAAAACGCCCACTAGTTCACTAGTAAGATCATTTTGAGGCTTACTTGTTGACATGTAAGCCGCAAAAAAACCCACTAGTTCACTCGTAAGATCATTTTGAGGCTTACTAGTTGACATGCAAGCCGCAAAACGCCCACTAGTTCACTAGTAAGATCATTTTGACGCTTACTAGTGAACATGTAAGGCCATAAATGTGCCCACTAGTTCACTAGTAAGATCATTTTGAGGCTTACTCGTTGACATGTAAGCCACAAAACGCTCACTAATTCACTAGTAAGGTCATTTTGACGCTTACTACTGAACATGTAAGCCACAAATTGTCACTAGTTCACTAGTAAGGTCATTTTGACGCTTACTAGTTAACATGTAAGCCACAAAATCCCCACTAGTTCACTAGTAAGATCATTTTGAGGCTTACTAGTTGACATGTAAGCCACAAAACGCCCACTAGTTCACTGGTAAGATCATTTTGAGGCTTACTAGTGAACATGTAAGGCCATAAATGTGCCCACTAGTTCACTAGTAAGATCATTTTGACGCTTACTAGTGAACATGTAAGGCCATAAATGTGCCCACTAGTTCACTAGTAAGATCATTTTGAGGCTTACTATTTGATATGTAAGCCACAAAACGCCCACTAGTTCACTAGTAAGATCATTTGAGGCTTACTAATGAACATGTAAGCCACAAAACGCCCACTAGTTCACTAGTAAGATAATTTTACGCTTACTAGTGAACATGTAAGCCACAAAACGCTCACTAGTTCACAAGTAAGGTCATTGTGATGCTTACTAGTGAACATGTAAGCCACAAAAGAACCCACTAGTTCACTAGTAAGATCATTTTGAGGCTTACTAGTGAACATGTAAGGCCATAAATGTGCCCACTAGTTTACTAGTAAGATCATTTTGACGCTTACTAGTGAACATGTAAGGCCATAAATGTGGCCACTAGTTCACTAGTAAGATCATTTTGAGGCTTACTGGTTGACATGTAAGCCACAAAATGCCCACTAGTTCATTAGTAAGATCATTTTGAGGCTTACTAGTTGACAGGTAAGCCGCAAAACGCCCACCAGTTCACTGGTAAGATCATTTTGACGCTTACTAGTGAACATGTAAGCCACAAAACGCTCACTAGTTCACTAGTAAGGTAATTTTGACGCTTACTAGTGAAAATGTAAGCCACAAAACGCCCACTAGTTCATTAGTAAGATCATTTTGAGGCTTACTTGTTGACATGCAAGCCGCAAAATGCCCACTAGTTCACTAGTAAGATCATTTTGACGCTTACTAGTGAATATGTAAGGCCATAAATGTGCCCACTAGTTCACTAGTAAGATCATTTTGAGGCTTACTAGTTGACATGTCAGCCACAAAACGCTCACTAGTTCACTAGTAAGATCATTTTGACGCTTACTAGTGAACATGTAAGGCCATAAATGTGCCCACTAGTTCACTAGTAAGATCATTTTGAGGCTTGCTAGTTGACATGTAAGCCGCAAAACGCCCACTAGTTCACTAGTAAGTTCATTTGGAGGCATACTAGTGAAGATGTAAGCCACAAAACGCCCACTAGTTCACTAGTAAGATCATTTTGAGGCTTACTAGTTGACATGTAAGCCACAAAACGCCCCTTAGCTCACTCCTAAGATCATTTTGAGGCTTACTAGTGAACATGTAAGCCACAAAACGCTCACTAGTTCACTAGTAAGGTCAGTTTGACGCTTACTAGTTAACATGTAAGCCACAAAACGCCCACTAGTTCACGAGTAAGATCATTTTGAGGCTTATTTGTTGACATGTAAGCCGCAAAACGCCCACTAGTTAACTCGTAAGATCATTTTGAGGCTTACTAGTTGACATGCAAGCCGCAAAACGCCCACTAGTTCACTAGTAAGATCATTTTGACGCTTACTAGTGAACATGTAAGGCCATAAATGTGCCCACTAGTTCACTAGTAAGATCATTTTGAGGCTTACTAGTGAACATGTAAGCCACAAAACGCCCACTAGTTCACTAGTAAGATCATTTTGAGGCTTACTAGTTGAGATGTAAGCCACAAAACGCTCACTAATTCACTAGTAATGTCATTTTGACACTTAGTAGTGAACATGTAAGCCACAAAACCCCCACTAGTTCATTAGTAAGATCATTTTGAGACTTACTTGTTGACATGCAAGCCGCAAAACGCCCACTAGTTCACTAGTAAGATCATTTTGACGCTTACTAGTGAACATGTAAGGCCATAAATGTGCCCACTAATTCACTAGTAATGTCATTTTGACACTTAGTAGTGAACATGTAAGCCACAAAACCCCCACTAGTTCATTAGTAAGATCATTTTGAGGCTTACTTGTTGACATGTAAGCCGCAAAACGCCCACTAGTTCACTCGTAAGATCATTTTGAGGCTTACTAGTTGACATGTAAGCCACAAAACGCTCAACAATTCACTAGTAAGGTCATTTTGACGCTTACTAGTGAACATGTAAGCCACAAAACGCCCACTAGTTCATTAGTAAGATCATTTTGACACTTACTCGTGAACATGTAATCCACAAAACGCCCACTAGTTCACTAGTAAGATCATTTTGAGGCTTACTAGTTGACATGTAAGCCACAAAATCCCCACTAGTTCACTAGTAAGATCATTTTGACGCTTACTCGTGAACATGTAAGCCAAAAAACGCCCACTACTTCATTAGTAAGATCCTTTTGAGGCTTACTTGTTGACATGTAAGCCACAAAACGCCCAATAGTTCACTAGTAAGATCATTTTGACGCTTATTTATGAACATGTCAGCCACAAAACGCTCACTCGTTCACTAGTAAGATCATTTTGACGCTTACTAGTGAACATGTAAGCCACAAAACGCCCACTAGTTCACTAGTAAGATCATTTTGACGCTTACTAGTGAACATGTAAGGCCATAAATGTGCCCACTAGTTCACTAGTAAGTTCATTTTGAGGCTTACTAGTTGACATGTAAGCCACACATCGCCTACTAGTTCACTAGTAAGATCATTTTGAGGCTTACTAGTGAACATGTAAGCCACAAAACGCCCAGAGTGGTGGTGGTTTTGTCTGCGTTGAGTGTGAGTTGGTTCTGTTTTGTCCAGTTGTATATGTCGTGGAGATATTTTTGTACTTGTTGTTGTGCCTGTTGTGGTTTGACATGTGTGGATAGAATGGTGATGTCGTCTGCATATGTAACTGTGTGTACATTTGGAGGTGGTTGTGGTAAGTCTGCCATGTATATGTTGAATAGTGTTGGTGAAAGTACTCCCCCCTGTGGTACCCCCGTTTTCGTGTTTCTGTGTTCTGATGTTTCCCCCCGGTATTGAGTGTATTGTCTGCGTCCCCTTATGTAGTTGAAGATGTATTTGATGATGATGTTTGGGGTGTTAGTGTTGTTGAGTTTGTTTGTGAGTGTGTGTAGGTTTACCGTGTCAAAGGCTTTGGACATGTCTAGGGCTATGGCAACTGTTCGTTGTGGTGGTTTTTGTTGATTGAAACCTGTGGCTATGATGTTGTGTATGTGGTGTAGTGCTGTGGTTGTGGAGTGTTGTTTTCGGATGCCGTGTTGGTGAGAGGGTAGTTGAGTGTTGTTGGTAATGAAGGGTAGTATTACCTTTTCCATTGTTTTGGCTATTGGGCTGAGTAGTGCTATTGGTCTGTAAGATGGGCCGAGTGCGTGGTTTTTGTTGGGTTTTGGTATTGGGATTATTTTTGCAGTCTTCCATATTGCGGGGATGGTGTTGGTGTTGAGTGATGTGTTGTAAGTGTGTGTGAGTAGTGTTATTGCTTTGGGGCCTAGGTGTTTCAGATGTCTGATGTTTATGTTGTCTGGGCCTGTGGAGTTGTTGCTTTTGGAGCGTTGTAGTGCTTGTATGACTTGTTGTTCTGTGATGGTTATGGGCGTGGTGTTGAGTTTTCGTATTTTGCATTGTAGTTGTCTGTATGTTCTGTTGGTTTTGTGTTGTATTATGTTGGTGAATTGTTTGTTGAAAGCTCGTGCTTTCTGTTTGTTGGATATTGCCGTGTGTTGTCCGAACTGTATTGTGGTGTTTTCTGGTGCTTTTTGTTCTTTGTTAGATAGTCTTGTTACTGTGTTCCAGAGTATGTATTGTTTGTGTCTGTGGTTCCATGCATCCGTTAAGTGTTCTTTCCATAGCTCTTGTTTGTGTTTTTGGATTTGTTTGTCTATTTCTTTGTTTAGGTCTGTGATGCGTGGGTCTTGGTGGTTTTGTTGTCTGATGTCGTTTCTTTGGCTGATGAGTGTTCTGATGTGTTGTGGTAGGAGAAGTGATTTGCTTTTTATTTTTCCGTGGGGTATGTGGTGTTTGTCTGCTGTAAGTATGAGGTTTGTGAGCATGGTGTTGGCTGTGTGGATGTTGTCAGGTATGGTTATGTTCTCCAGTGCTGATTCTATTTCAGAGGTGTATCCTTCCCAGTCTGCTTTCCTGTAATTTGTGTAAGTTTGAAGGTGTTGTTGTAGGCGGAAAGGAGCACGCGTGTTGTGTGTGATTTTGATAGGAAGGTGGTCTGAACTGAGTGCGTGTATTGTGGTCCATGTTGTTCTGTTTGTGATGCTGTTGCTGGCTGTTGTGATGTCCGGTGATGTTGGTTGTTGGTTGATGTTTGTAGGTTTTCTGGTAGGTGTGTTTGCGTTTAGAGTGATTTGTTGGGAGTTCTGTAGTATGTCTGCAATGAGGGTGCCTCTGTGGTCGTCGTAGGGAGAGTGCCATTGTGTTGAGTGAGCGTTGATGTCTGCGGTTAGAATGGTGTTGTTCAGCGAGTTTATGTATTGGAAGGTGTTGGTGATGTCTGTGTCTTCTGTGGCGTGGTCTGGTCGGGTGGTATCTCTGGGGGGTATATACATGTTGCATATGTGTAGTCTTTTGTGGTTGGTTATGTGAATCTTTAC
Source organism: Hippocampus zosterae (assembly GCF_025434085.1). NCBI lineage: Eukaryota > Metazoa > Chordata > Actinopteri > Syngnathiformes > Syngnathidae > Hippocampus > Hippocampus zosterae. Next base: position 272,324 of record NW_026262959.1, read on the forward strand.
GGTTTGAATTTCTGTAGTGTTGGTGTTAATGTTGTTGGGGATGTTCATGGGAGTGAATGTGACTGATTTGTGAATGTATGTGAGCAGTCCTCCTCCTCCCTTGTGTTCTCTGTCTTTCCTAATGCTGGTGTAGTTGGTGAGACGAGGTGTGTTGTGTTGTTTTTCTAGTTTGGTTTCTTGTATGGTGATGATGTCTGCGTGCTGTTGTGAGGCGAGTTCTTCTAGTTCTGTTTTCTTGTTTTGGATGCCGTTGATGTTTATTTGTAGTATGGTCAGTGTGTGTTTGTTGTTTTTGTTGGTGGGTGTTGTTCTTTGTGGGTTGTTCGGGGGTTGTGGTGTTGGGGTGTTTGTTGTTTGCGTGTGTGTTCTGCATGTCCACGTGTTTGTGTATTGGCGGGTGGTGATGCGGGAGCAATGTCTGTGTATCCAGTGTGTGTGTGTTGAGTTGCATCTGAGTGAGGTTTGTCTGCGTGTGATGATTCTATTGCAGCTATTGCAGGTCCAGGTTTGGGGGGGTGGTCTTGTGTTTGTTGTATCTCTGTTGGAGTTGTCTGTCCGTGTTGCGTTTGAGGGTAGTGTTGGTGAGGCGAGTGTGTTGTTTTGGTCTGTTTGTGCTCTGCTGCCTGTTGGTGTCCTACGAGGTGTTGTTGTTCGTGGTGGTGTTTTGGGATGTAGTCTGCATTTCCATGTTATGTTGTATTGTCTAGTGTTTATGTTTGTGCAATGTTTGTGTACCCAGTGTGGTGTGTGGTGGTTGCATCTGTAGGATGTCTGTCTTCTTGTAATCTGTTGTGTGCAAATGTCGCATGTCCAGGTAGTTTGTTGTGTGTGTGTTTGTTGCGTGCGTGAGAGTGTCTGTGTGGGCCCCGGATTTGTCTCTATGTCCCCCGCCTGGAGCAAAAGGTCCGCCCGCCACCCTGCCAGGTTCAGGGGGCGGTTAGCCGAAAAAAAAAAAAACGGCCGTAAGGGCACCCCGTTCGGGGTGCAGGGATTGGTTCCTTGATTTGTCCCCCCGTTCGGGGGGAACCCTCCAACTGCGAGTAAGCCAAGGAGTTTGGAGGTACAGCAGGTTGACAGCAGTGTGATCGAGCAGATTAGATAGAGTAGAATTTGAATGGGGCTTCACTGATTTATTTCATACAATTCATATCTAAAACACAGTTGAAAAATATTTGATTGTTAAAATATTTAAATACAAGAACTATATCAAGAAATTAACAAAACATAGTTTTTTTAGTTAGGAGAAAAGTCTAAAAACATATCACAAATGACAAACGTTGTGCCTCTCCTCCTCCTGTTCTTCAATGAAGCTGATCACCCTCCAGCTCCCATTAGAAACATCGTGCTGCTGAAGGTGTGCCGGCAGAATGGTTGTGATACAGGAGGTGCTGTGGACTCTCCCAGAAACGAGGACCTAGTTTAGTTGTAGATCCAGTAAAACATAGTGCAAATGTGACATTATTTATAATGCACAGTTACAGTCTTGTGAATATTAAAAAATGTACTTCATGTAATGCAGGAAGCGAATATTTCAAACGAACTAAGGCAGCAAACAGTAAGAGCAAAATCGTGTTCCAAACATTAACTCTTTTTTTAAATGTCAATTAGCTTGTGAGTAATAAGACAAAATGTGACTGTCAGACAGAGAACTGTCAGAGCAAACGGCAGATTTTAGAAAGTCCTGCCGAAATAAATCTGCACCCGACTGCGACTGTCAGCGTTGAACTGCCGCCATTGCTGTCAAAGTCAGACACATCTCCAAAATTGTTGGAGCAAATTTTTAAGCAGGCTTCATCTTGATAAATTGACCACGTATTTGACATTTACACCATAACGTTACCGCCTAAAATAATCGTAAAACAAAATTTTGTGTAACAACAAGAGTAATATGTACCCCAAAAGCTTTCAAAGCGTCTGAAAGTTTTCTCCTCCGTTTTTGTTGGGGCTTGGCTCGAAATGCATCATGATTGGCCGCCCGAAGTCCACGTGTCTGTCGGACGTGCTCTCATTGGTCTACAATACCATCACGGATGAATAAATACTCAAAGGGCTTGCCAGGCAAGCCCTTTGAACCCTTTAAATACTCAATGGGCTTGCCTGGCAAGCCCTTTGAGTATTTATTCCATATTGCCCACTAGTTCACTAGTAAGGTCATTTTGACGCTTACTAGTGAACATGTAAGGCCATAAATGTGCCCACTAGTTCACTAGTAAGATCATTTTGAGGCTTACTAGTTGACATGTAAGCCACAAAACGCCCGCTAGTTCACTAGTAAGATAATTTTGAGGCTTCTAGTGAACATGTAAGCCACAGAACGCCCACTAGTTCACTAGTAAGATCATTTTGACGCTTACTAGTGAACATGTAAGCCACAAAACGCTCACTAGTTCACTAGTAAGGTCATTTTGACGCTTACTAGTGAACATGTAAGCCACAAAACGCTCACTGGTTCACTAGTAAGGTAATTTTGACGCTTACTAGTGAACATGTAAGCCACAAAACGCCCACTAGTTCCCTAGTAAGATCATTTTGACGCTTATTTATGAACATGTCAGCCACAAAACGCTCACTCGTTCACTAGTAAGATCATTTTGACGCTAACTAGTGAACATGTAAGCCACAAAACGCCCACTAGTTCACTAGTAAGGTCATTTTGACGCTTACTAGTGAACATGTAAGCCACAAAACGCCCACTAGTTCACTAGTAAGATCATTTTGACGCTTACTAGTGAACATGTAAGGCCATAAATGTGCCCACTAGTTCACTAGTAAGTTCATTTTGAGGCTTACTAGTTGACATGTAAGCCACACATCGCGTACTAGTTCACTAGTAAGATCATTTTGAGGCTTACTAGTGAACATGTAAGCCACAAAACGCCCAATAGTTCACTAGTAAGATAATTTTGACGCTTACTAGTGAACATGTAAGCCACAAAACGCTCACTAGTTTACTAGTAAGGTCATTTTGACGCTTACTAGTTGACATGTAAGCCGATAAACGCCCACTAGTTCACTCGTAAGATCATTTTGAGGCTTACTCATTGACATGTAAGCCGCAAAACGCCCACTAGTTCACTAGTAAGGTCATTTTGAGGCACATGTTAGTAATTCAACTTTGTTGTTTGATTTGCACCGAGTTAAGAAAATGTGGTATTCCTCTCCATGATATCATCGTTTAGATCCTGATCGTAACTCTTCGAGCAGCCTTCCCCAACGTGATCCGCTTCTGCTGCTGTGTGGCCGTCATATATTTGGGCTACTGCTTCTGCGGCTGGATTGTGCTGGGACCGTACCATGTGAAGGTACCGCATCGATAAGTCAACCTTACTTTTAAGTACTGTCGAGCCTCAATTTAATGGACTACATCGAAGTGCTTTTTTTGTAGCTTTGAAACACCCAGTAGAGAACAAGCATTGTTTTGGACTTCTTTTGGAGCCTAAAAATCCCCAGTACACGACAACTTTACTTATGGAAAGTTTTTTTTTTTTTTTTTTTTTAAAGAAGAAAAAAAAAAGTTTGAAACTGATTTTTTAAAGTTCATTCAAACTTGCTGAGGGGGCGGATAATGCTTCCTGCGCCTTGATACGGGCAATTCCACAGCAAAAATACGTGCAATTCCACTCTTTTATGAATGCACTTCTTTTATGAATCGATGACATTGATAAGGGTTGTGAAAAAAAAAACTGAGCTGCAACAAAAATATTTTCAAAAGGACTACTAGTGCCTGATTTAAAAAGAAAAAAGCTATTAGTAGAGAGAACATGCGCCTGTTGAGCTGCATGCTTACAGCACTGCTAAGCTATTGTTTCTGCTTTGATGAGACAGTCGGCCCAGCCAACATGGCCGCCACATTGACTCGCATTTTAGCCTGCTCTAGTCTACTGTAACCCAACAACAAAATGAAGCTACGCTCTGAGTCGCCGAACGGTCTGAGTGCACCAGCGCCCGCTCGGAGTACTTGGGCCTACTACGCAACTATTTTTAATGTTGGTCATTTTGGTGCCACTTGGAGAGCTAAGTATTTTTCTTAAGTGTGGCACTTGGTGTAAAATGTTTGCCAACCTCAGGTGTGAAGAGATTTACTGTTTTCAGATCATGTTAAGAAGTGTTTTATTAGACTGTATCCTTGTGCTACAGTTCCGCTCCCTATCCATGGTGTCGGAATGCCTCTTCTCCCTCATCAATGGCGACGACATGTTCGTGACCTTCTCAGGAATGCAGGAGAGCAGCACTCTGGTGTGGCTCTTCAGCCAAGTGTACCTGTACACCTTCATCTCGCTCTTCATCTACATGGTGCTGTCGCTCTTCATCGCGCTCATCACCGGAGCCTACGAGGCCATCAAGGTAGGCCAGCAAACCCGACCTTTTTTTGTCTTAAAGCAGGTGTGCCCATTAGGTAGATCCTTATCTACCGGTAGATCTAAGACGGGTCCCAAGTAGATCCGAGGAGTGTCGAGAAGAAAAAAAACAAACAACCATTTGTTTGTCTTTGTACATGTTAGTAATATATTTTTGTGTTAATATACACTGCACACTAATCATCTTATCAGTCTCATTTTCACAAAAAAAATATATTTAAAAAATAAAATAAAGCAGGTAAATCTTAAATTCGCGCGTGTGTGTGTGCGCGCGTGCGCACGCCGGTAAGGGTAGATCCCGTGAGGTTAGTTGATCGAAAAGTAGATCTTCGATCCAAAATGTAGGTTTTCTAGCCTCTATTCCAGGGTTGTCAAACATACGGTACACGGGCCGGAACCGGCCCCCAAGGCAGTTCGATCAGGCCCGCAGGATCATTTAAAAGTGGAAAAATCCATAAAATGAATGAATATTTTTTTACAAGGTGCAATTCGTGGAGTATCCGCTGGCGGATACACTGTTTGATCAGAGTACAAGTCAACATTGTTTTGATCAGAGAAGAAGACAATAGCAGTCTCAGTCTGTCACTGAGACAGACCCAACACAGCAGACGCTATCAAGGACGTGTGAATACTTTATTCTTTACACATTTAATAGCACTCTCCTCAGTTTGTAAGGTGTAGGCAGGGATTCTATTTAGATTTTATATGCGCATGTGTAAATTGTTTAAAAACAAAAATTCTTTATGAACCCAGTTTAATCTGAAAATGCATTATGATATTTTTCAATACCAATTACGTTTTGTGCCTTTGTACAATCAGTTGGATCATATATGTGAATGATAAAAGTAAATTGCACATTTGTTTAAGGAAATCTAAGGTGCTTCATGAAATGTTTTGTAAAAGATACGTTTATTACATTTCCCTAATGTTCTTGTGCTTCTTTGACCAAAACAAAGAAAAGACATTATTTTGGTTATTTATCGCGGAGTATGGTACAATTTTATTGGTCCGGCCCAGTTGACATCTACAGAGACCGTATGTGGCCCACAATGTGAAATGAGTTTGAAACCCCTGCTCTATTCTGTTTTAACTACTTTCAGATGATTTAGGTTTGGGCATTGATCACGGAGAATTGAGTGGCATCCGGCTCTGGAAACCGAATGTAAATGTCAAACTTTTATATGTTGTCGTACAGCATCAGACCCAGGAGCCCATTCACATCACAGACCTGCATGCTTTCATAGCTGAGTGCACCGATGCGCCAAACTCCGGCAAGTTCAGGGGCCTGGAGACATCGCCGTGCTCCTTTTTCTGCTGCTGTGACAGGTAATGCAATACTTTTTCTGTTTGTTTGGGGGGGGGGGGGGTTGTAGTGAGTCCTATAAAATCAGAAATGCAACTGTGATATAAATAAGTAGTAGTGGCTTCGCTGTTGTGGTTGCTCAGTACACAATGGCTAAAGTGACAATTGAAATGAATAACAAAATAGAACATGAAGTAACTTCCTGCATGAGGTTGCGGGCAAGCCCTGCCGCAAATTGCGAATATTTGCAAATTACTGTCACACTCTCCTTACAAAAGGGTGTGTAACCGTTTATATTGTAAATGCCACAAAATGGCGGCATCTTAAGTACTCTGAATGTGAATCTCAAAATAGACACACTGATTACATAAAGCAGGGGTCCCCAAACTTTTTCCTGTGAGGGCCACATAACTTTTCCCTTCTCTGATGGGGGGCCGGTGCCAGTTTATAAAAAAGTGTGACGATCGTAGGGGAGCTAAAATTTTTTTATTGTTTTCCAGAAAAGCCACACATAACCAAATAACCCTTTCCAGGTTCTTTACAGAAAAAAGTCAGGAAACAAATAATAACACTAACACAAAAACAGGAAATAAATAATAACTAAATAACTCTCTCTGGGTTCTTCATAGAAAAAAAGCCATGGAACATTGTCACGTTGTACCTGAAGAGACAGAGTAATCGCTTCGTGTATAACCAAATAACTGAAAGTCGATCCCCGAAATAGCAGACACAGAAAGAGGTTTGTCAGAGAACAAAAGGAGTCTTTAATACAAACACAAAATTACCCGACCGGGAGAATAACAAAAAGTGCTGGTCAAAATAAGGACCAGGGATAAAATAAAGAGAACAACCGAAAACGCTTGCGGAAAAAATAGCAAGGAGGGTCTGATTAGACAATACTATAAATTTCACTCGAAAGAGGAATAACGACGCGCAATAATAGCCACAAGGCTAAGAGGCAATGAATAATACGAATAGGAATTGGGCGAGAGAATTTTGGCACGGCGTGGAATACTCCGGCAGTGAGTCAACTGCCAGAGCGCCCAAATAAAGCCCGTGTAATCAATCACAAATCGGTGGCAGGTGTGCAGAAAGCAAGCAAGAAGCCTGCCCCCTGCTGGCAAACACGGGACTTGACAAACATTAACTTTCTTAACCGATAAAAGTTCAGCTCAGTTGTCAGAGCAGAATCTCTCTGACACATGAGCAGTCTCTTAAAGTTCTTGTGTTCCTTCCTTATAATCCTTTTGTAGGTTCCAGTAGGCTTGTAGACACCGCTGTTTGCAGTTTTTTGGGGGCGTTTTTAACAGAGTGACGGGTCATTTTGACCCGAGGACAACAGGAGGGTTAGAGGGCCGGGCCAAATGTACGGGGCCGTAGTTTGGGGACCCCTGACATAAAGCATCAAGCCCACGCATCTAGCATGTAAACAATCGTGAAACCCATGTTCCATAAACAACTGAACTCAGTGGGTGAGTGTAATCAACACAGCCAAAATGCCTTCACATGAGGCTCATCGATACTATTAGCTAGCCTAATGGCCTATTTAACATTTTAACCACAAAGTGATGTGACATCACACACGAACAAACAGAATGATAACATTTTAGGTCATTCAGGAAAATTCTAACTGGCAAATAGAGCGCAAGAGCTGTGAGCAGTTGCATCAGTGAAGAAGCAAAACACTGATCTGCTGTGTTTCCCGTTGACCAGTCCTCAGGGTGCATTCAAATTCCACCAACAAAACAAGATATCTCAAACATCGATGTAAAAACACCACGAATGAACTAAATCAAACAACTACAGTAAGATTCCACCAGGTGGTACCAAAGTATGACTGGTGATACAAAAAGGGGACTTTGGGCTTTCCCCCCTGTCAGAGTCACATCAAACAGCTCTGGATACAATCTGAATACAAACCACCGTCTTGTATTTCCGTCAGGATGACAACATATGAGGACGTCCTGCTGGTGAACTGAGGAAGAATTCGGTTCAACTTACAAGAAGTCCCCTCTGGAACAAGCCTTTTTTTTCCTGGCACTTGACTGAAGGAGGAGGCGTCAATCAGTTGGACCAGGATTTTCCAATGAGGAATGCACGTCATGGATTCATCAGGAACAAGGTGCCTTGTGGGAAGGTGAAAGCACACATATTTATTTAATGGGCCTTGTGTCAGGCCAGCTCAGTGTTTTTTAGATTTTTCATCTTTTTAAAATTTACATTCACAAGAAAATATGTTTCAACCTGCTAGTTTATTAGCAGATTTCAAGCCGATCACTACGCACGAAACTTTGAGGCTGATCCAGTTTGACTGCGGCCTCGGAGGAAATGGCCTCTACACGGTATGCCTGTTAAGTGTTCTCACGTTTGAACCAGAACCATCACTTGAGACTTTTTTTTCCCTACTTTTTGGATTTCAAATTTATACTAAGGAAGAAGGATTACCTCGCTGGACCATAACTCGCTATTTGAAACATTTAATCATCGAAATACTTAAGATAGAGGCATAAACAAGAGAGCAATGGAGAGTATAGCTTATGAAGGGTGCATCCAAATATATAAGGATGTTATGGAAAATGTCATTTATTTCAATGGTTCACTTCAAACCTAATATGCGGTGGATTCACTACAGATAAAGTAGAATTTACTATGATTTTTTTTTCTCTGACTTTGATGGTTACAGTTTAGAACAAACACACTCGGAAGACATTTTATTTTTGATGTAAAATGGATTCGTTTCATCACTCTGTATCATTTGAGTTTTTAACTTTTTAAATTAAACTCCTGAAATAAATTTGAGATGCACCCGCATTATAAAAAATTTAAAGCCCCAAATTGGGTGTCATTTTTTTTTTTATCTATTTTTTTACTTTCTTGTTGAGAATCTCAGGTTGCACTTAGAATAGGCTGCAATAGCATCATATTTTCATTATGGTTGCTCTCATAGATTTTGCATGATGTACTCACAAATTCATAAAGCACTTGCTGTTCGATCATTCTTACTCAACAAAGAAACTGCTCTTTATTTTGACATGAGATTTCTACAGGAAACAATTTGGCACATTTTGGAAGGCAAACTTGAAGCAACCAACAGATTAACTAATGTATAGCAATTCGCTGTACACTATGTGGTCCTCCTGCACCCCCCTCCCCCACCCCCAGCTCCCACCCCTAAGTATGCTCTTGTCCACATTATGGCTGTTTTTCTATTACGTTTTGTATTTCATGAAACGCACAATCGTCAAAAGATTACTTTCGTTCGGATGACCTTCATTCATTTGTATTCAACAATCACTTCAGTGAAATGTTGAGAAACGTGTGAAATTTAGCCCTAAAGGATATATTATACATACCTGTATGTCTATAATATATCATACTGTAGAAGATATTAGGCACGTGCCTTTACACTGTCATGTTTTTTTTTTTAAATACGGTACCCATATTCTACACTTGATCACTACTTGGCAAAATGTAAACGAGTAGAAACATGATATCTTGTACACATGTTGCTGATTAAAGTGTCCTGGATCACCTTTGACGTTCATCATGTTTAGTCCTGGATCACCTTTGACATTGTACCATCATGCTTCAAACTTGTTCAAAAGAGGGTGTCAGTGAGTTATCTTTCGAAGGCTGCTTATGAGAAATTTGGACCATTCAAATGGTGACTTACGTTCCAAATGACGTGGTGTAAATCAAAGCGCTGTGTTGCAGTGTTCGAGCGTGTGTTGGATTCAGGTAGCTGTTCGGTGGAGTGACATTATATACTTTATTATTATAATTTTATGAATTTTTTTTAATTTAATTTTCTAACTTTATTTATAGTGAAGAGTTAAAAAGGAACGAGCCACGCTTTACTCCAACTAAGGAGGAACATTTAATTCTGTCATCAAACGCGATGACGTCATCCCCGCCTATTGATCATGAGGCGGATGTTTGCCTTCCCACCACTCAAAATCGTCATGCATTATGGAAAGCTCTGAAGATGCCTTCCCGCTACCTGCTTGGCCAGCAAGGTCATATGTGCTTTATCGAAGGAATGGGTCATAGCTTTCATTGTCTGTGATGCACAATGGAAGGTCTATGGATGTTTGTTGATGGTGCTTTGAACTCAGCATGGCTCACTCCGTGTGCTCTGTGATTTGGGTGGGACATTCTAAATTTTTAATTATGTCATTACTTTATTTTTTTAATAAACTATATTATAGACTATTGTCCTTACATGTTTTTAGGCATGGACGGCTGAAACAGAGTGATGGCATGTCCATTCATTTCAATTCTGTTTTGAGTTTGAGCATGGTCACAGAACAAATTCAACATGTATCTCAAAGCACCATTTTAGCGATTAATGTGCGCGGATCCTTGCAGACATGTTTTTGCTCATCAACATTTTGAACCTCACTAGTCACCTAGTAAGGTTTAGAAGATCCAACTAGTGTAACTAGTGGACATAATATGCCTTACTAGTGAGCTAGTGATCAATTTTTAAACTGACAAGTTCACTGCTAAGGCCAGAACACCTTAACTAGTGTACCCAGTGGACATTTGGCCCTTACAAGTGAGCATGTCAACTGTAACATGCGATCATTCATGTCTCAGTTGCGACTCGAACACCGACATGTTCACAAGTGGGCTGCATGCAAATGAAGCAGGCGGGACAAGAATTTTGATTGGTCAATATTCAGAGAATGAATATTCAGTCTTAAAGCTTTAACCCTTACGCATCCGGCTCATAATAACTGAAGAAGAATGTACAGAAGTGATTTTATAAAAACAATTCATACTTTTGATTAATCTTTCTCTCTCTCTCTCTCTCTCTCTCTCTCTCTCTCTCTCTCTCTCTCTCTCTCTCTCTCTCTCTCTCTCTCTCTCTCTCTCTCTCTCTCTCTCTCTCTCACTCTATATATATATATATATATATATAATACATGTATGTATATATACTGTATATATACAGGTATATATACTGTATATATAATGTTACAATAGAACAAATCTGAATGAAATATCTAATCAATTGCATTTTTAATACATTTTTGAAATGGTAAAGAGACTTTATGGACACCCTATATATATACACACACACACACAGTGGAGGGCAAAAGTAAAATAGAAAACACACACAATACTAATTGCGTATTAATTATCCATCCATCCATTTTGTGATCCGCTTTAACCTCACAAGGGTCGCCGGTTAGGGGGTGCTGGAGTCTATCCCAGCAGTCTTCGGGCAGTTGGCGGGGGACACCCTGAACTGGTTGCAAGCCAATTTCAAGGCACAGAGGGACGAACAACCATCCGCACTCACACCCAGGGACAATTTAGAGTGTTTAATCAATCTGCCATTCATGTTTTTGGAATGTGGGAGGAAACCGGAGTACTTGGAGATTTTGCACTTGTAAAATTGGATTGATTAACACTGTATGGATACTATACAGCATAGGTGTCAAAGTTAAGGGCCCAGATCTGACCTGCCACATTATTTTATGTGGCCCATGAAAGCAAATCAAACATGGCAACATCCATGACGATTGCTAAAATATATACCAACATTTAAAATTCTCATATGTAATAAATAAAAGAGATACTGAAAGCATTTTGTTGTGATTTTTCATTTGCAATTTCCCTTGCTGTTTGCAAGAACTTTTTGTTACCCTCATTCTTATCCTGGTAATTTTGTTACCAGCGTTTTATGTTGTACTTTATTGGCCGTGTGACCTTATTTTGTAACTAAAGCATTTTTATAATACAATTTCTTTTGGTATACGTATGAGGGATCCGCTCCTATTCCGGATTAGTCAGGCACCCAAATTGGCTGAAAGTAGACGTCTCATACGCAGCGAAGTTGAATTCCCATCAATGCCAGCATGTGTCACAAACCCCCACCTGTGAAACAAAGTCGTCAGTAAAACCCGTGTGTAGTTCGAATAAAAATACATACAAAAAAGCAACGACAAAAAATGGTAGTATCAGCGCTAAACTGGTCACTAACTCTTCTTAAATTAGCAATTGAAATGTTTATCGCGCGTGCTTCACTTTCACCGGCAGACCCTTGACGACAGGCACTCTCTATTGCCCTGCACCTTCGCCGAATACGTCTCAGGACGCTGTCCGCCATTGTTGTTCTAAAAAACTAAGTGGGCACAGAATTTCCAAAATCATTAGCCCTGACTGGTGGGATGATACTATTTTGAAACGTACAGCCAATAGGATACCGTTACATGTTTTCGTAATCATCCTTATTTGCATGTAATGCAAGTACAATGTAATGTCACTAGCACTACAAGTGGGCACATTTTTGGCCTTACATGTTCACTAGTAAGCGTCAAAATGATCTTACCAGTGAACTAGTGGGCACATTTATGGCCTTACATGTTCACTAGTAAGCGTCAAAATAATCTTATTAGTGAACTAGTGGGCGTTTTGCGGCTTACATGTCAACTAGTAAGCCTCAAAATGATCTTACTAGTGAACTAGTGGGCACATTTATGGCCTTACATGTTCACTAGTAAGCGTCAAAATGATCTTACTAGTGAACTAGTATTTATTTTTATTTTTTTTAGCATTACTACTATGCATACAGTGCATCATCCTATGTATGTTTGCACAAATGCCTGCTCTAATTCCTGATAGCCAAGCAGAGCTGCTCCTGTTCCCATTATGTGTGCTTAATATTTTGTAATGCATATTCTACTTGGCAGTATTTTTCTTTATTTTCAAGTTCAACATTAGATGTTTTATTTTTACATCACATGTTAAACTTACCCCGAGCATTGTAAAAAGTGGTTTCATTTAATTTAGTTAATTACCGTACGTTTTTCAGTCTAAAATTCAATTGAAAATGTTTCGATATAATAATATCCTCATCAAACACACCAGTCTTTTTTGTCTCTTATCTGCGACAAGCATTCACATACACTCATCCTGGGATTTGCTCTTTCTTATTAAATCTTGTTAATTACTTTGCACTTTGTGAATGTTTTGAAGATTACATTTTTTTCCAAAAATTGTCTCACAAATGTATTCAACCTCTTTCACAACTCTGACTTTTACCAGATAACCAGCACAAACTAAAACCAACCAGCAAACATACATGCTCACCTTGGTGAGTTTTACCAGGTCACCATACTAGTACATACTGCCACTAAATGGATAGCGGAAAACAAAAAAAAGGTTCATTTATCACTACACTATAAATGAGCTATAGTGTTGACGGTGAGTCTTTGTAAATGGTTGTCTGTCTCTGAGTCCTAAAACAGTGTATGCTTTATGAAATAAATATATTTTTTCCCAATTGCAAAGCAGAGACAATCTTTTTTTTTTTTTACAACTGAGACTGTTACGGCTTTGTAATACACATTTTCCTTTGTCTACGGGGAGTCACTAGTTTTCATGTCATCAAAAGGATTAAGGCCTACTCCAATAATTTATAGTCATTCAAAATTGCATCATAAACTGAACTTTCTTGCTGTGGAAAAAAAATACCACAAACCACAGGTAGCATTGTGACTTTCCTAATTTTCTTTTCATAAAACGACAACTAGTCAAACTAAAACAATGCCCTAAGTAATTGGAATGCCATTGTCATTAAACCAAAAGATAAAAAATTGAACCCACATTCTGAATGAATTAAACACCATTGTGAATGAAATCACTGTCGAGGATTTTAATTTTGGGCGGCCCTATGATTGACTGGTTAGCGCATGGCATCACAGTGGAGAGGTGCAGAGTTCGATTCTGGCATGATTGATTTATTGGAAAGGCCCATCACAGTCATTCTCATGCTTCTATGTAGAATTATCAACAGGCCAGTGTTTCTCTCTGTTGTCACGGTAAAAATAGTAATGTATTAAAAAGTTAAAAAGATAATACTCGGCCACAAAAAGGAAAAAAATATATTATCTGCCGTCATCAGCGGATCAGTCTTGCTCATCCATCTTAACTGCTTTTATAGGTTATTTGGTCATATGCAGTCAGTGCAGTCTAAGCATTCTTGTAGAGCTAGCTTTGCTTCATCTGTCCATTTTTTCACAGTTTTAACAACCGGTTTAACACATTTGAGTTTCTGTCTGTATGTAGGTATTAAGTGGATTAAATTGTGGTCAGAAAGACCCAATGCTGCACGGGCGACTGATCGGTATGCATTTTTGATTGTTGAATAGCTGTGGTCTAGAATGTTGCCTTCTCTGGTGAAACAGTCGATGTGCTGCTTATATCTGGGAATTTCACGGTTAAGGTGTGCTCTATTAAAATCGCCCAAAATGATCAGGGGTGACTCTGGGTATTTTAGTTCGAGTTTGTTTACTTGTTCGGCTAGCGTTTTGTATCGCCGTGTTAGCGTTAGCTTGTGGCGCAATGTAAACACTGACTAGTAAAAAGGAGGTGAACTCACGTGGCGAGTAGAATGGCTTGCAGTTTAAAGACAGCGACTCCAGGTCCGGGCTGCAGTGTGCGTCGAGCTTCGTGACATCAGTGCACCATTCTTCGTTGATATAGAAGCAAATCCCACCACCTTTCGATTTCCCTGATAGCTCCGTGTCGCGGTCGGCTCGGAGAAGGCGGAAGCCGGTAGATGTAGCGCGGAATCCGGGTGGCGGTCACTGAGCCAGGTTTCAGTGAAGCAGAGCGCAGCAGAACGTGCAAAGGTTTTGTTGGTCTTTGTGAGAAGAAGTTCATCCATCTTAGTTGGCAGAGATCGTAGATTAGCAAGATGGATCGATGGGATGGTGAAAAAAGGCCGAGCGTAGCCTCCCCAATGCGCAGCAACTTTTCCCTCGTGTAAGTAAGCCGCTCAGGGTCGGCAAAAATAAACGAAAATGACAAAAACAGGGATAATACTAGGGAGCGTGTGACTGAGGCTGCCATACCTGTCGGCGCCTGATGGCGTTTATTATCCGTTGTATTCTTTGCGTTCACTAACAGATGTAATGCAGAGGACCGCAGCAGCGCGACTTTGTGTGTATAAACACGGACACCCTGATTAGGAAAGGACAGTTTCCTACTCAGGAAACTGAGGTCTTTTGGGGTTCAGGGGTCACTCCTTAAGATGTTCTATCCACTCGGTGGTGGCCTCGGCCATCCATTATGGCATTGTCTGCTGGTCAGGCAGCATCTCAGCCCGGGACAGAAAGAGACTGGAGCGACTGGTCAGGAAGGCCAGTTCTGTCCTGGGTTGCTCCCTTGACACTCTGGAGGAGGTGGGCAACAGAAGGATGCTAACTAAGCTAAAAGCTATGATGGCCAGTCCCTCCCACCCCCTCCAGCCCACCCTGACAGCACTTGGTAGCTCCATCAGCCAGAGACTGTTACACCCGCGCTGCAAGAAGGAGAGATACCGACGCTGGTTCCTACCGACTGCTGTCAGGCTGATGAATAAAAAATAACAATCATAATAATAATTAAATGATGTGAAGGAAAATTGTAAATAGTACTGCGATTTATCCATTTTGTGTTCATATTGCATTTAATTGAAAGATGTTTGTTGTTTTTTTTCTCTTTCTTCTTTCTACATACATTCTTGCTGCTGGAGGCTGTAAATTTCCGTAGTGTGGGACGAAAAAAGGATATCTTATCTTATCTTAATGTTTGACTAACCGGAGACCCTGTCTGAGGAGGGCATGTGGCGATAACGATGCGCTGATTGGCTCATTTGAATTTAAGGTGTGCCATACCTTAGCGTCAGCATATACGATGCGCTGATTGGCCCATTTGAATTTAAGGTGTGCCCATACCTAAGCGTCAGCATATACGATACGCTGATTGGCTCATTTGAATTTAAGGTGTGCCCATACTTAACCGTCAGCACGCGTCTCTCCCAATACACACGCATTCAAAATGCCTCGGACGGCGGTCGGAACCGGTCAGCGGCGAAGGGCGCGCATCGGACGATACCCGCCGTCGAACCCGAGCGTCGCGGGGGGCAAAAACGAGACGGCCGAACACCCGCATAGTGCGCAGGATTTTACAGCAGGTAACATAACGCGACGCTCGGGTTCGACGGCGGGTATCGTCCGAGGCGCGCCCTTCGGGTCGCCGCGCGCGGCGGGTCGACGGCCGCGCCATCTTGCAACACACTGTCAGACGAGGGCTCGGAACGCCCCAGTGCGCATGCAAATTAGCCATGTGCGCGAAAGCCGCGCGCGGGTTTCGAAATGTACCACCTTGTCTTGTCGTCCGAAATGAAAAATAAAATAATTTGCCCGCCCGCCGCCCCCTCTCTCTTAAAACTACTCGTCCGAGGCATTTTGAATGCGTGTGCATTGGGATAGACGCGTGCTGACAGCTGACGGTTATGTATGGGAACACCTTAAATTCAAATGAGCCAATCAGCGTATCGTATATGCTGACGCTGTGTGCAGTTCTGGCGTCGCGCATGCGACAGTTTATTTTCCCAATAAACTGCACGCCATTCTACTCGCCACGTGAGTTCACCTCCTTTTTACTAGTCGGTGTTTACATTGCGCCACAAGCTAACGCTAACACGGCGATTCAAAATGGAGGATTGTGTCAGGAAACAGACGCATGCGCAACGCCACAGTGTGCTCACAGCTTCAGCCCAGGAGAGCCGCTCACAGACAATTGGACAAAACGAATCGCGAGAGGTTTCGATTGTGTGCAGTTCTGCTCCCGTCTACCCGGGGTTCTTTGCAGCTGTTTAACAGCATAACACCGCAAGCTAAATGAACGTCACAATGGCGTCCTCAAATAATATTTGCATGCCTCAGACATTGCATTCACTTTCCACTAAAATCCTCGTGGCGGCCCGAAGGGTGCGCCTCGGACGATACCCGCCGTCGAACCCGAGAGTCGCTGGGGGCAAAAACGAGACGGCCGAACACCCGCATAGTGCGCAGGATTTTTCCACTGTCTTCCCGGGGTCCTTTGCAGCTATTTAACAGCAGGACACCGCAAGGTAAATGAGCGTCACAATGGCGTCCTCAAATAATATTTGCATGCCTCAGACATTGCATTCACTTATAGTGGAAGAACAGCACTGCACAGTCCTGTGCTCCTTGTGTCAGTATTTAAAATGGTTCTTAACTCCTCTTCTGATATATTTTTACGTGATTTCAGAGGGGATTTGAAAAGGGGAATTGTACACATGAAAAGGATATTTTTGTTTTCATGTTTAGTATTATTTTGGTAAAATTAGTGCTTTGTTTTTTGTTAAAGTAAGGGAAAAAAGACAACTACTGTTTAACAAAGTTAAAGTAAAAATGTCTTATTTCCCTAAAAGGGCTATTTGTATTATTAAGCAGGCACAACTTAACAAAATAAGAGTTCCTGTGCCTCAACACAATACCTCTCATTATTTGCTGTGTACTGGCAAAGTGAATAATTGTTATTTTCATGCACCCCATTATTGATTGGTTGTGAGGAGTGTTGATTTGTATAAGCTTGGCTTTACCATACTAAATGGGCATATAGCCCTGCTACCCATGATTCCCGAGCATGGAATTGGACCTTGGTCTTATTAAAAAAAACAAAAGTGGACCTACAGCATTTCTAGTTGAGGACCACTGGCCTAAAGTAACCATTACATCTTGCTGCAACAGCGGATAGAGGTAACCTTAAAAATAAAAAAAATAAAAAACGTGAGTAACTTTTTAATGCCTTTGAAAATTATACATTTTTTAAAAAGTATTTACAGTATGTGAACTGAATAAAAAAGTTACTCATTAAGGTGAAAGTAAAATTATATATAATATGTTGTGGTCACTTAACAGTCCTGAGGCCGGTTGTTAGAATCCGAGCTTGGGCCTCCAGAAGTTTGCATGCACTCTCCATGTTTGTTGGGATTTTATGCCTGTACTCTGGCTTCCTCCTGCATTCCAAAACCACACTTTTTGGGTTAATTGAAAACTAAGAACAAATCCTTAGGTGTGAATTGATGTTTGTCGATAAGTGCCCTGCAATAGAGAGGTGACCAGTCCAGGGTTTATCATGCCTATCATCGGGATTGAGCTGGGATAGGATCCGGGTCACCTGTGACTCTCATGAGCAATATAGAAAATAGATGAACGAATGTTACAGTTGTTTCCTTCAATTTACACACCTTAGGCAAGTTATAAAATCATTTCCAGAACGTTTAAAAAAAAAAAGTTTTTACGGTGTTTTAACACATTTTTTAAATGATCAAACACGGTTAAAATGTATCATACAGTATATTAAGATAGAAATATCAACAAATAAAAATATTTGTACTCATAACGACTCGCGACGGCGATGATGAAGCAGCCATAACACAGTACAGTCCTGTTACAAGCCTGAAATAAAGGTGTTTTCTTGGTAAAAAAAAGTATGACCAACCTGGTGTTGAAATTGACCATTGAAAATGTCATGTATACATGAGCATATAGTACGTCTGCATATAAACATAGTCTCCGTGCTTTTGCATCAGTGACTTTTTTGTTGTTTGTATTTCTCACAAACATCTTTTTGGGCAGGTGTTGGCTGCTTGTGTTTTTTTTTTCTGTTGCAAACCCGGGTGGCTCCGCCATTGTTGTTTTGGAACTGCAGTGTGGAGGTGACTGATCGAGCGTGTGAGTGTGGTTGCTTTGTATGTGGTGAGTATAGTTTCTTTGGATTTTCCCCAGTGAGTGGTTGTTAAGGCTTTAAGTATTTTGTTTGATTGCTTGGCGCGGGTTAGAGTGTGTTGTGTGTGTTTTGAGAAGGTGAGTTTGGGGTCCCATGTTAATCCCAGTATTTTGGGTTCGCGGACTGTGGGTAGGGTGGTGTTATCTATTTGTAAAGTGAGCCTGTTGCTGTATTCTGCCGGATCCGGTGTGAACAGAGTGGTGGTGGTTTTGTCTGCGTTGAGTGTGAGTTGGTTCTGTTTTGTCCAGTTGTATATGTCGTGGAGATATTTTTGTACTTGTTGTTGTGCCTGTTGTGGTTTGACATGTGTGGATAGAATGGTGATGTCGTCTGCATATGTAACTGTGTGTACATTTGGAGGTGGTTGTGGTAAGTCTGCCATGTATATGTTGAATAGTGTTGGTGAAAGTACTCCCCCCTGTGGTACCCCCGTTTTCGTGTTTCTATGTTCTGATGTTTCCCCCCGGTATTGAGTGTATTGTCTGCGTCCCCTTATGTAGTTGAAGATGTATTTGATGATGATGTTTGGGGTGTTAGTGTTGTTGAGTTTGTTTGTGAGTGTGTGTAGGTTTACCGTGTCAAAGGCTTTGGACATGTCTAGGGCTATGGCAACTGTTCGTTGTGGTGGTTTTTGTTGATTGAAACATGTGGCTATGATGTTGTGTATGTGGTGTAGTGCTGTGGTTGTGGAGTGTTGTTTTCGGAAGCCGTGTTGGTGAGAGGGTAGTTGAGTGTTGTTGGTAATGAAGGGTAGTATTACCTTTTCCATTGTTTTGGCTATTGGGCTGTGTAGTGCTATTGGTCTGTAAGATGGGCCGAGTGCGTGGTTTTTGTTGGGTTTTGGTATTGGGATTATTTTTGCAGTCTTCCATATTGCGGGGATGGTGTTGGTGTTGAGTGATGTGTTGTAAGTGTGTGTGAGTAGTGTTATTGCTTTGGGGCCTAGGTGTTTCAGATGTCTGATGTTTATGTTGTCTGGGCCTGTGGAGTTGTTGCTTTTGGAGCGTTGTAGTGCTTGTTTGACTTGTTGTTCTGTGATGGTTATGGGCGTGGTGTTGAGTTTTCGTATTTTGCGTTGTAGTTGTCTGTATGTTCTGTTGGTTTTGTGTTGTATTATGTTGGTGAATTGTTTGTTGAATGCTCGTGCTTTCTGTTTGTTGGATATTGCCGTGTGTTGTCCGAACTGTATTGTGGTGTTTTCTGGTGCTTTTTGTTCTTTGTTTGATAGTCTTGTTACTGTGTTGTTTGTGTCTGTGGTTCCATGCATCCGTTAAGTGTTCTTTCCATAGCTCTTGTTTGTGTTTTTGGATTTGTGTGTCTATTTCTTTGTTTAGGTCTGTGATGCGTGGGTCTTGGTGGTTTTGTTGTCTGATGTCGTTTCTTTGGCTGATGAGTGTTCTGATGTGTTGTGGTAGGAGAAGTGATTTGCTTTTTATTTTTCCGTGGGGTATGTGGTGTTTGTCTGCTGTAAGTATGAGGTTTGTGAGCATGGTGTTGGCTGTGTGGATGTTGTCAGGTATGGTTAAGTTCTCCAGTGCTGATTCTATTTCAGAGGTGTATGCTTCCCAGTCTGCTTTCCTGTAATTTGTGTAAGTTTGAAGGTGTTGTTGTAGGCGGAAAGGAGCACGCGTGTTGTGTGTGATTTTGATAGGAAGGTGGTCTGAACTGAGTGCGTGTATTGTGGTCCATGTTGTTCTGTTTGTGATGCTGTTGCTGGCTGTTGTGATGTCCGGTGATGTTGGTTGTTGGTTGATGTTTGTAGGTTTTCTGGTGGGTGTGTTTGCGTTTAGAGTGATTTGTTGGGAGTTTTGTAGTATGTCTGCAATGTGGGTGCCTCTGTGGTCGTCGTAGGGAGAGTGCCATTGTGTTGAGTGAGCGTTGATGTCTGCGGTTAGAATGGTGTTGTTCAGCGAGTTTATGTATTGGAAGGTGTTGGTGATGTCTGTGTCTTCTGTGGCGTGGTCTGGTCGGGTGGTATCTCTGGGGGGTATATACATGTTGCATATGTGTAGTCTTTTGTGGTTGGTTATGTGAATCTTTACGGTTTGAATTTCTGTAGTGTTGGTGTTAATGTTGTTGGGGATGTTCATGGGAGTGAATGTGACTGATTTGTGAATGTATGTGAGCAGTCCTCCTCCTCCCTTGTGTTCTCTGTCTTTCCTAATGCTGGTGTAGTTGGTGAGACGAGGTGTGTTGTGTTGTTTTTCTAGTTTGGTTTCTTGTATGGTGATGATGTCTGCGTGCTGTTGTGAGGCGAGTTCTTCTAGTTCTGTTTTCTTGTTTTGGATGCCGTTGATGTTTATTTGTAGTATGGTCAGTGTGTGTTTGTTGTTTTTGTTGGTGGGTGTTGTTCTTTGTGGGTTGTTCGGGGGTTGTGGTGTTGGGGTGTTTGTTGTTTGCGTGTGTGTTCTGCATGTCCACGTGTTTGTGTATTGGCGGGTGGTGATGCCGGAGCAATGTCTGTGTATCCAGTGTGGGTGTGTTGAGTTGCATCTGAGTGAGGTTTGTCTGCGTGTGATGATTCTATTGCAGCTATTGCAGGTCCAGGTTTGGGGGGGTGGTCTTGTGTTTGTTGTATCTCTGTTGGAGTTGTCTGTCCGTGTTGCCTTTGAGGGTAGTGTTGGTGAGGCGAGTGTGTTGTTTTGGTCTGTTTGTGCTCTGCTGCCTGTTGGTGTCCTACGAGGTGTTGTTGTTCGTGGTGGTGTTTTGGGATGTAGTCTGCATTTCCATGTTATGTTGTATTGTCTAGTGTTTATGTTTGTGCAATGTTTGTGCAATGTTTGTGTACCCAGTGTGGTGTGTGGTGGTTGCATCTGAAGGATGTCTGTCTTCTTGTAATCTGTTGTGTGCAAATGTCGCATGTCCAGGTAGTTTGTTGTGTGTGTGTTTGTTGCGTGCGTGAGAGTGTCTGTGTGGGCCCCGGATTTGTCTCTATGTCCCCCGCCTGGAGCAAAAGGTCCGCCCGCCACCCTGCCAGGTTCAGGGGGCGGTTAGCCGAAAAAAAAAAAAACGGCCGTAAGGGCACCCCGTTCGGGGTGCAGGGATTGGTTCCTTGATTTGTCCCCCCGTTCGGGGGGAACCCTCCAACTGCGAGTAAGCCAAGGCGTTTGGAGGTACAGCAGTGTGATCGAGCAGATTAGATAGAGTAGAATTTGAATGGGGCTTCACTGATTTATTTCATACAATTCATATCTAAAACACAGTTGAAAAATATTTGATAAAATATTTAAATACAAGAACTATATCAAGAAATTAACAAAACATAGTTTTTTTAGTTAGGAGAAAAGTCTAAAAACATATCACAAATGACAAACGTTGTGCCTCTCCTCCTCCTGTTCTTCAATGAAGCTGATCACCCTCCAGCTCCCGTTAGAAACATCGTGCTGCTGAAGGTGTGCCGGCAGAATGGTTGTGATACAGGAGGTGCTGTGGACTCTCCCAGAAACGAGGACCTAGTTTAGTTGTAGATCCAGTAAAACATAGTGCAAATGTGACATTATTTATAATGCACAGTTACAGTCTTGTGAATATTAAAAAATGTACTTCATGTAATGCAGGAAGCGAATATTTCAAACGAACTAAGGCAGCAAACAGTAAGAGCAAAATCGTGTTCCAAACATTAACTCTTTTTTTAAATGTCAATTAGCTTGTGAGTAATAAGACAAAATGTGACTGTCAGACAGAGAACTGTCAGAGCAAACGGCAGATTTTAGAAAGTCCTGCCGAAATAAATCTGCACCCGACTGCGACTGTCAGCGTTGAACTGCCGCCATTGCTGTCAAAGTCAGACACATCTCCAAAATTGTTGGAGCAAATTTTTAAGCAGGCTTCATCTTGATAAATTGACCACGTATTTGACATTTACACCATAACGTTACCGCCTAAAATAATCGTAAAACAAAATTTTGTGTAACAACAAGAGTAATATGTACCCCAAAAGCTTTCAAAGCGTCTGAAAGTTTTCTCCTCCGTTTTTGTTGGGGCTTGGCTCGAAATGCATCATGATTGGCCGCCCGAAGTCCACGTGTCTGTCGGACGTGCTCTCATTGGTCTACAATACCATCACGGATGAATAAATACTCAAAGGGCTTGCCAGGCAAGCCCTTTGAACCCTTTAAATACTCAATGGGCTTGCCTGGCAAGCCCTTTGAGTATTTATTCCATATTGCCCACTAGTTCACTCGTAAGGTCATTTTGACGCTTACTAGTGAACATGTAAGGCCATAAATGTGCCCACTAGTTCACTAGTAAGATCATTTTGAGGCTTACTAGTTGACATGTAAGCCACAAAACGCCCGCTAGTTCACTAGTAAGATAATTTTGAGGCTTCTAATGAACATGTAAGCCACAGAACGCCCACTAGTTCACTAGTAAGATCATTTTGACGCTTACTAGTGAACATGTAAGCCACAAAACGCTCACTAGTTCACTAGTAAGGTCATTTTGACGCTTACTAGTGAACATGTAAGCCACAAAACGCTCACTGGTTCACTAGTAAGGTAATTTTGACGCTTACTAGTGAACATGTAAGCCACAAAACGCCCACTAGTTCCCTAGTAAGATCATTTTGACGCTTATTTATGAACATGTCAGCCACAAAACGCTCACTCGTTCACTAGTAAGATCATTTTGACGCTTACTAGTGAACATGTAAGCCACAAAACGCCCACTAGTTCACTAGTAAGGTCATTTTGACGCTTACTAGTGAACATGTAAGCCACAAAACGCCCAGTAGTTCACTAGTAAGGTCATTTTGACGCTTACTAGTGAACATGTAAGCCGCAAAACGCCCACTAGTTCACTAATAAGATTATTTTGACGCTTACTACTGAACATTTAAGGCCATAAATGTGCCCACTAGTTCACTGGTAAGATGATTTTGACGCTTACTAGTGAACATGTAAGGCCATAAATGTGCCCACTTGTAGTGCTAGTGACATTACACTGTACTTGCATTAAATGCAAATAAGGATGATTACGAAAACATGTAACGGTATCCTATTGGCTGTACGTTTCAAAATGGTGTCATCCCACCAGTCAGGGCTCATGATTTTGGAAATTCTGTGCCCACTTAGTTTTTTAAAACAACAATGGCGGACAGTGTCCTGAGACGTATTCGGCGAAGGTGCAGGGCAATAGAGAGTGCCTGTCATCAAGGGTCTGCCGGTGAAAGTGAAGCACGCGCGATAAACATTTCAATTGCTAATTTAAGAAGAGTTAGTGACCAGTTTAGCGCTGATACTATTCAAAGTTTGATTCAAAGTCCAATAGATCTCCGATCTGTCATCATTGCGGGACCCACTCCTAATGGTGGACGTGTTTGTTCCCATGTGGCACATCGTTTGCACACAGGTAAAATGGCTACCATTTTTTGTCATTGGTTTTTCGTATGTATTTTTATTCGAACTACACACGGGTTTTACTGACGACTTGCTGTGACTTACCTTCTATCACCCTGTCAAACGTCGTTTTATACCAGTGGTTTTCCTGCAAATCAGTAGACTATTAAGTAACGCGATGGCTGTACACTTTTAAGCAATAACTAGTGATCTTTTAGTTATTCAATTATAAGTTTCAATTATTTTTTTCTTGAGTAAAATGGTTAGAGAAAATAGCTGCTCGTGGTTTTGAAGCTGCATATACTTTTATGTACATCTGTGTCTATATGCCTGTACTGTATACAGTATATAAAAAACACGTAGTGATTTGTTTGCTTGAATTCCTTAATCCTTTTATTTCCATACTTTAGGTAGACGAGGAAGACCAGCACTTGACATTACAAGTGATCAAATTGAACTGCTCCCCACTCAGGGCTTTACAGTGAGAGCCATCACTGAGATGTTGTGTTGTTCCTCTTCATACCTGCATAAAAAAAATGAAGTTTTTTCAGATTTCAGCCAGAAATAGATTTACTCCCATTCATGATGTTGACCTGGAAGAGCATGTCAGAAGATTGCACAGCCAATTTCCCAGATCAGGCTCGGAAGCAAGTGTTCTGCTACATACTCTTGTCCCTTCATGTATATATCATTATATTCATTGTGAAAGTGTACTTTCTTTATTGTGTTGTTTTATGAACCTGTTGCAGATGATGAGGGCATACCTGCGTGCTGATGGTATTGTAGTACAAAGAAAAAGAGTTCGAGAAATCCTCAACCGTATTGAGCCAGCTGCTGCAGCCCAGAGATGGAGCCAGACTGTGGCTAGAAGAACATACTATGTGCCATTCCCCAATAGTTTATGGCACATAGATGGGCATATGCGTCTCATTCGGTAATAAGGGATCATCTTATATTTGTACTCGTGGGAGCATTAGAAAGCCATATTGTATGGACAGCACAGATTAAATTGAATTTTATCATTTGTATATCCAAGTTACACAAACTCCAAATTGCCTCCATGTAGTCTTAAGTGCACAGCAATACCTTCTCTACCGAGATGATATTTCAAACAAGATATGAAACTTGATTGTTTTCTTGTATTTAATCATTATTCTTTTCATGTTTGTTTTACAGGTGGGTGTTTGTGACACATGCCGGCATTGATGGGAATTCCAGGCTAATAACGTACCTTCAACTGGAGCACAGACAACACAGCTTTGACAGTGTTGAAATATTTTGTCCAAGCCACCTGCCTGTATGGGTTACCCTCCAGAGTAAGATCCGACCATGGTGGTGAAAACACTGGTTGCTCTTTTAATGAACCTACTGCAGGGACAAGACACCAAAATTATTTCTAGCTCCAGCCAACACCCCCTCACAATTTACTCACACCTCCCATGGCCTGATTATCCACCAACAGGGGCCCTTTTTGGATTATCATTTTGGCATAGGAACTTTCCTTTCCTATCCTAACCGAGTGAGATGAGCCGGTAGCACCTGGAGCAAAGATCGTCTAAATTTTAATAATGCTTAGGAAAGGTTCTGACCATCCTTTACGAAAGGAAAGGAGATATATTATGCAGCAGGAATATTTAAAGGGGAAGTCTTTTTTTATGTTGTTGTTGTTGTTGTTGTCGACCCCACCCGTGCCCCGACATTGGGGGACCGGGCCCTCACTCCGTCTCCCGGATCCCCAGACCCCCCTCCGCCGCCCAGCGGGCGAGCAGGGCCGCCACTCCGCTTGGGTTTCGCCAGAGGTCCTCCGGAGTCAGTGTGGTGGGTATGTTTGTGCAGGTGAACAGGTGTTGTGTGTCGTGCACTTGCGTGCCGCATAGCGCACAGAGTGGTGTTGGGTGTGTGTCCGGTGTAATGTTGTGTAGGAAGGAGTGGAGGGCTGGTGATTTGTTGGTTCGGAGTTGTGCTAGGAGTTGTCTGGTTCTGTGTGGTAGGTCTTGCTCTGATGGGTCTATTTCTGGTGCTGGTGCATGTATTACTTTGTTGTGTTGTCTGGTGTCCAAGTGTGTTTGTACAAAGTGGGTGTGTATGTCTTTCATGTTCTGTTTTATGGTGTCGTTGTTGGTGTCCTGTGGTGCTGTGTCTTTGTTGTGTGTGTAGTTGTTGTTGTGGAAGATTGTTTGTTTCTTTTGTCTGGGTGGTGGTGGTTGTTGAGTGAGTGGGTGTAGTGGGTGGGTTGGGTGTTGGGCTTTTTGTCTGATTTGCGATGCGTGTAGTTTTAGATGGGTGTTCAGTGGGAGAGTTTTTGTTTCCTCATGCAAGTGTTGTATGTTTGTGTCTTGTGTGCATCCTGTTGCTATTCTGAGTGCTGTGTTCTGTGTGGTCTGGAGTTTTGTCTTGTTTGTGTCCGATAGTGTTGGTGACCATATAGTGTTTGCGTATTCGAGGCGTGTGAGTGTGGTTGCTTTGTATGTGGTGAGTATAGTTTCTTTGGATTTTCCCCAGTGAGTGGTTGTTAAGGCTTTAAGTATTTTGTTTGATTGCTTGGCGCGGGTTAGAGTGTGTTGTGTGTGTTTTGAGAAGGTGAGTTTGGGGTCCCATGTTAATCCCAGTATTTTGGGTTCGCGGACTGTGGGTAGGGTGGTGTTATCTATTTGTAAAGTGAGCCTGTTGCTGTATTCTGCCGGATCCGGTGTGAACAGAGTGGTGGTGGTTTTGTCTGCGTTGAGTGTGAGTTGGTTCTGTTTTGTCCAGTTGTATATGTCGTGGAGATATTTTTGTACTTGTTGTTGTGCCTGTTGTGGTTTGACATGTGTGGATAGAATGGTGATGTCGTCTGCATATGTAACTGTGTGTACATTTGGAGGTGGTTGTGGTAAGTCTGCCATGTATATGTTGAATAGTGTTGGTGAAAGTACTCCCCCCTGTGGTACCCCCGTTTTCGTGTTTCTATGTTCTGATGTTTCCCCCCGGTATTGAGTGTATTGTCTGCGTCCCCTTATGTAGTTGAAGATGTATTTGATGATGATGTTTGGGGTGTTAGTGTTGTTGAGTTTGTTTGTGAGTGTGTGTAGGTTTACCGTGTCAAAGGCTTTGGACATGTCTAGGGCTATGGCAACTGTTCGTTGTGGTGGTTTTTGTTGATTGAAACCTGTGGCTATGATGTTGTGTATGTGGTGTAGTGCTGTGGTTGTGGAGTGTTGTTTTCGGAAGCCGTGTTGGTGAGAGGGTAGTTGAGTGTTGTTGGTAATGAAGGGTAGTATTACTTTTTCCATTGTTTTGGCTATTGGGCTGAGTAGTGCTATTGGTCTGTAAGATGGGCCGAGTGCGTGGTTTTTGTTGGGTTTTGGTATTGGGATTATTTTTGCAGTCTTCCATATTGCGGGGATGGTGTTGGTGTTGTGATGTGTTGTAAGTGTGTGTGAGTAGTGTTATTGCTTTGGGGCCTAGGTGTTTCAGATGTCTGATGTTTATGTTGTCTGGGCCTGTGGAGTTGTTGCTTTTGGAGCGTTGTAGTGCTTGTTTGACTTGTTGTTCTGTGATGGTTATGGGCGTGGTGTTGAGTTTTCGTATTTTGCGTTGTAGTTGTCTGTATGTTCTGTTGGTTTTGTGTTGTATTATGTTGGTGAATTGTTTGTTGAATGCTCGTGCTTTCTGTTTGTTGGATATTGCCGTGTGTTGTCCGAACTGTATTGTGGTGTTTTCTGGTGCTTTTTGTTCTTTGTTTGATAGTCTTGTTACTGTGTTCCAGAGTATGTGTTGTTTGTGTCTGTGGTTCCATGCATCCGTTAAGTGTTCTTTCCATAGCTCTTGTTTGTGTTTTTGGATTTGTGTGTCTATTTCTTTGTTTAGGTCTGTGATGCGTGGGTCTTGGTGGTTTTGTTGTCTGATGTCGTTTCTTTGGCTGATGAGTGTTCTGATGTGTTGTGGTAGGAGAAGTGATTTGCTTTTTATTTTTCCGTGGGGTATGTGGTGTTTGTCTGCTGTAAGTATGAGGTTTGTGAGCATGGTGTTGGCTGTGTGGATGTTGTCAGGTATGGTTATGTTCTCCAGTGCTGATTCTATTTCAGAGGTGTATCCTTCCCAGTCTGCTTTCCTGTAATTTGTGTAAGTTTGAAGGTGTTGTTGTAGGCGGAAAGGAGCACGCGTGTTGTGTGTGATTTTGATAGGAAGGTGGTCTGAACTGAGTGCGTGTATTGTGGTCCATGTTGTTCTGTTTGTGATGCTGTTGCTGGCTGTTGTGATGTCCGGTGATGTTGGTTGTTGGTTGATGTTTGTAGGTTTTCTGGTGGGTGTGTTTGCGTTTAGAGTGATTTGTTGGGAGTTTTGTAGTATGTCTGCAATGTGGGTGCCTCTGTGGTCGTCGTAGGGAGAGTGCCATTGTGTTGAGTGAGCGTTGATGTCTGCGGTTAGAATGGTGTTGTTCAGCGAGTTTATGTATTGGAAGGTGTTGGTGATGTCTGTGTCTTCTGTGGCGTGGTCTGGTCGGGTGGTATCTCTGGGGGGTATATACATGTTGCATATGTGTAGTCTTTTGTGGTTGGTTATGTGAATCTTTACGGTTTGAATTTCTGTAGTGTTGGTGTTAATGTTGTTGGGGATGTTCATGGGAGTGAATGTGTATCTACTGTATATCTATAAAAAAAATCCTCGTCTCACCCCTCAGGTGGTGTCCATCCCTCATTCAGCTGGGGTCCTCTACCAGAGGCCAGGAAGCTTGAGGGTTCTGCGCAGTATCCTTGCCGTTCCCAGCACTGCACATTTCTGGACTGAGATGTCCGATGTTGTTCTCGGGATCTGTTGCAACCACTCATCATCTAGTTTGGGGGTCACTGCCCCGAGTGCTCCGACCACCACAGGCACGACTGTCCCCTTTACCTTCCAGGCTCTCTCCAGCTCCTCTCTGAGCCCCTGAGATTTCTCGAGTTTCTCGTGTTCCTTCTTTCTGATGTTTCCAGCACTTGGGACCGCTACATCCACTACAACGGCTTTCCTCTGCCCTTTATCTATCATCAGGATATCTGGTTGGTTCGCCATTACCATCTTGTCAGTCTGGATCTGGAAGTCCCATAGGATCTTCGCTCTGTCATTCTCCACCACCTTCGGAGGTGTTTCCCATTTTGACCTTGGGGTTTCCAGTCCGTACTCCGCACAGATGTTTCGGTAGACTATGCCAGCCACCTGGTTATGGCGTTCCATATAGGCTTTCCCTGCCAGCACCTTACACCCTGCAGTTATGTGTTAGATCGTCTCAGGTGCCTCTTTGCACAACCTACACCTTGGGTCTTGTCTGGTGTGGTATATCTGGGCCTCAATGGCTCTAGTGCTCAGGGCCTGCTCCTGAGCAGCCAGGATGAGTGCCTCTGTACTTTCCTTCAGGCCAGCCCTCTCTAGCCACTGATGGGAATTCTTGAGATCGGCCACTTCAGTTATGGTCCGGTGGTACATCCCGTGTAGCGGCTTGTCCTCCGATGATGGTCCCTCTTCCAGCGCCTCATCCTCTGTTGCCCATTGTCTGAGACATTCTCTGAGTACGTCATCCGTTGGAGCCTTCTCCTTGATGTATTCATGGAGCTTGGATGTTTCATCCTGGACAGTGACTCTCACACTCACTAGTCCCCAGCCGCTTTCCTTGTTGCCAGTTCAAGGTTGCCATTGGCTTGTGGTACACCGAGGTACTTGTAGCTGTCCTCAATGTCTGCTATTGTTCCTTCGGGGAGTGAGACCCCTTCAGTCCGGACTACCGTTCCTCTCTTAGTCACCATCCGACTATCACATCCCGATGTCGCTGCTGTAGATCCTGGTTGTGTGGATCAGGGAGTCTATGTCCCTTTCACTCTTAGCATACAGCTTTATGTCATCCATGTAGAGGAGGTGACTGATCGTAGCTTCATTTCTGAGGCTGTATCCATAGCCTGTCTTGGTGATTACTTGGCTTAGGGAGTTCAGTCCTATGCAGAACAGCAATGGGGAGAGTGCATCACCTTGGTATATGCCACATTTGATGGACACTTGGGTAAGTGGCTTGCCATTGGCTTCAAGTGTGGTTTTCCACATCCTTATCAAGTTCGCAACGAAGGCTATTAGGGTCCTGTTCACCTTATACACATCCAAGCATTCAGTGATCCATGTATGTGGCATCGAGTCATAGGCTTTCTTTTAATCAATCCAGGCTGTGCACAGGTTGGTACATCGGGACCTGCAGTCTTGTGCGACTGTTCTGTCAACCAGGAGCTGATGTTTGGCTCCCCTGGTATCTCTACCAATGCCCTTCCGTGCTTCGCTCATGTATTGATCCATGTGTGCACTTATCTTAGCCGCAACATGAGCTTCCAAAATTGTGGAGGGACAGGTTATTGGCCGATAGTTGGATGCGACTGCACCCTTTGAGGGATCTTTCATGATAAGGATCGTTCGCCCTTCGGTTAGCCATCCTGGGTGAGTCCCATCCCTAGGCAGCTGGTTCATTTGTGCTGCTGGGCGCTCATGGAGTGCTGTGAGTCTCTTTAGCCAGTAAGTGTGGACCATGTCCGGGCCTGGTGCTGTCCAGTTCTTCATATTTGAGACTATTTCCTTTATGTCTGCCACTGTTATGGTAATTGGGTTCTGTTCAGGGAGGTGTCTGTGCTCCTCTCTTTGGGTGACCAGCCATTGTGCACTGCTGTTATGTGCAACCTCCTTCTCCCATCTGCCTCTCCAGTACCTTTCAGTTTCCAGTCTTGGTGGATCAGCTCTGTTGTTAGGACCCTGCCACTGAGCGTACACTTTCGCAGGTTGTGTTGCAAACAGCCTGTTTATTCGTCTGGCCTCATTCTCTTTCGTGTACCGCTTTAGGCGGCTGGACAAGGCTTGGAGCCTTTGTTTCGAGTGCTTCATATATGGTCATCTGGATGTACCTCTCAGGATCGGCCTTTTCATCACACCTCTCTGGACCTCAGTCAATTGACTCACATCTTTCCGAGCCGCCTTGATCTTAGCCTCGAACCGTCTTTTCCATGGTCGGTAATGTATCTCATGGCTTCCATGGTTGCTCTTATAGCCAAGCATCTCAAGGATCACTGATGCTGAAGCGTATATCAGTTCATTTCCGTGATCGTTACGGTAAGGATCGCCCTCAGTGCTGAATTCACACTTTCCAAGAGACTTTCAGGTGGTACTTCACATAGCCGTTGTGATCGGATTCTAGGTTTCCCAGCTTTCATTCTTGCCATGATCTTAGCTTTCAGGTCAGTTGCTGCCTCGCTCAGCATTTCATTCATTGGGGCTGGCCTCCCAATCTCATCATCTGCATTCACTCTGGTATGAACTCCTCCTCTGATCTGGCAGCCTGGGGCCCCTCACCATGGAACCTGCGTTGTACCTCATCAATCTCAAGTTGTGACAGCAGTTGCCGTTTGTGGATGTTGGAACACTGAGTTACGAGTTGTTTCGTGGCCACCCGTGACTGTGGGTTTCGAAGTAACCATTTAGCCCACATTCTCTCCATGTAACCTCTCTGACTAGGCTTGCTTGAGTAGTAGCATTCCAACAGAGCCATGTTATTGCATCTTGCCCATCTCTGCTCCATTTTTCATCAAGGTGCTCTGGTTCCCCAGCACCTGACGCAGACCTTGTTTGGCCGGGCGACGTCTGAGCTGGCATGTCATTCATTTTATTGTCTCTCATCATTGTATGAGGTACGCATTAGCGTGAAGGCTCTTGCCCAAGGACCCACACTGGATGGTGTTATGTGCTCATTTTTTGCCCCAAGTGGGGAGCGGAGGGACGGGCGCTGGGGGGGGGACCATCGTGGTGGGGCGGGCCCCTACGCGGGATGTGCCACCGGACCGTGGCTGAGGTGGCTGATCTCAAGAAGTCCTATCGGTGGCTGGAGGGGACTGGCCTGGGGGACAGCGCAGGGGCGCTCATCCTGGCTGCTCAGGAGCGGGCCTTGGGCGCCGGAGCCGTCGAGGCCCGGATGTGCCGCGCCGGACAGGACCCGGGGTGTGGGTTGTGCGGGGAGGCGCCTGGGACGATCCGGCACGTGGCTGCGGGGTGTGGGATGCTGGCAGGGGGGGCCTGCGTGGAGCGCCATGGCCAGGTGGCTGGCGTGGTCTGCCGAGGCATCTGTGCGGAGTGTGGACTGGGGGCCCCGGGGTCGGAGTGGGGGGCACCTCCGAGGGTGGTGGAGGGTGGCGGAGCGGGGATCCTGTGGGACTTCCGGATCCAGACTGGCGTGATGGTGGTGGCGAGCCAGCCAGATGTCGTGGTCGTGGATGGGGGGCGGAGGAGGGCCGTTGTGGTGGATGTGGCGGTCCCAGGTGGTGGAGGCATCGGGAGGGGGGAGCATGGGGGGCTCGGGGGGTACCAGGGGCTCGGGGAGGGGCTGGGGAGGGCCTGGGGGGTGGGGGTGGCGGTCGTGCCTGTGGTGGTCGGGGCGCTCGGGGCAGTGACCCCCGGACTGGATGGGTGGTTGCGACAGATCCCGGGACCAGCGTCGGACATCTCGGTCCGGAGGTGTGCGGTGCTGGGAGCGGCGGGGGTACTGCGCGGGGCCCTCGGGCTTCCTGGCCTCTGGTGGAGGACCCGAGCTGAATGAGGGACGGACACCACCCGAGGACACCTCCTATTGGCTCCATGATAAGAGCTCCACCCAGCAAAGAATTAACCCTTTAAAACCTGATTCTGAGCTTTCACAATTATTTACCGCCATTTGCGTAATATCTACAGTATACAGAAGGAATCAAGCAATTTTTACCAATGTATCTGTAGGTGATGTTTATTTATTATGTACACAGAGATAAAGAGTAATGGCACAGCTCTGCAGTATCTTTCCACTTTTATATATGTATGCTATACTAAATAAAATGAATAGGGCACCATATAATGCAACAGTTATGCAACTCCCTAAATAATGATGTGAATTTTCAGTTGTTGCTAAATCAGTTAGGATGTTATAATTTGTGGTGTAGATGCGAATTTAGGAGAGCAGGACAATATATCGCATTGCAATTGGAGCAGCAGCTTGGTTGATGATGTCCCCAAACCGGCTCATCTATTATATTTGTCGTGCAATACAATGAAAATGAGCACAATTGCAAAACATAGGCTTCTTATATTTTAAAATAAAATAATCACATGTTTACCGTTCTGGGGTTTCTACAATCATGAATGGAGGCATTATTTACAGCAGGTTGATGTTGTTGTTGTTGTTGTCGACCCCACCCGTGCCCCGACATTGGGGGACCGGGCCCTCACTCCGTCTCCCGGATCCCCAGACCCCCCTCCTCCGCCCAGCGGGCGAGCAGGGCCGCCACTCCGCTTGGGTTTCGCCAGAGGTCCTCCGGAGTCAGTGTGGTGGGTATGTTTGTGCAGGTGAACAGGTGTTGTGTGTCGTGCACTTGCGTGCCGCATAGCGCACAGAGTGGTGTTGGGTGTGTGTCCGGTGTAATGTTGTGTAGGTAGGAGTGGAGGGCTGGTGATTTGTTGGTTCGGAGTTGTGCTAGGAGTTGTCTGGTTCTGTGTGGTAGGTCTTGCTCTGATGGGTCTATTTCTGGTGCTGGTGCATGTATTACTTTGTTGTGTTGTCTGGTGTCCAAGTGTGTTTGTACAAAGTGGGTGTGTATGTCTTTCATGTTCTGTTTTATGGTGTCGTTGTTGGTGTCCTGTGGTGCTGTGTCTTTGTTGTGTGTGTAGTTGTTGTTGTGGAAGATTGTTTGTTTCTTTTGTCTGGGTGGTGGTGGCTGTTGAGTGAGTGGGTGTAGTGGGTGTGTTGGGTGTTGGGCTTTTTGTCTGATTTGCGATGTGTGTAGTTTTAGATGGGTGTTCAGTGGGAGAGTTTTTGTTTCCTCATACAAGTCTTGTATGTTTGTGTCTTGTGTGCATCCTGTTGCTATTCTGAGTGCGGTGTTCTGTGTGGTCTGGAGTTTTGTCTTGTTTGTGTCCGATAGTGTTGGTGACCATATAGTGTTTGCGTATTCGAGGCCTGTGAGTGTGGTTGCTTTGTATGTGGTGAGTATAGTTTCTTTGGATTTTCCCCAGTGAGTGGTTGTTAAGGCTTTAAGTATTTTGTTTGATTGCTTGGCGCGGGTTAGAGTGTGTTGTGTGTGTTTTGAGAAGGTGAGTTTGGGGTCCCATGTTAATCCCAGTATTTTGGGTTCGCGGACTGTGGGTAGGGTGGTGTTATCTATTTGTAAAGTGAGCCTGTTGCTGTATTCTGCCGGATCCGGTGTGAACAGAGTGGTGGTGGTTTTGTCTGCGTTGAGTGTGAGTTGGTTCTGTTTTGTCCAGTTGTATATGTCGTGGAGATATTTTTGTACTTGTTGTTGTGCCTGTTGTGGTTTGACATGTGTGGATAGAATGGTGATGTCGTCTGCATATGTAACTGTGTGTACATTTGGAGGTGGTTGTGGTAAGTCTGCCATGTATATGTTGAATAGTGTTGGTGAAAGTACTCCCCCCTGTGGTACCCCCGTTTTCGTGTTTCTATGTTCTGATGTTTCCCCCCGGTATTGAGTGTATTGTCTGCGTCCCCTTATGTAGTTGAAGATGTATTTGATGATGATGTTTGGGGTGTTAGTGTTGTTGAGTTTGTTTGTGAGTGTGTGTAGGTTTACCGTGTCAAAGGCTTTGGACATGTCTAGGGCTATGGCAACTGTTCGTTGTGGTGGTTTTTGTTGATTGAAACCTGTGGCTATGATGTTGTGTATGTGGTGTAGTGCTGTGGTTGTGGAGTGTTGTTTTCGGAAGCCGTGTTGGTGAGAGGGTAGTTGAGTGTTGTTGGTAATGAAGGGTAGTATTACTTTTTCCATTGTTTTGGCTATTGGGCTGAGTAGTGCTATTGGTCTGTAAGATGGGCCGAGTGCGTGGTTTTTGTTGGGTTTTGGTATTGGGATTATTTTTGCAGTCTTCCATATTGCGGGGATGGTGTTGGTGTTGAGTGATGTGTTGTAAGTGTGTGTGAGTAGTGTTATTGCTTTGGGGCCTAGGTGTTTCAGATGTCTGATGTTTATGTTGTCTGGGCCTGTGGAGTTGTTGCTTTTGGAGCGTTGTAGTGCTTGTTTGACTTGTTGTTCTGTGATGGTTATGGGCGTGGTGTTGAGTTTTCGTATTTTGCGTTGTAGTTGTCTGTATGTTCTGTTGGTTTTGTGTTGTATTATGTTGGTGAATTGTTTGTTGAATGCTCGTGCTTTCTGTTTGTTGGATATTGCCGTGTGTTGTCCGAACTGTATTGTGGTGTTTTCTGGTGCTTTTTGTTCTTTGTTTGATAGTCTTGTTACTGTGTTCCAGAGTATGTGTTGTTTGTGTCTGTGGTTCCATGCATCCGTTAAGTGTTCTTTCCATAGCTCTTGTTTGTGTTTTTGGATTTGTGTGTCTATTTCTTTGTTTAGGTCTGTGATGCGTGGGTCTTGGTGGTTTTGTTGTCTGATGTCGTTTCTTTGGCTGATGAGTGTTCTGATGTGTTGTGGTAGGAGAAGTGATTTGCTTTTTATTTTTCCGTGGGGTATGTGGTGTTTGTCTGCTGTAAGTATGAGGTTTGTGAGCATGGTGTTGGCTGTGTGGATGTTGTCAGGTATGGTTATGTTCTCCAGTGCTGATTCTATTTCAGAGGTGTATCCTTCCCAGTCTGCTTTCCTGTAATTTGTGTAAGTTTGAAGGTGTTGTTGTAGGCGGAAAGGAGCACGCGTGTTGTGTGTGATTTTGATAGGAAGGTGGTCTGAACTGAGTGCGTGTATTGTGGTCCATGTTGTTCTGTTTGTGATGCTGTTGCTGGCTGTTGTGATGTCCGGTGATGTTGGTTGTTGGTTGATGTTTGTAGGTTTTCTGGTGGGTGTGTTTGCGTTTAGAGTGATTTGTTGGGAGTTTTGTAGTATGTCTGCAATGTGGGTGCCTCTGTGGTCGTCGTAGGGAGAGTGCCATTGTGTTGAGTGAGCGTTGATGTCTGCGGTTAGAATGGTGTTGTTCAGCGAGTTTATGTATTGGAAGGTGTTGGTGATGTCTGTGTCTTCTGTGGCGTGGTCTGGTCGGGTGGTATCTCTGGGGGGTATATACATGTTGCATATGTGTAGTCTTTTGTGGTTGGTTATGTGAATCTTTACGGTTTGAATTTCTGTAGTGTTGGTGTTAATGTTGTTGGGGATGTTCATGGGAGTGAATGTGACTGATTTGTGAATGTATGTGAGCAGTCCTCCTCCTCCCTTGTGTTCTCTGTCTTTCCTAATGCTGGTGTAGTTGGTGAGACGAGGTGTGTTGTGTTGTTTTTCTAGTTTGGTTTCTTGTATGGTGATGATGTCTGCGTGCTGTTGTGAGGCGAGTTCTTCTAGTTCTGTTTTCTTGTTTTGGATGCCGTTGATGTTTATTTGTAGTATGGTCAGTGTGTGTTTGTTGTTTTTGTTGGTGGGTGTTGTTCTTTGTGGGTTGTTCGGGGGTTGTGGTGTTGGGGTGTTTGTTGTTTGCGTGTGTGTTCTGCATGTCCACGTGTTTGTGTATTGGCGGGTGGTGATGCCGGAGCAATGTCTGTGTATCCAGTGTGGGTGTGTTGAGTTGCATCTGAGTGAGGTTTGTCTGCGTGTGATGATTCTATTGCAGCTATTGCAGGTCCAGGTTTGGGGGGGTGGTCTTGTGTTTGTTGTATCTCTGTTGGAGTTGTCTGTCCGTGTTGCCTTTGAGGGTAGTGTTGGTGAGGCGAGTGTGTTGTTTTGGTCTGTTTGTGCTCTGCTGCCTGTTGGTGTCCTACGAGGTGTTGTTGTTCGTGGTGGTGTTTTGGGATGTAGTCTGCATTTCCATGTTATGTTGTATTGTCTAGTGTTTATGTTTGTGCAATGTTTGTGTACCCAGTGTGGTGTGTGGTGGTTGCATCTGAAGGATGTCTGTCTTCTTGTAATCTGTTGTGTGCAAATGTCGCATGTCCAGGTAGTTTGTTGTGTGTGTGTTTGTTGCGTGCGTGAGAGTGTCTGTGTGGGCCCCGGATTTGTCTCTATGTCCCCCGCCTGGAGCAAAAGGTCCGCCCGCCACCCTGCCAGGTTCAGGGGGCGGTTAGCCGAAAAAAAAAAAACGGCCGTAAGGGCACCCCGTTCGGGGTGCAGGGATTGGTTCCTTGATTTGTCCCCCCGTTCGGGGGGAACCCTCCAACTGCGAGTAAGCCAAGGAGTTTGGAGGTACAGCAGGTTGACAGCAGTGTGATCGAGCAGATTAGATAGAGTAGAATTTGAATGGGGCTTCACTGATTTATTTCATACAATTCATATCTAAAACACAGTTGAAAAATATTTGATTGTTAAAATATTTAAATACCAGAACTATATCAAGAAATTAACAAAACATAGTTTTTTTAGTTAGGAGAAAAGTCTAAAAACATATCACAAATGACAAACGTTGTGCCTCTCCTCCTCCTGTTCTTCAATGAAGCTGATCACCCTCCAGCTCCCGTTAGAAACATCGTGCTGCTGAAGGTGTGCCGGCAGAATGGTTGTGATACAGGAGGTGCTGTGGACTCTCCCAGAAACGAGGACCTAGTTTAGTTGTAGATCCAGTAAAACATAGTGCAAATGTGACATTATTTATAATGCACAGTTACAGTCTTGTGAATATTAAAAAATGTACTTCATGTAATGCAGGAAGCGAATATTTCAAACGAACTAAGGCAGCAAACAGTAAGAGCAAAATCGTGTTCCAAACATTAACTCTTTTTTTAAATGTCAATTAGCTTGTGAGTAATAAGACAAAATGTGACTGTCAGACAGAGAACTGTCAGAGCAAACGGTAGATTTTAGAAAGTCCTGCCGAAATAAATCTGCACCCGACTGCGACTGTCAGCGTTGAACTGCCGCCATTGCTGTCAAAGTCAGACACATCTCCAAAATTGTTGGAGCAAATTTTTAAGCAGGCTTCATCTTGATAAATTGACCACGTATTTGACATTTACACCATAACGTTACCGCCTAAAATAATCGTAAAACAAAATTTTGTGTAACAACAAGAGTAATATGTACCCCAAAAGCTTTCAAAGCGTCTGAAAGTTTTCTCCTCCGTTTTTGTTGGGGCTTGGCTCGAAATGCATCATGATTGGCCGCCCGAAGTCCACGTGTCTGTCGGACGTGCTCTCATTGGTCTACAATACCATCACGGATGAATAAATACTCATAGGGCTTGCCAGGCAAGCCCTTTGAACCCTTTAAATACTCAATGGGCTTGCCTGGCAAGCCCTTTGAGTATTTATTCCATATTGCCCACTAGCTCACTAGTAAGGTCATTTTGACGCTTACTAGTGAACATGTAAGGCCATAAATGTGCCCACTAGTTCACTCGTAGGATCATTTTGAGGCTTACTAGTTGACATGTAAGCCGCAAAACGCCCACGAGTTCACTAATAAGATTATTTTGACGCTTACTACTGAACATGTAAGGCCATAAATGTGCCCACTAGTTCACTCGTAGGATCATTTTGAGGCTTACTAGTTGACATGTAAGCCACAAAACGCCCACTAGTTCACTAGTAAGATCATTTTGAGGCTTACTAGTTGACATGTAAGCCACAAAACGCCCGCTAGTTCACTAGTAAGATAATTTTGAGGCTTCTAGTGAACATGTAAGCCACAGAACGCCCACTAGTTCACTAGTAAGATCATTTTGACGCTTACTA
This sequence comes from Hippocampus zosterae, assembly GCF_025434085.1. Lineage (NCBI taxonomy): Eukaryota > Metazoa > Chordata > Actinopteri > Syngnathiformes > Syngnathidae > Hippocampus > Hippocampus zosterae. The sequence goes on from NW_026262959.1 coordinate 310,538, forward strand.
GTGAACATGTAAGCCACAAAACGCTCACTAGTTCACTAGTAAGGTCATTTTGACGCTTACTAGTGAACATGTAAGCCACAAAACGCTCACTGGTTCACTAGTAAGGTAATTTTGACGCTTACTAGTGAACATGTAAGCCACAAAACGCCCACTAGTTCCCTAGTAAGATCATTTTGACACTTATTTATGAACATGTCAGCCACAAAACGCTCACTCGTTCACTAGTAAGATCATTTTGACGCTTACTAGTGAACATGTAAGCCACAAAACGCCCACTAGTTCACTAGTAAGGTCATTTTGACGCTTACTAGTGAACATGTAAGCCACAAAACGCCCACTAGTTCACTAGTAAGATCATTTTGACGCTTACTAGTGAACATGTAAGGCCATAAATGTGCCCACTAGTTCACTAGTAAGTTCATTTTGAGGCTTACTAGTTGACATGTAAGCCACACATCGCCTACTAGTTCACTAGTAAGATGATTTTGACGCTTACTAGTGAACATGTAAGGCCATAAATGTGCCCACTTGTAGTGCTCGTGACATTACACTGTACTTGCATTAAATGCAAATAAGGATGATTACGAAAACATGTAACGGTATCCTATTGGCTGTACGTTTCAAAATAGTGTCATCCCACCAGTCAGGGCTCATGATTTTGGAAATTCTGTGCCCACTTAGTTTTTTAAAACAACAATGGCGGACAGTGTCCTGAGACGTATTCGGCGAAGGTGCAGGGCAATAGAGAGTGCCTGTCATCAAGGGTCTGCCGGTGAAAGTGAAGCACGCGCGATAAACATTTCAATTGCTAATTTAAGAAGAGTTAGTGACCAGTTTAGCGCTGATACTATTCAAAGTTTGATTCAAAGTCCAATAGATCTCCGATCTGTCATCATTGCGGGACCCACTCCTAATGGTGGACGTGTTTGTTCCCATGTGGCACATCGTTTGCACACAGGTAAAATGGCTACCATTTTTTGTCATTGGTTTTTCGTATGTATTTTTATTCGAACTACACACGGGTTTTACTGACGACTTGCTGTGACTTACCTTCTATCACCCTGTCAAACGTCGTTTTATACCAGTGGTTTTCCTGCAAATCAGTAGACTATTAAGTAACGCGATGGCTGTACACTTTTAAGCAATAACTAGTGATCTTTTAGTTATTCAATTATAAGTTTGAATTATTTTTTTCTTGAGTAAAATGGTTAGAGAAAATAGCTGCTCGTGGTTTTGAAGCTGCATGTACTTTTATGTACATCTGTGTCTATATGCCTGTACTGTATACAGTATATAAAAAACACGTAGTGATTCGTTTGCTTGAATTCCTTAATCCTTTTATTTCCATACTTTAGGTAGACGAGGAAGACCAGCACTTGACATTACAAGTGATCAAATTGAACTGCTCCCCACTCAGGGCTTTACAGTGAGAGCCATCACTGAGATGTTGTGTTGTTCCTCTTCATACCTGCATAAAAAAATGAAGTTTTTTTCAGATTTCAGCCAGAAATAGATTTACTCCCATTCATGATGTTGACCTGGAAGAGCATGTCAGAAGATTGCACAGCCAATTTCCCAGATCAGGCTCGGAAGCAAGTGTTCTGCTACATACTCTTGTCCCTTCATGTATATATCATTATATTCATTGTGAAAGTGTACTTTCTTTATTGTGTTGTTTTATGAACCTGTTGCAGATGATGAGGGCATACCTGCGTGCTGATGGTATTGTAGTACAAAGAAAAAGAGTTCGAGAAATCCTCAACCGTATTGAGCCAGCTGCTGCAGCCCAGAGATGGAGCCAGACTGTGGCTAGAAGAACATACTATGTGCCATTCCCCAATAGTTTATGGCACATAGATGGGCATATGCGTCTCATTCGGTAATAAGGGATCATCTTATATTTGTACTCGTGGGAGCATTAGAAAGCCATATTGTATGGACAGCACAGATTAAATTGAATTTTATCATTTGTATATCCAAGTTACACAAACTCCAAATTGCCTCCATGTAGTCTTAAGTGCACAGCAATACCTTCTCTACCGAGATGATATTTCAAACAAGATATGAAACTTGATTGTTTTCTTGTATTTAATCATTATTCTTTTCATGTTTGTTTTACAGGTGGGTGTTTGTGACACATGCCGGCATTGATGGGAATTCCAGGCTAATAACGTACCTTCAACTGGAGCACAGACAACACAGCTTTGACAGTGTTGAAATATTTTGTCCAAGCCACCTGCCTGTATGGGTTACCCTCCAGAGTAAGATCCGACCATGGTGGTGAAAACACTGGTTGCTCTTTTAATGAACCTACTGCAGGGACAAGACACCAAAATTATTTCTAGCTCCAGCCAACACCCCCTCACAATTTACTCACACCTCCCATGGCCTGATTATCCACCAACAGGGGCCCTTTTTGGATTATCATTTTGGCATAGGAACTTTCCTTTCCTATCCTAACCGAGTGAGATGAGCCGGTAGCACCTGGAGCAAAGATCGTCTACATTTTAATAATGCTTAGGAAAGGTTCTGACCATCCTTTACGAAAGGAAAGGAGATATATTATGCAGCAGGAACATTTAAAGGGGAAGTCTTTTTTTATGTTGTTGTTGTTGTTGTTGTTGTCGACCCCACCCGTGCCCCGACATTGGGGGACCGGGCCCTCACTCCGTCTCCCGGATCCCCAGACCCCCCTCCTCCGCCCAGCGGGCGAGCAGGGCCGCCACTCCGCTTGGGTTTCGCCAGAGGTCCTCCGGAGTCAGTGTGGTGGGTATGTTTGTGCAGGTGAACAGGTGTTGTGTGTCGTGCACTTGCGTGCCGCATAGCGCACAGAGTGGTGTTGGGTGTGTGTCCGGTGTAATGTTGTGTAGGTAGGAGTGGAGGGCTGGTGATTTGTTGGTTCGGAGTTGTGCTAGGAGGTGTCTGGTTCTGTGTGGTAGGTCTTGCTCTGATGGGTCTATTTCTGGTGCTGGTGCATGTATTACTTTGTTGTGTTGTCTGGTGTCCAAGTGTGTTTGTACAAAGTGGGTGTGTATGTCTTTCATGTTCTGTTTTATGGTGTCGTTGTTGGTGTCCTGTGGTGCTGTGTCTTTGTTGTGTGTGTAGTTGTTGTTGTGGAAGATTGTTTGTTTCTTTTGTCTGGGTGGTGGTGGTTGTTGAGTGAGTGGGTGTAGTGGGTGGGTTGGGTGTTGGGCTTTTTGTCTGATTTGCGATGCGTGTAGTTTTAGATGGGTGTTCAGTGGGAGAGTTTTTGTTTCCTCATGCAAGTGTTGTATGTTTGTGTCTTGTGTGCATCCTGTTGCTATTCTGAGTGCGGTGTTCTGTGTGGTCTGGAGTTTTGTCTTGTTTGTGTCCGATAATGTTGGTGACCATATAGTGTTTGCGTATTCGAGGCGTGTGAGTGTGGTTGCTTTGTATGTGGTGAGTATAGTTTCTTTGGATTTTCCCCAGTGAGTGGTTGTTAAGGCTTTAAGTATTTTGTTTGATTGCTTGGCGCGGGTTAGAGTGTGTTGTGTGTGTTTTGAGAAGGTGAGTTTGGGGTCCCATGTTAATCCCAGTATTTTGCGTTCGCGGACTGTGGGTAGGGTGGTGTTATCTATTTGTAAAGTGAGTCTGTTGCTGTATTCTGCCGGATCCGGTGTGAACAGAGTGGTGGTGGTTTTGTCTGCGTTGAGTGTGAGTTGGTTCTGTTTTGTCCAGTTGTATATGTCGTAGAGATATTTTTGTACTTGTTGTTGTGCCTGTTGTGGTTTGACATGTGTGGATAGAATGGTGATGTCGTCTGCATATGTAACTGTGTGTACATTTGGAGGTGGTTGTGGTAAGTCTGCCATGTATATGTTGAATAGTGTTGGTGAAAGTACTCCCCCCTGTGGTACCCCCGTTTTCGTGTTTCTATGTTCTGATGTTTCCCCCCGGTATTGAGTGTATTGTCTGCGTCCCCTTATGTAGTTGAAGATGTATTTGATGATGATGTTTGGGGTGTTAGTGTTGTTGAGTTTGTTTGTGAGTGTGTGTAGGTTTACCGTGTCAAAGGCTTTGGACATGTCTAGGGCTATGGCAACTGTTCGTTGTGGTGGTTTTTGTTGATTGAAACCTGTGGCTATGATGTTGTGTATGTGGTGTAGTGCTGTGGTTGTGGAGTGTTGTTTTCGGAAGCCGTGTTGGTGAGAGGGTAGTTAAGTGTTGTTGGTAATGAAGGGTAGTATTACCTTTTCCATTGTTTTGGCTATTGGGCTGAGTAGTGCTATTGGTCTGTAAGATGGGCCGAGTGCGTGGTTTTTGTTGGGTTTTGGTATTGGGATTATTTTTGCAGTCTTCCATATTGCGGGGATGGTGTTGGTGTTGAGTGATGTGTTGTAAGTGTGTGTGAGTAGTGTTATTGCTTTGGGGCCTAGGTGTTTCAGATGTCTGATGTTTATGTTGTCTGGGCCTGTGGAGTTGTTGCTTTTGGAGCGTTGTAGTGCTTGTTTGACTTGTTGTTCTGTGATGGTTATGGGCGTGGTGTTGAGTTTTCGTATTTTGCGTTGTAGTTGTCTGTATGTTCTGTTGGTTTTGTGTTGTATTATGTTGGTGAATTGTTTGTTGAATGCTCGTGCTTTCTGTTTGTTGGATATTGCCGTGTGTTGTCCGAACTGTATTGTGGTGTTTTCTGGTGCTTTTTGTTCTTTGTTTGATAGTCTTGTTACTGTGTTCCAGAGTATGTGTTGTTTGTGTCTGTGGTTCCATGCATCCGTTAAGTGTTCTTTCCATAGCTCTTGTTTGTGTTTTTGGATTTGTGTGTCTATTTCTTTGTTTAGGTCTGTGATGCGTGGGTCTTGGTGGTTTTGTTGTCTGATGTCGTTTCTTTGGCTGATGAGTGTTCTGATGTGTTGTGGTAGGAGAAGTGATTTGCTTTTTATTTTTCCGTGGGGTATGTGGTGTTTGTCTGCTGTAAGTATGAGGTTTGTGAGCATGGTGTTGGCTGTGTGGATGTTGTCAGGTATGGTTATGTTCTCCAGTGCTGATTCTATTTCAGAGGTGTATCCTTCCCAGTCTGCTTTCCTGTAATTTGTGTAAGTTTGAAGGTGTTGTTGTAGGCGGAAAGGAGCACGCGTGTTGTGTGTGATTTTGATAGGAAGGTGGTCTGAACTGAGTGCGTGTATTGTGGTCCATGTTGTTCTGTTTGTGATGCTGTTGCTGGCTGTTGTGATGTCCGGTGATGTTGGTTGTTGGTTGATGTTTGTAGGTTTTCTGGTGGTTGTGTTTGCGTTTAGAGTGATTTGTTGGGAGTTTTGTAGTATGTCTGCAATGTGGGTGCCTCTGTGGTCGTCGTAGGGAGAGTGCCATTGTGTTGAGTGAGCGTTGATGTCTGCGGTTAGAATGGTGTTGTTCAGCGAGTTTATGTATTGGAAGGTGTTGGTGATGTCTGTGTCTTCTGTGGCGTGGTCTGGTCGGGTGGTATCTCTGGGGGGTATATACATGTTGCATATGTGTAGTCTTTTGTGGTTGGTTATGTGAATCTTTACGGTTTGAATTTCTGTAGTGTTGGTGTTAATGTTGTTGGGGATGTTCATGGGAGTGAATGTGTATCTACTGTATATCTATAAAAAAAATCCTCGTCTCACCCCTCAGGTGGTGTCCATCCCACATTCAGCTGGGGTCCTCTACCAGAGGCCAGGAAGCTTGAGGGTTCTGCGCAGTATCCTTGCCGTTCCCAGCACTGCACATTTCTGGACTGAGATGTCCGATGTTGTTCTCGGGATCTGTTGCAACCACTCATCATCTAGTTTGGGGGTCACTGCCCCGAGTGCTCCGACCACCACAGGCACGACTGTCCCCTTTACCTTCCAGGCTCTCTCCAGCTCCTCTCTGAGCCCTTGGGATTTCTCGAGTTTCTCGTGTTCCTTCTTTCTGATGTTTCCAGCACTTGGGACCGCTACATCCACTACAACGGCTTTCCTCTGCCCTTTATCTATCATCAGGATATCTGGTTGGTTCGCCATTACCATCTTGTCAGTCTGGATCTGGAAGTCCCGTAGGATCTTCGCTCTGTCATTCTCCACCACCTTCGGAGGTGTTTCCCATTTTGACCTTGGGGTTTCCAGTCCGTACTCCGCACAGATGTTTCGGTAGACTATGCCAGCCACCTGGTTATGGCGTTCCATATAGGCTTTCCCTGCCAGCACCTTACACCCTGCAGTTATGTGTTAGATCGTCTCAGGTGCCTCTTTGCACAACCTACACCTTGGGTCTTGTCTGGTGTGGTATATCTGGGCCTCAATGGCTCTAGTGCTCAGGGCCTGCTCCTGAGCAGCCAGGATGAGTGCCTCTGTACTGTCCTTCAGGCCAGCCCTCTCTAGCCACTGATGGGAATTCTTGAGATCGGCCACTTCAGTTATGGTCCGGTGGTACATCCCGTGTAGGGGCTTGTCCTCCGATGATGGTCCCTCTTCCAGCGCCTCATCCTCTGTTGCCCATTGTCTGAGACATTCTCTGAGTACGTCATCCGTTGGAGCCTTCTCCTTGATGTATTCATGGAGCTTGGATGTTTCATCCTGGACAGTGACTCTCACACTCACTAGTCCCCAGCCGCTTTCCTTGTTGCCAGTTCAAGGTTGCCATTGGCTTGTGGTACACCGAGGTACTTGTAGCTGTCCTCAATGTCTGCTATTGTTCCTTCGGGGAGTGAGACCCCTTCAGTCCGGACTACCGTTCCTCTCTTAGTCACCATCCGACTATCACATCCCGATGTCGCTGCTGTAGATCCTGGTTGTGTGGATCAGGGAGTCTATGTCCCTTTCACTCTTAGCATACAGCTTTATGTCATCCATGTAGAGGAGGTGACTGATCGTAGCTTCATTTCTGAGGCTGTATCCATAGCCTGTCTTGGTGATTACTTGGCTTAGGGAGTTCAGTCCTATGCAGAACAGCAATGGGGAGAGTGCATCACCTTGGTATATGCCACATTTGATGGACACTTGGGTAAGTGGCTTGCCATTGGCTTCAAGTGTGGTTTTCCACATCCTTATCAAGTTCGCAACGAAGGCTCTTAGGGTCCTGTTCACCTTATACACATCCAAGCATTCAGTGATCCATGTATGTGGCATCGAGTCATAGGCTTTCTTTTAATCAATCCAGGCTGTGCACAGGTTGGTACATCGGGACCTGCAGTCTTGTGCGACTGTTCTGTCAACCAGGAGCTGATGTTTGGCTCCCCTGGTATCTCTACCAATGCCCTTCCGTGCTTCGCTCATGTATTGATCCATGTGTGCACTTATCTTAGCCGCAACATGAGCTTCCAAAATTGTGGAGGGACAGGTTATTGGCCGATAGTTGGATGCGACTGCACCCTTTGAGGGATCTTTCATGATAAGGATCGTTCGCCCTTCGGTTAGCCATCCTGGGTGAGTCCCATCCCTAGGCAGCTGGTTCATTTGTGCTGCTGGGCGCTCATGGAGTGCTGTGAGTCTCTTTAGCCAGTAAGTGTGGACCATGTCCGGGCCTGGTGCTGTCCAGTTCTTCATATTTGAGACTATTTCCTTTATGTCTGCCACTGTTATGGTAATTGGGTTCTGTTCTGGGAGGTGTCTGTGCTCCTCTCTTTGGGTGACCAGCCATTGTGCACTGCTGTTATGTGCAACCTCCTTCTCCCATCTGCCTCTCCAGTACCTTTCAGTTTCCAGTCTTGGTGGATCAGCTCTGTTGTTAGGACCCTGCCACTGAGCGTACACTTTCGCAGGTTGTGTTGCAAACAGCCTGTTTATTCGTCTGGCCTCATTCTCTTTCGTGTACCGCTTTAGGCGGCTGGACAAGGCTTGGAGCCTTTGTTTCGAGTGCTTCATATATGGTCATCTGGATGTACCTCTCAGGATCGGCCTTTTCATCACACCTCTCTGGACCTCAGTCAATTGACTCACATCTTTCCGAGCCGCCTTGATCTTAGCCTCCAACCGTCTTTTCCATGGTCGGTAATGTATCTCATGGCTTCCATGGTTGCTCTTATAGCCAAGCATCTCAAGGATCACTGATGCTGAAGCGTATATCAGTTCATTTCCGTGATCGTTACGGTAAGGATCGCCCTCAGTGCTGAATTCACACTTTCCAAGAGACTTTCAGGTGGTACTTCACATAGCCGTTGTAATCGGATTCTAGGTTTCCCAGCTTTCATTCTTGCCTTGATCTTAGCTTTCAGGTCAGTTGCTGCCTCGCTCAGCATTTCATTCATTGGGGCTGGCCTCCCAATCTCATCATCTGCATTCACTCTGGTATGAACTCCTCCTCTGATCTGGCAGCCTGGGGCCCCTCACCATGGAACCTGCGTTGTACCTCATCAATCTCAAGTTGTGACAGCAGTTGCCGTTTGTGGATGTTGGAACACTGAGTTACGAGTTGTTTCGTGGCCACCCGTGACTGTGGGTTTCGAAGTAACCATTTAGCCCACATTCTCTCCATGTAACCTCTCTGACTAGGCTTGCTTGAGTAGTAGCATTCCAACAGAGCCATGTTATTGCATCTTGCCCATCTCTGCTCCATTTTTCATCAAGGTGCTCTGGTTCCCCAGCACCTGACGCAGACCTTGTTTGGCCGGGCGACGTCTGAGCTGGCATGTCATTCATTTTATTGTCTCTCATCATTGTATGAGGTACGCATTAGCGTGAAGGCTCTTGCCCAAGGACCCACACTGGATGGTGTTATGTGCTCATTTTTTGCCCCAAGTGGGGAGCGGAGGGACGGGCGCTGGGGGGGGGACCATCGTGGTGGGGCGGGCCCCTACGCGGGATGTGCCACCGGACCGTGGCTGAGGTGGCTGATCTCAAGAAGTCCTATCGGTGGCTGGAGGGGACTGGCCTGGGGGACAGCGCAGGGGCGCTCATCCTGGCTGCTCAGGAGCGGGCCTTGGGCGCCGGAGCCGTCGAGGCCCGGATGTGCCGCGCCGGACAGGACCCGGGGTGTGGGTTGTGCGGGGAGGCGCCTGGGACGATCCGGCACGTGGCTGCGGGGTGTGGGATGCTGGCAGGGGGGGCCTGCGTGGAGCGCCATGGCCAGGTGGCTGGCGTGGTCTGCCGAGGCATCTGTGCGGAGTGTGGACTGGGGGGCCCCGGGGTCGGAGTGGGGGGCACCTCCGAGGGTGGTGGAGGGTGGCGGAGCGGGGATCCTGTGGGACTTCCGGATCCAGACTGGCGGGATGGTGGTGGCGAGCCAGCAAGATGTCGTGGTCGTGGATGGGGGGCGGAGGAGGGCCGTTGTGGTGGATGTGGCGGTCCCAGGTGGTGGAGGCATCGGGAGGGGGGAGCATGGGGGGCTCGGGGGGTACCAGGGGCTCGGGGAGGGGCTGGGGAGGGCCTGGGGGGTGGGGGTGGCGGTCGTGCCTGTGGTGGTCGGGGCGCTCGGGGCAGTGACCCCCGGACTGGATGGGTGGTTGCGACAGATCCCGGGACCAGCGTCGGACATCCCGGTCCGGAGGTGTGCGGTGCTGGGAGCGGCGGGGGTACTGCGCGGGGCCCTCGGGCTTCCTGGCCTCTGGTGGAGGACCCGAGCTGAATGAGGGACGGACACCACCCGAGGACACCTCCTATTGGCTCCATGATAAGAGCTCCACCCAGCAAAGAATTAACCCTTTAAAACCTGATTCTGAGCTTTCACAATTATTTACCGCCATTTGCGTAATATCTACAGTATACAGAAGGAATCAAGCAATTTTTACCAATGTATCTGTAGGTGATGTTTATTTATTATGTACACAGAGATAAAGAGTAATGGCACAGCTCTGCAGTATCTTTCCACTTTTATATATGTATGCTATACTAAATAAAATGAATAGGGCACCATATAATGCAACAGTTATGCAACTCCCTAAATAATGATGTGAATTTTCAGTTGTTGCTAAATCAGTTAGGATGTTATAATTTGTGGTGTAGATGCGAATTTAGGAGAGCAGGACAATATATCGCATTGCAATTGGAGCAGCAGCTTGGTTGATGATGTCCCCAAACCGGCTCATCTATTATATTTGTCGTGCAATACAATGAAAATGAGCACAATTGCAAAACATAGGCTTCTTATATTTTAAAATAAAATAATCACATGTTTACCGTTCTGGGGTTTCTACAATCATGAATGGAGGCATTATTTACAGCAGGTTGATGTTGTTGTTGTTGTTGTCGACCCCACCCGTGCCCCGACATTGGGGGACCGGGCCCTCACTCCGTCTCCCGGATCCCCAGACCCCCCTCCTCCGCCCAGCGGGCGAGCAGGGCCGCCACTCCGCTTGGGTTTCGCCAGAGGTCCTCCGGAGTCATTGTGGTGGGTATGTTTGTGCAGGTGAACAGGTGTTGTGTGTCGTGCACTTGCGTGCCGCATAGCGCACAGAGTGGTGTTGGGTGTGTGTCCGGTGTAATGTTGTGTAGGTAGGAGTGGAGGGCTGGTGATTTGTTGGTTCGGAGTTGTGCTAGGAGTTGTCTGGTTCTGTGTGGTAGGTCTTGCTCTGATGGGTCTATTTCTGGTGCTGGTGCATGTATTACTTTGTTGTGTTGTCTGGTGTCCAAGTGTGTTTGTACAAAGTGGGTGTGTATGTCTTTCATGTTCTGTTTTATGGTGTCGTTGTTGGTGTCCTGTGGTGCTGTGTCTTTGTTGTGTGTGTAGTTGTTGTTGTGGAAGATTGTTTGTTTCTTTTGTCTGGGTGGTGGTGGTTGTTGAGTGAGTGGGTGTAGTGGGTGGGTTGGGTGTTGGGCTTTTTGTCTGATTTGCGATGCGTGTAGTTTTAGATGGGTGTTCAGTGGGAGAGTTTTTGTTTCCTCATGCAAGTGTTGTATGTTTGTGTCTTGTGTGCATCCTGTTGCTATTCTGAGTGCGGTGTTCTGTGTGGTCTGGAGTTTTGTCTTGTTTGTGTCCGATAGTGTTGGTGACCATATAGTGTTTGCGTATTCGAGGCGTGTGAGTGTGGTTGCTTTGTATGTGGTGAGTATAGTTTCTTTGGATTTTCCCCAGTGAGTGGTTGTTAAGGCTTTAAGTATTTTGTTTGATTGCTTGGCGCGGGTTAGAGTGTGTTGTGTGTGTTTTGAGAAGGTGAGTTTGGGGTCCCATGTTAATCCCAGTATTTTGCGTTCGCGGACTGTGGGTAGGGTGGTGTTATCTATTTGTAAAGTGAGTCTGTTGCTGTATTCTGCCGGATCCGGTGTGAACAGAGTGGTGGTGGTTTTGTCTGCGTTGAGTGTGAGTTGGTTCTGTTTTGTCCAGTTGTATATGTCGTGGAGATATTTTTGTACTTGTTGTTGTGCCTGTTGTGGTTTGACATGTGTGGATAGAATGGTGATGTCGTCTGCATATGTAACTGTGTGTACATTTGGAGGTGGTTGTGGTAAGTCTGCCATGTATATGTTGAATAGTGTTGGTGAAAGTACTCCCCCCTGTGGTACCCCCGTTTTCGTGTTTCTATGTTCTGATGTTTCCCCCCGGTATTGAGTGTATTGTCTGCGTCCCCTTATGTAGTTGAAGATGTATTTGATGATGATGTTTGGGGTGTTAGTGTTGTTGAGTTTGTTTGTGAGTGTGTGTAGGTTTACCGTGTCAAAGGCTTTGGACATGTCTAGGGCTATGGCAACTGTTCGTTGTGGTGGTTTTTGTTGATTGAAACCTGTGGCTATGATGTTGTGTATGTGGTGTAGTGCTGTGGTTGTGGAGTGTTGTTTTCGGAAGCCGTGTTGGTGAGAGGGTAGTTGAGTGTTGTTGGTAATGAAGGGTAGTATTACCTTTTCCATTGTTTTGGCTATTGGGCTGAGTAGTGCTATTGGTCTGTAGGATGGGCCGAGTGCGTGGTTTTTGTTGGGTTTTGGTATTGGGATTATTTTTGCAGTCTTCCATATTGCGGGGATGGTGTTGGTGTTGAGTGATGTGTTGTAAGTGTGTGTGAGTAGTGTTATTGCTTTGGGGCCTAGGTGTTTCAGATGTCTGATGTTTATGTTGTCTGGGCCTGTGGAGTTGTTGCTTTTGGAGCGTTGTAGTGCTTGTTTGACTTGTTGTTCTGTGATGGTTATGGGCGTGGTGTTGAGTTTTCGTATTTTGCGTTGTAGTTGTCTGTATGTTCTGTTGGTTTTGTGTTGTATTATGTTGGTGAATTGTTTGTTGAATGCTCGTGCTTTCTGTTTGTTGGATATTGCCGTGTGTTGTCCGAACTGTATTGTGGTGTTTTCTGGTGCTTTTTGTTCTTTGTTAGATAGTCTTGTTACTGTGTTCCAGAGTATGTATTGTTTGTGTCTGTGGTTCCATGCATCCGTTAAGTGTTCTTTCCATAGCTCTTGTTTGTGTTTTTGGATTTGTTTGTCTATTTCTTTGTTTAGGTCTGTGATGCGTGGGTCTTGGTGGTTTTGTTGTCTGATGTCGTTTCTTTGGCTGATGAGTGTTCTGATGTGTTGTGGTAGGAGAAGTGATTTGCTTTTTATTTTTCCGTGGGGTATGTGGTGTTTGTCTGCTGTAAGTATGAGGTTTGTGAGCATGGTGTTGGCTGTGTGGATGTTGTCAGGTATGGTTAAGTTCTCCAGTGCTGATTCTATTTCAGAGGTGTATCCTTCCCAGTCTGCTTTCCTGTAATTTGTGTAAGTTTGAAGGTGTTGTTGTAGGCGGAAAGGAGCACGCGTGTTGTGTGTGATTTTGATAGGAAGGTGGTCTGAACTGAGTGCGTGTATTGTGGTCCATGTTGTTCTGTTTGTGATGCTGTTGCTGGCTGTTGTGATGTCCGGTGATGTTGGTTGTTGGTTGATGTTTGTAGGTTTTCTGGTAGGTGTGTTTGCGTTTAGAGTGATTTGTTGGGAGTTCTGTAGTATGTCTGCAATGAGGGTGCCTCTGTGGTCGTCGTAGGGAGAGTGCCATTGTGTTGAGTGAGCGTTGATGTCTGCGGTTAGAATGGTGTTGTTCAGCGAGTTTATGTATTGGAAGGTGTTGGTGATGTCTGTGTCTTCTGTGGCGTGGTCTGGTCGGGTGGTATCTCTGGGGGGTATATACATGTTGCATATGTGTAGTCTTTTGTGGTTGGTTATGTGAATCTTTACGGTTTGAATTTCTGTAGTGTTGGTGTTAATGTTGTTGGGGATGTTCATGGGAGTGAATGTGACTGATTTGTGAATGTATGTGAGCAGTCCTCCTCCTCCCTAGTGGTCTCTGTCTTTCCTAATGCTGGTGTAGTTGGTGAGACGAGGTGTGTTGTGTTGTTTTTCTAGTTTGGTTTCTTGTATGGTGATGATGTCTGCGTGCAGTTGTGAGGCGAGTTCTTCTAGTTCTGTTTTCTTGTTTTGGATGCCGTTGATGTTTATTTGTAGTATGGTCAGTGTGTTTTTGTTGGTGGGTGTTGTTCTTTGTGGGTTGTTCGGGGGTTGTGGTGTTGGGGTGTTTGTTGTTTGCGTGTGTGTTCTGCATGTCCACGTGTTTGTGTATTGGCGGGTGGTGATGCCGGAGCAATGTCTGTGTATCCAGTGTGGGTGTGTTGAGTTGCATCTGAGTGAGGTTTGTCTGCGTGTGATGATTCTATTGCAGTTATTGCAGGTCCAGGTTTGGGGGGGTGGTCTTGTGTTTGTTGTATCTCTGTTGGAGTTGTCTGTCCGTGTTGCGTTTGAGCGTAGTGTTGGTGAGGCGTGTGTGTTGTTTTGGTCTGTTTGTGCTCTGCTGCCTGTTGGTGTCCTACGAGGTGTTGTTGTTCGTGGTGGTGTTTTGGGATGTAGTCTGCATTTCCATGTTATGTTGTATTGTCTAGTGTTTATGTTTGTGCAATGTTTGTGTACCCAGTGTGGTGTGTGGTGGTTGCATCTGAAGGATGTCTGTCTTCTTGTAATCTGTTGTGTGCAAATGTCGCATGTCCAGGTAGTTTGTTGTGTGTGTGTTTGTTGCGTGCGTGAGAGTGTCTGTGTGGGCCCCGGATTTGTCTCTATGTCCCCCGCCTGGAGCAAAAGGTCCGCCCGCCACCCTGCCAGGTTCAGGGGGCGGTTAGCCGAAAAAAAAAAAAACGGCCGTAAGGGCACCCCGTTCGGGGTGCAGGGATTGGTTCCTTGATTTGTCCCCCCGTTCGGGGGGAACCCTCCAACTGCGAGTAAGCCAAGGAGTTTGGAGGTACAGCAGGTTGACAGCAGTGTGATCGAGCAGATTAGATAAAGTAGAATTTGAATGGGGCTTCACTGATTTATTTCATACAATTCATATCTAAAACACAGTTGAAAAATATTTGATTGTTAAAATATTTAAATACAAGAACTATATCAAGAAATTAACAAAACATAGTTTTTTTAGTTAGGAGAAAAGTCTAAAAACATATCACAAATGACAAACGTTGTGCCTCTCCTCCTCCTGTTCTTCAATGAAGCTGATCACCCTCCAGCTCCCGTTAGAAACATCGTGCTGCTGAAGGTGTGCCGGCAGAATGGTTGTGATACAGGAGGTGCTGTGGACTCTCCCAGAAACGAGGACCTAGTTTAGTTGTAGATCCAGTAAAACATAGTGCAAATGTGACATTATTTATAATGCACAGTTACAGTCTTGTGAATATTAAAAAATGTACTTCATGTAATGCAGGAAGCGAATATTTCAAACGAACTAAGGCAGCAAACAGTAAGAGCAAAATCGTGTTCCAAACATTAACTCTTTTTTTAAATGTCAATTAGCTTGTGAGTAATAAGACAAAATGTGACTGTCAGACAGAGAACTGTCAGAGCAAACGGCAGATTTTAGAAAGTCCTGCCGAAATAAATCTGCACCCGACTGTGACTGTCAGCGTTGAACTGCCGCCATTGCTGTCAAAGTCAGACACATCTCCAAAATTGTTGGAGCAAATTTTTAAGCAGGCTTCATCTTGATAAATTGACCACGTATTTGACATTTACACCATAACGTTACCGCCTAAAATAATCGTAAAACAAAATTTTGTGTAACAACAAGAGTAATATGTACCCCAAAAGCTTTCAAAGCGTCTGAAAGTTTTCTCCTCCGTTTTTGTTGGGGCTTGGCTCGAAATGCATCATTCATCATCTTGCCTGGCAAGCCCTTTGAGTATTTATTCCATATTGCCCACTAGTTCACTAGTAAGGTCATTTTGACGCTTACTAGTGAACATGTAAGGCCATAAATGTGCCCACTAGTTCACTAGTAAGATCATTTTGACGCTTACTAGTGAACATGTAAGCCACAAAACGCTCACTGGTTCTCTAGTAAGGTAATTTTGACGCTTACTAGTGAACATGTAAGGCCATAAATGTGCCCACTAGTTCACTAGTAAGTTCATTTTGAGGCTTACTAGTTGACATGTAAGCCACACATCGCCTACTAGTTCACTAGTAAGATCATTTTGAGGCTTACTAGTGAACATGTAAGCCACAAAACGCCCAATAGTTCACTAGTAAGATCATTTTGACGCTTACTAGTGAACATGTAAGCCACAAAACGCTCACTAGTTTACTAGTAAGGTCATTTTGACGCTTACTAGTGAACATGTAAGCCACAAAACTCTCACTAGTTCACTAGTAAGGTCATTTTGACGCTTACTAGTGAACATGTAAGCCACAAAACGCTCACTGGTTCACTAGTAAGGTCATTTTGACGCTTACTAGTGAACATGTAAGCCACAAAACGCTCACTGGTTCACTAGTAAGGTCATTTTGACGCTTACTAGTGAACATGTAAGGCCATAAATGTGCCCACTAGTTCACTAGTAAGTTCATTTTGAGGCTTACTAGTTGACATGTAAGCCACACATCGCCTACGAGTTCACTAGTAAGATCATTTTGAGGCTTACTAGTGAACATGTAAGCCACAAAACGCCCAATAGTTCACTAGTAAGATCATTTTGACGCTTACTAGTGAACATGTAAGCCACAAAACGCTCACTAGTTTACTAGTAAGGTCATTTTGACGCTTACTAGTGAACATGTAAGCCACAAAACTCTCACTAGTTCACTAGTAAGGTCATTTTGACGCTTACTAGTGAACATGTAAGGCCATAAATGTGCCCACTTGTAGTGCTAGTGACATTACACTGTACTTGCATTAAATGCAAATAAGGATGATTACGAAAACATGTAACGGTATCCTATTGGCTGTACGTTTCAAAATAGTGTCATCCCACCAGTCAGGGCTCATGATTTTGGAAATTCTGTACCCACTTAGTTTTTTAAAACAACAATGGCGGGCAGTGTCCTGAGACGTATTCGGCGAAGGTGCAGGGCAATAGAGAGTGCCTGTCATCAAGGGTCTGCCGGTGAAAGTGAAGCACGCGCGATAAACATTTCAATTGCTAATTTAAGAAGAGTTAGTGACCAGTTTAGCGCTGATACTATTCAAAGTTTGATTCAAAGTCCAATAGATCTCCGATCTGTCATCATTGCGGGACCCACTCCTAATGGTGGACGTGTTTGTTCCCATGTGGCACATCGTTTGCACACAGGTAAAATGGCTACCATTTTTTGTCATTGGTTTTTCGTATGTATTTTTATTCGAACTATACACGGGTTTTACTGACGACTTGCTGTGACTTACCTTCTATCACCCTGTCAAACGTCGTTTTATACCAGTGGTTTTCCTGCAAATCAGTAGACTATTAAGTAACGCGATGGCTGTACACTTTTAAGCAATAACTAGTGATCTTTTAGTTATTCAATTATAAGTTTGAATTATTTTTTTCTTGAGTAAAATGGTTAGAGAAAATAGCTGCTCGTGGTTTTGAAGCTGCATATACTTTTATGTACATCTGTGTCTATATGCCTGTACTGTATACAGTATATAAAAAACACGTAGTGATTCGTTTGCTTGAATTCCTTAATCCTTTTATTTCCATACTTTAGGTAGACGAGGAAGACCAGCACTTGACATTACAAGTGATCAAATTGAACTGCTCCCCACTCAGGGCTTTACAGTGAGAGCCATCACGGGGATGTTGGGTTGTTCCTCTTCATACCTGCATAAAAAAAATGACGTTTTTTTCAGATTTCAGCCAGAAATAGATTTACTCCCATTCATGATGTTGACCTGGAGGAGCATGTCAGAAGATTGCACAGCCAATTTCCCAGATCAGGCTCGAAAGCAAGTGTTCTGCTACATACTCTTGTCCCTTCATGTATATATCATTATATTCATTGTGAAAGTGTACTTTCTTTATTGTGTTGTTTTATGAACCTGTTGCAGATGATGAGGGCATACCTGCGTGCTGATGGTATTGTAGTACAAAGAAAAAGAGTTCGAGAAATCCTCAACCGTATTGAGCCAGCTGCTGCAGCCCAGAGATGGAGCCAGACTGTGGCTAGAAGAACATACTATGTGCCATTCCCCAATAGTTTATGGCACATAGATGGGCATATGCGTCTCATTCGGTAATAAGGGATCATCTTATATTTGTACTCGTGGGAGCATTAGAAAGCCATATTGTATGGACAGCACAGATTAAATTGAATTTTATCATTTGTATATCCAAGTTACACAAACTCCAAATTGCCTCCATGTAGTCTTAAGTGCACAGCAATACCTTCTCTACCGAGATGATATTTCAAACAAGATATGAAACTTGATTGTTTTCTTGTATTTAATCATTATTCTTTTCATGTTTGTTTTACAGGTGGGTGTTTGTGACACATGCCGGCATTGATGGGAATTCCAGGCTAATAACGTACCTTCAACTGGAGCACAGACAACACAGCTTTGACAGTGTTGAAATATTTTGTCCAAGCCACCTGCCTGTATGGGTTACCCTCCAGAGTAAGATCCGACCATGGTGGTGAAAACACTGGTTGCTCTTTTAATGAACCTACTGCAGGGACAAGACACCAAAATTATTTCTAGCTCCAGCCAACACCCCCTCACAATTTACTCACACCTCCCATGGCCTGATTATCCACCAACAGGGGCCCTTTTTGGATTATCATTTTGGCATAGGAACTTTCCTTTCCTATCCTAACCGAGTGAGATGAGCCGGTAGCACCTGGAGCAAAGATCGTCTAAATTTTAATAATGCTTAGGAAAGGTTCTGACCATCCTTTACGAAAGGAAAGGAGATATATTATGCAGCAGGAATATTTAAAGGGGGAGTCTTTTTTTATGTTGTTGTTGTTGTTGTTGTTGTCGACCCCACCCGTGCCCCGACATTGGGGGACCGGGCCCTCACTCCGTCTCCCGGATCCCCAGACCCCCCTCCGCCGCCCAGCGGGCGAGCAGGGCCGCCACTCCGCTTGGGTTTCGCCAGAGGTCCTCCGGAGTCAGTGTGGTGGGTATGTTTGTGCAGGTGAACAGGTGTTGTGTGTCGTGCACTTGCGTGCCGCATAGCGCACAGAGTGGTGTTGGGTGTGTGTCCGGTGTAATGTTGTGTAGGTAGGAGTGGAGGGCTGGTGATTTGTTGGTTCGGAGTTGTGCTAGGAGTTGTCTGGTTCTGTGTGGTAGGTCTTGCTCTGATGGGTCTATTTCTGGTGCTGGTGCATGTATTACTTTGTTGTGTTGTCTGGTGTCCAAGTGTGTTTGTACAAAGTGGGTGTGTATGTCTTTCATGTTCTGTTTTATGGTGTCGTTGTTGGTGTCCTGTGGTGCTGTGTCTTTGTTGTGTGTGTAGTTGTTGTTGTGGAAGATTGTTTGTTTCTTTTGTCTGGGTGGTGGTGGTTGTTGAGTGAGTGGGTGTAGTGGGTGGGTTGGGTGTTGGGCTTTTTGTCTGATTTGCGATGCGTGTAGTTTTAGATGGGTGTTCAGTGGGAGAGTTTTTGTTTCCTCATGCAAGTGTTGTATGTTTGTGTCTTGTGTGCATCCTGTTGCTATTCTGAGTGCGGTGTTCTGTGTGGTCTGGAGTTTTGTCTTGTTTGTGTCCGATAGTGTTGGTGACCATATAGTGTTTGCGTATTCGAGGCGTGTGATTGTGGTTGCTTTGTATGTGGTGAGTATAGTTTCTTTGGATTTTCCCCAGTGAGTGGTTGTTAAGGCTTTAAGTATTTTGTTTGATTGCTTGGCGCGGGTTAGAGTGTGTTGTGTGTGTTTTGAGAAGGTGAGTTTGGGGTCCCATGTTAATCCCAGTATTTTGGGTTCGCGGACTGTGGGTAGGGTGGTGTTATCTATGTGTAAAGTGAGCCTGTTGCTGTATTCTGCCAGATCCGGTGTGAACAGAGTGGTGGTGGTTTTGTCTGCGTTGAGTGTGAGTTGGTTCTGTTTTGTCCAGTTGTATATGTCGTGGAGATATTTTTGTACTTGTTGTTGTGCCTGTTGTGGTTTGACATGTGTGGATAGAATGGTGATGTCGTCTGCATATGTAACTGTGTGTACATTTGGAGGTGGTTGTGGTAAGTCTGCCATGTATATGTTGAATAGTGTTGGTGAAAGTACTCCCCCCTGTGGTACCCCCGTTTTCGTGTTTCTATGTTCTGATGTTTCCCCCCGGTATTGAGTGTATTGTCTGCGTCCCCTTATGTAGTTGAAGATGTATTTGATGATGATGTTTGGGGTGTTAGTGTTGTTGAGTTTGTTTGTGAGTGTGTGTAGGTTTACCGTGTCAAAGGCTTTGGACATGTCTAGGGCTATGGCAACTGTTCGTTGTGGTGGTTTTTGTTGATTGAAACCTGTGGCTATGATGTTGTGTATGTGGTGTAGTGCTGTGGTTGTGGAGTGTTGTTTTCGGAAGCCGTGTTGGTGAGAGGGTAGTTGAGTGTTGTTGGTAATGAAGGGTAGTATTACCTTTTCCATTGTTTTGGCTATTGGGCTGAGTAGTGCTATTGGTCTGTAAGATGGGCCGAGTGCGTGGTTTTTGTTGGGTTTTGGTATTGGGATTATTTTTGCAGTCTTCCATATTGCGGGGATGGTGTTGGTGTTGAGTGATGTGTTGTAAGTGTGTGTGAGTAGTGTTATTGCTTTGGGGCCTAGGTGTTTCAGATGTCTGATGTTTATGTTGTCTGGGCCTGTGGAGTTGTTGCTTTTGGAGCGTTGTAGTGCTTGTTTGACTTGTTGTTCTGTGATGGTTATGGGCGTGGTGTTGAGTTTTCGTATTTTGCGTTGTAGTTGTCTGTATGTTCTGTTGGTTTTGTGTTGTATTATGTTGGTGAATTGTTTGTTGAATGCTCGTGCTTTCTGTTTGTTGGATATTGCCGTGTGTTGTCCGAACTGTATTGTGGTGTTTTCTGGTGCTTTTTGTTCTTTGTTTGATAGTCTTGTTACTGTGTTCCAGAGTATGTATTGTTTGTGTCTGTGGTTCCATGCATCCGTTAAGTGTTCTTTCCATAGCTCTTGTTTGTGTTTTTGGATTTGTGTGTCTATTTCTTTGTTTAGGTCTGTGATGCGTGGGTCTTGGTGGTTTTGTTGTCTGATGTCGTTTCTTTGGCTGATGAGTGTTCTGATGTGTTGTGGTAGGAGAAGTGATTTGCTTTTTATTTTTCCGTGGGGTATGTGGTGTTTGTCTGCTGTAAGTATGAGGTTTGTGAGCATGGTGTTGGCTGTGTGGATGTTGTCAGGTATGGTTATGTTCTCCAGTGCTGATTCTATTTCAGAGGTGTATCCTTCCCAGTCTGCTTTCCTGTAATTTGTGTAAGTTTGAAGGTGTTGTTGTAGGCGGAAAGGAGCACGCGTGTTGTGTGTGATTTTGATAGGAAGGTGGTCTGAACTGAGTGCGTGTATTGTGGTCCATGTTGTTCTGTTTGTGATGCTGTTGCTGGCTGTTGTGATGTCCGGTGATGTTGGTTGTTGGTTGATGTTTGTAGGTTTTCTGGTGGGTGTGTTTGCGTTTAGAGTGATTTGTTGGGAGTTTTGTAGTATGTCTGCAATGTGGGTGCCACTGTGGTCGTCGTAGGGAGAGTGCCATTGTGTTGAGTGAGCGTTGATGTCTGCGGTTAGAATGGTGTTGTTCAGCGAGTTTATGTATTGGAAGGTGTTGGTGATGTCTGTGTCTTCTGTGGCGTGGTCTGGTCGGGTGGTATCTCTGGGGGGTATATACATGTTGCATATGTGTAGTCTTTTGTGGTTGGTTATGTGAATCTTTACGGTTTGAATTTCTGTAGTGTTGGTGTTAATGTTGTTGGGGATGTTCATGGGAGTGAATGTGTATCTACTGTATATCTATAAAAAAAATCCTCGTCTCACCCCTCAGGTGGTGTCCATCCCTCATTCAGCTGGGGTCCTCTACCAGAGGCCAGGAAGCTTGAGGGTTCTGCGCAGTATCCTTGCCGTTCCCAGCACTGCACATTTCTGGACTGAGATGTCCGATGTTGTTCCCGGGATCTGTTGCAACCACTCATCATCTAGTTTGGGGGTCACTGCCCCGAGTGCTCCGACCACCACAGGCACGACTGTCCCCTTTACCTTCCAGGCTCTCTCCAGCTCCTCTCTGAGCCCTTGGGATTTCTCGAGTTTCTCGTGTTCCTTCTTTCTGATGTTTCCAGCACTTGGGACCGCTACATCCACTACAACGGCTTTCCTCTGCCCTTTATCTATCATCAGGATATCTGGTTGGTTCGCCATTACCATCTTGTCAGTCTGGATCTGGAAGTCCCATAGGATCTTCGCTCTGTCATTCTCCACCACCTTCGGAGGTGTTTCCCATTTTGACCTTGGGGTTTCCAGTCCGTACTCCGCACAGATGTTTCGGTAGACTATGCCAGCCACCTGGTTATGGCGTTCCATATAGGCTTTCCCTGCCAGCACCTTACACCCTGCAGTTATGTGTTAGATCGTCTCAGGTGCCTCTTTGCACAACCTACACCTTGGGTCTTGTCTGGTGTGGTATATCTGGGCCTCAATGGCTCTAGTGCTCAGGGCCTGCTCCTGAGCAGCCAGGATGAGTGCCTCTGTACTGTCCTTCAGGCCAGCCCTCTCTAGCCACTGATGGGAATTCTTGAGATCGGCCACTTCAGTTATGGTCCGGTGGTACATCCCGTGTAGGGGCTTGTCCTCCGATGATGGTCCCTCTTCCAGCACCTCATCCTCTGTTGCCCATTGTCTGAGACATTCTCTGAGTACGTCATCCGTTGGAGCCTTCTCCTTGATGTATTCATGGAGCTTGGATGTTTCATCCTGGACAGTGGCTCTCACACTCACTAGTCCCCAGCCGCTTTCCTTGTTGCCAGTTCAAGGTTGCCATTGGCTTGTGGTACACCGAGGTACTTGTAGCTGTCCTCAATGTCTGCTATTGTTCCTTCGGGGAGTGAGACCCCTTCAGTCCGGACTACCGTTCCTCTCTTAGTCACCATCCGACTATCACATCCCGATGTCGCTGCTGTAGATCCTGGTTGTGTGGATCAGGGAGTCTATGTCCCTTTCACTCTTAGCATACAGCTTTATGTCATCCATGTAGAGGAGGTGACTGATCGTAGCTTCATTTCTGAGGCTGTATCCATAGCCTGTCTTGGTGATTACTTGGCTTAGGGAGTTCAGTCCTATGCAGAACAGCAATGGGGAGAGTGCATCACCTTGGTATATGCCACATTTGATGGACACTTGGGTAAGTGGCTTGCCATTGGCTTCAAGTGTGGTTTTCCACATCCTCATCAAGTTCGCAACGAAGGCTCTTAGGGTCCTGTTCACCTTATACACATCCAAGCATTCAGTGATCCATGTATGTGGCATCGAGTCATAGGCTTTCTTTTAATCAATCCAGGCTGTGCACAGGTTGGTACATCGGGACCTGCAGTCTTGTGCGACTGTTCTGTCAACCAGGAGCTGATGTTTGGCTCCCCTGGTATCTCTACCAATGCCCTTCCGTGCTTCGCTCATGTATTGATCCATGTGTGCACTTATCTTAGCCGCAACATGAGCTTCCAAAATTGTGGAGGGACAGGTTATTGGCCGATAGTTGGATGCGACTGCACCCTTTGAGGGATCTTTCATGATAAGGATCGTTCGCCCTTCGGTTAGCCATCCTGGGTGAGTCCCATCCCTAGGCAGCTGGTTCATTTGTGCTGCTGGGCGCTCATGGAGTGCTGTGAGTCTCTTTAGCCAGTAAGTGTGGACCATGTCCGGGCCTGGTGCTGTCCAGTTCTTCATATTTGAGACTATTTCCTTTATGTCTGCCACTGTTATGGTAATTGGGTTCTGTTCAGGGAGGTGTCTGTGCTCCTCTCTTTGGGTGACCAGCCATTGTGCACTGCTGTTATGTGCAACCTCCTTCTCCCATCTGCCTCTCCAGTACCTTTCAGTTTCCAGTCTTGGTGGATCAGCTCTGTTGTTAGGACCCTGCCACTGAGCGTACACTTTCGCAGGTTGTGTTGCAAACAGCCTGTTTATTCGTCTGGCCTCATTCTCTTTCGTGTACCGCTTTAGGCGGCTGGACAAGGCTTGGAGCCTTTGTTTCGAGTGCTTCATATATGGTCATCTGGATGTACCTCTCAGGATCGGCCTTTTCATCACACCTCTCTGGACCTCAGTCAATTGACTCACATCTTTCCGAGCCGCCTTGATCTTAGCCTCCAACCGTCTTTTCCATGGTCGGTAATGTATCTCATGGCTTCCATGGTTGCTCTTATAGCCAAGCATCTCAAGGATCACTGATGCTGAAGCGTATATCAGTTCATTTCCGTGATCGTTACGGTAAGGATCGCCCTCAGTGCTGAATTCACACTTTCCAAGAGACTTTCAGGTGGTACTTCACATAGCCGTTGTAATCGGATTCTAGGTTTCCCAGCTTTCATTCTTGCCATGATCTTAGCTTTCAGGTCAGTTGCTGCCTCGCTCAGCATTTCATTCATTGGGGCTGGCCTCCCAATCTCATCATCTGCATTCACTCTGGTATGAACTCCTCCTCTGATCTGGCACCCTGGGGCCCCTCACCATGGAACCTGCGTTGTACCTCATCAATCTCAAGTTGTGACAGCAGTTGCCGTTTGTGGATGTTGGAACACTGAGTTACGAGTTGTTTCGTGGCCACCCGTGACTGTGGGTTTCGAAGTAACCATTTAGCCCACACTCTCTCCATGTAACCTCTCTGACTAGGCTTGCTTGAGTAGTAGCATTCCAACAGAGCCATGTTATTGCATCTTGCCCATCTCTGCTCCATTTTTCATCAAGGTGCTCTGGTTCCCCAGCACCTGACGCAGACCTTGTTTGGCCGGGCGACGTCTGAGCTGGCATGTCATTCATTTTATTGTCTCTCATCATTGTATGAGGTACGCATTAGCGTGAAGGCTCTTGCCCAAGGACCCACACTGGATGGTGTTATGTGCTCATTTTTTGCCCCAAGTGGGGAGCGGAGGGACGGGCGCTGGGGGGGGGACCATCGTGGTGGGGCGGGCCCCTAGGCGGGATGTGCCACCGGACCGTGGCTGAGGTGGCTGATCTCAAGAAGTCCTATCGGTGGCTGGAGGGGACTGGCCTGGGGGACAGCGCAGGGGCGCTCATCCTGGCTGCTCAGGAGCGGGCCTTGGGCGCCGGAGCCGTCGAGGCCCGGATGTGCCGCGCCGGACAGGACCCGGGGTGTGGGTTGTGCGGGGAGGCGCCTGGGACGATCCGGCACGTGGCTGCGGGGTGTGGGATGCTGGCAGGGGGGGCCTGCGTGGAGCGCCATGGCCAGGTGGCTGGCGTGGTCTGCCGAGGCATCTGTGCGGAGTGTGGACTGGGGGCCCCGGGGTCGGAGTGGGGGGCACCTCCGAGGGTGGTGGAGGGTGGCGGAGCGGGGATCCTGTGGGACTTCCGGATCCAGACTGGCGGGATGGTGGTGGCGAGCCAGCCAGATGTCGTGGTCGTGGATGGGGGGTGGAGGAGGGCCGTTGTGGTGGATGTGGCGGTCCCAGGTGGTGGAGGCATCGGGAGGGGGGAGCATGGGGGGCTCGGGGGGTACCAGGGGCTCGGGGAGGGGCTGGGGAGGGCCTGGGGGGTGGGGGTGGCGGTCGTGCCTGTGGTGGTCGGGGCGCTCGGGGCAGTGACCCCCGGACTGGATGGGTGGTTGCGACAGATCCCGGGACCAGCGTCGGACATCTCGGTCCGGAGGTGTGCGGTGCTTGGAGAGGCGGGGGTACTGCGCGGGGCCCTCGGGCTTCCTGGCCTCTGGTGGAGGACCCGAGCTGAATGAGGGACGGACACCACCCGAGGACACCTCCTATTGGCTCCATGATAAGAGCTCCACCCAGCAAAGAATTAACCCTTTAAAACCTGATTCTGAGCTTTCACAATTATTTACCGCCATTTGCGTAATATCTACAGTATACAGAAGGAATCAAGCAATTTTTACCAATGTATCTGTAGGTGATGTTTATTTATTATGTACACAGAGATAAAGAGTAATGGCACAGCTCTGCAGTATCTTTCCACTTTTATATATGTATGCTATACTAAATAAAATGAATAGGGCACCATATAATGCAACAGTTATGCAACTCCCTAAATAATGATGTGAATTTTCAGTTGTTGCTAAATCAGTTAGGATGTTATAATTTGTGGTGTAGATGCGAATTTAGGAGAGCAGGACAATATATCGCATTGCAATTGGAGCAGCAGCTTGGTTGATGATGTCCCCAAACCGGCTCATCTATTATATTTGTCGTGCAATACAATGAAAATGAGCACAATTGCAAAACATAGGCTTCTTATATTTTAAAATAAAATAATCACATGTTTACCGTTCTGGGGTTTCTACAATCATGAATGGAGGCATTATTTACAGCAGGTTGATGTTGTTGTTGTTGTTGTCGACCCCACCCGTGCCCCGACATTGGGGGACCGGGCCCTCACTCCGTCTCCCGGATCCCCAGACCCCCCTCCGCCGCCCAGCGGGCGACCAGGGCCGCCACTCCGCTTGGGTTTCGCCAGAGGTCCTCCGGAGTCAGTGTGGTGGGTATGTTTGTGCAGGTGAACAGGTGTTGTGTGTCGTGCACTTGCGTGCCGCATAGCGCACAGAGTGGTGTTGGGTGTGTGTCCGGTGTAATGTTGTGTAGGTAGGAGTGGAGGGCTGGTGATTTGTTGGTTCGGAGTTGTGCTAGGAGTTGTCTGGTTCTGTGTGGTAGGTCTTGCTCTGATGGGTCTATTTCTGGTGCTGGTGCATGTATTACTTTGTTGTGTTGTCTGGTGTCCAAGTGTGTTTGTACAAAGTGGGTGTGTATGTCTTTCATGTTCTGTTTTATGGTGTCGTTGTTGGTGTCCTGTGGTGCTGTGTCTTTGTTGTGTGTGTAGTTGTTGTTGTGGAAGATTGTTTGTTTCTTTTGTCTGGGTGGTGGTGGTTGTTGAGTGGGTGGGTTGGGTGTTGGGCTTTTTGTCTGATTTGCGATGCGTGTAGTTTTAGATGGGTGTTCAGTGGGAGAGTTTTTGTTTCCTCATGCAAGTGTTGTATGTTTGTGTCTTGTGTGCATCCTGTTGCTATTCTGAGTGCGGTGTTCTGTGTGGTCTGGAGTTTTGTCTTGTTTGTGTCCGATAGTGTTGGTGACCATATAGTGTTTGCGTATTCGAGGCGTGTGAGTGTGGTTGCTTTGTATGTGGTGAGTATAGTTTCTTTGGATTTTCCCCAGTGAGTGGTTGTTAAGGCTTTAAGTATTTTGTTTGATTGCTTGGCGCGGGTTAGAGTGTGTTGTGTGTGTTTTGAGAAGGTGAGTTTGGGGTCCCATGTTAATCCCAGTATTTTGGGTTCGCGGACTGTGGGTAGGGTGGTGTTATCTATTTGTAAAGTGAGCCTGTTGCTGTATTCTGCCGGATCCGGTGTGAACAGAGTGGTGGTGGTTTTGTCTGCGTTGAGTGTGAGTTGGTTCTGTTTTGTCCAGTTGTATATGTCGTGGAGATATTTTTGTACTTGTTGTTGTGCCTGTTGTGGTTTGACATGTGTGGATAGAATGGTGATGTCGTCTGCATATGTAACTGTGTGTACATTTGGAGGTGGTTGTGGTAAGTCTGCCATGTATATGTTGAATAGTGTTGGTGAAAGTACTCCCCCCTGTGGTACCCCCGTTTTCGTGTTTCTATGTTCTGATGTTTCCCCCCGGTATTGAGTGTATTGTCTGCGTCCCCTTATGTAGTTGAAGATGTATTTGATGATGATGTTTGGGGTGTTAGTGTTGTTGAGTTTGTTTGTGAGTGTGTGTAGGTTTACCGTGTCAAAGGCTTTGGACATGTCTAGGGCTATGGCAACTGTTCGTTGTGGTGGTTTTTGTTGATTGAAACCTGTGGCTATGATGTTGTGTATGTGGTGTAGTGCTGTGGTTGTGGAGTGTTGTTTTCGGAAGCCGTGTTGGTGAGAGGGTAGTTGAGTGTTGTTGGTAATGAAGGGTAGTATTACCTTTTCCATTGTTTTGGCTATTGGGCTGAGTAGTGCTATTGGTCTGTAAGATGGGCCGAGTGCGTGGTTTTTGTTGGGTTTTGGTATTGGGATTATTTTTGCAGTCTTCCATATTGCGGGGATGGTGTTGGTGTTGAGTGATGTGTTGTAAGTGTGTGTGAGTAGTGTTATTGCTTTGGGGCCTAGGTGTTTCAGATGTCTGATGTTTATGTTGTCTGGGCCTGTGGAGTTGTTGCTTTTGGAGCGTTGTAGTGCTTGTTTGACTTGTTGTTCTGTGATGGTTATGGGCGTGGTGTTGAGTTTTCGTATTTTGCGTTGTAGTTGTCTGTATGTTCTGTTGGTTTTGTGTTGTATTATGTTGGTGAATTGTTTGTTGAATGCTCGTGCTTTCTGTTTGTTGGATATTGCCGTGTGTTGTCCGAACTGTATTGTGGTGTTTTCTGGTGCTTTTTGTTCTTTGTTTGATAGTCTTGTTACTGTGTTCCAGAGTATGTATTGTTTGTGTCTGTGGTTCCATGCATCCGTTAAGTGTTCTTTCCATAGCTCTTGTTTGTGTTTTTGGATTTGTTTGTCTATTTCTTTGTTTAGGTCTGTGATGCGTGGGTCTTGGTGGTTTTGTTGTCTGATGTCGTTTCTTTGGCTGATGAGTGTTCTGATGTGTTGTGGTAGGAGAAGTGATTTGCTTTTTATTTTTCCGTGGGGTATGTGGTGTTTGTCTGCTGTAAGTATGAGGTTTGTGAGCATGGTGTTGGCTGTGTGGATGTTGTCAGGTATGGTTAAGTTCTCCAGTGCTGATTCTATTTCAGAGGTGTATCCTTCCCAGTCTGCTTTCCTGTAATTTGTGTAAGTTTGAAGGTGTTGTTGTAGGCGGAAAGGAGCACGCGTGTTGTGTGTGATTTTGATAGGAAGGTGGTCTGAACTGAGTGCGTGTATTGTGGTCCATGTTGTTCTGTTTGTGATGCTGTTGCTGGCTGTTGTGATGTCCGGTGATGTTGGTTGTTGGTTGATGTTTGTAGGTTTTCTGGTAGGTGTGTTTGCGTTTAGAGTGATTTGTTGGGAGTTCTGTAGTATGTCTGCAATGAGGGTGCCTCTGTGGTCGTCGTAGGGAGAGTGCCATTGTGTTGAGTGAGCGTTGATGTCTGCGGTTAGAATGGTGTTGTTCAGCGAGTTTATGTATTGGAAGGTGTTGGTGATGTCTGTGTCTTCTGTGGCGTGGTCTGGTCGGGTGGTATCTCTGGGGGGTATATACATGTTGCATATGTGTAGTCTTTTGTGGTTGGTTATGTGAATCTTTACGGTTTGAATTTCTGTAGTGTTGGTGTTAATGTTGTTGGGGATGTTCATGGGAGTGAATGTGACTGATTTGTGAATGTATGTGAGCAGTCCTCCTCCTCCCTTGTGTTCTCTGTCTTTCCTAATGCTGGTGTAGTTGGTGAGACGAGGTGTGTTGTGTTGTTTTTCTAGTTTGGTTTCTTGTATGGTGATGATGTCTGCGTGCTGTTGTGAGGCGAGTTCTTCTAGTTCTGTTTTCTTGTTTTGGATGCCGTTGATGTTTATTTGTAGTATGGTCAGTGTGTGTTTGTTGTTTTTGTTGGTGGGTGTTGTTCTTTGTGGGTTGTTCGGGGGTTGTGGTGTTGGGGTGTTTGTTGTTTGCGTGTGTGTTCTGCATGTCCACGTGTTTGTGTATTGGCGGGTGGTGATGCCGGAGCAATGTCTGTGTATCCAGTGTGGGTGTGTTGAGTTGCATCTGAGTGAGGTTTGTCTGCGTGTGATGATTCTATTGCAGCTATTGCAGGTCCAGGTTTGGGGGGGTGGTCTTGTGTTTGTTGTATCTCTGTTGGAGTTGTCTGTCCGTGTTGCCTTTGAGGGTAGTGTTGGTGAGGCGAGTGTGTTGTTTTGGTCTGTTTGTGCTCTGCTGCCTGTTGGTGTCCTACGAGGTGTTGTTGTTCGTGGTGGTGTTTTGGGATGTAGTCTGCATTTCCATGTTATGTTGTATTGTCTAGTGTTTATGTTTGTGCAATGTTTGTGTACCCAGTGTGGTGTGTGGTGGTTGCATCTGAAGGATGTCTGTCTTCTTGTAATCTGTTGTGTGCAAATGTCGCATGTCCAGGTAGTTTGTTGTGTGTGTGTTTGTTGCGTGCGTGAGAGTGTCTGTGTGGGCCCCGGATTTGTCTCTATGTCCCCCGCCTGGAGCAAAAGGTCCGCCCGCCACCCTGCCAGGTTCAGGGGGCGGTTAGCCGAAAAAAAAAAAACGGCCGTAAGGGCACCCCGTTCGGGGTGGCTATGATGTTGTGTATGTGGTGTAGTGCTGTGGTTGTGGAGGGTTGTTTTCGGAAGCCGTGTTGGTGAGAGGGTAGTTGAGTGTTGTTGGTAATGAAGGGTAGTATTACCTTTTCCATTGTTTTGGCTATTGGGCTGAGTAGTGCTATTGGTCTGTAAGATGGGCCGAGTGCGTGGTTTTTGTTGGGTTTTGGTATTGGGATTATTTTTGCAGTCTTCCATATTGCGGGGATGGTGTTGGTGTTGAGTGATGTGTTGTAAGTGTGTGTGAGTAGTGTTATTGCTTTGGGGCCTAGGTGTTTCAGATGTCTGATGTTTATGTTGTCTGGGCCTGTGGAGTTGTTGCTTTTGGAGCGTTGTAGTGCTTGTTTGACTTGTTGTTCTGTGATGGTTATGGGCGTGGTGTTGAGTTTTCGTATTTTGCGTTGTAGTTGTCTGTATGTTCTGTTGGTTTTGTGTTGTATTATGTTGGTGAATTGTTTGTTGAATGCTCGTGCTTTCTGTTTGTTGGATATTGCCGTGTGTTGTCTGAACTGTATTGTGGTGTTTTCTGGTGCTTTTTGTTCTTTGTTTGATAGTCTTGTTACTGTGTTCCAGAGTATGTGTTGTTTGTGTCTGTGGTTCCATGCATCCGTTAAGTGTTCTTTCCATAGCTCTTGTTTGTGTTTTTGGATTTGTGTGTCTATTTCTTTGTTTAGGTCTGTGATGCGTGGGTCTTAGTGGTTTTGTTGTCTGATGTCGTTTCTTTGGCTGATGAGTGTTCTGATGTGTTGTGGTAGGAGAAGTGATTTGCTTTTTATTTTTCCGTGGGGTATGTGGTGTTTGTCTGCTGTAAGTATGAGGTTTGTGAGCATGGTGTTGGCTGTGTGGATGTTGTCAGGTATGGTTATGTTCTCCAGTGCTGATTCTATTTCAGAGGTGTATCCTTCCCAGTCTGCTTTCCTGTAATTTGTGTAAGTTTGAAGGTGTTGTTGTAGGCGGAAAGGAGCACGCGTGTTGTGTGTGATTTTGATAGGAAGGTGGTCTGAACTGAGTGCGTGTATTGTGGTCCATGTTGTTCTGTTTGTGATGCTGTTGCTGGCTGTTGTGATGTCCGGTGATGTTGGTTGTTGGTTGATGTTTGTAGGTTTTCTGGTAGGTGTGTTTGCGTTTAGAGTGATTTGTTGGGAGTTCTGTAGTATGTCTGCAATGAGGGTGCCTCTGTGGTCGTCGTAGGGAGAGTGCCATTGTGTTGAGTGAGCGTTGATGTCTGCGGTTAGAATGGTGTTGTTCAGCGAGTTTATGTATTGGAAGGTGTTGGTGATGTCTGTGTCTTCTGTGGCGTGGTCTGGTCGGGTGGTATCTCTGGGGGGTATATACATGTTGCATATGTGTAGTCTTTTGTGGTTGGTTATGTGAATCTTTACGGTTTGAATTTCTGTAGTGTTGGTGTTAATGTTGTTGGGGATGTTAATGGGAGTGAATGTGACTGATTTGTGAATGTATGTGAGCAGTCCTCCTCCTCCCTTGTGTTCTCTGTCTTTCCTAATGCTGGTGTAGTTGGTGAGACGAGGTGTGTTGTGTTGTTTTTCTAGTTTGGTTTCTTGTACGGTGATGATGTCTGCGTGCTGTTGTGAGGCGAGTTCTTCTAGTTCTGTTTTCTTGTTTTGGATGCCGTTGATGTTTATTTGTAGTATGGTCAGTGTGTGTTTGTTGTTTTTGTTGGTGGGTGTTGTTCTTTGTGGGTTGTTCGGGGGTTGTGGTGTTGGGGTGTTTGTTGTTTGCGTGTGTGTTCTGCATGTCCACGTGTTTGTGTATTGGCGGGTGGTGATGCCGGAGCAATGTCTGTGTATCCAGTGTGTGTGTGTTGAGTTGCATCTGAGTGAGGTTTGTCTGCGTGTGATGATTCTATTGCAGCTATTGCAGGTCCAGGTTTGGGGGGGTGGTCTTGTGTTTGTTGTATCTCTGTTGGAGTTGTCTGTCCGTGTTGCGTTTGAGGGTAGTGTTGGTGAGGCGAGTGTGTTGTTTTGGTCTGTTTGTGCTCTGCTGCCTGTTGGTGTCCTACGAGGTGTTGTTGTTCGTGGTGGTGTTTTGGGATGTAGTCTGCATTTCCATGTTATGTTGTATTGTCTAGTGTTTATGTTTGTGCAATGTTTGTGTACCCAGTGTGGTGTGTGGTGGTTGCATCTGAAGGATGTCTGTCTTCTTGTAATCTGTTGTGTGCAAATGTCGCATGTCCAGGTAGTTTGTTGTGTGTGTGTTTGTTGCGTGCGTGAGAGTGTCTGTGTGGGCCCCGGATTTGTCTCTATGTCCCCCGCCTGGAGCAAAAGGTCCGCCCGCCACCCTGCCAGGTTCAGGGGGCGGTTAGCCGAAAAAAAAAAAAACGGCCGTAAGGGCACCCCGTTCGGGGTGCAGGGATTGGTTCCTTGATTTGTCCCCCCGTTCGGGGGGAACCCTCCAACTGCGAGTAAGCCAAGGAGTTTGGAGGTACAGCAGGTTGACAGCAGTGTGATCGAGCAGATTAGATAGAGTAGAATTTGAATGGGGCTTCACTGATTTATTTCATACAATTCATATCTAAAACACAGTTGAAAAATATTTGATTGTTAAAATATTTAAATACAAGAACTATATCAAGAAATTAACAAAACATAGTTTTTTTAGTTAGGAGAAAAGTCTAAAAACATATCACAAATGACAAACGTTGTGCCTCTCCTCCTCCTGTTCTTCAATGAAGCTGATCACCCTCCAGCTCCCGTTAGAAACATCGTGCTGCTGAAGGTGTGCCGGCAGAATGGTTGTGATACAGGAGGTGCTGTGGACTCTCCCAGAAACGAGGACCTAGTTTAGTTGTAGATCCAGTAAAACATAGTGCAAATGTGACATTATTTATAATGCACAGTTACAGTCTTGTGAATATTAAAAAATGTACTTCATGTAATGCAGGAAGCGAATATTTCAAACGAACTAAGGCAGCAAACAGTAAGAGCAAAATCGTGTTCCAAACATTAACTCTTTTTTTAAATGTCAATTAGCTTGTGAGTAATAAGACAAAATGTGACTGTCAGACAGAGAACTGTCAGAGCAAACGGCAGATTTTAGAAAGTCCTGCCGAAATAAATCTGCACCCGACTGCGACTGTCAGCGTTGAACTGCCGCCATTGCTGTCAAAGTCAGACACATCTCCAAAATTGTTGGAGCAAATTTTTAAGCAGGCTTCATCTTGATAAATTGACCACGTATTTGACATTTACACCATAACGTTACCGCCTAAAATAATCGTAAAACAAAATTTTGTGTAACAACAAGAGTAATATGTACCCCAAAAGCTTTCAAAGCGTCTGAAAGTTTTCTCCTCCGTTTTTGTTGGGGCTTGGCTCGAAATGCATCATGATTGGCCGCCCGAAGTCCACGTGTCTGTCGGACGTGCTCTCATTGGTCTACAATACCATCACGGATGAATAAATACTCAAAGGGCTTGCCAGGCAAGCCCTTTGAACCCTTTAAATACTCAATGGGCTTGCCTGGCAAGCCCTTTGAGTATTTATTCCATATTGCCCACTAGTTCACTAGTAAGGTCATTTTGACGCTTACTAGTGAACATGTAAGGCCATAAATGTGCCCACTAGTTCACTAGTAAGATCATTTTGAGGCTTACTAGTTGACATGTAAGCCACAAAACGCCCGCTAGTTCACTAGTAAGATAATTTTGAGGCTTCTAGTGAACATGTAAGCCACAGAACGCCCACTAGTTCACTAGTAAGATCATTTTGACGCTTACTAGTGAACATGTAAGCCACAAAACGCTCACTAGTTCACTAGTAAGGTCATTTTGACGCTTACTAGTGAACATGTAAGCCACAAAACGCTCACTGGTTCACTAGTAAGGTAATTTTGACGCTTACTAGTGAACATGTAAGCCACAAAACGCCCACTAGTTCCCTAGTAAGATCATTTTGACGCTTATTTATGAACATGTCAGCCACAAAACGCTCACTCGTTCACTAGTAAGATCATTTTGACGCTTACTAGTGAACATGTAAGCCACAAAACGCCCACTAGTTCACTAGTAAGGTCATTTTGACGCTTACTAGTGAACATGTAAGCCACAAAACGCCCACTAGTTCACTAGTAAGATCATTTTGACGCTTACTAGTGAACATGTAAGGCCATAAATGTGCCCACTAGTTCACTAGTAAGTTCATTTTGAGGCTTACTAGTTGACATGTAAGCCACACATCGCCTACTAGTTCACTAGTAAGATCATTTTGAGGCTTACTAGTGAACATGTAAGCCACAAAACGCCCAATAGTTCACTAGTAAGATAATTTTGACGCTTACTAGTGAACATGTAAGCCACAAAACGCTCACTAGTTTACTAGTAAGGTCATTTTGACGCTTACTAGTGAACATGTAAGCCACAAAACGCTCACTAGTTCACTATCCATCCATCCATCCATAATAAGATAATTTTGACGCTTACTACTGAACATTTAAGGCCATAAATGTGCCCACTAGTTCACTGGTAAGGTGATTTTGACGCTTACTAGTGAACATGCAAGGCCATAAATGTGCCCACTTGTAGTGCTAGTGACATTACACTGTACTTGCATTAAATGCAAATAAGGATGATTACGAAAACATGTAACGGTATCCTATTGGCTGTACGTTTCAAAATAGTGTCATCCCACCAGTCAGGGCTCATGATTTTGGAAATTCTGTGCCCACTTAGTTTTTTAAAACAACAATGGCGGACAGTGTCCTGAGACGTATTCGGCGAAGGTGCAGGGCAATAGAGAGTGCCTGTCATCAAGGGTCTGCCGGTGAAAGTGAAGCACGCGCGATAAACATTTCAATTGCTAATTTAAGAAGAGTTAGTGACCAGTTTAGCGCTGATACTATTCAAAGTTTGATTCAAAGTCCAATAGATCTCCGATCTGTCATCATTGCGGGACCCACTCCTAATGGTGGACGTGTTTGTTCCCATGTGGCACATCGTTTGCACACAGGTAAAATGGCTACCATTTTTTGTCATTGGTTTTTCGTATGTATTTTTATTCGAACTACACACGGGTTTTACTGACGACTTGCTGTGACTTACCTTCTATCACCCTGTCAAACGTCGTTTTATACCAGTGGTTTTCCTGCAAATCAGTAGACTATTAAGTAACGCGATGGCTGTACACTTTTAAGCAATAACTAGTGATCTTTTAGTTATTCAATTATAAGTTTGAATTATTTTTTTCTTGAGTAAAATGGTTAGAGAAAATAGCTGCTCGTGGTTTTGAAGCTGCATATACTTTTATGTACATCTGTGTCTATATGCCTGTACTGTATACAGTATATAAAAAACACGTAGTGATTCGTTTGCTTGAATTCCTTAATCCTTTTATTTCCATACTTTAGGTAGACGAGGAAGACCAGCACTTGACATTACAAGGGATCAAATTGAACTGCTCCCCACTCAGGGCTTTACAGTGAGAGCCATCACTGAGATGTTGTGTTGTTCCTCTTCATACCTGCATAAAAAAATGAAGTTTTTTCAGATTTCAGCCAGAAATAGATTTACTCCCATTCATGATATTGACCTGGAAGAGCATGTCAGAAGATTGCACAGCCAATTTCCCAGATCAGGCTCGGAAGCAAGTGTTCTGCTACATACTCTTGTCCCTTCATGTATATATCATTATATTCATTGTGAAAGTGTACTTTCTTTATTGTGTTGTTTTATGAACCTGTTGCAGATGATGAGGGCATACCTGCGTGCTGATGGTATTGTAGTACAAAGAAAAAGAGTTCGAGAAATCCTCAACCGTATTGAGCCAGCTGCTGCAGCCCAGAGATGGAGCCAGACTGTGGCTAGAAGAACATACTATGTGCCATTCCCCAATAGTTTATGGCGCATAGATGGGCATATGCGTCTCATTCGGTAATAAGGGATCATCTTATATTTGTACTCGTGGGAGCATTAGAAAGCCATATTGTATGGACAGCACAGATTAAATTGAATTTTATCATTTGTATATCCAAGTTACACAAACTCCAAATTGCCTCCATGTAGTCTTAAGTGCACAGCAATACCTTCTCTACCGAGATGATATTTCAAACAAGATATGAAACTTGATTGTTTTCTTGTATTTAATCATTATTCTTTTCATGTTTGTTTTACAGGTGGGTGTTTGTGACACATGCCGGCATTGATGGGAATTCCAGGCTAATAACGTACCTTCAACTGGAGCACAGACAACACAGCTTTGACAGTGTTGAAATATTTTGTCCAAGCCACCTGCCTGTATGGGTTACCCTCCAGAGTAAGATCCGACCATGGTGGTGAAAACACTGGTTGCTCTTTTAATGAACCTACTGCAGGGACAAGACACCAAAATTATTTCTAGCTCCAGCCAACACCCCCTCACAATTTACTCACACCTCCCATGGCCTGATTATCCACCAACAGGGGCCCTTTTTGGATTATCATTTTGGCATAGGAACTTTCCTTTCCTATCCTAACCGAGTGAGATGAGCCGGTAGCACCTGGAGCAAAGATCGTCTAAATTTTAATAATGCTTAGGAAAGGTTCTGACCATCCTTTACGAAAGGAAAGGAGATATATTATGCAGCAGGAATATTTAAAGGGGAAGTCTTTTTTTATGTTGTTGTTGTTGTTGTTGTCGACCCCACCCGTGCCCCGACATTGGGGGACCGGGCCCTCACTCCGTCTCCCGGATCCCCAGACCCCCCTCCTCCGCCCAGCGGGCGAGCAGGGCCGCCACTCCGCTTGGGTTTCGCCAGAGGTCCTCCGGAGTCAGTGTGGTGGGTATGTTTGTGCAGGTGAACAGGTGTTGTGTGTCGTGCACTTGCGTGCCGCATAGCGCACAGAGTGGTGTTGGGTGTGTGTCCGGTGTAATGTTGTGTAGGTAGGAGTGGAGGGCTGGTAATTTGTTGGTTCGGAGTTGTGCTAGGAGTTGTCTGGTTCTGTGTGGTAGGTCTTGCTCTGATGGGTCTGTTTCTGGTGCTGGTGCATGTATTACTTTGTTGTGTTGTCTGGTGTCCAAGTGTGTTTGTACAAAGTGGGTGTGTATGTCTTTCATGTTCTGTTTTATGGTGTCGTTGTTGGTGTCCTGTGGTGCTGTGTCTTTGTTGTGTGTGTAGTTGTTGTTGTGGAAGATTGTTTCTTTTGTCTGGGTGGTGGTGGTTGTTGAGTGAGTGGGTGTAGTGGGTGGGTTGGGTGTTGGGCTTTTTGTCTGATTTGCGATGCGTGTAGTTTTAGATGGATGTTCAGTGGGAGAGTTTTTGTTTCCTCATGCAAGTGTTGTATGTTTGTGTCTTGTGTGCATCCTGTTGCTATTCTGAGTGCTGTGTTCTGTGTGGTCTGGAGTTTTGTCTTGTTTGTGTCCGATAGTGTTGGTGACCATATAGTGTTTGCGTATTCGAGGCGTGTGAGTGTGGTTGCTTTGTATGTGGTGAGTATAGTTTCTTTGGATTTTCCCCAGTGAGTGGTTGTTAAGGCTTTAAGTATTTTGTTTGATTGCTTGGCGCGGGTTAGAGTGTGTTGTGTGTGTTTTGAGAAGGTGAGTTTGGGGTCCCATGTTAATCCCAGTATTTTGGGTTCGCGGACTGTGGGTAGGGTGGTGTTATCTATTTGTAAAGTGAGCCTGTTGCTGTATTCTGCCGGATCCGGTGTGAACAGAGTGGTGGTGGTTTTGTCTGCGTTGAGTGTGAGTTGGTTCTGTTTTGTCCAGTTGTATATGTCGTGGAGATATTTTTGTACTTGTTGTTGTGCCTGTTGTGGTTTGACATGTGTGGATAGAATGGTGATGTCGTCTGCATATGTAACTGTGTGTACATTTGGAGGTGGTTGTGGTAAGTCTGCCATGTATATGTTGAATAGTGTTGGTGAAAGTACTCCCCCCTGTGGTACCCCCGTTTTCGTGTTTCTATGTTCTGATGTTTCCCCCCGGTATTGAGTGTATTGTCTGCGTCCCCTTATGTAGTTGAAGATGTATTTGATGATGATGTTTGGGGTGTTAGTGTTGTTGAGTTTGTTTGTGAGTGTGTGTAGGTTTACCGTGTCAAAGGCTTTGGACATGTCTAGGGCTATGGCAACTGTTCGTTGTGGTGGTTTTTGTTGATTGAAACCTGTGGCTATGATGTTGTGTATGTGGTGTAGTGCTGTGGTTGTGGAGTGTTGTTTTCGGAAGCCGTGTTGGTGAGAGGGTAGTTGAGTGTTGTTGGTAATGAAGGGTAGTATTACCTTTTCCATTGTTTTGGCTATTGGGCTGAGTAGTGCTATTGGTCTGTAAGATGGGCCGAGTGCGTGGTTTTTGTTGGGTTTTGGTATTGGGATTATTTTTGCAGTCTTCCATATTGCGGGGATGGTGTTGGTGTTGAGTGATGTGTTGTAAGTGTGTGTGAGTAGTGTTATTGCTTTGGGGCCTAGGTGTTTCAGATGTCTGATGTTTATGTTGTCTGGGCCTGTGGAGTTGTTGCTTTTGGAGCGTTGTAGTGCTTGTTTGACTTGTTGTTCTGTGATGGTTATGGGCGTGGTGTTGAGTTTTCGTATTTTGCGTTGTAGTTGTCTGTATGTTCTGTTGGTTTTGTGTTGTATTATGTTGGTGAATTGTTTGTTGAATGCTCGTGCTTTCTGTTTGTTGGATATTGCCGTGTGTTGTCTGAACTGTATTGTGGTGTTTTCTGGTGCTTTTTGTTCTTTGTTTGATAGTCTTGTTACTGTGTTCCAGAGTATGTGTTGTTTGTGTCTGTGGTTCCATGCATCCGTTAAGTGTTCTTTCCATAGCTCTTGTTTGTGTTTTTGGATTTGTGTGTCTATTTCTTTGTTTAGGTCTGTGATGCGTGGGTCTTGGTGGTTTTGTTGTCTGATGTCGTTTCTTTGGCTGATGAGTGTTCTGATGTGTTGTGGTAGGAGAAGTGATTTGCTTTTTATTTTTCCGTGGGGTATGTGGTGTTTGTCTGCTGTAAGTATGAGGTTTGTGAGCATGGTGTTGGCTGTGTGGATGTTGTCAGGTATGGTTATGTTCTCCAGTGCTGATTCTATTTCAGAGGTGTATCCTTCCCAGTCTGCTTTCCTGTAATTTGTGTAAGTTTGAAGGTGTTGTTGTAGGCGGAAAGGAGCACGCGTGTTGTGTGTGATTTTGATAGGAAGGTGGTCTGAACTGAGTGCGTGTATTGTGGTCCATGTTGTTCTGTTTGTGATGCTGTTGCTGGCTGTTGTGATGTCCGGTGATGTTGGTTGTTGGTTGATGTTTGTAGGTTTTCTGGTAGGTGTGTTTGCGTTTAGAGTGATTTGTTGGGAGTTCTGTAGTATGTCTGCAATGAGGGTGCCTCTGTGGTCGTCGTAGGGAGAGTGCCATTGTGTTGAGTGAGCGTTGATGTCTGCGGTTAGAATGGTGTTGTTCAGCGAGTTTATGTATTGGAAGGTGTTGGTGATGTCTGTGTCTTCTGTGGCGTGGTCTGGTCGGGTGGTATCTCTGGGGGGTATATACATGTTGCATATGTGTAGTCTTTTGTGGTTGGTTATGTGAATCTTTACGGTTTGAATTTCTGTAGTGTTGGTGTTAATGTTGTTGGGGATGTTCATGGGAGTGAATGTGACTGATTTGTGAATGTATGTGAGCAGTCCTCCTCCTCCCTTGTGTTCTCTGTCTTTCCTAATGCTGGTGTAGTTGGTGAGACGAGGTGTGTTGTGTTGTTTTTCTAGTTTGGTTTCTTGTATGGTGATGATGTCTGCGTGCTGTTGTGAGGCGAGTTCTTCTAGTTCTGTTTTCTTGTTTTGGATGCCGTTGATGTTTATTTGTAGTATGGTCAGTGTGTGTTTGTTGTTTTTGTTGGTGGGTGTTGTTCTTTGTGGGTTGTTCGGGGGTTGTGGTGTTGGGGTGTTTGTTGTTTGCGTGTGTGTTCTGCATGTCCACGTGTTTGTGTATTGGCGGGTGGTGATGCCGGAGCAATGTCTGTGTATCCAGTGTGGGTGTGTTGAGTTGCATCTGAGTGAGGTTTGTCTGCGTGTGATGATTCTATTGCAGCTATTGCAGGTCCAGGTTTGGGGGTGTGTGTCTAGTGTTTATGTTTGTGCAATGTTTGTGTACCCAGTGTGGTGTGTGGTGGTTGCATCTGAAGGATGTCTGTCTTCTTGTAATCTGTTGTGTGCAAATGTCGCATGTCCAGGTAGTTTGTTGTGTGTGTGTTTGTTGCGTGCGTGAGAGTGTCTGTGTGGGCCCCGGATTTGTCTCTATGTCCCAGGCCTGGAGCAAAAGGTCCGCCCGCCACCCTGCCAGGTTCAGGGGGCGGTTAGCCGAAAAAAAAAAAAAAAACGGCCGTAAGGGCACCCCGTTCGGGGTGCAGGGATTGGTTCCTTGATTTGTCCCCCCGTTCGGGGGGAACCCTCCAACTGCGAGTAAGCCAAGGAGTTTGGAGGTACAGCAGGTTGACAGCAGTGTGATTGAGCAGATTAGATAGAGTAGAATTTGAATGGGGCTTCACTGATTTATTTCATACAATTCATATCTAAAACACAGTTGAAAAATATTTGATTGTTAAAATATTTAAATACAAGAACTATATCAAGAAATTAACAAAACATAGTTTTTTTAGTTAGGAGAAAAGTCTAAAAACATATCACAAATGACAAACGTTGTGCCTCTCCTCCTCCTGTTCTTCAATGAAGCTGATCACCCTCCAGCTCCCGTTAGAAACATTGTGCTGCTGAAGGTGTGCCGGCAGAATGGTTGTGATACAGGAGGTGCTGTGGACTCTCCCAGAAACGAGGACCTAGTTTAGTTGTAGATCCAGTAAAACATAGTGCAAATGTGACATTATTTATAATGCACAGTTACAGTCTTGTGAATATTAAAAAATGTACTTCATGTAATGCAGGAAGCGAATATTTCAAACGAACTAAGGCAGCAAACAGTAAGAGCAAAATCGTGTTCCAAACATTAACTCTTTTTTTAAATGTCAATTAGCTTGTGAGTAATAAGACAAAATGTGACTGTCAGACAGAATTGTCAGAGCAAACGGCAGATTTTAGAAAGTCCTGCCGAAATAAATCTGCACCCGACTGCGACTGTCAGCGTTGAACTGCCGCCATTGCTGTCAAAGTCAGACACATCTCCAAAATTGTTGGAGCAAATTTTTAAGCAGGCTTCATCTTGATAAATTGACCACGTATTTGACATTTACACCATAACGTTACCGCCTAAAATAATCGTAAAACAAAATTTTGTGTAACAACAAGAGTAATATGTACCCCAAAAGCTTTCAAAGCGTCTGAAAGTTTTCTCCTCCGTTTTTGTTGGGGCTTGGCTCGAAATGCATCATGATTGGCCGCCCGAAGTCCACGTGTCTGTCGGACGTGCTCCCATTGGTCTACAATACCATCACGGATGAATAAATACTCAAAGGGCTTGCCAGGCAAGCCCTTTGAACCCTTTAATTACTCAATGGGCTTGCCTGGCAAGCCCTTTGAGTATTTATTCCATATTGCCCACTAGTTCACTAGTAAGGTCATTTTGACGCTTACTAGTGAACATGTAAGGCCATAAATGTGCCCACTAGTTCACTAGTAAGATCATTTTGAGGCTTACTAGTTGACATGTAAGCCACAAAACGCCCGCTAGTTCACTAGTAAGATAATTTTGAGGCTTCTAGTGAACATGTAAGCCACAGAACGCCCACTAGTTCACTAGTAAGATCATTTTGACGCTTACTAGTGAACATGTAAGCCACAAAACGCTCACTAGTTCACTAGTAAGGTCATTTTGACGCTTACTAGTGAACATGTAAGCCACAAAACGCTCACTGGTTCACTAGTAAGGTAATTTTGACGCTTACTAGTGAACATGTAAGCCACAAAACGCCCACTAGTTCCCTAGTAAGATCATTTTGACGCTTATTTATGAACATGTCAGCCACAAAACGCTCACTCGTTCACTAGTAAGATCATTTTGACGCTTACTAGTGAACATGTAAGCCACAAAACGCCCACTAGTTCACTAGTAAGGTCATTTTGACGCTTACTAGTGAACATGTAAGCCACAAAACGCCCACTAGTTCACTAGTAAGATCATTTTGACGCTTACTAGTGAACATGTAAGGCCATAAATGTGCCCACTAGTTCACTAGTAAGTTCATTTTGAGGCTTACTAGTTGACATGTAAGCCACACATCGCCTACTAGTTCACTAGTAAGATCATTTTGAGGCTTACTAGTGAACATGTAAGCCACAAAACGCCCAATAGTTCACTAGTAAGATCATTTTGACGCTTACTAGTGAACATGTAAGCCACAAAACGCTCACTAGTTTACTAGTAAGGTCATTTTGACGCTTACTAGTGAACATGTAAGCCACAAAACGCTCACTAGTTCACTATCCATCCATCCATCCATAATAAGATAATTTTGATGCTTACTACTGAACATTTAAGGCCATAAATGTGCCCACTAGTTCACTGGTAAGATGATTTTGACGCTTACTAGTGAACATGCAAGGCCATAAATGTGCCCACTTGTAGTGCTAGTGACATTACACTGTACTTGCATTAAATGCAAATAAGGATGATTACGAAAACATGTAACGGTATCCTATTGGCTGTACGTTTCAAAATAGTGTCATCCCACCAGTCAGGGCTCATGATTTTGGAAATTCTGTGCCCACTTAGTTTTTTAAAACAACAATGGCGGACAGTGTCCTGAGACGTATTCGGCGAAGGTGCAGGGCAATAGAGAGTGCCTGTCATCAAGGGTCTGCCGGTGAAAGTGAAGCACGCGCGATAAACATTTCAATTGCTAATTTAAGAAGAGTTAGTGACCAGTTTAGCGCTGATACTATTCAAAGTTTGATTCAAAGTCCAATAGATCTCCGATCTGTCATCATTGCGGGACCCACTCCTAATGGTGGACGTGTTTGTTCCCATGTGGCACATCGTTTGCACACAGGTAAAATGGCTACCATTTTTTGTCATTGGTTTTTCGTATGTATTTTTATTCGAACTACACACGGGTTTTACTGACGACTTGCTGTGACTTACCTTCTATCACCCTGTCAAACGTCGTTTTATACCAGTGGTTTTCCTGCAAATCAGTAGACTATTAAGTAACGCGATGGCTGTACACTTTTAAGCAATAACTAGTGATCTTTTAGTTATTCAATTATAAGTTTGAATTATTTTTTTCTTGAGTAAAATGGTTAGAGAAAATAGCTGCTCGTGGTTTTGAAGCTGCATATACTTTTATGTACATCTGTGTCTATATGCCTGTACTGTATACAGTATATAAAAAACACGTAGTGATTCGTTTGCTTGAATTCCTTAATCCTTTTATTTCCATACTTTAGGTAGACGAGGAAGACCAGCACTTGACATTACAAGTGATCAAATTCAACTGCTCCCCACTCAGGGCTTTACAGTGAGAGCCATCACTGAGATGTTGTGTTGTTCCTCTTCATACCTGCATAAAAAAATGAAGTTTTTTCAGATTTCAGCCAGAAATAGATTTACTCCCATTCATGATGTTGACCTGGAAGAGCATGTCAGAAGATTGCACAGCCAATTTCCCAGATCAGGCTCGGAAGCAAGTGTTCTGCTACATACTCTTGTCCCTTCATGTATATATCATTATATTCATTGTGAAAGTGTACTTTCTTTATTGTGTTGTTTTATGAACCTGTTGCAGATGATGAGGGCATACCTGCGTGCTGATGGTATTGTAGTACAAAGAAAAAGAGTTCGAGAAATCCTCAACCGTATTGAGCCAGCTGCTGCAGCCCAGAGATGGAGCCAGACTGTGGCTAGAAGAACATACTATGTGCCATTCCCCAATAGTTTATGGCACATAGATGGGCATATGCGTCTCATTCGGTAATAAGTTATCATCTTATATTTGTACTCGTGGGAGCATTAGAAAGCCATATTGTATGGACAGCACAGATTAAATTGAATTTTATCATTTGTATATCCAAGTTACACAAACTCCAAATTGCCTCCATGTAGTCTTAAGTGCACAGCGATACCTTCTCTACCGAGATGATATTTCAAACAAGATATGAAACTTGATTGTTTTCTTGTATTTAATCATTATTCTTTTCATGTTTGTTTTACAGGTGGGTGTTTGTGAAACATGCCGGCATTGATGGGAATTCCAGGCTAATAACGTACCTTCAACTGGAGCACAGACAACACAGCTTTGACAGTGTTGAAATATTTTGTCCAAGCCACCTGCCTGTATGGGTTACCCTCCAGAG
Source organism: Hippocampus zosterae (assembly GCF_025434085.1). Lineage (NCBI taxonomy): Eukaryota > Metazoa > Chordata > Actinopteri > Syngnathiformes > Syngnathidae > Hippocampus > Hippocampus zosterae. The sequence goes on from NW_026262959.1 coordinate 354,208, forward strand.
TAAGATCCGACCATGGTGGTGAAAACACTGGTTGCTCTTTTAATGAACCTACTGCAGGGACAAGACACCAAAATTATTTCTAGCTCCAGCCAACACCCCCTCACAATTTACTCACACCTCCCATGGCCTGATTATCCACCAACAGGGGCCCTTTTTGGATTATCATTTTGGCATAGGAACTTTCCTTTCCTATCCTAACCGAGTGAGATGAGCCGGTAGCACCTGGAGCAAAGATCGTCTAAATTTTAATAATGCTTAGGAAAGGTTCTGACCATCCTTTACGAAAGGAAAGGAGATATATTATGCAGCAGGAATATTTAAAGGGGAAGTCTTTTTTTATGTTGTTGTTGTTGTTGTTGTCGACCCCACCCGTGCCCCGACATTGGGGGACCGGGCCCTCACTCCGTCTCCCGGATCCCCAGACCCCCCTCCTCCGCCCAGCGGGCGAGCAGGGCCGCCACTCCGCTTGGGTTTCGCCAGAGGTCCTCCGGAGTCAGTGTGGTGGGTATGTTTGTGCAGGTGAACAGGTGTTGTGTGTCGTGCACTTGCGTGCCGCATAGCGCACAGAGTGGTGTTGGGTGTGTGTCCGGTGTAATGTTGTGTAGGTAGGAGTGGAGGGCTGGTGATTTGTTGTTTCGGAGTTGTGCTAGGAGTTGTCTGGTTCTGTGTGGTAGGTCTTGCTCTGATGGGTCTATTTCTGGTGCTGGTGCATGTATTACTTTGTTTTGTTGTCTGGTGTCCAAGTGTGTTTGTACAAAGTGGGTGTGTATGTCTTTCATGTTCTGTTTTATGGTGTCGTTGTTGGTGTCCTGTGGTGCTGTGTCTTTGTTGTGTGTGTAGTTGTTGTTGTGGAAGATTGTTTGTTTCTTTTGTCTGGGTGGTGGTGGTTGTTGAGTGAGTGGGTGTAGTGGGTGGGTTGGGTGTTGGGCTTTTTGTCTGATTTGCGATGCGTGTAGTTTTAGATGGATGTTCAGTGGGAGAGTTTTTGTTTCCTCATGCAAGTGTTGTATGTTTGTGTCTTGTGTGCATCCTGTTGCTATTCTGAGTGCTGTGTTCTGTGTGGTCTGGAGTTTTGTCTTGTTTGTGTCCGATAGTGTTGGTGACCATATAGTGTTTGCGTATTCGAGGCGTGTGAGTGTGGTTGCTTTGTATGTGGTGAGTATAGTTTCTTTGGATTTTCCCCAGTGAGTGGTTGTTAAGGCTTTAAGTATTTTGTTTGATTGCTTGGCGCGGGTTAGAGTGTGTTGTGTGTGTTTTGAGAAGGTGAGTTTGGGGTCCCATGTTAATCCCAGTATTTTGGGTTCGCGGACTGTGGGTAGGGTGGTGTTATCTATTTGTAAAGTGAGCCTGTTGCTGTATTCTGCCGGATCCGGTGTGAACAGAGTGGTGGTGGTTTTGTCTGCGTTGAGTGTGAGTTGGTTCTGTTTTGTCCAGTTGTATATGTCGTGGAGATATTTTTGTACTTGTTGTTGTGCCTGTTGTGGTTTGACATGTGTGGATAGAATGGTGATGTCGTCTGCATATGTAACTGTGTGTACATTTGGAGGTGGTTGTGGTAAGTCTGCCATGTATATGTTGAATAGTGTTGGTGAAAGTACTCCCCCCTGTGGTACCCCCGTTTTCGTGTTTCTATGTTCTGATGTTTCCCCCCGGTATTGAGTGTATTGTCTGCGTCCCCTTATGTAGTTGAAGATGTATTTGATGATGATGTTTGGGGTGTTAGTGTTGTTGAGTTTGTTTGTGAGTGTGTGTAGGTTTACCGTGTCAAAGGCTTTGGACATGTCTAGGGCTATGGCAACTGTTCGTTGTGGTGGTTTTTGTTGATTGAAACCTGTGGCTATGATGTTGTGTATGTGGTGTAGTGCTGTGGTTGTGGAGTGTTGTTTTCGGAAGCCGTGTTGGTGAGAGGGTAGTTGAGTGTTGTTGGTAATGAAGGGTAGTATTACCTTTTCCATTGTTTTGGCTATTGGGCTGAGTAGTGCTATTGGTCTGTAAGATGGGCCGAGTGCGTGGTTTTTGTTGGGTTTTGGTATTGGGATTATTTTTGCAGTCTTCCATATTGCGGGGATGGTGTTGGTGTTGAGTGATGTGTTGTAAGTGTGTGTGAGTAGTGTTATTGCTTTGGGGCCTAGGTGTTTCAGATGTCTGATGTTTATGTTGTCTGGGCCTGTGGAGTTGTTGCTTTTGGAGCGTTGTAGTGCTTGTTTGACTTGTTGTTCTGTGATGGTTATGGGCGTGGTGTTGAGTTTTCGTATTTTGCGTTGTAGTTGTCTGTATGTTCTGTTGGTTTTGTGTTGTATTATGTTGGTGAATTGTTTGTTGAATGCTTGTGCTTTCTGTTTGTTGGATATTGCCGTGTGTTGTCCGAACTGTATTGTGGTGTTTTCTGGTGCTTTTTGTTCTTTGTTAGATAGTCTTGTTACTGTGTTCCAGAGTATGTATTGTTTGTGTCTGTGGTTCCATGCATCCGTTAAGTGTTCTTTCCATAGCTCTTGTTTGTGTTTTTGGATTTGTGTGTCTATTTCTTTGTTTAGGTCTGTGATGCGTGGGTCTTGGTGGTTTTGTTGTCTGATGTCGTTTCTTTGGCTGATGAGTGTTCTGATGTGTTGTGGTAGGAGAAGTGATTTGCTTTTTATTTTTCCGTGGGGTATGTGGTGTTTGTCTGCTGTAAGTATGAGGTTTGTGAGCATGGTGTTGGCTGTGTGGATGTTGTCAGGTATGGTTATGTTCTCCAGTGCTGATTCTATTTCAGAGGTGTATCCTTCCCAGTCTGCTTTCCTGTAATTTGTGTAAGTTTGAAGGTGTTGTTGTAGGCGGAAAGGAGCACGCGTGTTGTGTGTGATTTTGATAGGAAGGTGGTCTGAACTGAGTGTGTGTATTGTGGTCCATGTTGTTCTGTTTGTGATGCTGTTGCTGGCTGTTGTGATGTCCGGTGATGTTGGTTGTTGGTTGATGTTTGTAGGTTTTCTGGTAGGTGTGTTTGCGTTTAGAGTGATTTGTTGGGAGTTCTGTAGTATGTCTGCAATGAGGGTGCCTCTGTGGTCGTCGTAGGGAGAGTGCCATTGTGTTGAGTGAGCGTTGATGTCTGCGGTTAGAATGGTGTTGTTCAGCGAGTTTATGTATTGGAAGGTGTTGGTGATGTCTGTGTCTTCTGTGGCGTGGTCTGGTCGGGTGGTATCTCTGGGGGGTATATACATGTTGCATATGTGTAGTCTTTTGTGGTTGGTTATGTGAATCTTTACGGTTTGAATTTCTGTAGTGTTGGTGTTAATGTTGTTGGGGATGTTCATGGGAGTGAATGTGACTGATTTGTGAATGTATGTGAGCAGTCCTCCTCCTCCCTTGTGTTCTCTGTCTTTCCTAATGCTGGTGTAGTTGGTGAGACGAGGTGTGTTGTGTTGTTTTTCTAGTTTGGTTTCTTGTATGGTGATGATGTCTGCGTGCTGTTGTGAGGCGAGTTCTTCTAGTTCTGTTTTCTTGTTTTGGATGCCGTTGATGTTTATTTGTAGTATGGTCAGTGTGTGTTTGTTGTTTTTGTTGGTGGGTGTTGTTCTTTGTGGGTTGTTCGGGGGTTGTGGTGTTGGGGTGTTTGTTGTTTGCGTGTGTGTTCTGCATGTCCACGTGTTTGTGTATTGGCGGGTGGTGATGCCGGAGCAATGTCTGTGTATCCAGTGTGGGTGTGTTGAGTTGCATCTGAGTGAGGTTTGTCTGCGTGTGATGATTCTATTGCAGCTATTGCAGGTCCAGGTTTGGGGGGGTGGTCTTGTGTTTGTTGTATCTCTGTTGGAGTTGTCTGTCCGTGTTGCCTTTGAGGGTAGTGTTGGTGAGGCGAGTGTGTTGTTTTGGTCTGTTTATGCTCTGCTGCCTGTTGGTGTCCTACGAGGTGTTGTTGTTCGTGGTGGTGTTTTGGGATGTAGTCTGCATTTTCATGTTATGTTGTATTGTCTAGTGTTTATGTTTGTGCAATGTTTGTGTACCCAGTGTGGTGTGTGGTGGTTGCATCTGAAGGATGTCTGTCTTCTTGTAATCTGTTGTGTGCAAATGTCGCATGTCCAGGTAGTTTGTTGTGTGTGTGTTTGTTGCGTGCGTGAGAGTGTCTGTGTGGGCCCCGGATTTGTCTCTATGTCCCCCGCCTGGAGCAAAAGGTCCGCCCGCCACCCTGCCAGGTTCAGGGGGCGGTTAGCCGAAAAAAAAAAGAACGGCCGTAAGGGCACCCCGTTCGGGGTGCAGGGATTGGTTCCTTGATTTGTCCCCCCGTTCGGGGGGAACCCTCCAACTGCGAGTAAGCCAAGGAGTTTGGAGGTACAGCAGGTTGACAGCAGTGTGATCGAGCAGATTAGATAGAGTAGAATTTGAATGGGGCTTCACTGATTTATTTCATACAATTCATATCTAAAACACAGTTGAAAAATATTTGATTGTTAAAATATTTAAATACAAGAACTATATCAAGAAATTAACAAAACATAGTTTTTTTAGTTAGGAGAAAAGTCTAAAAACATATCACAAATGACAAACGTTGTGCCTCTCCTCCTCCTGTTCTTCAATGAAGCTGATCACCCTCCAGCTCCCGTTAGAAACATTGTGCTGCTGAAGGTGTGCCGGCAGAATGGTTGTGATACAGGAGGTGCTGTGGACTCTCCCAGAAACGAGGACCTAGTTTAGTTGTAGATCCAGTAAAACAGTGCAAATGTGACATTATTTATAATGCACAGTTACAGTCTTGTGAATATTAAAAAATGTAGTTCATGTAATGCAGGAAGCGAATATTTCAAACGAACTAAGGCAGCAAACAGTAAGAGCAAAATCGTGTTCCAAACATTAACTCTTTTTTTAAATGTCAATTAGCTTGTGAGTAATAAGACAAAATGTGACTGTCAGACAGAGAACTGTCAGAGCAAACGGCAGATTTTAGAAAGTCCTGCCGAAATAAATCTGCACCCGACTGCGACTGTCAGCGTTGAACTGCCGCCATTGCTGTCAAAGTCAGACACATCTCCAAAATTGTTGGAGCAAATTTTTAAGCAGGCTTCATCTTGATAAATTGACCACGTATTTGACATTTACACCATAACGTTACCGCCTAAAATAATCGTAAAACAAAATTTTGTGTAACAACAAGAGTAATATGTACCCCAAAAGCTTTCAAAGCGTCTGAAAGTTTTCTCCTCCGTTTTTGTTGGGGCTTGGCTCGAAATGCATCATGATTGGCCGCCCGAAGTCCACGTGTCTGTCGGACGTGCTCTCATTGGTCTACAATACCATCACGGATGAATAAATACTCAATGGGCTTGCCTGGCAAGCCCTTTGAGTATTTATTCCATATTGCCCACTAGTTCACTAGTAAGGTCATTTTGACGCTTACTAGTGAACATGTAAGGCCATAAATGTGCCCACTAGTTCACTAGTAAGATCATTTTGAGGCTTACTAGTTGACATGTAAGCCACAAAACGCCCGCTAGTTCACTAGTAAGATCATTTTGAGGCTTCTAGTGAACATGTAAGCCTCAGAACGCCCACTAGTTCACTAGTAAGATCATTTTAACGCTTACTAGTGAACATGTAAGCCACAAAACGCTCACTAGTTCACTAGTAAGGTCATTTTGACGCTTACTAGTGAACATGTAAGCCACAAAACGCTCACTGGTTCACTAGTAAGGTAATTTTGACGCTTACTAGTGAACATGTAAGCCACAAAACGCCCACTAGTTCCCTAGTAAGATCATTTTGACGCTTATTTATGAACATGTCAGCCACAAAACGCTCACTCGTTCACTAGTAAGATCATTTTGACGCTTACTAGTGAACATGTAAGCCACAAAACGCCCACTAGTTCACTAGTAAGGTCATTTTGACGCTTACTAGTGAACATGTAAGCCACAAAACGCCCACTAGTTCACTAGTAAGATCATTTTGACGCTTACTAGTGAACATGTAAGGCCATAAATGTGCCCACTAGTTCACTAGTAAGTTCATTTTGAGGCTTACTAGTGAACATGTAAGCCACAAAACGCTCACTAGTTTACTAGTAAGGTCATTTTGACGCTTACTAGTGAACATGTAAGCCACAAAACGCTCACTAGTTCACTATCCATCCATCCATCCATAATAAGATAATTTTGACTCTTACTACTGAACATTTAAGGCCATAAATGTGCCCACTAGTTCACTGGTAAGATGATTTTGACGCTTACTAGTGAACATGTAAGGCCATAAATGTGCCCACTTGTAGTGCTAGTGACATTACACTGTACTTGCATTAAATGCAAATAAGGATGATTACGAAAACATGTAACGGTATCCTATTGGCTGTACGTTTCAAAATAGTGTCATCCCACCAGTCAGGGCTCATGATTTTGGAAATTCTGTGCCCACTTAGTTTTTTAAAACAACAATGGCGGACAGTGTCCTGAGACGTATTCGGCGAAGGTGCAGGGCAATAGAGAGTGCCTGTCATCAAGGGTCTGCCGGTGAAAGTGAAGCACGCGCGATAAACATTTCAATTGCTAATTTAAGAAGAGTTAGTGACCAGTTTAGCGCTGATACTATTCAAAGTTTGATTCAAAGTCCAATAGATCTCCGATCTGTCATCATTGCGGGACCCACTCCTAATGGTGGACGTGTTTGTTCCCATGTGGCACATCGTTTGCACACAGGTAAAATGGCTACCATTTTTTGTCATTGGTTTTTCGTATGTATTTTTATTCGAACTACACACGGGTTTTACTGACGACTTGCTGTGACTTACCTTCTATCACCCTGTCAAACGTCGTTTTATACCAGTGGTTTTCCTGCAAATCAGTAGACTATTAAGTAACGCGATGGCTGTACACTTTTAAGCAATAACCAGTGATCTTTTAGTTATTCAATTATAAGTTTGAATTATTTTTTTCTTGAGTAAAATGGTTAGAGAAAATAGCTGCTCGTGGTTTTGAAGCTGCATATACTTTTATGTACATCTGTGTCTATATGCCTGTACTGTATACAGTATATAAAAAACACGTAGTGATTCGTTTGCTTGAATTCCTTAATCCTTTTATTTCCATACTTTAGGTAGACGAGGAAGACCAGCACTTGACATTACAAGGGATCAAATTCAACTGCTCCCCACTCAGGGCTTTACAGTGAGAGCCATCACTGAGATGTTGTGTTGTTCCTCTTCATACCTGCATAAAAAAATGAAGTTTTTTCAGATTTCAGCCAGAAATAGATTTACTCCCATTCATGATATTGACCTGGAAGAGCATGTCAGAAGATTGCACAGCCAATTTCCCAGATCAGGCTCGGAAGTAAGTGTTCTGCTACATACTCTTGTCCCTTCATGTATATATCATTATATTCATTGTGAAAGTGTACTTTCTTTATTGTGTTGTTTTATGAACCTGTTGCAGATGATGAGGGCATACCTGCGTGCTGATGGTATTGTAGTACAAAGAAAAAGAGTTCGAGAAATCCTCAACCGTATTGAGCCAGCTGCTGCAGCCCAGAGATGGAGCCAGACTGTGGCGAGAAGAACATACTATGTGCCATTCCCCAATAGTTTATGGCACATAGATGGGCATATGCGTCTCATTCGGTAATAAGGGATCATCTTATATTTGTACTCGTGGGAGCATTAGAAAGCCATATTGTATGGACAGCACAGATTAAATTGAATTTTATCATTTGTATATCCAAGTTACACAAACTCCAAATTGCCTCCATGTAGTCTTAAGTGCACAGCAATACCTTCTCTACCGAGATGATATTTCAAACAAGATATGAAACTTGATTGTTTTCTTGTATTTAATCATTATTCTTTTCATGTTTGTTTTACAGGTGGGTGTTTGTGACACATGCCGGCATTGATGGGAATTCCAGGCTAATAACGTACCTTCAACTGGAGCACAGACAACACAGCTTTGACAGTGTTGAAATATTTTGTCCAAGCCACCTGCCTGTATGGGTTACCCTCCAGAGTAAGATCCGACCATGGTGGTGAAAACACTGGTTGCTCTTTTAATGAACCTACTGCAGGGACAAGACACCAAAATTATTTCTAGCTCCAGCCAACACCCCCTCACAATTTACTCACACCTCCCATGGCCTGATTATCCACCAACAGGGGCCCTTTTTGGATTATCATTTTGGCATAGGAACTTTCCTTTCCTATCCTAACCGAGTGAGATGAGCCGGTAGCACCTGGAGCAAAGATCGTCTAAATTTTAATAATGCTTAGGAAAGGTTCTGACCATCCTTTACGAAAGGAAAGGAGATATATTATGCAGCAGGAATATTTAAAGGGGAAGTCTTTTTTTATGTTGTTGTTGTTGTTGTTGTCGACCCCACCCGTGCCCCGACATTGGGGGACCGGGCCCTCACTCCGTCTCCCGGATCCCCAGACCCCCCTCCTCCGCCCAGCGGGCGAGCAGGGCCGCCACTCCGCTTGGGTTTCGCCAGAGGTCCTCCGGAGTCAGTGTGGTGGGTATGTTTGTGCAGGTGAACAGGTGTTGTGTGTCGTGCACTTGCGTGCCGCATAGCGCACAGAGTGGTGTTGGGTGTGTGTCCGGTGTAATGTTGTGTAGGTAGGAGTGGAGGGCTGGTGATTTGTTGTTTCGGAGTTGTGCTAGGAGTTGTCTGGTTCTGTGTGGTAGGTCTTGCTCTGATGGGTCTATTTCTGGTGCTGGTGCATGTATTACTTTGTTTTGTTGTCTGGTGTCCAAGTGTGTTTGTACAAAGTGGGTGTGTATGTCTTTCATGTTCTGTTTTATGGTGTCGTTGTTGGTGTCCTGTGGTGCTGTGTCTTTGTTGTGTGTGTAGTTGTTGTTGTGGAAGATTGTTTGTTTCTTTTGTCTGGGTGGTGGTGGTTGTTGAGTGAGTGGGTGTAGTGGGTGGGTTGGGTGTTGGGCTTTTTGTCTGATTTGCGATGCGTGTAGTTTTAGATGGATGTTCAGTGGGAGAGTTTTTGTTTCCTCATGCAAGTGTTGTATGTTTGTGTCTTGTGTGCATCCTGTTGCTATTCTGAGTGCTGTGTTCTGTGTGGTCTGGAGTTTTGTCTTGTTTGTGTCCGATAGTGTTGGTGACCATATAGTGTTTGCGTATTCGAGGCGTGTGAGTGTGGTTGCTTTGTATGTGGTGAGTATAGTTTCTTTGGATTTTCCCCAGTGAGTGGTTGTTAAGGCTTTAAGTATTTTGTTTGATTGCTTGGCGCGGGTTAGAGTGTGTTGTGTGTGTTTTGAGAAGGTGAGTTTGGGGTCCCATGTTAATCCCAGTATTTTGGGTTCGCGGACTGTGGGTAGGGTGGTGTTATCTATTTGTAAAGTGAGCCTGTTGCTGTATTCTGCCGGATCCGGTGTGAACAGAGTGGTGGTGGTTTTGTCTGCGTTGAGTGTGAGTTGGTTCTGTTTTGTCCAGTTGTATATGTCGTGGAGATATTTTTGTACTTGTTGTTGTGCCTGTTGTGGTTTGACATGTGTGGATAGAATGGTGATGTCGTCTGCATATGTAACTGTGTGTACATTTGGAGGTGGTTGTGGTAAGTCTGCCATGTATATGTTGAATAGTGTTGGTGAAAGTACTCCCCCCTGTGGTACCCCCGTTTTCGTGTTTCTATGTTCTGATGTTTCCCCCCGGTATTGAGTGTATTGTCTGCGTCCCCTTATGTAGTTGAAGATGTATTTGATGATGATGTTTGGGGTGTTAGTGTTGTTGAGTTTGTGAGTGTGTGTAGGTTTACCGTGTCAAAGGCTTTGGACATGTCTAGGGCTATGGCAACTGTTCGTTGTGGTGGTTTTTGTTGATTGAAACATGTGGCTATGATGTTGTGTATGTGGTGTAGTGCTGTGGTTGTGGAGTGTTGTTTTCGGAAGCCGTGTTGGTGAGAGGGTAGTTGAGTGTTGTTGGTAATGAAGGGTAGTATTACCTTTTCCATTGTTTTGGCTATTGGGCTGAGTAGTGCTATTGGTCTGTAAGATGGGCCGAGTGCGTGGTTTTTGTTGGGTTTTGGTATTGGGATTATTTTTGCAGTCTTCCATATTGCGGGGATGGTGTTGGTGTTGAGTGATGTGTTGTAAGTGTGTGTGAGTAGTGTTATTGCTTTGGGGCCTAGGTGTTTCAGATGTCTGATGTTTATGTTCTCTGGGCCTGTGGAGTTGTTGCTTTTGGAGCGTTGTAGTGCTTGTTTGACTTGTTGTTCTGTGATGGTTATGGGCGTGGTGTTGAGTTTTCGTATTTTGCGTTGTAGTTGTCTGTATGTTCTGTTGGTTTTGTGTTGTATTATGTTGGTGAATTGTTTGTTGAATGCTCGTGCTTTCTGTTTATTGGATATTGCCGTGTGTTGTCTGAACTGTATTGTGGTGTTTTCTGGTGCTTTTTGTTCTTTGTTTGATAGTCTTGTTACTGTGTTCCAGAGTATGTGTTGTTTGTGTCTGTGGTTCCATGCATCCGTTAAGTGTTCTTTCCATAGCTCTTGTTTGTGTTTTTGGATTTGTGTGTCTATTTCTTTGTTTAGGTCTGTGATGCGTGGGTCTTGGTGGTTTTGTTGTCTGATGTCGTTTCTTTGGCTGATGAGTGTTCTGATGTGTTGTGGTAGGAGAAGTGATTTGCTTTTTATTTTTCCGTGGGGTATGTGGTGTTTGTCTGCTGTAAGTATGAGGTTTGTGAGCATGGTGTTGGCTGTGTGGATGTTGTCAGGTATGGTTATGTTCTCCAGTGCTGATTCTATTTCAGAGGTGTATCCTTCCCAGTCTGCTTTCCTGTAATTTGTGTAAGTTTGAAGGTGTTGTTGTAGGCGGAAAGGAGCACGCGTGTTGTGTGTGATTTTGATAGGAAGGTGGTCTGAACTGAGTGCGTGTATTGTGGTCCATGTTGTTCTGTTTGTGATGCTGTTGCTGGCTGTTGTGATGTCCGGTGATGTTGGTTGTTGGTTGATGTTTGTAGGTTTTCTGGTAGGTGTGTTTGCGTTTAGAGTGATTTGTTGGGAGTTCTGTAGTATGTCTGCAATGAGGGTGCCTCTGTGGTCGTCGTAGGGAGAGTGCCATTGTGTTGAGTGAGCGTTGATGTCTGCGGTTAGAATGGTGTTGTTCAGCGAGTTTATGTATTGCAAGGTGTTGGTGATGTCTGTGTCTTCTGTGGCGTGGTCTGGTCGGGTGGTATCTCTGGGGGGTATATACATGTTGCATATGTGTAGTCTTTTGTGGTTGGTTATGTGAATCTTTACGGTTTGAATTTCTGTAGTGTTGGTGTTAATGTTGTTGGGGATGTTCATGGGAGTGAATGTGACTGATTTGTGAATGTATGTGAGCAGTCCTCCTCCTCCCTTGTGTTCTCTGTCTTTCCTAATGCTGGTGTAGTTGGTGAGACGAGGTGTGTTGTGTTGTTTTTCTAGTTTGGTTTCTTGTATGGTGATGATGTCTGCGTGCTGTTGTGAGGCGAGTTCTTCTAGTTCTGTTTTCTTGTTTTGGATGCCGTTGATGTTTATTTGTAGTATGGTCAGTGTGTGTTTGTTGTTTTTGTTGGTGGGTGTTGTTCTTTGTGGGTTGTTCGGGGGTTGTGGTGTTGGGGTGTTTGTTGTTTGCGTGTGTGTTCTGCATGTCCACGTGTTTGTGTATTGGCGGGTGGTGATGCCGGAGCAATGTCTGTGTATCCAGTGTGTGTGTGTTGAGTTGCATCTGAGTGAGGTTTGTCTGCGTGTGATGATTCTATTGCAGCTATTGCAGGTCCAGGTTTGTGGTGTGTGTGGTGGTTGCATCTGAAGGATGTCTGTCTTCTTGTAATCTGTTGTGTGCAAATGTCGCATGTCCAGGTAGTTTGTTGTGTGTGTGTTTGTTGCGTGCGTGAGAGTGTCTGTGTGGGCCCCGGATTTGTCTCTATGTCCCCCGCCTGGAGCAAAAGGTCCGCCCGCCACCCTGCCAGGTTCAGGGGGCGGTTAGCCGAAAAAAAAAAGAACGGCCGTAAGGGCACCCCGTTCGGGGTGCAGGGATTGGTTCCTTGATTTGTCCCCCCGTTCGGGGGGAACCCTCCAACTGCGAGTAAGCCAAGGAGTTTGGAGGTACAGCAGGTTGACAGCAGTGTGATCGAGCAGATTAGATAGAGTAGAATTTGAATGGGGCTTCACTGATTTATTTCATACAATTCATATCTAAAACACAGTTGAAAAATATTTGATTGTTAAAATATTTAAATACAAGAACTATATCAAGAAATTAACAAAACATAGTTTTTTTAGTTAGGAGAAAAGTCTAAAAACATATCACAAATGACAAACGTTGTGCCTCTCCTCCTCCTGTTCTTCAATGAAGCTGATCACCCTCCAGCTCCCGTTAGAAACATTGTGCTGCTGAAGGTGTGCCGGCAGAATGGTTGTGATACAGGAGGTGCTGTGGACTCTCCCAGAAACGAGGACCTAGTTTAGTTGTAGATCCAGTAAAACAGTGCAAATGTGACATTATTTATAATGCACAGTTACAGTCTTGTGAATATTAAAAAATGTAGTTCATGTAATGCAGGAAGCGAATATTTCAAACGAACTAAGGCAGCAAACAGTAAGAGCAAAATCGTGTTCCAAACATTAACTCTTTTTTTAAATGTCAATTAGCTTGTGAGTAATAAGACAAAATGTGACTGTCAGACAGAGAACTGTCAGAGCAAACGGCAGATTTTAGAAAGTCCTGCCGAAATAAATCTGCACCCGACTGCGACTGTCAGCGTTGAACTGCCGCCATTGCTGTCAAAGTCAGACACATCTCCAAAATTGTTGGAGCAAATTTTTAAGCAGGCTTCATCTTGATAAATTGACCACGTATTTGACATTTACACCATAACGTTACCGCCTAAAATAATCGTAAAACAAAATTTTGTGTAACAACAAGAGTAATATGTACCCCAAAAGCTTTCAAAGCGTCTGAAAGTTTTCTCCTCCGTTTTTGTTGGGGCTTGGCTCGAAATGCATCATGATTGGCCGCCCGAAGTCCACGTGTCTGTCGGACGTGCTCTCATTGGTCTACAATACCATCACGGATGAATAAATACTCAAAGGGCTTGCCAGGCAAGCCCTTTGAACCCTTTAAATACTCAATGGGCTTGCCTGGCAAGCCCTTTGAGTATTTATTCCATATTGCCCACTAGTTCACTAGTAAGGTCATTTTGACGCTTACTAGTGAACATGTAAGGCCATAAATGTGCCCACTAGTTCACTAGTAAGATCATTTTGAGGCTTACTAGTTGACATGTAAGCCACAAAACGCCCGCTAGTTCACTAGTAAGATCATTTTGAGGCTTCTAGTGAACATGTAAGCCTCAGAACGCCCACTAGTTCACTAGTAAGATCATTTTAACGCTTACTAGTGAACATGTAAGCCACAAAACGCTCACTAGTTCACTAGTAAGGTCATTTTGACGCTTACTAGTGAACATGTAAGCCACAAAACGCTCACTGGTTCACTAGTAAGGTAATTTTGACGCTTACTAGTGAACATGTAAGCCACAAAACGCCCACTAGTTCCCTAGTAAGATCATTTTGACGCTTATTTATGAACATGTCAGCCACAAAACGCTCACTCGTTCACTAGTAAGATCATTTTGACGCTTACTAGTGAACATGTAAGCCACAAAACGCCCACTAGTTCACTAGTAAGGTCATTTTGACGCTTACTAGTGAACATGTAAGCCACAAAACGCCCACTAGTTCACTAGTAAGATCATTTTGACGCTTACTAGTGAACATGTAAGGCCATAAATGTGCCCACTAGTTCACTAGTAAGTTCATTTTGAGGCTTACTAGTTGACATGTAAGCCACACATCGCCCAATAGTTCACTAGTAAGATCATTTTGACGCTTACTAGTGAACATGTAAGCCACAAAACGCTCACTAGTTTACTAGTAAGGTCATTTTGACGCTTACTAGTGAACATGTAAGCCACAAAACGCTCACTAGTTCACTATCCATCCATCCATCCATAATAAGATAATTTTGACTCTTACTACTGAACATTTAAGGCCATAAATGTGCCCACTAGTTCACTGGTAAGATGATTTTGACGCTTACTAGTGAACATGTAAGGCCATAAATGTGCCCACTTGTAGTGCTAGTGACATTACACTGTACTTGCATTAAATGCAAATAAGGATGATTACGAAAACATGTAACGGTATCCTATTGGCTGTACGTTTCAAAATAGTGTCATCCCACCAGTCAGGGCTCATGATTTTGGAAATTCTGTGCCCACTTAGTTTTTTAAAACAACAATGGCGGACAGTGTCCTGAGACGTATTCGGCGAAGGTGCAGGGCAATAGAGAGTGCCTGTCATCAAGGGTCTGCCGGTGAAAGTGAAGCACGCGCGATAAACATTTCAATTGCTAATTTAAGAAGAGTTAGTGACCAGTTTAGCGCTGATACTATTCAAAGTTTGATTCAAAGTCCAATAGATCTCCGATCTGTCATCATTGCGGGACCCACTCCTAATGGTGGACGTGTTTGTTCCCATGTGGCACATCGTTTGCACACAGGTAAAATGGCTACCATTTTTTGTCATTGGTTTTTCGTATGTATTTTTATTCGAACTACACACGGGTTTTACTGACGACTTGCTGTGACTTACCTTCTATCACCCTGTCAAACGTCGTTTTATACCAGTGGTTTTCCTGCAAATCAGTAGACTATTAAGTAACGCGATGGCTGTACACTTTTAAGCAATAACTAGTGATCTTTTAGTTATTCAATTATAAGTTTGAATTATTTTTTTCTTGAGTAAAATGGTTAGAGAAAATAGCTGCTCGTGGTTTTGAAGCTGCATATACTTTTATGTACATCTGTGTCTATATGCCTGTACTGTATACAGTATATAAAAAACACGTAGTGATTCGTTTGCTTGAATTCCTTAATCCTTTTAAATTCCATACTTTAGGTAGACGAGGAAGACCAGCACTTGACATTACAAGGGATCAAATTCAACTGCTCCCCACTCAGGGCTTTACAGTGAGAGCCATCACTGAGATGTTGTGTTGTTCCTCTTCATACCTGCATAAAAAAATGAAGTTTTTTCAGATTTCAGCCAGAAATAGATTTACTCCCATTCATGATATTGACCTGGAAGAGCATGTCAGAAGATTGCACAGCCAATTTCCCAGATCAGGCTCGGAAGTAAGTGTTCTGCTACATACTCTTGTCCCTTCATGTATATATCATTATATTCATTGTGAAAGTGTACTTTCTTTATTGTGTTGTTTTATGAACCTGTTGCAGATGATGAGGGCATACCTGCGTGCTGATGGTATTGTAGTACAAAGAAAAAGAGTTCGAGAAATCCTCAACCGTATTGAGCCAGCTGCTGCAGCCCAGAGATGGAGCCAGACTGTGGCTAGAAGAACATACTATGTGCCATTCCCCAATAGTTTATGGCACACAGATGGGCATATGCGTCTCATTCGGTAATAAGGGATCATCTTATATTTGTACTCGTGGGAGCATTAGAAAGCCATATTGTATGGACAGCACAGATTAAATTGAATTTTATCATTTGTATATCCAAGTTACACAAACTCCAAATTGCCTCCATGTAGTCTTAAGTGCACAGCAATACCTTCTCTACCGAGATGATATTTCAAACAAGATATGAAACTTGATTGTTTTCTTGTATTTAATCATTATTCTTTTCATGTTTGTTTTACAGGTGGGTGTTTGTGACACATGCCGGCATTGATGGGAATTCCAGGCTAATAACGTACCTTCAACTGGAGCACAGACAACACAGCTTTGACAGTGTTGAAATATTTTGTCCAAGCCACCTGCCTGTATGGGTTACCCTCCAGAGTAAGATCCGACCATGGTGGTGAAAACACTGGTTGCTCTTTTAATGAACCTACTGCAGGGACAAGACACCAAAATTATTTCTAGCTCCAGCCAACACCCCCTCACAATTTACTCACACCTCCCATGGCCTGATTATCCACCAACAGGGGCCCTTTTTGGATTATCATTTTGGCATAGGAACTTTCCTTTCCTATCCTAACCGAGTGAGATGAGCCGGTAGCACCTGAAGCAAAGATTGTCTAAATTTTAATAATGCTTAGGAAAGGTTCTGACCATCCTTTACGAAAGGAAAGGAGATATATTATGCAGCAGGAATATTTAAAGGGGAAGTCTTTTTTTATGTTGTTGTTGTTGTCGACCCCACCCGTGCCCCGACATTGGGGGACCGGGCCCTCACTCCGTCTCCTGGATCCCCAGACCCCCCTCCTCCGCCCAGCGGGCGAGCAGGGCCGCCACTCCGCTTGGGTTTCGCCAGAGGTCCTCCGGAGTCAGTGTGGTGGGTATGTTTGCGCAGGTGAACAGGTGTTGTGTGTCGTGCACTTGCGTGCCGCATAGCGCACAGAGTGGTGTTGGGTGTGTGTCCGGTGTAATGTTGTGTAGGTAGGAGTGGAGGGCTGGTGATTTGTTGGTTCGGAGTTGTGCTAGGAGTTGTCTGGTTCTGTGTGGTAGGTCTTGCTCTGATGGGTCTATTTCTGGTGCTGGTGCATGTATTACTTTGTTGTGTTGTCTGGTGTCCAAGTGTGTTTGTACAAAGTGGGTGTGTATGTCTTTCATGTTCTGTTTTATGGTGTCGTTGTTGGTGTCCTGTGGTGCTGTGTCTTTGTTGTGTGTGTAATTGTTGTTGTGGAAGATTGTTTGTTTCTTTTGTCTGGGTGGTGGTGGTTGTTGAGTGAGTGGGTGTAGTGGGTGGGTTGGGTGTTGGGCTTTTTGTCTGATTTGCGATGCGTGTAGTTTTAGATGGATGTTCAGTGGGAGAGTTTTTGTTTCCTCATGCAAGTGTTGTATGTTTGTGTCTTGTGTGCATCCTGTTGCTATTCTGAGTGCTGTGTTCTGTGTGGTCTGGAGTTTTGTCTTGTTTGTGTCCGATAGTGTTGGTGACCATATAGTGTTTGCGTATTCGAGGCGTGTGAGTGTGGTTGCTTTGTATGTGGTGAGTATAGTTTCTTTGGATTTTCCCCAGTGAGTGGTTGTTAAGGCTTTAAGTATTTTGTTTGATTGCTTTGCGCGGGTTAGAGTGTGTTGTGTGTGTTTTGAGAAGGTGAGTTTGGGGTCCCATGTTAATCCCAGTATTTTGGGTTCGCGGACTGTGGGTAGGGTGGTGTTATCTATTTGTAAAGTGAGCCTGTTGCTGTATTCTGCCGGATCCGGTGTGAACAGAGTGGTGGTGGTTTTGTCTGCGTTGAGTGTGAGTTGGTTCTGTTTTGTCCAGTTGTATATGTCGTGGAGATATTTTTGTACTTGTTGTTGTGCCTGTTGTGGTTTGACATGTGTGGATAGAATGGTGATGTCGTCTGCATATGTAACTGTGTGTACATTTGGAGGTGGTTGTGGTAAGTCTGCCATGTATATGTTGAATAGTGTTGGTGAAAGTACTCCCCCCTGTGGTACCCCCGTTTTCGTGTTTCTATGTTCTGATGTTTCCCCCCGGTATTGAGTGTATTGTCTGCGTCCCCTTATGTAGTTGAAGATGTATTTGATGATGATGTTTGGGGTGTTAGTGTTGTTGAGTTTGTTTGTGAGTGTGTGTAGGTTTACCGTGTCAAAGGCTTTGGACATGTCTAGGGCTATGGCAACTGTTCGTTGTGGTGGTTTTTGTTGATTGAAACCTGTGGCTATGATGTTGTGTATGTGGTGTAGTGCTGTGGTTGTGGAGTGTTGTTTTCGGAAGCCGTGTTGGTGAGAGGGTAGTTGAGTGTTGTTGGTAATGAAGGGTAGTATTACCTTATCCATTGTTTTGGCTATTGGGCTGAGTAGTGCTATTGGTCTGTAAGATGGGCCGAGTGCGTGGTTTTTGTTGGGTTTTGGTATTGGGATTATTTTTGCAGTCTTCCATATTGCGGGGATGGTGTTGGTGTTGAGTGATGTGTTGTAAGTGTGTGTGAGTAGTGTTATTGCTTTGGGGCCTAGGTGTTTCAGATGTCTGATGTTTATGTTGTCTGGGCCTGTGGAGTTGTTGCTTTTGGAGCGTTGTAGTGCTTGTTTGACTTGTTGTTCTGTGATGGTTATGGGCGTGGTGTTGAGTTTTCGTATTTTGCGTTGTAGTTGTCTGTATGTTCTGTTGGTTTTGTGTTGTATTATGTTGGTGAATTGTTTGTTGAATGCTCGTGCTTTCTGTTTGTTGGATATTGCCGTGTGTTGTCCGAACTGTATTGTGGTGTTTTCTGGTGCTTTTTGTTCTTTGTTTGATAGTCTTGTTACTGTGTTCCAGAGTATGTGTTGTTTGTGTCTGTGGTTCCATGCATCCGTTAAGTGTTCTTTCCATAGCTCTTGTTTGTGTTTTTGGATTTGTGTGTCTATTTCTTTGTTTAGGTCTGTGATGCGTGGGTCTTGGTGGTTTTGTTGTCTGATGTCGTTTCTTTGGCTGATGAGTGTTCTGATGTGTTGTGGTAGGAGAAGTGATTTGCTTTTTATTTTTCCGTGGGGTATGTGGTGTTTGTCTGCTGTAAGTATGAGGTTTGTGAGCATGGTGTTGGCTGTGTGGATGTTGTCAGGTATGGTTATGTTCTCCAGTGCTGATTCTATTTCAGAGGTGTATCCTTCCCAGTCTGCTTTCCTGTAATTTGTGTAAGTTTGAAGGTGTTGTTGTAGGCGGAAAGGAGCACGCGTGTTGTGTGTGATTTTGATAGGAAGGTGGTCTGAACTGAGTGCGTGTATTGTGGTCCATGTTGTTCTGTTTGTGATGCTGTTGCTGGCTGTTGTGATGTCCGGTGATGTTGGTTGTTGGTTGATGTTTGTAGGTTTTCTGGTGGGTGTGTTTGTGTTTAGAGTGATTTGTTGGGAGTTTTGTAGTATGTCTGCAATGTGGGTGCCTCTGTGGTCGTCGTAGGGAGAGTGCCATTGTGTTGAGTGAGCGTTGATGTCTGCGGTTAGAATGGTGTTGTTCAGCGAGTTTATGTATTGGAAGGTGTTGGTGATGTCTGTGTCTTCTGTGGCGTGGTCTGGTGGTATCTCTGGGGGGTGTATACATGTTGCATATGTGTAGTCTTTTGTGGTTGGTTATGTGAATCTTTACGGTTTGAATTTCTGTAGTGTTGGTGTTAATGTTGTTGGGGATGTTCATGGGAGTGAATGTGTATCTACTGTATATCTATAAAAGAAATCCTCGTCTCACCCCTCAGGTGGTGTCCATCCCTCATTCAGCTGGGGTCCTCTACCAGAGGCCAGGAAGCTTGAGGGTTCTGCGCAGTATCCTTGCCGTTCCCAGCACTGCACATTTCTGGACTGAGATGTCCGATGTTGTTCCCGGGATCTGTTGCAACCACTCATCATCTAGTTTGGGGGTCACTGCCCCGAGTGCTCCGACCACCACAGGCACGACTGTCCCCTTTACCTTCCAGGCTCTCTCCAGCTCCTCTCTGAGCCCTTGGGATTTCTCGAGTTTCTCGTGTTCCTTCTTTCTGATGTTTCCAGCACTTGGGACCGCTACAGCCACTACAACGGCTTTCCTCTGCCCTTTATCTATCATCAGGATATCTGGTTGGTTCGCCATTACCATCTTGTCAGTCTGGATCTGGAAGTCCCATAGGATCTTCGCTCTGTCATTCTCCACCACCTTCGGAGGTGTTTCCCATTTTGACCTTGGGGTGTCCAGTCCATACTCCGCACAGATGTTTCGGTAGACTATGCCAGCCACCTGGTTATGGCGTTCCATATAGGCTTTCCCTGCCAGCACCTTACACCCTGCAGTTATGTGTTAGATCGTCTCAGGTGCCTCTTTGCACAACCTACACCTTGGGTCTTGGCTGGTGTGGTATATCTAGGCCTCGATGGCTCTGGTGCTCAGGGCCTGCTCCTGAGCAGCCAGGATGAGTGCCTCTGTGCTGTCCTTCAGGCCAGCCCTCTCTAGAACTCTGATCGGACTTCTTGAGATTGGCCACGGCAGTTATTGTCCGGTGGTACATCCCGTGTAGGGGCTTGTCCTCCCATGATGGTCCCTCTTCCAGCACCTCATCTTCTGTTCCCCATTGTCTGAGACATTCTCTGAGTACATCATCCGTTGGTGCCTTCTCCTTGATGTATTTGTGGAGCTTGGATGTTTCATCCTGGACAGTGGCTCTCACACTCACTAGTCCCCGGCCTCCTTCCTTTCGGCTTGTGTACAGTCTCAGGGTGCTGGATTTGGTATGGAACCCTCCATGCATGGTAACGAGCTTTCGGGTCTTAACATCCGTGGTCTGAATCTCTTCCTTTGGCCACCTTATTTTTCCTGCAGGGTATCTGATCACTGGAAAGGGCATAGCTGTTTATTGCCCGGGTCTTATTCTTGCCATTGAGCTGGCTTCTTAGGACTTGCCTCACTCGCTGGAGGTATTTGGCCGTAGCCGCTTTCCTTGTTGCCAGTTTGAGGTTGCCATTGGCTTGTGGTATACCGAGGTACTTGTAGCTGTCCTCAATGTCTGCTATTGTTCCTTCAGGGAGTGAGACCCCTTCAGTGCGGACTACCCTTCCTCTCTTAGTCACCATCCGACTACATTTCTCCATCACGAATGACATCCCGATGTCGCTGCTGTAGATCTTGATTGTGTGGATCAGGGAGTCTATGTCCCTTTCGCTCTTAGCAAACAGCTACATGTCATCCTTGTAGAGGAGGTGACTGATCGTAGCTCCATTTCTGAGGCGGTATCCATGGCCTGTCTTGGTGATTATTTGGCTTAGGGGGTTCAGTCCTATGCAGGACAGCAGTGGGGAGAGTGCATCACCTTGGTATATGCCACATTTGATGGACACTTGGGTAAGTGGCTTGCCATTGGCTTCAAGTGTGGTTTTCCAAGTCCTCATCAAGTTCGCAACGAAGGCTCTTAGGGTCCTGTTCACCTTATACACATCCAAGCATTCAGTGATCCATGTATGTGGCATCGAGTCATAGGCTTTCTTTTAATCAATCCAGGCTGTGCACAGGTTGGTACATCGGGACCTGCAGTCTTGTGCGACTGTTCTGTCAACCAGGAGCTGATGTTTGGCTCCCCTGGTATCTCTACCAATGCCCTTCCGTGCTTCGCTCTGGATCAGCTCTGTTGTTAGGACCCTGCCACTGAGCGTACACTTTCGCAGGTTGTGTTGCAAACAGCCTGTTTATTCGTCTGGCCTCATTCTCTTTCGTGTACCGCTTTAGGCGGCTGGACAAGGCTTGGAGCCTTTGTTTCGAGTGCTTCATATATGGTCATCTGGATGTACCTCTCAGGATCGGCCTTTTCATCACACCTCTCTGGACCTCAGTCAATTGACTCACATCTTTCCGAGCCGCCTTGATCTTAGCCTCCAACCGTCTTTTCCATGGTCGGTAATGTATCTCATGGCTTCCATGGTTGCTCTTATAGCCAAGCATCTCAAGGATCACTGATGCTGAAGCGTATATCAGTTCATTTCCGTGATCGTTACGGTAAGGATCGCCCTCAGTGCTGCATTCACACTTTCCAAGAGACTTTCAGGTGGTACTTCACATAGCCGTTGTAATCGGATTCTAGGTTTCCCAGCTTTCATTCTTGCCATGATCTTAGCTTTCAGGTCAGTTGCTGCCTCGCTCAGCATTTCATTCATTGGGGCTGGCCTCCCAATCTCATCATCTGCATTCACTCTGGTATGAACTCCTCCTCTGATCTGGCAGCCTGGGGCCCCTCACTATGGAACCGGCGTTGTACTTCATCAATCTCAAGTTGTGACAGCAGTTGCCGTTTGTGGATGTTGGAACACTGAGTTACGAGTTGTTTCGTGGCCACCCGTGACTGTGGGTTTCGAAGTAACCATTTAGCCCACATTCTCTCCATGTAACCTCTCTGACTAGGCTTGCTTGAGTAGTAGCATTCCAACAGAGCCATGTTATTGCATCTTGCCCATCTCTGCTCCATTTTTCATCAAGGTGCTCTGGTTCCCCAGCACCTGACGCAGACCTTGTTTGGCCGGGCGACGTCTGAGCTGGCATGTCATTAATTTTATTGTCTCTCATCATTGTATGAGGTACGCATTAGCGTGAAGGCTCTTGCCCAAGGACCCACACTGAATGGTGTTATGTGCTCATTTTTTGCCCCAAGTGGGGAGCGGAGGGACGGGCGCTGGGGGGGGGACCATCGTGGTGGGGCGGGCCCCTACGCGGGATGTGCCACCGGACCGTGGCTGAGGTGGCTGATCTCAAGAAGTCCTATCGGTGGCTGGAGGGGACTGGCCTGGGGGACAGCGCAGGTGCGCTCATCCTGGCTGCTCAGGAGCGGGCCTTGGGCGCCGGAGCCGTCGAGGCCCGGATGTGCCGCGCCGGACAGGACCCGGGGTGTGGGTTGTGCGGGGAGGCGCCTGGGACGATCCGGCACGTGGCTGCGGGGTGTGGGATGCTGGCAGGGGGGGCCTGCGTGGAGCGCCATGGCCAGGTGGCTGGCGTGGTCTGCCGAGGCATCTGTGCGGAGTGTGGACTGGGGGCCCCGGGGTCGGAGTGGGGGGCACCTCCGAGGGTGGTGGAGGGTGGCGGAGCGGGGATCCTGTGGGACTTCCGGATCCAGACTGGCGGGATGGTGGTGGCGAGCCAGCCAGATGTCGTGGTCGTGGATGGGGGGCGGAGGAGGGCCGTTGTGGTGGATGTGGCGGTCCCAGGTGGTGGAGGCATCGGGAGGGGGGAGCATGGGGGGCTCGGGGGGTACCAGGGGCTCGGGGAGGGGCTGGGGAGGGCCTGGGGGGTGGGGGTGGCGGTCGTGCCTGTGGTGGTCGGGGCGCTCGGGGCAGTGACCCCCGGACTGGATGGGTGGTTGCGACAGATCCCGGGACCAGCGTCGGACATCTCGGTCCGGAGGTGTGCGGTGCTGGGAGCGGCGGGGGTACTGCGCTGGGCCCTCGGGCTTCCTGGCCTCTGGTGGAGGACCCGAGCTGAATGAGGGACGGACACCACCCGAGGACACCTCCTATTGGCTCCATGATAAGAGCTCCACCCAGCAAAGAATTAACCCTTTAAAACCTGATTCTGAGCTTTCACAATTATTTACCGCCATTTGCGTAATATCTACAGTATACAGAAGGAATCAAGCAATTTTTACCAATGTATCTGTAGGTGATGTTTATTTATTATGTACACAGAGATAAAGAGTAATGGCACAGCTCTGCAGTATCTTTCCACTTTTATATATGTATGCTATACTAAATAAAATGAATAGGGCACCATATAATGCAACAGTTATGCAACTCCCTAAATAATGATGTGAATTTTCAGTTGTTGCTAAATCAGTTAGGATGTTATAATTTGTGGTGTAGATGCGAATTTAGGAGAGCAGGACAATATATCGCATTGCAATTGGAGCAGCAGCTTAGTTGATGATGTCCCCAAACCGGCTCATCTATTATATTTGTCGTGCAATACAATGAAAATGAGCACAATTGCAAAACATAGGCTTCTTATATTTTAAAATAAAATAATCACATGTTTACCGTTCTGGGGTTTCTACAATCATGAATGGAGGCATTATTTACAGCAGGTTGATGTTGTTGTTGTTGTTGTCGACCCCACCCGTGCCCCGACATTGGGGGACCGGGCCCTCACTCCGTCTCCCGGATCCCCAGACCCCCCTCCTCCGCCCAGCGGGCGAGCAGGGCCGCCACTCCGCTTGGGTTTCGCCAGAGGTCCTCCGGAGTCAGTGTGGTGGGTATGTTTGTGCAGGTGAACAGGTGTTGTGTGTCGTGCACTTGCGTGCCGCATAGCGCACAGAGTGGTGTTGGGTGTGTGTCCGGTGTAATGTTGTGTAGGTAGGAGTGGAGGGCTGGTGATTTGTTGGTTCGGAGTTGTGCTAGGAGTTGTCTGGTTCTGTGTGGTAGGTCTTGCTCTGATGGGTCTATTTCTGGTGCTGGTGCATGTATTACTTTGTTGTGTTGTCTGGTGTCCAAGTGTGTTTGTACAAAGTGGGTGTGTATGTCTTTCATGTTCTGTTTTATGGTGTCGTTGTTGGTGTCCTGTGGTGCTGTGTCTTTGTTGTGTGTGTAGTTGTTGTTGTGGAAGATTGTTTGTTTCTTTTTTCTGGGTGGTGGTGGTTGTTGAGTGAGTGGGTGTAGTGGGTGGGTTGGGTGTTGGGCTTTTTGTCTGATTTGCGATGCGTGTAGTTTTAGATGGATGTTCAGTGGGAGAGTTTTTGTTTCCTCATGCAAGTGTTGTATGTTTGTGTCTTGTGTGCATCCTGTTGCTATTCTGAGTGCTGTGTTCTGTGTGGTCTGGAGTTTTGTCTTGTTTGTGTCCGATAGTGTTGGTGACCATATAGTGTTTGCGTATTCGAGGCGTGTGAGTGTGGTTGCTTTGTATGTGGTGAGTATAGTTTCTTTGGATTTTCCCCAGTGAGTGGTTGTTAAGGCTTTAAGTATTTTGTTTGATTGCTTGGCGCGGGTTAGAGTGTGTTGTGTGTGTTTTGAGAAGGTGAGTTTGGGGTCCCATGTTAATCCCAGTATTTTGGGTTCGCGGACTGTGGGTAGGGTGGTGTTATCTATTTGTAAAGTGAGCCTGTTGCTGTATTCTGCCGGATCCGGTGTGAACAGAGTGGTGGTGGTTTTGTCTGCGTTGAGTGTGAGTTGGTTCTGTTTTGTCCAGTTGTATATGTCGTGGAGATATTTTTGTACTTGTTGTTGTGCCTGTTGTGGTTTGACATGTGTGGATAGAATGGTGATGTCGTCTGCATATGTAACTGTGTGTACATTTGGAGGTGGTTGTGGTAGGTCTGCCATGTATATGTTGAATAGTGTTGGTGAAAGTACTCCCCCCTGTGGTACCCCCGTTTTCGTGTTTCTATGTTCTGATGTTTCCCCCCGGTATTGAGTGTATTGTCTGCGTCCCCTTATGTAGTTGAAGATGTATTTGATGATGATGTTTGGGGTGTTAGTGTTGTTGAGTTTGTGAGTGTGTGTAGGTTTACCGTGTCAAAGGCTTTGGACATGTCTAGGGCTATGGCAACTGTTCGTTGTGGTGGTTTTTGTTGATTGAAACCTGTGGCTATGATGTTGTGTATGTGGTGTAGTGCTGTGGTTGTGGAGTGTTGTTTTCGGAAGCCGTGTTGGTGAGAGGGTAGTTGAGTGTTGTTGGTAATGAAGGGTAGTATTACCTTATCCATTGTTTTGGCTATTGGGCTGAGTAGTGCTATTGGTCTGTAAGATGGGCCGAGTGCGTGGTTTTTGTTGGGTTTTGGTATTGGGATTATTTTTGCAGTCTTCCATATTGCGGGGATGGTGTTGGTGTTGAGTGATGTGTTGTAAGTGTGTGTGAGTAGTGTTATTGCTTTGGGGCCTAGGTGTTTCAGATGTCTGATGTTTATGTTGTCTGGGCCTGTGGAGTTGTGGCTTTTGGAGCGTTGTAGTGCTTGTTTGACTTGTTGTTCTGTGATGGTTATGGGCGTGGTGTTGAGTTTTCGTATTTTGCGTTGTAGTTGTCTGTATGTTCTGTTGGTTTTGTGTTGTATTATGTTGGTGAATTGTTTGTTGAATGCTCGTGCTTTCTGTTTGTTGGATATTGCCGTGTGTTGTCCGAAATGGCGGACAGTGTCCTGAGACGTATTCGGCGAAGGTGCAGGGCAATAGAGAGTGCCTGTCATCAAGGGTCTGCCGGTGAAAGTGAAGCACGCGCGATAAACATTTCAATTGCTAATTTAAGAAGAGTTAGTGACCAGTTTAGCGCTGATACTATTCAAAATTTGATTCAAAGTCTAATAGATCTCCGATCTGTCATCATTGCGGGACCCGCTCCTAATGGTGGACGTGTTTGTTCCCATGTGGCACATCGTTTGCACACAGGTAAAATGGCTACCATTTTTTGTCATTGGTTTTTCGTATGTATTTTTATTCGAACTATACACGGGTTTTACTGACGACTTGCTGTGACTTACCTTCTATCACCCTGTCAAACGTCGTTTTATACCAGTGGTTTTCCTGCAAATCAGTAGACTATTAAGTAACGCGATGGCTGTACACTTTTAAGCAATAACTAGTGATCTTTTAGTTATTCAATTATAAGTTTGAATTATTTTTTTCTTGAGTAAAATGGTTAGAGAAAATAGCTGCTCGTGGTTTTGAAGCTGCATATACTTTTATGTACATCTGTGTCTATATGCCTGTACTGTATACAGTATATAAAAAACACGTAGTGATTCGTTTGCTTGAATTCCTTAATCCTTTTATTTCCATACTTTAGGTAGACGAGGAAGACCAGCACTTGACATTACAAGTGATCAAATTGAACTGCTCCCCACTCAGGGCTTTACAGTGAGAGCCATCACTGAGATGTTGTGTTGTTCCTCTTCATACCTGCATAAAAAAATGAAGTTTTTTCAGATTTCAGCCAGAAATAGATTTACTCCCATTCATGATGTTGACCTGGAAGAGCATGTCAGAAGATTGCACAGCCAATTTCCCAGATCAGGCTCGGAAGCAAGTATTCTGCTACATACTCTTGTCCCTTCATGTATATATCATTATATTCATTGTGAAAGTGTACTTTCTTTATTGTGTTGTTTTATGAACCTGTTGCAGATGATGAGGGCATACCTGCGTGCTGATGGTATTGTAGTACAAAGAAAAAGAGTTCGAGAAATCCTCAACCGTATTGAGCCAGCTGCTGCAGCCCACAGATGGAGCCAGACTGTGGCTAGAAGAACATACTATGTTCCATTCCCCAATAGTTTATGGCACATAGATGGGCATATGCGTCTCATTCGGTAATAAGGGATCATCTTATATTTGTACTCGTGGGAGCATTAGAAAGCCATATTGTATGGACAGCACAGATTAAAATGAATTTTATCATTTGTATATCCAAGTTACACAAACTCCAAATTGCCTCCATGTAGTCTTAAGTGCACAGCAATACCTTCTCTACCGAGATGATATTTCAAACAAGATATGAAACTTGATTGTTTTCTTGTATTTAATCATTATTCTTTTCATGTTTGTTTTACAGGTGGGTGTTTGTGACACATGCCGGCATTGATGGGAATTCCAGGCTAATAACGTACCTTCAACTGGAGCACAGACAACACAGCTTTGACAGTGTTGAAATATTTTGTCCAAGCCACCTGCCTGTATGGGTTACCCTCCAGAGTAAGATCCGACCATGGTGGTGAAAACACTGGTTGCTCTTTTAATGAACCTACTGCAGGGTCAAGACACCAAAATTATTTCTAGCTCCAGCCAACACCCCCTCACAATTTACTCACACCTCCCATGGCCTGATTATCCACCAACAGGGGCCCTTTTTGGATTATCATTTTGGCATAGGAACTTTCCTTTCCTATCCTAACCGAGTGAGATGAGCCGGTAGCACCTGAAGCAAAGATTGTCTAAATTTTAATAATGCTTAGGAAAGGTTCTGACCATCCTTTACGAAAGGAAAGGAGATATATTATGCAGCAGGAATATTTAAAGGGGAAGTCTTTTTTTATGTTGTTGTTGTTGTTGTTGTCGACCCCACCCGTGCCCCGACATTGGGGGACCGGGCCCTCACTCCGTCTCCCGGATCCCCAGACCCCCCTCCTCCGCCCAGCGGGCGAGCAGGGCCGCCACTCCGCTTGGGTTTCGCCAGAGGTCCTCCGGAGTCAGTGTGGTGGGTATGTTTGCGCAGGTGAACAGGTGTTGTGTGTCGTGCACTTGCGTGCCGCATAGCGCACGGAGTGGTGTTGGGTGTGTGTCCGGTGTAATGTTGTGTAGGTAGGAGTGGAGGGCTGGTGATTTGTTGGTTCGGAGTTGTGCTAGGAGTTGTCTGGTTCTGTGTGGTAGGTCTTGCTCTGATGGGTCTATTTCTGGTGCTGGTGCATGTATTACTTTGTTGTGTTGTCTGGTGTCCAAGTGTGTTTGTACAAAGTGGGTGTGTATGTCTTTCATGTTCTGTTTTATGGTGTCGTTGTTGGTGTCCTGTGGTGCTGTGTCTTTGTTGTGTGTGTAGTTGTTGTTGTGGAAGATTGTTTGTTTCTTTTGTCTGGGTGGTGGTGGTTGTTGAGTGAGTGGGTGTAGTGGGTGGGTTGGGTGTTGGGCTTTTTGTCTGATTTGCGATGCGTGTAGTTTTAGATGGATGTTCAGTGGGAGAGTTTTTGTTTCCTCATGCAAGTGTTGTATGTTTGTGTCTTGTGTGCATCCTGTTGCTATTCTGAGTGCTGTGTTCTGTGTGGTCTGGAGTTTTGTCTTGTTTGTGTCCGATAGTGTTGGTGACCATATAGTGTTTGCGTATTCGAGGCGTGTGAGTGTGGTTGCTTTGTATGTGGTGAGTATAGTTTCTTTGGATTTTCCCCAGTGAGTGGTTGTTAAGGCTTTAAGTATTTTGTTTGATTGCTTGGCGCGGGTTAGAGTGTGTTGTGTGTGTTTTGAGAAGGTGAGTTTGGGGTCCCATGTTAATCCCAGTATTTTGGGTTCGCGGACTGTGGGTAGGGTGGTGTTATCTATTTGTAAAGTGAGCCTGTTGCTGTATTCTGCCGGATCCGGTGTGAACAGAGTGGTGGTGGTTTTGTCTGCGTTGAGTGTGAGTTGGTTCTGTTTTGTCCAGTTGTATATGTCGTGGAGATATTTTTGTACTTGTTGTTGTGCCTGTTGTGGTTTGACATGTGTGGATAGAATGGTGATGTCGTCTGCATATGTAACTGTGTGTACATTTGGAGGTGGTTGTGGTAAGTCTGCCATGTATATGTTGAATAGTGTTGGTGAAAGTACTCCCCCCTGTGGTACCCCCGTTTTCGTGTTTCTATGTTCTGATGTTTCCCCCCGGTATTGAGTGTATTGTCTGCGTCCCCTTATGTAGTTGAAGATGTATTTGATGATGATGTTTGGGGTGTTAGTGTTGTTGAGTTTGTTTGTGAGTGTGTGTAGGTTTACCGTGTCAAAGGCTTTGGACATGTCTAGGGCTATGGCAACTGTTCGTTGTGGTGGTTTTTGTTGATTGAAACCTGTGGCTATGATGTTGTGTATGTGGTCTAGTGCTGTGGTTGTGGAGTGTTGTTTTCGGAAGCCGTGTTGGTGAGAGGGTAGTTGAGTGTTGTTGGTAATGAAGGGTAGTATTACCTTATCCATTGTTTTGGCTATTGGGCTGAGTAGTGCTATTGGTCTGTAAGATGGGCCGAGTGCGTGGTTTTTGTTGGGTTTTGGTATTGGGATTATTTTTGCAGTCTTCCATATTGCGGGGATGGTGTTGGTGTTGAGTGATGTGTTGTAAGTGTGTGTGAGTAGTGTTATTGCTTTGGGGCCTAGGTGTTTCAGATGTCTGATGTTTATGTTGTCTGGGCCTGTGGAGTTGTTGCTTTTGGAGCGTTGTAGTGCTTGTTTGACTTGTTGTTCTGTGATGGTTATGGGCGTGGTGTTGAGTTTTCGTATTTTGCGTTGTAGTTGTCTGTATGTTCTGTTGGTTTTGTGTTGTATTATGTTGGTGAATTGTTTGTTGAATGCTCGTGCTTTCTGTTTGTTGGATATTGCCGTGTGTTGTCCGAACTGTATTGTGGTGTTTTCTGGTGCTTTTTGTTCTTTGTTTGATAGTCTTGTTACTGTGTTCCAGAGTATGTGTTGTTTGTGTCTGTGGTTCCATGCATCCGTTAAGTGTTCTTTCCATAGCTCTTGTTTGTGTTTTTGGATTTGTGTGTCTATTTCTTTGTTTAGGTCTGTGATGCGTGGGTCTTGGTGGTTTTGTTGTCTGATGTCGTTTCTTTGGCTGATGAGTGTTCTGATGTGTTGTGGTAGGAGAAGTGATTTGCTTTTTATTTTTCCGTGGGGTATGTGGTGTTTGTCTGCTGTAAGTATGAGGTTTGTGAGCATGGTGTTGGCTGTGTGGATGTTGTCAGGTATGGTTATGTTCTCCAGTGCTGATTCTATTTCAGAGGTGTATCCTTCCCAGTCTGCTTTCCTGTAATTTGTGTAAGTTTGAAGGTGTTGTTGTAGGCGGAAAGGAGCACGCGTGTTGTGTGTGATTTTGATAGGAAGGTGGTCTGAACTGAGTGCGTGTATTGTGGTCCATGTTGTTCTGTTTGTGATCCTGTTGCTGGCTGTTGTGATGTTGGTTGTTGGTTGATGTTTGTAGGTTTTCTGGTGGGTGTGTTTGTGTTTAGAGTGATTTGTTGGGAGTTTTATAGTATGTCTGCAATGTGGGTGCCTCTGTGGTCGTCGTAGGGAGAGTGCCATTGTGTTGAGTGAGCGTTGATGTCTGCGGTTAGAATGGTGTTGTTCAGCGAGTTTATGTATTGGAAGGTGTTGGTGATGTCTGTGTCTTCTGTGGCGTGGTCTGGTGGTATCTCTGGGGGGTGTATACATGTTGCATATGTGTAGTCTTTTGTGGTTGGTTATGTGAATCTTTACGGTTTGAATTTCTGTAGTGTTGGTGTTAATGTTGTTGGGGATGTTCATGGGAGTGAATGTGTATCTACTGTATATCTATAAAAAAAATCCTCGTCTCACCCCTCAGGTGGTGTCCATCCCTCATTCAGCTGGGGTCCTCTACCAGAGGCCAGGAAGCTTGAGGGTTCTGCGCAGTATCCTTGCCGTTCCCAGCACTGCACATTTCTGGACTGAGATGTCCGATGTTGTTCCCGGGATCTGTTGCAACCACTCATCATCTAGTTTGGGGGTCACTGCCCCGAGTGCTCCGACCACCACAGGCACGACTGTCCCCTTTACCTTCCAGGCTCTCTCCAGCTCCTCTCTGAGCCCTTGGGATTTCTCGAGTTTCTCGTGTTCCTTCTTTCTGATGTTTCCAGCACTTGGGACCGCTACATCCACTACAACGGCTTTCCTCTGCCCTTTATCTATCATCAGGATATCTGGTTGGTTCGCCATTACCATCTTGTCAGTCTGGATCTGGAAGTCCCATAGGATCTTCGCTCTGTCATTCTCCACCACCTTCGGAGGTGTTTCCCATTTTGACCTTGGGGTGTCCAGTCCATACTCCGCACAGATGTTTCGGTAGACTATGCCAGCCACCTGGTTATGGCGTTCCATATAGGCTTTCCCTGCCAGCACCTTACACCCTGCAGTTATGTGTTAGATCGTCTCAGGTGCCTCTTTGCACAACCTACACCTTGGGTCTTGGCTGGTGTGGTATATCTAGGCCTCGATGGCTCTGGTGCTCAGGGCCTGCTCCTGAGCAGCCAGGATGAGTGCCTCTGTGCTGTCCTTCAGGCCAGCCCTCTCTAGAACTCTGATCGGACTTCTTGAGATTGGCCACGGCAGTTATTGTCCGGTGGTACATCTCGTGTAGGGGCTTGTCCTCCCATGATGGTCCCTCTTCCAGCACCTCATCTTCTGTTCCCCATTGTCTGAGACATTCTCTGAGTACATCATCCGTTGGTGCCTTCTCCTTGATGTATTTGTGGAGCTTGGATGTTTCATCCTGGACAGTGGCTCTCACACTCACTAGTCCCCGGCCTCCTTCCTTTCGGCTTGTGTACAGTCTCAGGGTGCTGGATTTGGTATGGAACCCTCCATGCATGGTAACGAGCTTTCGGGTCTTAACATCCGTGGTCTGAATCTCTTCCTTTGGCCACCTTATTTTTCCTGCAGGGTATCTGATCACTGGAAAGGGCATAGCTGTTTATTGCCCGGGTCTTATTCTTGCCATTGAGCTGGCTTCTTAGGACTTGCCTCACTCGCTGGAGGTATTTGGCCGTAGCCGCTTTCCTTGTTGCCAGTTTGAGGTTGCCATTGGCTTGTGGTATACCGAGGTACTTGTAGCTGTCCTCAATGTCTGCTATTGTTCCTTCAGGGAGTGAGACCCCTTCAGTGCGGACTACCCTTCCTCTCTTAGTCACCATCCGACTACATTTCTCCATCACGAATGACATCCCGATGTCGCTGCTGTAGATCTTGATTGTGTGGATCAGGGAGTCTATGTCCCTTTCGCTCTTAGCAAACAGCTACATGTCATCCTTGTAGAGGAGGTGACTGATCGTAGCTCCATTTCTGAGGCGGTATCCATGGCCTGTCTTGGTGATTACTTGGCTTAGGGGGTTCAGTCCTATGCAGGACAGCAGTGGGGAGAGTGCATCACCTTGGTATATGCCACATTTGATGGACACTTGGGTAAGTGGCTTGCCATTGGCTTCAAGTGTGGTTTTCCACATCCTCATCAAGTTCGCAACGAAGGCTCTTAGGGTCCTGTTCACCTTATACACATCCAAGCATTCAGTGATCCATGTATGTGGCATCGAGTCATAGGCTTTCTTTTAATCAATCCAGGCTGTGCACAGGTTGGTACATCGGGACCTGCAGTCTTGTGCGACTGTTCTGTCAACCAGGAGCTGATGTTTGGCTCCCCTGGTATCTCTACCAATGCCCTTCCGTGCTTCGCTCTGGATCAGCTCTGTTGTTAGGACCCTGCCACTGAGCGTACACTTTCGCAGGTTGTGTTGCAAACAGCCTGTTTATTCGTCTGGCCTCATTCTCTTTCGTGTACCGCTTTAGGCGGCTGGACAAGGCTTGGAGCCTTTGTTTCGAGTGCTTCATATATGGTCATCTGGATGTACCTCTCAGGATCGGCCTTTTCATCACACCTCTCTGGACCTCAGTCAATTGACTCACATCTTTCCGAGCCGCCTTGATCTTAGCCTCCAACCGTCTTTTCCATGGTCGGTAATGTATCTCATGGCTTCCATGGTTGCTCTTATAGCCAAGCATCTCAAGGATCACTGATGCTGAAGCGTATATCAGTTCATTTCCGTGATCGTTACGGTAAGGATCGCCCTCAGTGCTGCATTCACACTTTCCAAGAGACTTTCAGGTGGTACTTCACATAGCCGTTGTAATCGGATTCTAGGTTTCCCAACTTTCATTCTTGCCATGATCTTAGCTTTCAGGTCAGTTGCTGCCTCGCTCAGCATTTCATTCATTGGGGCTGGCCTCCCAATCTCATCATCTGCATTCACTCTGGTATGAACTCCTCCTCTGATCTGGCAGCCTGGGGCCCCTCACTATGGAACCGGCGTTGTACTTCATCAATCTCAAGTTGTGACAGCAGTTGCCGTTTGTGGATGTTGGAACACTGAGTTACGAGTTGTTTCGTGGCCACCCGTGACTGTGGGTTTCGAAGTAACCATTTAGCCCACATTCTCTCCATGTAACCTCTCTGACTAGGCTTGCTTGAGTAGTAGCATTCCAACAGAGCCATGTTATTGCATCTTGCCCATCTCTGCTCCATTTTTCATCAAGGTGCTCTGGTTCCCCAGCACCTGACGCAGACCTTGTTTGGCCGGGCGACGTCTGAGCTGGCATGTCATTAATTTTATTGTCTCTCATCATTGTATGAGGTACGCATTAGCGTGAAGGCTCTTGCCCAAGGACCCACACTGAATGGTGTTATGTGCTCATTTTTTGCCCCAAGTGGGGAGCGGAGGGACGGGCGCTGGGGGGGGGACCATCGTGGTGGGGCGGGCCCCTACGCGGGATGTGCCACCGGACCGTGGCTGAGGTGGCTGATCTCAAGAAGTCCTATCGGTGGCTGGAGGGGACTGGCCTGGGGGACAGCGCAGGGGCGCTCATCCTGGCTGCTCAGGAGCGGGCCTTGGGCGCCGGAGCCGTCGAGGCCCGGATGTGCCGCGCCGGACAGGACCCGGGGTGTGGGTTGTGCGGGGAGGCGCCTGGGACGATCCGGCACGTGGCTGCGGGGTGTGGGATGCTGGCAGGGGGGGCCTGCGTGGAGCGCCATGGCCAGGTGGCTGGCGTGGTCTGCCGAGGCATCTGTGCGGAGTGTGGACTGGGGGCCCCGGGGTCGGAGTGGGGGGCACCTCCGAGGGTGGTGGAGGGTGGCGGAGCGGGGATCCTGTGGGACTTCCGGATCCAGACTGGCGGGATGGTGGTGGCGAGCCAGCCAGATGTCGTGGTCGTGGATGGGGGGCGGAGGAGGGCCGTTGTGGTGGATGTGGCGGTCCCAGGTGGTGGAGGCATCGGGAGGGGGGAGCATGGGGGGCTCGGGGGGTACCAGGGGCTCGGGGAGGGGCTGGGGAGGGCCTGGGGGTTGGGGGTGGCGGTCGTGCCTGTGGTGGTCGGGGCGCTCGGGGCAGTGACCCCCGGACTGGATGGGTGGTTGCGACAGATCCCGGGACCAGCGTCGGACATCTCGGTCCGGAGGTGTGCGGTGCTGGGAGCGGCGGGGGTACTGCGCTGGGCCCTCGGGCTTCCTGGCCTCTGGTGGAGGACCCGAGCTGAATGAGGGACGGACACCACCCGAGGACACCTCCTATTGGCTCCATGATAAGAGCTCCACCCAGCAAAGAATTAACCCTTTAAAACCTGATTCTGAGCTTTCACAATTATTTACCGCCATTTGCGTAATATCTACAGTATACAGAAGGAATCAAGCAATTTTTACCAATGTATCTGTAGGTGATGTTTATTTATTATGTACACAGAGATAAAGAGTAATGGCACAGCTCTGCAGTATCTTTCCACTTTTATATATGTATGCTATACTAAATAAAATGAATAGGGCACCATATAATGCAACAGTTATGCAACTCCCTAAATAATGATGTGAATTTTCAGTTGTTGCTAAATCAGTTAGGATGTTATAATTTGTGGTGTAGATGCGAATTTAGGAGAGCAGGACAATATATCGCATTGCAATTGGAGCAGCAGCTTAGTTGATGATGTCCCCAAACCGGCTCATCTATTATATTTGTCGTGCAATACAATGAAAATGAGCACAATTGCAAAACATAGGCTTCTTATATTTTAAAATAAAATAATCACATGTTTACTGTTCTGGGGTTTCTACAATCATGAATGGAGGCATTATTTACAGCAGGTTGATGTTGTTGTTGTTGTTGTCGACCCCACCCGTGCCCCGACATTGGGGGACCGGGCCCTCACTCCGTCTCCCGGATCCCCAGACCCCCCTCCTCCGCCCAGCGGGCGAGCAGGGCCGCCACTCCGCTTGGGTTTCGCCAGAGGTCCTCCGGAGTCAGTGTGGTGGGTATGTTTGTGCAGGTGAACAGGTGTTGTGTGTCGTGCACTTGCGTGCCGCATAGCGCACAGAGTGGTGTTGGGTGTGTGTCCGGTGTAATGTTGTGTAGGTAGGAGTGGAGGGCTGGTGATTTGTTGGTTCGGAGTTGTGCTAGGAGTTGTCTGGTTCTGTGTGGTAGGTCTTGCTCTGATGGGTCTATTTCTGGTGCTGGTGCATGTATTACTTTGTTGTGTTGTCTGGTGTCCAAGTGTGTTTGTACAAAGTGGGTGTGTATGTCTTTCATGTTCTGTTTTATGGTGTCGTTGTTGGTGTCCTGTGGTGCTGTGTCTTTGTTGTGTGTGTAGTTGTTGTTGTGGAAGATTGTTTGTTTCTTTTGTCTGGGTGGTGGTGGTTGTTGAGTGAGTGGGTGTAGTGGGTGGGTTGGGTGTTGGGCTTTTTGTCTGATTTGCGATGCGTGTAGTTTTAGATGGATGTTCAGTGGGAGAGTTTTTGTTTCCTCATGCAAGTGTTGTATGTTTGTGTCTTGTGTGCATCCTGTTGCTATTCTGAGTGCTGTGTTCTGTGTGGTCTGGAGTTTTGTCTTGTTTGTGTCCGATAGTGTTGGTGACCATATAGTGTTTGCGTATTCGAGGCGTGTGAGTGTGGTTGCTTTGTATGTGGTGAGTATAGTTTCTTTGGATTTTCCCCAGTGAGTGGTTGTTAAGGCTTTAAGTATTTTGTTTGATTGCTTGGCGCGGGTTAGAGTGTGTTGTGTGTGTTTTGAGAAGGTGAGTTTGGGGTCCCATGTTAATCCCAGTATTTTGGGTTCGCGGACTGTGGGTAGGGTGGTGTTATCTATTTGTAAAGTGAGCCTGTTGCTGTATTCTGCCGGATCCGGTGTGAACAGAGTGGTGGTGGTTTTGTCTGCGTTGAGTGTGAGTTGGTTCTGTTTTGTCCAGTTGTATATGTCGTGGAGATATTTTTGTACTTGTTGTTGTGCCTGTTGTGGTTTGACATGTGTGGATAGAATGGTGATGTCGTCTGCATATGTAACTGTGTGTACATTTGGAGGTGGTTGTGGTAAGTCTGCCATGTATATGTTGAATAGTGTTGGTGAAAGTACTCCCCCCTGTGGTACCCCCGTTTTCGTGTTTCTATGTTCTGATGTTTCCCCCCGGTATTGAGTGTATTGTCTGCGTCCCCTTATGTAGTTGAAGATGTATTTGATGATGATGTTTGGGGTGTTAGTGTTGTTGAGTTTGTTTGTGAGTGTGTGTAGGTTTACCGTGTCAAAGGCTTTGGACATGTCTAGGGCTATGGCAACTGTTCGTTGTGGTGGTTTTTGTTGATTGAAACCTGTGGCTATGATGTTGTGTATGTGGTGTAGTGCTGTGGTTGTGGAGTGTTGTTTTCGGAAGCCGTGTTGGTGAGAGGGTAGTTGAGTGTTGTTGGTAATGAAGGGTAGTATTACCTTATCCATTGTTTTGGCTATTGGGCTGAGTAGTGCTATTGGTCTGTAAGATGGGCCGAGTGCGTGGTTTTTGTTGGGTTTTGGTATTGGGATTATTTTTGCAGTCTTCCATATTGCGGGGATGGTGTTGGTGTTGAGTGATGTGTTGTAAGTGTGTGTGAGTAGTGTTATTGCTTTGGGGCCTAGGTGTTTCAGATGTCTGATGTTTATGTTGTCTGGGCCTGTGGAGTTGTGGCTTTTGGAGCGTTGTAGTGCTTGTTTGACTTGTTGTTCTGTGATGGTTATGGGCGTGGTGTTGAGTTTTCGTATTTTGCGTTGTAGTTGTCTGTATGTTCTGTTGGTTTTGTGTTGTATTATGTTGGTGAATTGTTTGTTGAATGCTCGTGCTTTCTGTTTGTTGGATATTGCCGTGTGTTGTCCGAAATGGCGGACAGTGTCCTGAGACGTATTCGGCGAAGGTGCAGGGCAATAGAGAGTGCCTGTCATCAAGGGTCTGCCGGTGAAAGTGAAGCACGCGCGATAAACATTTCAATTGCTAATTTAAGAAGAGTTAGTGACCAGTTTAGCGCTGATACTATTCAAAGTTTGATTCAAAGTCCAATAGATCTCCGATCTGTCATCATTGCGGGACCCACTCCTAATGGTGGACGTGTTTGTTCCCATGTGGCACATCGTTTGCACACAGGTAAAATGGCTACCATTTTTTGTCATTGGTTTTTCGTATGTATTTTTATTCGAACTACACACGGGTTTTACTGACGACTTGCTGTGACTTACCTTCTATCACCCTGTCAAACGTCGTTTTATACCAGTGGTTTTCCTGCAAATCAGTAGACTATTAAGTAACGCGATGGCTGTACACTTTTAAGCAATAACTAGTGATCTTTTAGTTATTCAATTATAAGTTGGAATTATTTTTTTCTTGAGTAAAATGGTTAGAGAAAATAGCTGCTCGTGGTTTTGAAGCTGCATATACTTTTATGTACATCTGTGTCTATATGCCTGTACTGTATACAGTATATAAAAAACACGTAGTGATTCGTTTGCTTGAATTCCTTAATCCTTTTATTTCCATACTTTAGGTAGACGAGGAAGACCAGCACTTGACATTACAAGTGATCAAATTGAACTGCTCCCCACTCAGGGCTTTACAGTGAGAGCCATCACTGAGATGTTGTGTTGTTCCTCTTCATACCTGCATAAAAAAATGAAGTTTTTTAGATTTCAGCCAGAAATAGATTTACTCCCATTCATGATGTTGACCTGGAAGAGCATGTCAGAAGATTGCACAGCCAATTTCCCAGATCAGGCTCGGAAGCAAGTGTTCTGCTACATACTCTTGTCCCTTCATGTATATATCATTATATTCATTGTGAAAGTGTACTTTCTTTATTGTGTTGTTTTATGAACCTGTTGCAGATGATGAGGGCATACCTGCGTGCTGATGGTATTGTAGTACAAAGAAAAAGAGTTCGAGAAATCCTCAACCGTATTGAGCCAGCTGCTGCAGCCCAGAGATGGAGCCAGACTGTGGCTAGAAGAACATACTATGTGCCATTCCCCAATAGTTTATGGCACATAGATGGGCATATGCGTCTCATTCGGTAATAAGGGATCATCTTATATTTGTACTCGTGGGAGCATTAGAAAGCCATATTGTATGGACAGCACAGATTAAATTGAATTTTATCATTTGTATATCCAAGTTACACAAACTCCAAATTGCCTCCATGTAGTCTTAAGTGCACAGCAATACCTTCTCTACCGAGATGATATTTCAAACAAGATATGAAACTTGATTGTTTTCTTGTATTTAATCATTATTCTTTTCATGTTTGTTTTACAGGTGGGTGTTTGTGACACATGCCGGCATTGATGGGAATTCCAGGCTAATAACGTACCTTCAACTGGAGCACAGACAACACAGCTTTGACAGTGTTGAAATATTTTGTCCAAGCCACCTGCCTGTATGGGTTACCCTCCAGAGTAAGATCCGACCATGGTGGTGAAAACACTGGTTGCTCTTTTAATGAACCTACTGCAGGGACAAGACACCAAAATTATTTCTAGCTCCAGCCAACACCCCCTCACAATTTACTCACACCTCCCATGGCCTGATTATCCACCAACAGGGGCCCTTTTTGGATTATCATTTTGGCATAGGAACTTTCCTTTCTTATCCTAACCGAGTGAGATGAGCCGGTAGCACCTGGAGCAAAGATCGTCTAAATTTTAATAATGCTTAGGAAAGGTTCTGACCATCCTTTACGAAAGGAAAGGAGATATATTATGCAGCAGGAATATTTAAAGGGGAAGTCTTTTTTTATGTTGTTGTTGTTGTTGTTGTCGACCCCACCCGTGCCCCGACATTGGGGGACCGGGCCCTCACTCCGTCTCCCGGATCCCCAGACCCCCCTCCTCCGCCCAGCGGGCGAGCAGGGCCGCCACTCCGCTTGGGTTTCGCCAGAGGTCCTCCGGAGTCAGTGTGGTGGGTATGTTTGTGCAGGTGAACAGGTGTTGTGTGTCGTGCACTTGCGTGCCGCATAGCGCACAGAGTGGTGTTGGGTGTGTGTCCGGTGTAATGTTGTGTAGGTAGGAGTGGAGGGCTGGTGATTTGTTGGTTCGGAGTTGTGCTAGGAGTTGTCTGGTTCTGTGTGGTAGGTCTTGCTCTGATGGGTCTATTTCTGGTGCTGGTGCATGTATTACTTTGTTGTGTTGTCTGGTGTCCAAGTGTGTTTGTACAAAGTGGGTGTGTATGTCTTTCATGTTCTGTTTTATGGTGTCGTTGTTGGTGTCCTGTGGTGCTGTGTCTTTGTTGTGTGTGTAGTTGTTGTTGTGGAAGATTGTTCGTTTCTTTTGTCTGGGTGGTGGTGGTTGTTGAGTGAGTGGGTGTAGTGGATGGGTTGGGTGTTGGGCTTTTTGTCTGATTTGCGATGCGTGTAGTTTTAGATGGATGTTCAGTGGGAGAGTTTTTGTTTCCTCATGCAAGTGTTGTATGTTTGTGTCTTGTGTGCATCCTGTTGCTATTCTGAGTGCGGTGTTCTGTGTGGTCTGGAGTTTTGTCTTGTTTGTGTCCGATAGTGTTGGTGACCATATAGTGTTTGCGTATTCGAGGCCTGTGAGTGTGGTTGCTTTGTATGTGGTGAGTATAGTTTCTTTGGATTTTCCCCAGTGAGTGGTTGTTAAGGCTTTAAGTATTTTGTTTGATTGCTTGGCGCGGGTTAGAGTGTGTTGTGTGTGTTTTGAGAAGGTGAGTTTGGGGTCCCATGTTAATCCCAGTATTTTGGGTTCGCGGACTGTGGGTAGGGTGGTGTTATCTATTTGTAAAGTGAGTCTGTTGCTGTATTCTGCCGGATCCGGTGTGAACAGAGTGGTGGTGGTTTTGTCTGCGTTGAGTGTGAGTTGGTTCTGTTTTGTCCAGTTGTATATGTCGTGGAGATATTTTTGTACTTGTTGTTGTGCCTGTTGTGGTTTGACATGTGTGGATAGAATGGTGATGTCGTCTGCATATGTAACTGTGTGTACATTTGGAGGTGGTTGTGGTAAGTCTGCCATGTATATGTTGAATAGTGTTGGTGAAAGTACTCCCCCCTGTGGTACCCCCGTTTTCGTGTTTCTATGTTCTGATGTTTCCCCCCGGTATTGAGTGTATTGTCTGCGTCCCCTTATGTAGTTGAAGATGTATTTGATGATGATGTTTGGGGTGTTAGTGTTGTTGAGTTTGTTTGAGAGTGTGTGTAGGTTTACCGTGTCAAAGGCTTTGGACATGTCTAGGGCTATGGCAACTGTTCGTTGTGGTGGTTTTTGTTGATTGAAACCTGTGGCTATGATGTTGTGTATGTGGTGTAGTGCTGTGGTTGTGGAGTGTTGTTTTCGGAAGCCGTGTTGGTGAGAGGGTAGTTGAGTGTTGTTGGTAATGAAGGGTAGTATTACCTTTTCCATTGTTTTGGCTATTGGGCTGAGTAGTGCTATTGGTCTGTAAGATGGGCCGAGTGCGTGGTTTTTGTTGGGTTTTGGTATTGGGATTATTTTTGCAGTCTTCCATATTGCGGGGATGGTGTTGGTGTTGAGTGATGTGTTGTAAGTGTGTGTGAGTAGTGTTATTGCTTTGGGGCCTAGGTGTTTCAGATGTCTGATGTTTATGTTGTCTGGGCCTGTGGAGTTGTTGCTTTTGGAGCGTTGTAGTGCTTGTTTGACTTGTTGTTCTGTGATGGTTATGGGCGTGGTGTTGAGTTTTCGTATTTTGCGCTGTAGTTGTCTGTATGTTCTGTTGGTTTTGTGTTGTATTATGTTGGTGAATTGTTTGTTGAATGCTCGTGCTTTCTGTTTGTTGGATATTGCCGTGTGTTGTCCGAACTGTATTGTGGTGTTTTCTGGTGCTTTTTGTTCTTTGTTTGATAGTCTTGTTACTGTGTTCCAGAGTATGTGTTGTTTGTGTCTGTGGTTCCATGCATCCGTTAAGTGTTCTTTCCATAGCTCTTGTTTGTGTTTTTGGATTTGTGTGTCTATTTCTTTGTTTAGGTCTGTGATGCGTGGGTCTTGGTGGTTTTGTTGTCTGATGTCGTTTCTTTGGCTGATGAGTGTTCTGATGTGTTGTGGTAGGAGAAGTGATTTGCTTTTTATTTTTCCGTGGGGTATGTGGTGTTTGTCTGCTGTAAGTATGAGGTTTGTGAGCATGGTGTTGGCTGTGTGGATGTTGTCAGGTATGGTTATGTTCTCCAGTGCTGATTCTATTTCAGAGGTGTATCCTTCCCAGTCTGCTTTCCTGTAATTTGTGTAAGTTTGAAGGTGTTGTTGTAGGCGGAAAGGAGCACGCGTGTTGTGTGTGATTTTGATAGGAAGGTGGTCTGAACTGAGTGCGTGTATTGTGGTCCATGTTGTTCTGTTTGTGATGCTGTTGCTGGCTGTTGTGATGTCCGGTGATGTTGGTTGTTGGTTGATGTTTGTAGGTTTTCTGGTAGGTGTGTTTGCGTTTAGAGTGATTTGTTGGGAGTTCTGTAGTATGTCTGCAATGAGGGTGCCTCTGTGGTCGTCGTAGGGAGAGTGCCATTGTGTTGAGTGAGCGTTGATGTCTGCGGTTAGAATGGTGTTGTTCAGCGAGTTTATGTATTGGAAGGTGTTGGTGATGTCTGTGTCTTCTGTGGCGTGGTCTGGTCGGGTGGTATCTCTGGGGGGTATATACATGTTGCATATGTGTAGTCTTTTGTGGTTGGTTATGTGAATCTTTACGGTTTGAATTTCTGTAGTGTTGGTGTTAATGTTGTTGGGGATGTTCATGGGAGTGAATGTGACTGATTTGTGAATGTATGTGAGCAGTCCTCCTCCTCCCTTGTGTTCTCTGTCTTTCCTAATGCTGGTGTAGTTGGTGAGACGAGGTGTGTTGTGTTGTTTTTCTAGTTTGGTTTCTTGTATGGTGATGATGTCTGCGTGCTGTTGTGAGGCGAGTTCTTCTAGTTCTGTTTTCTTGTTTTGGATGCCGTTGATGTTTATTTGTAGTATGGTCAGTGTGTGTTTGTTGTTTTTGTTGGTGGGTGTTGTTCTTTGTGGGTTGTTCGGGGGTTGTGGTGTTGGGGTGTTTGTTGTTTGCGTGTGTGTTCTGCATGTCCACGTGTTTGTGTATTGGCGGGTGGTGATGCCGGAGCAATGTCTGTGTATCCAGTGTGGGTGTGTTGAGTTGCATCTGAGTGAGGTTTGTCTGCGTGTGATGATTCTATTGCAGCTATTGCAGGTCCAGGTTTGGGGGTGTGTGTCTAGTGTTTATGTTTGTGCAATGTTTGTGTACCCAGTGTGGTGTGTGGTGGTTGCATCTGAAGGATGTCTGTCTTCTTGTAATCTGTTGTGTGCAAATGTCGCATGTCCAGGTAGTTTGTTGTGTGTGTGTTTGTTGCGTGCGTGAGAGTGTCTGTGTGGGCCCCGGATTTGTCTCTATGTCCCAGGCCTGGAGCAAAAGGTCCGCCCGCCACCCTGCCAGGTTCAGGGGGCGGTTAGCCGAAAAAAAAAAAAAACGGCCGTAAGGGCACCCCGTTCGGGGTGCAGGGATTGGTTCCTTGATTTGTCCCCCCGTTCGGGGGGAACCCTCCAACTGCGAGTAAGCCAAGGAGTTTGGAGGTACAGCAGGTTGACAGCAGTGTGATCGAGCAGATTAGATAGAGTAGAATTTGAATGGGGCTTCACTGATTTATTTCATACAATTCATATCTAAAACACAGTTGAAAAATATTTGATTGTTAAAATATTTAAATACAAGAACTATATCAAGAAATTAACAAAACATAGTTTTTTTAGTTAGGAGAAAAGTCTAAAAACATATCACAAATGACAAACGTTGTGCCTCTCCTCCTCCTGTTCTTCAATGAAGCTGATCACCCTCCAGCTCCCGTTAGAAACATTGTGCTGCTGAAGGTGTGCCGGCAGAATGGTTGTGATACAGGAGGTGCTGTGGACTCTCCCAGAAACGAGGACCTAGTTTAGTTGTAGATCCAGTAAAACAGTGCAAATGTGACATTATTTATAATGCACAGTTACAGTCTTGTGAATATTAAAAAATGTAGTTCATGTAATGCAGGAAGCGAATATTTCAAACGAACTAAGGCAGCAAACAGTAAGAGCAAAATCGTGTTCCAAACATTAACTCTTTTTTTAAATGTCAATTAGCTTGTGAGTAATAAGACAAAATGTGACTGTCAGACAGAGAACTGTCAGAGCAAACGGCAGATTTTAGAAAGTCCTGCCGAAATAAATCTGCACCCGACTGCGACTGTCAGCGTTGAACTGCCGCCATTGCTGTCAAAGTCAAGACACATCTCCAAAATTGTTGGAGCAAATTTTTAAGCAGGCTTCATCTTGATAAATTGACCACGTATTTGACATTTACACCATAACGTTACCGCCTAAAATAATCGTAAAACAAAATTTTGTGTAACAACAAGAGTAATATGTACCCCAAAAGCTTTCAAAGCGTCTGAAAGTTTTCTCCTCCGTTTTTGTTGGGGCTTGGCTCGAAATGCATCATGATTGGCCGCCCGAAGTCCACGTGTCTGTCGGACGTGCTCTCATTGGTCTACAATACCATCACGGATGAATAAATACTCATAGGGCTTGCCAGGCAAGCCCTTTGAACCCTTTAAATACTCAATGGGCTTGCCTGGCAAGCCCTTTGAGTATTTATTCCATATTGCCCACTAGCTCACTAGTAAGGTCATTTTGACGCTTACTAGTGAACATGTAAGGCCATAAATGTGCCCACTAGTTCACTCGTAGGATCATTTTGAGGCTTACTAGTTGACATGTAAGCCGCAAAACGCCCACGAGTTCACTAATAAGATTATTTTGACGCTTACTACTGAACATGTAAGGCCATAAATGTGCCCACTAGTTCACTGGTAAGATCATTTTGACGCTTACTAGTGAACATGTAAGGCCATAAATGTGCCCACTTGTAGTGCTAGTGACATTACACTGTACTTGCATTACATGCAAGTAAGGAT
The DNA here is from genome assembly GCF_025434085.1 of Hippocampus zosterae. Classification (NCBI taxonomy): domain Eukaryota; kingdom Metazoa; phylum Chordata; class Actinopteri; order Syngnathiformes; family Syngnathidae; genus Hippocampus; species Hippocampus zosterae. Next base: position 398,021 of record NW_026262959.1, read on the forward strand.
GATTACGAAAACATGTAACGGTATCCTATTGGCTGTACGTTTCAAAATAGTATCATCCCACCAGTCAGGGCTCATGATTTTGGAAATTCTGTGGCCACTTAGTTTTTTAGAACAACAATGGCGGACAGCGTCCTGAGACGTATTCGGCGAAGGTGCAGGGCAATAGAGAGTGCCTGTCGTCAAGGGACTGCCGGTGAAAGTGAAGCACGCGCGATAAACATTTCAATTGCTAATTTAAGAAGAGTTAGTGACCAGTTTAGCGCTGATACTATTCAAAATTTGATTCAAAGTCTAATAGATCTCCGATCTGTCATCATTGCGGGACCCGCTCCTAATGGTGGACGTGTTTGTTCCCATGTGGCACATCGTTTGCACACAGGTAAAATGGCTACCATTTTTTGTCATTGGTTTTTCGTATGTATTTTTATTCGAACTATACACGGGTTTTACTGACGACTTGCTGTGACTTACCTTCTATCACCCTGTCAAACGTCGTTTTATACCAGTGGTTTTCCTGCAAATCAGTAGACTATTAAGTAACGCGATGGCTGTACACTTTTAAGCAATAACTAGTGATCTTTTAGTTATTCAATTATAAGTTTGAATTATTTTTTTCTTGAGTAAAATGGTTAGAGAAAATAGCTGCTCGTGGTTTTGTAGCTGCATATACTTTTATGTACATCTGTGTCTATATGCCTGTACTGTATACAGTATATAAAAAACACGTAGTGATTCGTTTGCTTGAATTCCTTAATCCTTTAATTTCCATACTTTAGGTAGACGAGGAAGACCAGCACTTGACATTACAAGTGATCAAATTGAACTGCTCCCCACTCAGGGCTTTACAGTGAGAGCCATCACTGAGATGTTGTGTTGTTCCTCTTCATACCTGCATAAAAAAATGAAGTTTTTTCAGATTTCAGCCAGAAATAGATTTACTCCCATTCATGATGTTGACCTGGAAGAGCATGTGAGAAGATTGCACAGCCAATTTCCCAGATCAGGCTCGGAAGCAAGTATTCTGCTACATACTCTTGTCCCTTCATGTATATATCATTATATTCATTGTGAAAGTGTACTTTCTTTATTGTGTTGTTTTATGAACCTGTTGCAGATGATGAGGGCATACCTGCGTGCTGATGGTATTGTAGTACAAAGAAAAAGAGTTCGAGAAATCCTCAACCGTATTGAGCCAGCTGCTGCAGCCCAGAGATGGAGCCAGACTGTGGCTAGAAGAACATACTATGTTCCATTCCCCAATAGTTTATGGCACATAGATGGGCATATGCGTCTCATTCGGTAATAAGGGATCATCTTATATTTGTACTCGTGGGAGCATTAGAAAGCCATATTGTATGGACAGCACAGATTAAAATGAATTTTATCATTTGTATATCCAAGTTACACAAACTCCAAATTGCCTCCATGTAGTCTTAAGTGCACAGCAATACCTTCTCTACCGAGATGATATTTCAAACAAGATATGAAACTTGATTGTTTTCTTGTATTTAATCATTATTCTTTTCATGTTTGTTTTACAGGTGGGTGTTTGTGACACATGCCGGCATTGATGGGAATTCCAGGCTAATAACGTACCTTCAACTGGAGCACAGACAACACAGCTTTGACAGTGTTGAAATATTTTGTCCAAGCCACCTGCCTGTATGGGTTACCCTCCAGAGTAAGATCCGACCATGGTGGTGAAAACACTGGTTGCTCTTTTAATGAACCTACTGCAGGGTCAAGACACCAAAATTATTTCTAGCTCCAGCCAACACCCCCTCACAATTTACTCACACCTCCCATGGCCTGATTATCCACCAACAGGGGCCCTTTTTGGATTATCATTTTGGCATAGGAACTTTCCTTTCCTATCCTAACCGAGTGAGATGAGCCGGTAGCACCTGAAGCAAAGATTGTCTAAATTTTAATAATGCTTAGGAAAGGTTCTGACCATCCTTTACGAAAGGAAAGGAGATATATTATGCAGCAGGAATATTTAAAGGGGAAGTCTTTTTTTATGTTGTTGTTGTTGTCGACCCCACCCGTGCCCCGACATTGGGGGACCGGGCCCTCACTCCGTCTCCCGGATCCCCAGACCCCCCTCCTCCGCCCAGCGGACGAGCAGGGCCGCCACTCCGCTTGGGTTTCGCCAGAGGTCCTCCGGAGTCAGTGTGGTGGGTATGTTTGTGCAGGTGAACAGGTGTTGTGTGTCGTGCACTTGCGTGCCGCATAGCGCACAGAGTGGTGTTGGGTGCGTGTCCGGTGTAATGTTGTGTAGGTAGGAGTGGAGGGCTGGTGATTTGTTGGTTCGGAGTTGTGCTAGGAGTTGTCTGGTTCTGTGTGGTAGGTCTTGCTCTGATGGGTCTATTTCTGGTGCTGGTGCATGTATTACTTTGTTGTGTTGTCTGGTGTCCAAGTGTGTTTGTACAAAGTGGGTGTGTATGTCTTTCATGTTCTGTTTTATGGTGTCGTTGTTGGTGTCCTGTGGTGCTGTGTCTTTGTTGTGTGTGTAGTTGTTGTTGTGGAAGATTGTTTGTTTCTTTTGTCTGGGTGGTGGTGGTTGTTGAGTGAGTGGGTGTAGTGGGTGGGTTGGGTGTTGGGCTTTTTGTCTGATTTGCGATGCGTGTAGTTTTAGATGGATGTTCAGTGGGAGAGTTTTTGTTTCCTCATGCAAGTGTTGTATGTTTGTGTCTTGTGTGCATCCTGTTGCTATTCTGAGTGCTGTGTTCTGTGTGGTCTGGAGTTTTGTCTTGTTTGTGTCCGATAGTGTTGGTGACCATATAGTGTTTGCGTATTCGAGGCGTGTGAGTGTGGTTGCTTTGTATGTGGTGAGTATAGTTTCTTTGGATTTTCCCCAGTGAGTGGTTGTTAAGGCTTTAAGTATTTTGTTTGATTGCTTGGCGCGGGTTAGAGTGTGTTGTGTGTGTTTTGAGAAGGTGAGTTTGGGGTCCCATGTTAATCCCAGTATTTTGGGTTCGCGGACTGTGGGTAGGGTGGTGTTATCTATTTGTAAAGTGAGCCTGTTGCTGTATTCTGCCGGATCCGGTGTGAACAGAGTGGTGGTGGTTTTGTCTGCGTTGAGTGTGAGTTGGTTCTGTTTTGTCCAGTTGTATATGTCGTGGAGATATTTTTGTACTTGTTGTTGTGCCTGTTGTGGTTTGACATGTGTGGATAGAATGGTGATGTCGTCTGCATATGTAACTGTGTGTACATTTGGAGGTGGTTGTGGTAAGTCTGCCATGTATATGTTGAATAGTGTTGGTGAAAGTACTCCCCCCTGTGGTACCCCCGTTTTCGTGTTTCTATGTTCTGATGTTTCTCCCCGGTATTGAGTGTATTGTCTGCGTCCCCTTATGTAGTTGAAGATGTATTTGATGATGATGTTTGGGGTGTTAGTGTTGTTGAGTTTGTTTGTGAGTGTGTGTAGGTTTACCGTGTCAAAGGCTTTGGACATGTCTAGGGCTATGGCAACTGTTCGTTGTGGTGGTTTTTGTTGATTGAAACCTGTGGCTATGATGTTGTGTATGTGGTGTAGTGCTGTGGTTGTGGAGTGTTGTTTTCGGAAGCCGTGTTGGTGAGAGGGTAGTTGAGTGTTGTTGGTAATGAAGGGTAGTATTACCTTATCCATTGTTTTGGCTATTGGGCTGAGTAGTGCTATTGGTCTGTAAGATGGGCCGAGTGCGTGGTTTTTGTTGGGTTTTGGTATTGGGATTATTTTTGCAGTCTTCCATATTGCGGGGATGGTGTTGGTGTTGAGTGATGTGTTGTAAGTGTGTGTGAGTAGTGTTATTGCTTTGGGGCCTAGGTGTTTCAGATGTCTGATGTTTATGTTGTCTGGGCCTGTGGAGTTGTGGCTTTTGGAGCGTTGTAGTGCTTGTTTGACTTGTTGTTCTGTGATGGTTATGGGCGTGGTGTTGAGTTTTCGTATTTTGCGTTGTAGTTGTCTGTATGTTCTGTTGGTTTTGTGTTGTATTATGTTGGTGAATTGTTTGTTGAATGCTCGTGCTTTCTGTTTGTTGGATATTGCCGTGTGTTGTCCGAACTGTATTGTGGTGTTTTCTGGTGCTTTTTGTTCTTTGTTTGATAGTCTTGTTACTGTGTTCCAGAGTATGTGTTGTTTGTGTCTGTGGTTCCATGCATCCGTTAAGTGTTCTTTCCATAGCTCTTGTTTGTGTTTTTGGATTTGTGTGTCTATTTCTTTGTTTAGGTCTGTGATGCGTGGGTCTTGGTGGTTTTGTTGTCTGATGTCGTTTCTTTGGCTGATGAGTGTTCTGATGTGTTGTGGTAGGAGAAGTGATTTGCTTTTTATTTTTCCGTGGGGTATGTGGTGTTTGTCTGCTGTAAGTATGAGGTTTGTGAGCATGGTGTTGGCTGTGTGGATGTTGTCAGGTATGGTTATGTTCTCCAGTGCTGATTCTATTTCAGAGGTGTATCCTTCCCAGTCTGCTTTCCTGTAATTTGTGTAAGTTTGAAGGTGTTGTTGTAGGCGGAAAGGAGCACGCGTGTTGTGTGTGATTTTGATAGGAAGGTGGTCTGAACTGAGTGCGTGTATTGTGGTCCATGTTGTTCTGTTTGTGATGCTGTTGCTGGCTGTTGTGATGTCCGGTGATGTTGGTTGTTGGTTGATGTTTGTAGGTTTTCTGGTGGGTGTGTTTGTGTTTAGAGTGATTTGTTGGGAGTTTTGTAGTATGTCTGCAATGTGGGTGCCTCTGTGGTCGTCGTAGGGAGAGTGCCATTGTGTTGAGTGAGCGTTGATGTCTGCGGTTAGAATGGTGTTGTTCAGCGAGTTTATGTATTGGAAGGTGTTGGTGATGTCTGTGTCTTCTGTGGCGTGGTCTGGTGGTATCTCTGGGGGGTGTATACATGTTGCATATGTGTAGTCTTTTGTGGTTGGTTATGTGAATCTTTACGGTTTGAATTTCTGTAGTGTTGGTGTTAATGTTGTTGGGGATGTTCATGGGAGTGAATGTGACTGATTTGTGAATGTATGTGAGCAGTCCTCCTCCTCCCTTGTGTTCTCTGTCTTTCCTAATGCTGGTGTAGTTGGTGAGACGAGGTGTGTTGTGTTGTTTTTCTAGTTTGGTTTCTTGTATGGTGATGATGTCTGCGTGCTGTTGTGAGGCGAGTTCTTCTAGTTCTGTTTTCTTGTTTTGGATGCCGTTGATGTTTATTTGTAGTATGGTCAGTGTGTGTTTGTTGTTTTTGTTGGTGGGTGTTGTTCTTTGTGGGTTGTTCGGGGGTTGTGGTGTTGGGGTGTTTGTTGTTTGCGTGTGTGTTCTGCATGTCCACGTGTTTGTGTATTGGCGGGTGGTGATGCCGGAGCAATGTCTGTGTATCCAGTGTGTGTGTGTTGAGTTGCATCTGAGTGAGGTTTGTCTGCGTGTGATGATTCTATTGCAGCTATTGCAGGTCCAGGTTTGGGGGGGTGGTCTTGTGTTTGTTTTATCTCTGTTGGAGTTGTCTGTCCGTGTTGCCTTTGAGGGTAGTGTTGGTGAGGCGAGTGTGTTGTTTTGGTCTGTTTGTGCTCTGCTGCCTGTTGGTGTCCTACGAGGTGTTGTTGTTCGTGGTGGTGTTTTGGGATGTAGTCTGCATTTCCATGTTATGTTGTATTGTCTAGTGTTTATGTTTGTGCAATGTTTGTGTACCCAGTGTGGTGTGTGGTGGTTGCATCTGAAGGATGTCTGTCTTCTTGTAATCTGTTGTGTGCAAATGTCGCATGTCCAGGTAGTTTGTTGTGTGTGTGTTTGTTGCGTGCGTGAGAGTGTCTGTGTGGGCCCCGGATTTGTCTCTATGTCCCCCGCCTGGAGCAAAAGGTCCGCCCGCCACCCTGCCAGGTTCAGGGGGCGGTTAGCCGAAAAAAAAAAGAACGGCCGTAAGGGCACCCCGTTCGGGGTGCAGGGATTGGTTCCTTGATTTGTCCCCCCGTTCGGGGGGAACCCTCCAACTGCGAGTAAGCCAAGGAGTTTGGAGGTACAGCAGGTTGACAGCAGTGTGATCGAGCAGATTAGATAGAGTAGAATTTGAATGGGGCTTCACTGATTTATTTCATACAATTCATATCTAAAACACAGTTGAAAAATATTTGATTGTTAAAATATTTAAATACAAGAACTATATCAAGAAATTAACAAAACATAGTTTTTTTAGTTAGGAGAAAAGTCTAAAAACATATCACAAATGACAAACGTTGTGCCTCTCCTCCTCCTGTTCTTCAATGAAGCTGATCACCCTCCATCTCCCGTTAGAAACATCGTGCTGCTGAAGGTGTGCCGGCAGAATGGTTGTGATACAGGAGGTGCTGTGGACTCTCCCAGAAACGAGGACCTAGTTTAGTTGTAGATCCAGTAAAACATAGTGCAAATGTGACATTATTTATAATGCACAGTTACAGTCTTGTGAATATTAAAAAATGTAGTTCATGTAATGCAGGAAGCGAATATTTCAAACGAACTAAGGCAGCAAACAGTAAGAGCAAAATCGTGTTCCAAACATTAACTCTTTTTTTAAATGTCAATTAGCTTGTGAGTAATAAGACAAAATGTGACTGTCAGACAGAGAACTGTCAGAGCAAACGGCAGATTTTAGAAAGTCCTGCCGAAATAAATCTGCACCCGACTGCGACTGTCAGCGTTGAACTGCCGCCATTGCTGTCAAAGTCAGACACATCTCCAAAATTGTTGGAGCAAATTTTTAAGCAGGCTTCATCTTGATAAATTGACCACGTATTTGACATTTACACCATAACGTTACCGCCTAAAATAATCGTAAAACAAAATTTTGTGTAACAACAAGAGTAATATGTACCCCAAAAGCTTTCAAAGCGTCTGAAAGTTTTCTCCTCCGTTTTTGTTGGGGCTTGGCTCGAAATGCATCATGATTGGCCGCCCGAAGTCCACGTGTCTGTCGGACGTGCTCTCATTGGTCTACAATACCATCACGGATGAATAAATACTCAAAGGGCTTGCCAGGCAAGCCCTTTGAACCCTTTAAATACTCAATGGGCTTGCCTGGCAAGCCCTTTGAGTATTTATTCCATATTGCCCACTAGTTCACTAGTAAGGTCATTTTGACGCTTACTAGTGAACATGTAAGGCCATAAATGTGCCCACTAGTTCACTAGTAAGATCATTTTGAGGCTTACTAGTTGACATGTAAGCCACAAAACGCCCGCTAGTTCACTAGTAAGATAATTTTGAGGCTTCTAGTGAACATGTAAGCCACAGAACGCCCACTAGTTCACTAGTATGATCATTTTGACGCTTACTAGTGAACATGTAAGCCACAAAACGCTCACTAGTTCACTAGTAAGGTCATTTTGACGCTTACTAGTGAACATGTAAGCCACAAAACGCTCACTGGTTCACTAGTAAGGTAATTTTGACGCTTACTAGTGAACATGTAAGCCACAAAACGGCCACTAGTTCCCTAGTAAGATCATTTTGACGCTTATTTATGAACATGTCAGCCACAAAACGCTCACTCGTTCACTAGTAAGATCATTTTGACGCTTACTAGTGAACATGTAGGCCACAAAACGCCCACTAGTTCACTAGTAAGGTCATTTTGACCCTTACTAGTGAACATGTAAGCCACAAAACGCCCACTAGTTCACTAGTAAGATCATTTTGACGCTTACTAGTGAACATGTAAGGCCATAAATGCGCCCACTAGTTCACTAGTAAGTTCATTTTGAGGCTTACTAGTTGACATGTAAGCCACACATCGCCTACTAGTTCAATAGTAAGATCATTTTGAGGCTTACTAGTGAACATGTAAGCCACAAAACGCCCAATAGTTCACTAGTAAGATCATTTTGACGCTTACTAGTGAACATGTAAGCCACAAAACGCTCACTAGTTTACTAGTAAGGTCATTTTGACGCTTACTAGTGAACATGTAAGCCACAAAACGCTCACTAGTTCACTATCCATCCATCCATCCATAATAAGATATTTTTTACGCTTACTACTGAACATTTAAGGCCATAAATGTGCCCACTAGTTCACTGGTAAGATGATTTTGACGCTTACTAGTGAACATGCAAGGCCATAAATGTGCCCACTTGTAGTGCTAGTGACATTACACTGTACTTGCATTAAATGCAAATAAGGATGATTACGAAAACATGTAACGGTATCCTATTGGCTGTACGTTTCAAAATAGTGTCATCCCACCAGTCAGGGCTCATGATTTTGGAAATTCTGTGCCCACTTAGTTTTTTAAAACAACAATGGCGGACAGTGTCCTGAGACGTATTCGGCGAAGGTGCAGGGCAATAGAGAGTGCCTGTCATCAAGGGTCTGCCGGTGAAAGTGAAGCACGCGCGATAAACATTTCAATTGCTAATTTAAGAAGAGTTAGTGACCAGTTTAGCGCTGATACTATTCAAAGTTTGATTCAAAGTCCAATCGATCTCCGATCTGTCATCATTGCGGGACCCACTCCTAATGGTGGACGTGTTTGTTCCCATGTGGCACATCGTTTGCACACAGGTAAAATGGCTACCATTTTTTGTCATTGGTTTTTCGTATGTATTTTTATTCGAACTACACACGGGTTTTACTGACGACTTGCTGTGACTTACCTTCTATCACCCTGTCAAACGTCGTTTTATACCAGTGGTTTTCCTGCAAATCAGTAGACTATTAAGTAACGCGATGGCTGTACACTTTTAAGCAATAACTAGTGATCTTTTAGTTATTCAATTATAAGTTTGAATTATTTTTTTCTTGAGTAAAATGGTTAGAGAAAATAGCTGCTCGTGGTTTTGAAGCTGCATATACTTTTCTGTACATCTGTGTCTATATGCCTGTACTGTATACAGTATATAAAAAACACGTAGTGATTCGTTTGCTTGAATTCCTTAATCCTTTTATTTCCATACTTTAGGTAGACGAGGAAGACCAGCACTTGACATTACAAGTGATCAAATTGAACTGCTCCCCACTCAGGGCTTTACAGTGAGAGCCATCACTGAGATGTTGTGTTGTTCCTCTTCATACCTGCATAAAAAAATGAAGTTTTTTCAGATTTCAGCCAGAAATAGATTTACTCCCATTCATGATGTTGACCTGGAAGAGCATGTCAGAACATTGCACAGCCAATTTCCCAGATCAGGCTCGGAAGCAAGTGTTCTGCTACATACTCTTGTCCCTTCATGTATATATCATTATATTCATTGTGAAAGTGTACTTTCTTTATTGTGTTGTTTTATGAACCTGTTGCAGATGATGAGGGCATACCTGCGTGCTGATGGTATTGTAGTACAAAGAAAAAGAGTTCGAGAAATCCTCAACCGTATTGAGGCAGCTGCTGCAGCCCAGAGATGGAGCCAGACTGTGGCTAGAAGAACATACTATGTGCCATTCCCCAATAGTTTATGGCACATAGATGGGCATATGCGTCTCATTCGGTAATAAGGGATCATCTTATATTTGTACTCGTGGGAGCATTAGAAAGCCATATTGTATGGACAGCACAGATTAAAATGAATTTTATCATTTGTATATCCAAGTTACACAAACTCCAAATTGCCTCCATGTAGTCTTAAGTGCACAGCAATACCTTCTCTACCGAGATGATATTTCAAACAAGATATGAAACTTGATTGTTTTCTTGTATTTAATCATTATTCTTTTCATGTTTGTTTTACAGGTGGGTGTTTGTGACACATGCCGGCATTGATGGGAATTCCAGGCTAATAACGTACCTTCAACTGGAGCACAGACAACACAGCTTTGACAGTGTTGAAATATTTTGTCCAAGCCACCTGCCTGTATGGGTTACCCTCCAGAGTAAGATCCGACCATGGTGGTGAAAACACTGGTTGCTCTTTTAATGAACCTACTGCAGGGTCAAGACACCAAAATTATTTCTAGCTCCAGCCAACACCCCCTCACAATTTACTCACACCTCCCAAGGCCTGATTATCCACCAACAGGGGCCCTTTTTGGATTATCATTTTGGCATAGGAACTTTCCTTTCCTATCCTAACCGAGTGAGATGAGCCGGTAGCACCTGGAGCAAAGATCGTCTAAATTTTAATAATGCTTAGGAAAGGTTCTGACCATCCTTTACGAAAGGAAAGGAGATATATTATGCAGCAGGAATATTTAAAGGGGAAGTCTTTTTTTATGTTGTTGTTGTTGTTGTTGTTGTCGACCCCACCCGTGCCCCGACATTGGGGGACCGGGCCCTCACTCCGTCTCCCGGATCCCCAGACCCCCCTCCGCCGCCCAGCGGGCGAGCAGGGCCGCCACTCCGCTTGGGTTTCGCCAGAGGTCCTCCGGAGTCAGTGTGGTGGGTATGTTTGCGCAGGTGAACAGGTGTTGTGTGTCGTGCACTTGCGTGCCGCATAGCGCACAGAGTGGTGTTGGGTGTGTGTCCGGTGTAATGTTGTGTAGGTAGGAGTGGAGGGCTGGTGATTTGTTGGTTCGGAGTTGTGCTAGGAGTTGTCTGGTTCTGTGTGGTAGGTCTTGCTCTGATGGGTCTATTTCTGGTGCTGGTGCATGTATTACTTTGTTGTGTTGTCTGGTGTCCAAGTGTGTTTGTACAAAGTGGGTGTGTATGTCTTTCATGTTCTGTTTTATGGTGTCGTTGTTGGTGTCCTGTGGTGCTGTGTCTTTGTTGTGTGTGTAGTTGTTGTTGTGGAAGATTGTTTGTTTCTTTTGTCTGGGTGGTGGTGGTTGTTGAGTGAGTGGGTGTAGTGGGTGGGTTGGGTGTTGGGCTTTTTGTCTGATTTGCGATGCGTGTAGTTTTAGATGGGTGTTCAGTGGGAGAGTTTTTGTTTCCTCATGCAAGTGTTGTATGTTTGTGTCTTGTGTGCATCCTGTTGCTATTCTGAGTGTGGTGTTCTGTGTGGTCTGGAGTTTTGTCTTGTTTGTGTCCGATAGTGTTGGTGACCATATAGTGTTTGCGTATTCGAGGCGTGTGAGTGTGGTTGCTTTGTATGTGGTGAGTATAGTTTCTTTGGATTTTCCCCAGTGAGTGGTTGTTAAGGCTTTAAGTATTTTGTTTGATTGCTTGGCGCGGGTTAGAGTGTGTTGTGTGTGTTTTGAGAAGGTGAGTTTGGGGTCCCATGTTAATCCCAGTATTTTGGGTTCGCGGACTGTGGGTAGGGTGGTGTTATCTATTTGTAAAGTGAGTCTGTTGCTGTATTCTGCCGGATCCGGTGTGAACAGAGTGGTGGTGGTTTTGTCTGCGTTGAGTGTGAGTTGGTTCTGTTTTGTCCAGTTGTATATGTCGTGGAGATATTTTTGTACTTGTTGTTGTGCCTGTTGTGGTTTGACATGTGTGGATAGAATGGTGATGTCGTCTGCATATGTAACTGTGTGTACATTTGGAGGTGGTTGTGGTAAGTCTGCCATGTATATGTTGAATAGTGTTGGTGAAAGTACTCCCCCCTGTGGTACCCCCGTTTTCGTGTTTCTATGTTCTGATGTTTCCCCCCGGTATTGAGTGTATTGTCTGCGTCCCCTTATGTAGTTGAAGATGTATTTGATGATGATGTTTGGGGTGTTAGTGTTGTTGAGTTTGTTTGTGAGTGTGTGTAGGTTTACCGTGTCAAAGGCTTTGGACATGTCTAGGGCTATGGCAACTGTTCGTTGTGGTGGTTTTTGTTGATTGAAACCTGTGGCTATGATGTTGTGTATGTGGTGTAGTGCTGTGGTTGTGGAGTGTTGTTTTCGGAAGCCGTGTTGGTGAGAGGGTAGTTGAGTGTTGTTGGTAATGAAGGGTAGTATTACCTTTTCCATTGTTTTGGCTATTGGGCTGAGTAGTGCTATTGGTCTGTAAGATGGGCCGAGTGCGTGGTTTTTGTTGGGTTTTGGTATTGGGATTATTTTTGCAGTCTTCCATATTGCGGGGATGGTGTTGGTGTTGAGTGATGTGTTGTAAGTGTGTGTGAGTAGTGTTATTGCTTTGGGGCCTAGGTGTTTCAGATGTCTGATGTTTATGTTGTCTGGGCCTGTGGAGTTGTTGCTTTTGGAGCGTTGTAGTGCTTGTTTGACTTGTTGTTCTGTGATGGTTATGGGCGTGGTGTTGAGTTTTCGTATTTTGCGTTGTAGTTGTCTGTATGTTCTGTTGGTTTTGTGTTGTATTATGTTGGTGAATTGTTTGTTGAATGCTCGTGCTTTCTGTTTGTTGGATATTGCCGTGTGTTGTCCGAACTGTATTGTGGTGTTTTCTGGTGCTTTTTGTTCTTTGTTAGATAGTCTTGTTACTGTGTTCCAGAGTATGTATTGTTTGTGTCTGTGGTTCCATGCATCCGTTAAGTGTTCTTTCCATAGCTCTTGTTTGTGTTTTTGGATTTGTTTGTCTATTTCTTTGTTTAGGTCTGTGATGCGTGGGTCTTGGTGGTTTTGTTGTCTGATGTCGTTTCTTTGGCTGATGAGTGTTCTGATGTGTTGTGGTAGGAGAAGTGATTTGCTTTTTATTTTTCCGTGGGGTATGTGGTGTTTGTCTGCTGTAAGTATGAGGTTTGTGAGCATGGTGTTGGCTGTGTGGATGTTGTCAGGTATGGTTATGTTCTCCAGTGCTGATTCTATTTCAGAGGTGTATCCTTCCCAGTCTGCTTTCCTGTAATTTGTGTAAGTTTGAAGGTGTTGTTGTAGGCGGAAAGGAGCACGCGTGTTGTGTGTGATTTTGATAGGAAGGTGGTCTGAACTGAGTGCGTGTATTGTGGTCCATGTTGTTCTGTTTGTGATGCTGTTGCTGGCTGTTGTGATGTCCGGTGATGTTGGTTGTTGGTTGATGTTTGTAGGTTTTCTGGTGGGTGTGTTTGTGTTTAGAGTGATTTGTTGGGAGTTTTGTAGTATGTCTGCAATGTGGGTGCCTCTGTGGTCGTCGTAGGGCGAGTGCCATTGTGTTGAGTGAGCGTTGATGTCTGCGGTTAGAATGGTGTTGTTCAGCGAGTTTATGTATTGGAAGGTGTTGGTGATGTCTGTGTCTTCTGTGGCGTGGTCTGGTCGGGTGGTATCTCTGGGGGGTATATACATGTTGCATATGTGTAGTCTTTTGTGGTTGGTTATAATAATAATAATAATAATAATAATAATAATAATACATCACATTTGTAAGCGCCTTTCACAACACTCAAGGACACTGTACAGCCAAGACCAATAGTAAAACACAGATAAAATAATAAATAAAGAAAGAAAGATTTAAGGCGGGTAGGCAAGTCTGAATAGGTGGGTTTTGAGCTGGGTTTTGAATAAGGAAAGAGAGTCAATATTACGAATGTTGGGAGGAAGTGAGTTCCAGAGTTTGGGGGCAGAGCGACTGAAGGCTCTGCACCCCATTGTACTGAGACGGGCAGAGGGTAGAAAAAGGTGGAGGGAGGATGAGGACCTGAGTGAGCGAGAGGGAATGGAGATTTGAAGAAGATCTGACAGATCTGTTCACGGTTATGTGAATCTTTACGGTTTGAATTTCTGTAGTGTTGGTGTTAATGTTGTTGGGGATGTTCATGGGAGTGAATGTGACTGATTTGTGAATGTATGTGAGCAGTCCTCCTCCTCCCTTGTGTTCTCTGTCTTTCCTAATGCTGGTGTAGTTGGTGAGACGAGGTGTGTTGTGTTGTTTTTCTAGTTTGGTTTCTTGTATGGTGATGATGTCTGCGTGCTGTTGTGAGGCGAGTTCTTCTAGTTCTGTTTTCTTGTTTTGGATGCCGTTGATGTTTATTTGTAGTATGGTCAGTGTGTGATTGTTGTTTTTGTTGGTGGGTGTTGTTCTTTATGGGTTGTTCGGGGGTTGTGGTGTTGGGGTGTTTGTTGTTTGCGTGTGTGTTCTGCATGTCCACGTGTTTGTGTATTGGCGGGTGGTGATGCCGGAGCAATGTCTGTGTATCCAGTGTGGGTGTGTTGAGTTGCATTTGAGTGAGGTTTGTCTGCGTGTGATGATTCTATTGCAGCTATTGCAGGTCCAGGTTTGGGGGGGTGGTCTTGTGTTTGTTGTATCTCTGTTGGAGTTGTCTGTCCGTGTTGCGTTTGAGGGTAGTGTTGGTGAGGCGAGTGTGTTGTTTTGGTCTGTTTGTGCTCTGCTGCCTGTTGGTGTCCTACGAGGTGTTGTTGTTCGTGGTGGTGTTTTGGGATGTAGTCTGCATTTCCATGTTATGTTGTATTGTCTAGTGTTTATGTTTGTGCAATGTTTGTGTACCCAGTGTGGTGTGTGGTGGTTGCATCTGAAGGATGTCTGTCTTCTTGTAATCTGTTGTGTGCAAATGTCGCATGTCCAGGTAGTTTGTTGTGTGTGTGTTTGTTGCGTGCGTGAGAGTGTCTGTGTGGGCCCCGGATTTGTCTCTATGTCCCCCACCTGGAGCAAAAGGTCCGCCCGGCACCCTGCCAGGTTCAGGGGGCGGTTAGCCGAAAAAAAAAAAAACGTCCGTAAGGGCACCCCGTTCGGGGTGCAGGGATTGGTTCCTTGATTTGTCCCCCCGTTCGGGGGGAACCCTCCAACTGCGAGTAAGCCAAGGAGTTTGGAGGTACAGCAGGTTGACAGCAGTGTGATCGAGCAGATTAGATAGAGTAGAATTTGAATGGGGCTTCACTGATTTATTTCATACAATTCATATCTAAAACACAGTTGAAAAATATTTGATTGTTAAAATATTTAAATACAAGAACTATATCAAGAAATTAACAAAACATAGTTTTTTAGTTAGGAGAAAAGTCTAAAAACATATCACAAATGACAAACGTTGTGCCTCTCCTCCTCCTGTTCTTCAATGAAGCTGATCACCCTCCAGCTCCCGTTAGAAACATCGTGCTGCTGAAGGTGTGCCGGCAGAATGGTTGTGATACAGGAGGTGCTGTGGACTCTCCCAGAAACGAGGACCTAGTTTAGTTGTAGATCCAGTAAAACATAGTGCAAATGTGACATTATTTATAATGCACAGTTACAGTCTTGTGAATATTAAAAAATGTAGTTCATGTAATGCAGGAAGCGAATATTTCAAACGAACTAAGGCAGCAAACAGTAAGAGCAAAATCGTGTTCCAAACATTAACTCTTTTTTTAAATGTCAATTAGCTTGTGAGTAATAAGACAAAATGTGACTGTCAGACAGAGAACTGTCAGAGCAAACGGCAGATTTTAGAAAGTCCTGCCGAAATAAATCTGCACCCGACTGCGACTGTCAGCGTTGAACTGCCGCCATTGCTGTCAAAGTCAGACACATCTCCAAAATTGTTGGAGCAAATTTTTAAGCAGGCTTCATCTTGATAAATTGACCACGTATTTGACATTTACACCATAACGTTACCGCCTAAAATAATCGTAAAACAAAATTTTGTGTAACAACAAGAGTAATATGTACCCCAAAAGCTTTCAAAGCGTCTGAAAGTTTTCTCCTCCGTTTTTGTTGGGGCTTGGCTCGAAATGCATCATGATTGGCCGCCCGAAGTCCACGTGTCTGTCGGACGTGCTCTCATTGGTCTACAATACCATCACGGATGAATAAATACTCAAAGGGCTTGCCAGGCAAGCCCTTTGAACCCTTTAAATACTCAATGGGCTTGCCTGGCAAGCCCTTTGAGTATTTATTCCATATTGCCCACTAGTTCACTAGTAAGGTCATTTTGACGCTTACGAGTGAACATGTAAGGCCATAAATGTGCCCACTAGTTCACTAGTAAGATCATTTTGAGGCTTACTAGTTGACATGTAAGCCACAAAACGCCCGCTAGTTCACGAGTAAGATAATTTTGAGGCTTCTAGTGAACATGTAAGCCACAGAACGCCCACTAGTTCACTAGTAAGATCATTTTGACGCTTACTAGTGAACATGTAAGCCACAAAACGCTCACTAGTTCACTAGTAAGGTCATTTTGACGCTTACTAGTGAACATGTAAGCCACAAAACGCTCACTGGTTCACTAGTAAGGTAATTTTGACGCTTACTAGTGAACATGTAAGCCACAAAACGCCCACTAGTTCCCTAGTAAGATCATTTTGACGCTTATTTATGAACATGTCAGCCACAAAACGCTCACTCGTTCACTAGTAAGATCATTTTGACGCTTACTAGTGAACATGTAAGCCACAAAACGCCCACTAGTTCACTAGTAAGGTCATTTTGACGCTTACTAGTGAACATGTAAGCCACAAAACGCCCACTAGTTCACTAGTAAGATCATTTTGACGCTTACTAGTGAACATGTAAGGCCATAAATGTGCCCACTAGTTCACTAGTAAGTTCATTTTGAGGCTTACTAGTTGACATGTAAGCCACACATCGCCTACTAGTTCACTAGTAAGATCATTTTGAGGCTTACTAGTGAACATGTAAGCCACAAAACGCCCAATAGTTCACTAGTAAGATCATTTTGACGCTTACTAGTGAACATGTAAGCCACAAAACGCTCACTAGTTTACTAGTAAGGTCATTTTGACGCTTACTAGTGAACATGTAAGCCACAAAACGCTCACTAGTTCACTATCCATCCATCCATCCATCCATAATAAGATAATTTTGACGCTTACTACTGAACATTTAAGGCCATAAATGTGCCCACTAGTTCACTGGTAAGATGATTTTGACGCTTACTAGTGAACATGTAAGGCCATAAATGTGCCCACTTGTAGTGCTAGTGACATTACACTGTACTTGCATTAAATGCAAATAAGGATGATTACGAAAACATGTAACGGTATCCTATTGGCTGTACGTTTCAAAATAGTGTCATCCCACCAGTCAGGGCTCATGATTTTGGAAATTCTGTGCCCACTTAGTTTTTTAAAACAACAATGGCGGACAGTGTCCTGAGACGTATTCGGCGAAGGTGCAGGGCAATAGAGAGTGCCTGTCATCAAGGGTCTGCCGGTGAAAGTGAAGCACGCGCGATAAACATTTCAATTGCTAATTTAAGAAGAGTTAGTGACCAGTTTAGCGCTGATACTATTCAAAGTTTGATTCAAAGTCCAATCGATCTCCGATCTGTCATCATTGCGGGACCCACTCCTAATGGTGGACGTGTTTGTTCCCATGTGGCACATCGTTTGCACACAGGTAAAATGGCTACCATTTTTTGTCATTGGTTTTTCGTATGTATTTTTATTCGAACTACACACGGGTTTTACTGACGACTTGCTGTGACTTACCTTCTATCACCCTGTCAAACGTCGTTTTATACCAGTGGTTTTCCTGCAAATCAGTAGACTATTAAGTAACGCGATGGCTGTACACTTAAGCAATAACTAGTGATCTTTTAGTTATTCAATTATAAGTTTGAATTATTTTTTTCTTGAGTAAAATGGTTAGAGAAAATAGCTGCTCGTGGTTTTGAAGCTGCATATACTTTTATGTACATCTGTGTCTATATGCCTGTACTGTATACAGTATATAAAAAACACGTAGTGATTCGTTTGCTTGAATTCCTTAATCCTTTTATTTCCATACTTTAGGTAGACGAGGAAGACCAGCACTTGACATTACAAGTGATCAAATTCAACTGCTCCCCACTCAGGGCTTTACAGTGAGAGCCATCACTGAGATGTTGTGTTGTTCCTCTTCATACCTGCATAAAAAAATGAAGTTTTTTCAGATTTCAGCCAGAAATAGATTTACTCCCATTCATGATGTTGACCTGGAAGAGCATGTCAGAAGATTGCACAGCCAATTTCCCAGATCAGGCTCGGAAGCAAGTGTTCCTCTACATACTCTTGTCCCTTCATGTATATATCATTATATTCATTGTGAAAGTGTACTTTCTTTATTGTGTTGTTTTATGAACCTGTTGCAGATGATGAGGGCATACCTGCGTGCTGATGGTATTGTAGTACAAAGAAAAAGAGTTCGAGAAATCCTCAACCGTATTGAGCCAGCTGCTGCAGCCCAGAGATGGAGCCAGACTGTGGCTAGAAGAACATACTATGTGCCATTCCCCAATAGTTTATGGCACATAGATGGGCATATGCGTCTCATTCGGTAATAAGGGATCATCTTATATTTGTACTCGTGGGAGCATTAGAAAGCCATATTGTATGGACAGCACAGATTAAATTGAATTTTATCATTTGTATATCCAAGTTACACAAACTCCAAATTGCCTCCATGTAGTCTTAAGTGCACAGCAATACCTTCTCTACCGAGATGATATTTCAAACAAGATATGAAACTTGATTGTTTTCTTGTATTTAATCATTATTCTTTTCATGTTTGTTTTACAGGTGGGTGTTTGTGACACATGCCGGCATTGATGGGAATTCCAGGCTAATAACGTACCTTCAACTGGAGCACAGACAACACAGCTTTGACAGTGTTGAAATATTTTGTCCAAGCCACCTGCCTGTATGGGTTACCCTCCAGAGTAAGATCCGACCATGGTGGTGAAAACACTGGTTGCTCTTTTAATGAACCTACTGCAGGGACAAGACACCAAAATTATTTCTAGCTCCAGCCAACACCCCCTCACAATTTACTCACACCTCACATGGCCTGATTATCCACCAACAGGGGCCCTTTTTGGATTATCATTTTGGCATAGGAACTTTCCTTTCCTATCCTAACCGAGTGAGATGAGCCGGTAGCACCTGGAGCAAAGATCGTCTAAATTTTAATAATGCTTAGGAAAGGTTCTGACCATCCTTTACGAAAGGAAAGGAGATATATTATGCAGCAGGAATATTTAAAGGGGAAGTCTTTTTTTATGTTGTTGTTGTTGTTGTTGTCGACCCCACCCGTGCCCCGACATTGGGGGACCGGGCCCTCACTCCGTCTCCCGGATCCCCAGACCCCCCTCCTCCGCCCAGCGGGCGAGCAGGGCCGCCACGCCGCTTGGGTTTCGCCAGAGGTCCTCCGGAGTCAGTGTGGTGGGTATGTTTGTGCAGGTGAACAGGTGTTGTGTGTCGTGCACTTGCGTGCCGCATAGCGCACGGAGTGGTGTTGGGTGTGTGTCCGGTGTAATGTTGTGTAGGTAGGAGTGGAGGGCTGGTGATTTGTTGGTTCGGAGTTGTGCTAGGAGTTGTCTGGTTCTGTGTGGTAGGTCTTGCTCTGATGGGTCTATTTCTGGTGCTGGTGCATGTATTACTTTGTTGTGTTGTCTGGTGTCCAAGTGTGTTTGTACAAAGTGGGTGTGTATGTCTTTCATGTTCTGTTTTATGGTGTCGTTGTTGGTGTCCTGTGGTGCTGTGTCTTTGTTGTGTGTGTAGTTGTTGTTGTGGAAGATTGTTTGTTTCTTTTGTCTGGGTGGTGGTGGTTGTTGAGTGAGTGGGTGTAGTGGGTGGGTTGGGTGTTGGGCTTTTTGTCTGATTTGCGATGCGTGTAGTTTTAGATGGGTGTTCAGTGGGAGAGTTTTTGTTTCCTCATGCAAGTGTTGTATGTTTGTGTCTTGTGTGCATCCTGTTGCTATTCTGAGTGTGGTGTTCTGTGTGGTCTGGAGTTTTGTCTTGTTTGTGTCCGATAGTGTTGGTGACCATATAGTGTTTGCGTATTCGAGGCGTGTGAGTGTGGTTGCTTTGTATGTGGTGAGTATAGTTTCTTTGGATTTTCCCCAGTGAGTGGTTGTTAAGGCTTTAAGTATTTTGTTTGATTGCTTGGCGCGGGTTAGAGTGTGTTGTGTGTGTTTTGAGAAGGTGAGTTTGGGGTCCCATGTTAATCCCAGTATTTTGCGTTCGCGGACTGTGGGTAGGGTGGTGTTATCTATTTGTAAAGTGAGTCTGTTGCTGTATTCTGCCGGATCCGGTGTGAACAGAGTGGTGGTGGTTTTGTCTGCGTTGAGTGTGAGTTGGTTCTGTTTTGTCCAGTTGTATATGTCGTGGAGATATTTTTGTACTTGTTGTTGTGCCTGTTGTGGTTTGACATGTGTGGATAGAATGGTGATGTCGTCTGCATATGTAACTGTGTGTACATTTGGAGGTGGTTGTGGTAAGTCTGCCATGTATATGTTGAATAGTGTTGGTGAAAGTACTCCCCCCTGTGGTACCCCCGTTTTCGTGTTTCTATGTTCTGATGTTTCCCCCCGGTATTGAGTGTATTGTCTGCGTCCCCTTATGTAGTTGAAGATGTATTTGATGATGATGTTTGGGGTGTTAGTGTTGTTGAGTTTGTTTGTGAGTGTGTGTAGGTTTACCGTGTCAAAGGCTTTGGACATGTCTAGGGCTATGGCAACTGTTCGTTGTGGTGGTTTTTGTTGATTGAAACCTGTGGCTATGATGTTGTGTATGTGGTGTAGTGCTGTGGTTGTGGAGTGTTGTTTTCGGAAGCCGTGTTGGTGAGAGGGTAGTTGAGTGTTGTTGGTAATGAAGGGTAGTATTACCTTTTCCATTGTTTTGGCTATTGGGCTGAGTAGTGCTATTGGTCTGTAAGATGGGCCGAGTGCGTGGTTTTTGTTGGGTTTTGGTATTGGGATTATTTTTGCAGTCTTCCATATTGCGGGGATGGTGTTGGTGTTGAGTGATGTGTTGTAAGTGTGTGTGAGTAGTGTTATTGCTTTGGGGCCTAGGTGTTTCAGATGTCTGATGTTTATGTTGTCTGGGCATGTGGAGTTGTTGCTTTTGGAGCGTTGTAGTGCTTGTTTGACTTGTTGTTCTGTGATGGTTATGGGCGTGGTGTTGAGTTTTCGTATTTTGCGTTGTAGTTGTCTGTATGTTCTGTTGGTTTTGTGTTGTATTATGTTGGTGAATTGTTTGTTGAATGCTCGTGCTTTCTGTTTGTTGGATATTGCCGTGTGTTGTCCGAACTGTATTGTGGTGTTTTCTGGTGCTTTTTGTTCTTTGTTAGATAGTCTTGTTACTGTGTTCCAGAGTATGTATTGTTTGTGTCTGTGGTTCCATGCATCCGTTAAGTGTTCTTTCCATAGCTCTTGTTTGTGTTTTTGGATTTGTTTGTCTATTTCTTTGTTTAGGTCTGTGATGCGTGGGTCTTGGTGGTTTTGTTGTCTGATGTCGTTTCTTTGGCTGATGAGTGTTCTGATGTGTTGTGGTAGGAGAAGTGATTTGCTTTTTATTTTTCCGTGGGGTATGTGGTGTTTGTCTGCTGTAAGTATGAGGTTTGTGAGCATGGTGTTGGCTGTGTGGATGTTGTCAGGTATGGTTAAGTTCTCCAGTGCTGATTCTATTTCAGAGGTGTATCCTTCCCAGTCTGCTTTCCTGTAATTTGTGTAAGTTTGAAGGTGTTGTTGTAGGCGGAAAGGAGCACGCGTGTTGTGTGTGATTTTGATAGGAAGGTGGTCTGAACTGAGTGCGTGTATTGTGGTCCATGTTGTTCTGTTTGTGATGCTGTTGCTGGCTGTTGTGATGTCCGGTGATGTTGGTTGTTGGTTGATGTTTGTAGGTTTTCTGGTAGGTGTGTTTGCGTTTAGAGTGATTTGTTGGGAGTTCTGTAGTATGTCTGCAATGAGGGTGCCTCTGTGGTCGTCGTAGGGAGAGTGCCATTGTGTTGAGTGAGCGTTGATGTCTGCGGTTAGAATGGTGTTGTTCAGCGAGTTTATGTATTGGAAGGTGTTGGTGATGTCTGTGTCTTCTGTGGCGTGGTCTGGTCGGGTGGTATCTCTGGGGGGTATATACATGTTGCATATGTGTAGTCTTTTGTGGTTGGTTATGTGAATCTTTACGGTTTGAATTTCTGTAGTGTTGGTGTTAATGTTGTTGGGGATGTTCATGGGAGTGAATGTGACTGATTTGTGAATGTATGTGAGCAGTCCTCCTCCTCCCTTGTGTTCTCTGTCTTTCCTAATGCTGGTGTAGTTGGTGAGACGAGGTGTGTTGTGTTGTTTTTCTAGTTTGGTTTCTTGTATGGTGATGATGTCTGCGTGCTGTTGTGAGGCGACTTCTTCTAGTTCTGTTTTCTTGTTTTGGATGCCGTTGATGTTTATTTGTAGTATGGTCAGTGTGTGATTGTTGTTTTTGTTGGTGGGTGTTGTTCTTTGTGGGTTGTTCGGGGGTTGTGGTGTTGGGGTGTTTGTTGTTTGTGTGTGTGTTCTGCATGTCCACGTGTTTGTGTATTGGCGGGTGGTGATGCCGGAGCAATGTCTGTGTATCCAGTGTGGGTGTGTTGAGTTGCATCTGAGTGAGGTTTGTCTGCGTGTGATGATTCTATTGCAGCTATTGCAGGTCCAGGTTTGGGGGGGTGGTCTTGTGTTTGTTGTATCTCTGTTGGAGTTGTCTGTCCGTGTTGCGTTTGAGGGTAGTGTTGGTGAGGCGAGTGTGTTGTTTTGGTCTGTTTGTGCTCTGCTGCCTGTTGGTGTCCTACGAGGTGTTGTTGTTCGTGGTGGTGTTTTGGGATGTAGTCTGCATTTCCATGTTATGTTGTATTGTCTAGTGTTTATGTTTGTGCAATGTTTGTGTACCCAGTGTGGTGTGTGGTGGTTGCATCTGAAGGATGTCTGTCTTCTTGTAATCTGTTGTGTGCAAATGTCGCATGTCCAGGTAGTTTGTTGTGTGTGTGTTTGTTGCGTGCGTGAGAGTGTCTGTGTGGGCCCCGGATTTGTCTCTATGTCCCCCGCCTGGAGCAAAAGGTCCGCCCGCCACCCTGCCAGGTTCAGGGGGCGGTTAGCCGAAAAAAAAAAAAAACGGCCGTAAGGGCACCCCGTTCGGGGTGCAGGGATTGGTTCCTTGATTTGTCCCCCCGTTCGGGGGGAACCCTCCGACTGCGAGTAAGCCAAGGAGTTTGGAGGTACGGCAGGTTGACAGCAGTGTGATCGAGCAGATTAGATAGAGTAGAATTTGAATGGGGCTTCACTGATTTATTTCATACAATTCATATCTAAAACACAGTTGAAAAATATTTGATTGTTAAAATATTTAAATACAAGAACTATATCAAGAAATTAACAAAACATAGTTTTTTTAGTTAGGAGAAAAGTCTAAAAACATATCACAAATGACAAACGTTGTGCCTCTCCTCCTCCTGTTCTTCAATGAAGCTGATCACCCTCCAGCTCCCGTTAGAAACATTGTGCTGCTGAAGGTGTGCCGGCAGAATGGTTGTGATACAGGAGGTGCTGTGGACTCTCCCAGAAACGAGGACCTAGTTTAGTTGTAGATCCAGTAAAACAGTGCAAATGTGACATTATTTATAATGCACAGTTACAGTCTTGTGAATATTAAAAAATGTAGTTCATGTAATGCAGGAAGCGAATATTTCAAACGAACTAAGGCAGCAAACAGTAAGAGCAAAATCGTGTTCCAAACATTAACTCTTTTTTTAAATGTCAATTAGCTTGTGAGTAATAAGACAAAATGTGACTGTCAGACAGAGAACTGTCAGAGCAAACGGCAGATTTTAGAAAGTCCTGCCGAAATAAATCTGCACCCGACTGCGACTGTCAGCGTTGAACTGCCGCCATTGCTGTCAAAGTCAGACACATCTCCAAAATTGTTGGAGCAAATTTTTAAGCAGGCTTCATCTTGATAAATTGACCACGTATTTGACATTTACACCATAACGTTACCGCCTAAAATAATCGTAAAACAAAATTTTGTGTAACAACAAGAGTAATATGTACCCCAAAAGCTTTCAAAGCGTCTGAAAGTTTTCTCCTCCGTTTTTGTTGGGGCTTGGCTCGAAATGCATCATGATTGGCCGCCCGAAGTCCACGTGTCTGTCGGACGTGCTCTCATTGGTCTACAATACCATCACGGATGAATAAATACTCAAAGGGCTTGCCAGGCAAGCCCTTTGAACCCTTTAAATACTCAATGGGCTTGCCTGGCAAGCCCTTTGAGTATTTATTCCATATTGCCCACTAGTTCACTAGTAAGGTCATTTTGACGCTTACTAGTGAACATGTAAGGCCATAAATGTGCCCACTAGTTCACTAGTAAGATCATTTTGAGGCTTACTAGTTGACATGTAAGCCACAAAACGCCCGCTAGTTCACTAGTAAGATAATTTTGAGGCTTCTAGTGAACATGTAAGCCACAGAACTCCCACTAGTTCACTAGTAAGATCATTTTGACGCTTACTAGTGAACATGTAAGCCACAAAACGCTCACTAGTTCACTAGTAAGGTCATTTTGACGCTTAATAGTGAACATGTAAGCCACAAAACGCTCACTGGTTCACTAGTAAGGTAATTTTGACGCTTACTAGTGAACATGTAAGCCACAAAACGCCCACTAGTTCCCTAGTAAGATCATTTTGACGCTTATTTATGAACATGTCAGCCACAAAACGCTCACTCGTTCACTAGTAAGATCATTTTGACGCTTACTAGTGAACATGTAAGCCACAATACGCCCACTAGTTCACTAGTAAGGTCATGTTGACGCTTACTAGTGAACATGTAAGCCACAAAACGCCCACTAGTTCACTAGTAAGATCATTTTGACGCTTACTAGTGAACATGTAAGGCCATAAATGTGCCCACTAGTTCACTAGTAAGTTCATTTTGAGGCTTACTAGTTGACATGTAAGCCACACATCGCCTACTAGTTCACTAGTAAGATCATTTTGAGGCTTACTAGTGAACATGTAAGCCACAAAACGCCCAATAGTTCACTAGTAAGATCATTTTGACGCTTACTAGTGAACATGTAAGCCACAAA
The DNA here is from genome assembly GCF_025434085.1 of Hippocampus zosterae. Lineage (NCBI taxonomy): Eukaryota > Metazoa > Chordata > Actinopteri > Syngnathiformes > Syngnathidae > Hippocampus > Hippocampus zosterae. The sequence goes on from NW_026262959.1 coordinate 422,506, forward strand.
ACGCTCACTAGTTTACTAGTAAGGTCATTTTGACGCTTACTAGTGAACATGTAAGCCACAAAACGCTCACTAGTTCACTATCCATCCATCCATCCATAATAAGATAATTTTGACGCTTACTACTGAACATTTAAGGCCATAAATGTGCCCACTAGTTCACTGGTAAGATGATTTTGACGCTTACTAGTGAACATGCAAGGCCATAAATGTGCCCACTTGTAGTGCTAGTGACATTACACTGTACTTGCATTAAATGCAAATAAGGATGATTACGAAAACATGTAACGGTATCCTATTGGCTGTACGTTTCAAAATAGTGTCATCCCACCAGTCAGGGCTCATGATTTTGGAAATTCTGTGCCCACTTAGTTTTTTAAAACAACAATGGCGGACAGTGTCCTGAGACGTATTCGGCGAAGGTGCAGGGCAATAGAGAGTGCCTGTCATCAAGGGTCTGCTGGTGAAAGTGAAGCACGCGCGATAAACATTTCAATTGCTAATTTAAGAAGAGTTAGTGACCAGTTTAGCGCTGATACTATTCAAAGTTTGATTCAAAGTCCAATAGATCTCCGATCTGTCATCATTGCGGGACCCACTCCTAATGGTGGACGTGTTTGTTCCCATGTGGCACATCGTTTGCACACAGGTAAAATGGCTACCATTTTTTGTCATTGGTTTTTCGTATGTATTTTTATTCGAACTACACACGGGTTTTACTGACGACTTGCTGTGACTTACCTTCTATCACCCTGTCAAACGTCGTTTTATACCAGTGGTTTTCCTGCAAATCAGTAGACTATTAAGTAACGCGATGGCTGTACACTTTTAAGCAATAACTAGTGATCTTTTAGTTATTCAATTATAAGTTTGAATTATTTTTTTCTTGAGTAAAATGGTTAGAGAAAATAGCTGCTCGTGGTTTTGAAGCTGCATGTACTTTTATGTACATCTGTGTCTATATGCCTGTACTGTATACAGTATATAAAAAACACGTAGTGATTCGTTTGCTTGAATTCCTTAATCCTTTTATTTCCATACTTTAGGTAGACGAGGAAAACCAGCACTTGACATTACAAGTGATCAAATTCAACTGCTCCCCACTCAGGGCTTTACAGTGAGAGCCATCACTGAGATGTTGTGTTGTTCCTCTTCATACCTGCATAAAAAAATGAAGTTTTTTCAGATTTCAGCCAGAAATAGATTTACTCCCATTCATGATGTTGACCTGGAAGAGCATGTCAGAAGATTGCACAGCCAATTTCCCAGATCAGGCTCGGAAGCAAGTGTTCTGCTACATACTCTTGTCCCTTCATGTATATATCATTATATTCATTGTGAAAGTGTACTTTCTTTATTGTGTTGTTTTATGAACCTGTTGCAGATGATGAGGGCATACCTGCGTGCTGATGGTATTGTAGTACAAAGAAAAAGAGTTCGAGAAATCCTCAACCGTATTGAGCCAGCTGCTGCAGCCCAGAGATGGAGCCAGACTGTGGCTAGAAGAACATACTATGTGCCATTCCCCAATAGTTTATGGCACATAGATGGGCATATGCGTCTCATTCGGTAATAAGGGATCATCTTATATTTGTACTCGTGGGAGCATTAGAAAGCCATATTGTATGGACAGCACAGATTAAATTGAATTTTATCATTTGTATATCCAAGTTACACAAACTCCAAATTGCCTCCATGTAGTCTTAAGTGCACAGCAATACCTTCTCTACCGAGATGATATTTCAAACAAGATATGAAACTTGATTGTTTTCTTGTATTTAATCATTATTCTTTTCATGTTTGTTTTACAGGTGGGTGTTTGTGACACATGCCGGCATTGATGGGAATTCCAGGCTAATAACGTACCTTCAACTGGAGCACAGACAACACAGCTTTGACAGTGTTGAAATATTTTGTCCAAGCCACCTGCCTGTATGGGTTACCCTCCAGAGTAAGATCCGACCATGGTGGTGAAAACACTGGTTGCTCTTTTAATGAACCTACTGCAGGGACAAGACACCAAAATTATTTCTAGCTCCAGCCAACACCCCCTCACAATTTACTCACACCTCCCATGGCCTGATTATCCACCAACAGGGGCCCTTTTTGGATTATCATTTTGGCATAGGAACTTTCCTTTCCTATCCTAACCGAGTGAGATGAGCCGGTAGCACCTGGAGCAAAGATCGTCTAAATTTTAATAATGCTTAGGAAAGGTTCTGACCATCCTTTACGAAAGGAAAGGAGATATATTATGCAGCAGGAATATTTAAAGGGGAAGTCTTTTTTTATGTTGTTGTTGTTGTTGTTGTCGACCCCACCCGTGCCCCGACATTGGGGGACCGGGCCCTCACTCCGTCTCCCGGATCCCCAGACCCCCCTCCTCCGCCCAGCGGGCGAGCAGGGCCGCCACTCCACTTGGGTTTCGCCAGAGGTCCTCCGGAGTCAGTGTGGTGGGTATGTTTGTGCAGGTGAACAGGTGTTGTGTGTCGTGCACTTGCGTGCCGCATAGCGCACAGAGTGGTGTTGGGTGTGTGTCCGGTGTAATGTTGTGTAGGTAGGAGTGGAGGGCTGGTGATTTGTTGGTTCGGAGTTGTGCTAGGAGTTGTCTGGTTCTGTGTGGTAGGTCTTGCTCTGATGGGTCTATTTCTGGTGCTGGTGCATGTATTACTTTGTTGTGTTGTCTGGTGTCCAAGTGTGTTTGTACAAAGTGGGTGTGTATGTCTTTCATGTTCTGTTTTATGGTGTCGTTGTTGGTGTCCTGTGGTGCTGTGTCTTTGTTGTGTGTGTAGTTGTTGTTGTGGAAGATTGTTTGTTTCTTTTGTCTGGGTGGTGGTGGTTGTTGAGTGAGTGGGTGTAGTGGGTGGGTTGGGTGTTGGGCTTTTTGTCTGATTTGCGATGCGTGTAGTTTTAGATGGATGTTCAGTGGGAGAGTTTTTGTTTCCTCATGCAAGTGTTGTATGTTTGTGTCTTGTGTGCATCCTGTTGCTATTCTGAGTGCTGTGTTCTGTGTGGTCTGGAGTTTTGTCTTGTTTGTGTCCGATAGTGTTGGTGACCATATAGTGTTTGCGTATTCGAGGCGTGTGAGTGTGGTTGCTTTGTATGTGGTGAGTATAGTTTCTTTGGATTTTCCCCAGTGAGTGGTTGTTAAGGCTTTAAGTATTTTGTTTGATTGCTTGGCGCGGGTTAGAGTGTGTTGTGTGTGTTTTGAGAAGGTGAGTTTGGGGTCCCATGTTAATCCCAGTATTTTGGGTTCGCGGACTGTGGGTAGGGTGGTGTTATCTATTTGTAAAGTGAGCCTGTTGCTGTATTCTGCCGGATCCGGTGTGAACAGAGTGGTGGTGGTTTTGTCTGCGTTGAGTGTGAGTTGGTTCTGTTTTGTCCAGTTGTATATGTCGTGGAGATATTTTTGTACTTGTTGTTGTGCCTGTTGTGGTTTGACATGTGTGGATAGAATGGTGATGTCGTCTGCATATGTAACTGTGTGTACATTTGGAGGTGGTTGTGGTAAGTCTGCCATGTATATGTTGAATAGTGTTGGTGAAAGTACTCCCCCCTGTGGTACCCCCGTTTTCGTGTTTCTATGTTCTGATGTTTCCCCCCGGTATTGAGTGTATTGTCTGCGTCCCCTTATGTAGTTGAAGATGTATTTGATGATGATGTTTGGGGTGTTAGTGTTGTTGAGTTTGTTGTTTGTGAGTGTGTGTAGGTTTACCGTGTCAAAGGCTTTGGACATGTCTAGGGCTATGGCAACTGTTCGTTGTGGTGGTTTTTGTTGATTGAAACCTGTGGCTATGATGTTGTGTATGTGGTGTAGTGCTGTGGTTGTGGAGTGTTGTTTTCGGAAGCCGTGTTGGTGAGAGGGTAGTTGAGTGTTGTTGGTAATGAAGGGTAGTATTACCTTTTCCATTGTTTTGGCTATTGGGCTGAGTAGTGCTATTGGTCTGTAAGATGGGCCGAGTGCGTGGTTTTTGTTGGGTTTTGGTATTGGGATTATTTTTGCAGTCTTCCATATTGCGGGGATGGTGTTGGTGTTGAGTGATGTGTTGTAAGTGTGTGTGAGTAGTGTTATTGCTTTGGGGCCTAGGTGTTTCAGATGTCTGATGTTTATGTTGTCTGGGCCTGTGGAGTTGTTGCTTTTGGAGCGTTGTAGTGCTTGTTTGACTTGTTGTTCTGTGATGGTTATGGGCGTGGTGTTGAGTTTTCGTATTTTGCGTTGTAGTTGTCTGTATGTTCTGTTGGTTTTGTGTTGTATTATGTTGGTGAATTGTTTGTTGAATGCTCGTGCTTTCTGTTTGTTGGATATTGCCGTGTGTTGTCCGAACTGTATTGTGGTGTTTTCTGGTGCTTTTTGTTCTTTGTTTGATAGTCTTGTTACTGTGTTCCAGAGTATGTGTTGTTTGTGTCTGTGGTTCCATGCATCCGTTAAGTGTTCTTTCCATAGCTCTTGTTTGTGTTTTTGGATTTGTGTGTCTATTTCTTTGTTTAGGTCTGTGATGCGTGGGTCTTGGTGGTTTTGTTGTCTGATGTCGTTTCTTTGGCTGATGAGTGTTCTGATGTGTTGTGGTAGGAGAAGTGATTTGCTTTTTATTTTTCCGTGGGGTATGTGGTGTTTGTCTGCTGTAAGTATGAGGTTTGTGAGCATGGTGTTGGCTGTGTGGATGTTGTCAGGTATGGTTATGTTCTCCAGTGCTGATTCTATTTCAGAGGTGTATCCTTCCCAGTCTGCTTTCCTGTAATTTGTGTAAGTTTGAAGGTGTTGTTGTAGGCGGAAAGGAGCACGCGTGTTGTGTGTGATTTTGATAGGAAGGTGGTCTGAACTGAGTGCGTGTATTGTGGTCCATGTTGTTCTGTTTGTGATGCTGTTGCTGGCTGTTGTGATGTCCGGTGATGTTGGTTGTTGGTTGATGTTTGTAGGTTTTCTGGTGGGTGTGTTTGTGTTTAGAGTGATTTGTTGGGAGTTTTGTAGTATGTCTGCAATGTGGGTGCCTCTGTGGTCGTCGTAGGGAGAGTGCCATTGTGTTGAGTGAGCGTTGATGTCTGCGGTTAGAATGGTGTTGTTCAGCGAGTTTATGTATTGGAAGGTGTTGGTGATGTCTGTGTCTTCTGTGGCGTGGTCTGGTCGGGTGGTATCTCTGGGGGGTGTATACATGTTGCATATGTGTAGTCTTTTGTGGTTGGTTATGTGAATCTTTACGGTTTGAATTTCTGTAGTGTTGGTGTTAATGTTGTTGGGGATGTTCATGGGAGTGAATGTGTATCTACTGTATATCTATAAAAAAAATCCTCGTCTCACCCCTCAGGTGGTGTCCATCCCTCATTCAGCTGGGGTCCTCTACCAGAGGCCAGGAAGCTTGAGGGTTCTGCGCAGTATCCTTGCCGTTCCCAGCACTGCACATTTCTGGACTGAGATGTCCGATGTTGTTCCCGGGATCTGTTGCAACCACTCATCATCTAGTTTGGGGGTCACTGCCCCGAGTGCTCCGACCACCACAGGCACGACTGTCCCCTTTACCTTCCAGGCTCTCTCCAGCTCCTCTCTGAGCCCTTGGGATTTCTCGAGTTTCTCGTGTTCCTTCTTTCTGATGTTTCCAGCACTTGGGACCGCTACATCCACTACAACGGCTTTCCTCTGCCCTTTATCTATCATCAGGATATCTGGTTGGTTCGCCATTACCATCTTGTCAGTCTGGATCTGGAAGTCCCATAGGATCTTCGCTCTGTCATTCTCCACCACCTTCGGAGGTGTTTCCCATTTTGAACTTGGGGTGTCCAGTCCATACTCCGCACAGATGTTTCGGTAGACTATGCCTTTGGCCACCTTATTTTTCCTGCAGGGTATCTGATCACTGGAAAGGGCATAGCTGTTTATTGCCCGGGTCTTATTCTTGCCATTGAGCTGGCTTCTTAGGACTTGCCTCACTCGCTGGAGGTATTTGGCCGTAGCCGCTTTCCTTGTTGCCAGTTTGAGGTTGCCATTGGCTTGTGGTATACCGAGGTACTTGTAGCTGTCCTCAATGTCTGCTATTGTTCCTTCAGGGAGTGAGACCCCTTCAGTGCGGACTACCCTTCCTCTCTTAGTCACCATCCGACTACATTTCTCCAGCACGAATGACATCCCGATGTCGCTGCTGTAGATCTTGATTGTGTGGATCAGGGAGTCTATGTCCCTTTCGCTCTTAGCAAACAGCTACATGTCATCCTTGTAGAGGAGGTGACTGATCGTAGCTCCATTTCTGAGGCGGTATCCATGGCCTGTCTTGGTGATTACTTGGCTTAGGGGGTTCAGTCCTATGCAGGACAGCAGTGGGGAGAGTGCATCACCTTGGTATATGCCACATTTGATGGACACTTGGGTAAGTGGCTTGCCATTGGCTTCAAGTGTGGTTTTCCACATCCTCATCAAGTTCGCAACGAAGGCTCTTAGGGTCCTGTTCACCTTATACACATCCAAGCATTCAGTGATCCATGTATGTGGCATCGAGTCATAGGCTTTCTTTTAATCAATCCAGGCTGTGCACAGGTTGGTACATCGGGACCTGCAGTCTTGTGCGACTGTTCTGTCAACCAGGAACGGATGTTTGGCTCCCCTGGTATCTCTACCAATGCCCTTCCGTGCTTCGCTCATGTATTGATCCATGTGTGCACTTATCTTAGCCGCAACATGAGCTTCCAAAATTGTGGAGGGACAGGTTATTGGCCGATAGTTGGATGCGACTGCACCCTTTGAGGGATCTTTCATGATAAGGATCGTTCGCCCTTCGGTTAGCCATCCTGGGTGAGTCCCATCCCTAGGCAGCTGGTTCATTTGTGCTGCTGGGCGCTCATGGAGTGCTGTGAGTCTCTTTAGCCAGTAAGTGTGGACCATGTCCGGGCCTGGTGCTGTCCAGTTCTTCATATTTGAGACTATTTCCTTTATGTCTGCCACTGTTATGGTAATTGGGTTCTGTTCAGGGAGGTGTCTGTGCTCCTCTCTTTGGGTGATCAGCCATTGTGCACTGCTGTTATGTGCAACCTCCTTCTCCCATCTGCCTCTCCAGTACCTTTCAGTTTCCAGTCTTGGTGGATCAGCTCTGTTGTTAGGACCCTGCCACTGAGCGTACACTTTCGCAGGTTGTGTTGCAAACAGCCTGTTTATTCGTCTGGCCTCATTCTCTTTCGTGTACCGCTTTAGGCGGCTGGACAAGGCTTGGAGCCTTTGTTTCGAGTGCTTCATATATGGTCATCTGGATGTACCTCTCAGGATCGGCCTTTTCATCACACCTCTCGTGACCTCAGTCAATTGACTCACATCTTTCCGAGCCGCCTTGATCTTAGCCTCCAACCGTCTTTTCCATGGTCGGTAATGTATCTCATGGCTTCCATGGTTGCTCTTATAGCCAAGCATCTCAAGGATCACTGATGCTGAAGCGTATATCAGTTCATTTCCGTGATCGTTACGGTAAGGATCGCCCTCAGTGCTGCATTCACACTTTCCAAGAGACTTTCAGGTGGTACTTCACATAGCCGTTGTAATCGGATTCTAGGTTTCCCAGCTTTCATTCTTGCCATGATCTTAGCTTTCAGGTCAGTTGCTGCCTCGCTCAGCATTTCATTCATTGGGGCTGGCCTCCCAATCTCATCATCTGCATTCACTCTGGTATGAACTCCTCCTCTGATCTGGCAGCCTGGGGCCCCTCACCATGGAACCTGCGTTGTACCTCATCAATCTCAAGTTGTGACAGCAGTTGCCGTTTGTGGATGTTGGAACACTGAGTTACGAGTTGTTTCGTGGCCACCCGTGACTGTGGGTTTCGAAGTAACCATTTAGCCCACATTCTCTCCATGTAACCTCTCTGACTAGGCTTGCTTGAGTAGTAGCATTCCAACAGAGCCATGTTATTGCATCTTGCCCATCTCTGCTCCATTTTTCATCAAGGTGCTCTGGTTCCCCAGCACCTGACGCAGACCTTGTTTGGCCGGGCGACGTCTGAGCTGGCATGTCATTCATTTTATTGTCTCTCATCATTGTATGAGGTACGCATTAGCGTGAAGGCTCTTGCCCAAGGACCCACACTGGATGGTGTTATGTGCTCATTTTTTGCCCCAAGTGGGGAGCGGAGGGACGGGCGCTGGGGGGGGGACCATCGTGGTGGGGCGGGCCCCTACGCGGGATGTGCCACCGGACCGTGGCTGAGGTGGCTGATCTCAAGAAGTCCTATCGGTGGCTGGAGGGGACTGGCCTGGGGGACAGCGCAGGGGCGCTCATCCTGGCTGCTCAGGAGCGGGCCTTGGGCGCCGGAGCCGTCGAGGCCCGGATGTGCCGCGCCGGACAGGACCCGGGGTGTGGGTTGTGCGGGGAGGCGCCTGGGACGATCCGGCACGTGGCTGCAGGGTGTGGGATGCTGGCAGGGGGGGCCTGCGTGGAGCGCCATGGCCAGGTGGCTGGCGTGGTCTGCCGAGGCATCTGTGCGGAGTGTGGACTGGGGGCCCCGGGGTCGGAGTGGGGGGCACCTCCGAGGGTGGTGGAGGGTGGCGGAGCGGGGATCCTGTGGGACTTCCGGATCCAGACTGGCGGGATGGTGGTGGCGAGCCAGCCAGATGTCGTGGTCGTGGATGGGGGGCGGAGGAGGGCCGTTGTGGTGGATGTGGCGGTCCCAGGTGGTGGAGGCATCGGGAGGGGGGAGCATGGGGGGCTCGGGGGGTACCAGGGGCTCGGGGAGGGGCTGGGGAGGGCCTGGGGGGTGGGGGTGGCGGTCGGGCCTGTGGTGGTCGGGGCGCTCGGGGCAGTGACTCCCCGGACTGGATGGGTGGTTGCGACAGATCCCGGGACCAGCGTCGGACATCTCGGTCCGGAGGTGTGCGGTGCTGGGAGCGGCGGGGGTACTGCGCGGGGCCCTCGGGCTTCCTGGCCTCTGGTGGAGGACCCGAGCTGAATGAGGGACGGACACCACCCGAGGACACCTCCTATTGGCTCCATGATAAGAGCTCCACCCAGCAAAGAATTAACCCTTTAAAACCTGATTCTGAGCTTTCACAATTATTTACCGCCATTTGCGTAATATCTACAGTATACAGAAGGAATCAAGCAATTTTTACCAATGTATCTGTAGGTGATGTTTATTTATTATGTACACAGAGATAAAGAGTAATGGCACAGCTCTGCAGTATCTTTCCACTTTTATATATGTATGCTATACTAAATAAAATGAATAGGGCACCATATAATGCAACAGTTATGCAACTCCCTAAATAATGATGTGAATTTTCAGTTGTTGCTAAATCAGTTAGGATGTTATAATTTGTGGTGTAGATGCGAATTTAGGAGAGCAGGACAATATATCGCATTGCAATTGGAGCAGCAGCTTGGTTGATGATGTCCCCAAACCGGCTCATCTATTATATTTGTCGTGCAATACAATGAAAATGAGCACAATTGCAAAACATAGGCTTCTTATATTTTAAAATAAAATAATCACATGTTTACCGTTCTGGGGTTTCTACAATCATGAATGGAGGCATTATTTACAGCAGGTTGATGTTGTTGTTGTTGTTGTCGACCCCACCCGTGCCCCGACATTGGGGGACCGGGCCCTCACTCCGTCTCCCGGATCCCCAGACCCCCCTCCGCCGCCCAGCGGGCGACCAGGGCCGCCACTCCGCTTGGGTTTCGCCAGAGGTCCTCCGGAGTCAGTGTGGTGGGTATGTTTGTGCAGGTGAACAGGTGTTGTGTGTCGTGCACTTGCGTGCCGCATAGCGCACAGAGTGGTGTTGGGTGTGTGTCCGGTGTAATGTTGTGTAGGTAGGAGTGGAGGGCTGGTGATTTGTTGGTTCGGAGTTGTGCTAGGAGTTGTCTGGTTCTGTGTGGTAGGTCTTGCTCTGATGGGTCTATTTCTGGTGCTGGTGCATGTATTACTTTGTTGTGTTGTCTGGTGTCCAAGTGTGTTTGTACAAAGTGGGTGTGTATGTCTTTCATGTTCTGTTTTATGGTGTCGTTGTTGGTGTCCTGTGGTGCTGTGTCTTTGTTGTGTGTGTAGTTGTTGTTGTGGAAGATTGTTTGTTTCTTTTGTCTGGGTGGTGGTGGTTGTTGAGTGAGTGGGTGTAGTGGGTGGGTTGGGTGTTGGGCTTTTTGTCTGATTTGCGATGCGTGTAGTTTTAGATGGGTGTTCAGTGGGAGAGTTTTTGTTTCCTCATGCAAGTGTTGTATGTTTGTGTCTTGTGTGCATCCTGTTGCTATTCTGAGTGCTGTGTTCTGTGTGGTCTGGAGTTTTGTCTTGTTTGTGTCCGATAGTGTTGGTGACCATATAGTGTTTGCGTATTCGAGGCGTGTGAGTGTGGTTGCTTTGTATGTGGTGAGTATAGTTTCTTTGGATTTTCCCCAGTGAGTGGTTGTTAAGGCTTTAAGTATTTTGTTTGATTGCTTGGCGCGGGTTAGAGTGTGTTGTGTGTGTTTTGAGAAGGTGAGTTTGGGGTCCCATGTTAATCCCAGTATTTTGGGTTCGCGGACTGTGGGTAGGGTGGTGTTATCTATTTGTAAAGTGAGTCTGTTGCTGTATTCTGCCGGATCCGGTGTGAACAGAGTGGTGGTGGTTTTGTCTGCGTTGAGTGTGAGTTGGTTCTGTTTTGTCCAGTTGTATATGTCGTGGAGATATTTTTGTACTTGTTGTTGTGCCTGTTGTGGTTTGACATGTGTGGATAGAATGGTGATGTCGTCTGCATATGTAACTGTGTGTACATTTGGAGGTGGTTGTGGTAAGTCTGCCATGTATATGTTGAATAGTGTTGGTGAAAGTACTCCCCCCTGTCGTACCCCCGTTTTCGTGTTTCTGTGTTCTGATGTTTCCCCCCGGTATTGAGTGTATTGTCTGCGTCCCCTTATGTAGTTGAAGATGTATTTGATGATGATGTTTGGGGTGTTAGTGTTGTTGAGTTTGTTTGTGAGTGTGTGTAGGTTTACCGTGTCAAAGGCTTTGGACATGTCTAGGGCTATGGCAACTGTTCGTTGTGGTGGTTTTTGTTGATTGAAACCTGTGGCTATGATGTTGTGTATGTGGTGTAGTGCTGTGGTTGTGGAGTGTTGTTTTCGGAAGCCGTGTTGGTGAGAGGGTAGTTGAGTGTTGTTGGTAATGAAGGGTAGTATTACCTTTTCCATTGTTTTGGCTATTGGGCTGAGTAGTGCTATTGGTCTGTAGGATGGGCCGAGTGCGTGGTTTTTGTTGGGTTTTGGTATTGGGATTATTTTTGCAGTCTTCCATATTGCGGGGATGGTGTTGGTGTTGAGTGATGTGTTGTAAGTGTGTGTGAGTAGTGTTATTGCTTTGGGGCCTAGGTGTTTCAGATGTCTGATGTTTATGTTGTCTGGGCCTGTGGAGTTGTTGTTTTTGGAGCGTTGTAGTGCTTGTTTGACTTGTTGTTCTGTGATGGTTATGGGCGTGGTGTTGAGTTTTCGTATTTTGCGTTGTAGTTGTCTGTATGTTCTGTTGGTTTTGTGTTGTATTATGTTGGTGAATTGTTTGTTGAATGCTCGTGCTTTCTGTTTGTTGGATATTGCCGTGTGTTGTCCGAACTGTATTGTGGTGTTTTCTGGTGCTTTTTGTTCTTTGTTAGATAGTCTTGTTACTGTGTTCCAGAGTATGTATTGTTTGTGTCTGTGGTTCCATGCATCCTTTAAGTGTTCTTTCCATAGCTCTTGTTTGTGTTTTTGGATTTGTTTGTCTATTTCTTTGTTTAGGTCTGTGATGCGTGGGTCTTGGTGGTTTTGTTGTCTGATGTCGTTTCTTTGGCTGATGAGTGTTCTGATGTGTTGTGGTAGGAGAAGTGATTTGCTTTTTATTTTTCCGTGGGGTATGTGGTGTTTGTCTGCTGTAAGTATGAGGTTTGTGAGCATGGTGTTGGCTGTGTGGATGTTGTCAGGTATGGTTAAGTTCTCCAGTGCTGATTCTATTTCAGAGGTGTATCCTTCCCAGTCTGCTTTCCTGTAATTTGTGTAAGTTTGAAGGTGTTGTTGTAGGCGGAAAGGAGCACGCGTGTTGTGTGTGATTTTGATAGGAAGGTGGTCTGAACTGAGTGCGTGTATTGTGGTCCATGTTGTTCTGTTTGTGATGCTGTTGCTGGCTGTTGTGATGTTGGTTGTTGGTTGATGTTTGTAGGTTTTCTGGTAGGTGTGTTTGCGTTTAGAGTGATTTGTTGGGAGTTCTGTAGTATGTCTGCAATGAGGGTGCCTCTGTGGTCGTCGTAGGGAGAGTGCCATTGTGTTGAGTGAGCGTTGATGTCTGCGGTTAGAATGGTGTTGTTCAGCGAGTTTATGTATTGGAAGGTGTTGGTGATGTCTGTGTCTTCTGTGGCGTGGTCTGGTCGGGTGGTATCTCTGGGGGGTATATACATGTTGCATATGTGTAGTCTTTTGTGGTTGGTTATGTGAATCTTTACGGTTTGAATTTCTGTAGTGTTGGTGTTAATGTTGTTGGGGATGTTCATGGGAGTGAATGTGACTGATTTGTGAATGTATGTGAGCAGTCCTCCTCCTCCCTTGTGTTCTCTGTCTTTCCTAATGCTGGTGTAGTTGGTGAGACGAGGTGTGTTGTGTTGTTTTTCTAGTTTGGTTTCTTGTATGGTGATGATGTCTGCGTGCTGTTGTGAGGCGAGTTCTTCTAGTTCTGTTTTCTTGTTTTGGATGCCGTTGATGTTTATTTGTAGTATGGTCAGTGTGTGTTTGTTGTTTTTGTTGGTGGGTGTTGTTCTTTGTGGGTTGTTCGGGGGTTGTGGTGTTGGGGTGTTTGTTGTTTGCGTGTGTGTTCTGCATGTCCACGTGTTTGTGTATTGGCGGGTGGTGATGCCGGAGCAATGTCTGTGTATCCAGTGTGGGTGTGTTGAGTTGCATCTGAGTGAGGTTTGTCTGCGTGTGATGATTCTATTGCAGCTATTGCAGGTCCAGGTTTGGGGGTGTGTGTCTAGTGTTTATGTTTGTGCAATGTTTGTGTACCCAGTGTGGTGTGTGGTGGTTGCATCTGAAGGATGTCTGTCTTCTTGTAATCTGTTGTGTGCAAATGTCGCATGTCCAGGTAGTTTGTTGTGTGTGTGTTTGTTGCGTGCGTGAGAGTGTCTGTGTGGGCCCCGGATTTGTCTCTATGTCCCAGGCCTGGAGCAAAAGGTCCGCCCGCCACCCTGCCAGGTTCAGGGGGCGGTTAGCCGAAAAAAAGAAACGGCCGTAAGGGCACCCCGTTCGGGGTGCAGGGATTGGTTCCTTGATTTGTCCCCCCGTTCGGGGGGAACCCTCCAACTGCGAGTAAGCCAAGGAGTTTGGAGGTACAGCAGGTTGACAGCAGTGTGATCGAGCAGATTAGATAGAGTAGAATTTGAATGGGGCTTCACTGATTTATTTCATACAATTCATATGTAAAACACAGTTGAAAAATATTTGATTGTTAAAATATTTAAATACAAGAACTATATCAAGAAATTAACAAAACATAGTTTTTTTAGTTAGGCGAAAAGTCTAAAAACATATCACAAATGACAAACGTTGTGCCTCTCCTCCTCCTGTTCTTCAATGAAGCTGATCACCCTCCAGCTCCCGTTAGAAACATTGTGCTGCTGAAGGTGTGCCGGCAGAATGGTTGTGATACAGGAGGTGCTGTGGACTCTCCCAGAAACGAGGACCTAGTTTAGTTGTAGATCCAGTAAAACATAGTGCAAATGTGACATTATTTATAATGCACAGTTACAGTCTTGTGAATATTAAAAAATGTACTTCATGTAATGCAGGAAGCGAATATTTCAAACGAACTAAGGCAGCAAACAGTAAGAGCAAAATCGTGTTCCAAACATTAACTCTTTTTTTAAATGTCAATTAGCTTGTGAGTAATAAGACAAAATGTGACTGTCAGAAAGAGAACTGTCAGAGCAAACGGCAGATTTTAGAAAGTCCTGCCGAAATAAATCTGCACCCGACTGCGACTGTCAGCGTTGAACTGCCGCCATTGCTGTCAAAGTCAGACACATCTCCAAAATTGTTGGAGCAAATTTTTAAGCAGGCTTCATCTTGATAAATTGACCACGTATTTGACATTTACACCATAACGTTACCGCCTAAAATAATCGTAAAACAAAATTTTGTGTAACAACAAGAGTAATATGTACCCCAAAAGCTTTCAAAGCGTCTGAAAGTTTTCTCCTCCGTTTTTGTTGGGGCTTGGCTCGAAATGCATCATGATTGGCCGCCCGAAGTCCACGTGTCTGTCGGACGTGCTCTCATTGGTCTACAATACCATCACGGATGAATAAATACTCAAAGGGCTTTCCAGGCAAGCCCTTTGAACCCTTTAAATACTCAATGGGCTTGCCTGGCAAGCCCTTTGAGTATTTATTCCATATTGCCCACTAGTTCACTAGTAAGGTCATTTTGACGCTTACTCGTGAACATGTAAGGCCATAAATGTGCCCACTAGTTCACTAGTAAGATCATTTTGAGGCTTACTAGTTGACATGTAAGCCACAAAACGCCCGCTAGTTCACTAGTAAGATAATTTTGAGGCTTCTAGTGAACATGTAAGCCACAGAACGCCCACTAGTTCACTAGTAAGATCATTTTGACGCTTACTAGTGAACATGTAAGCCACAAAACGCTCACTAGTTCACTAGTAAGGTCATTTTGACACTTACTAGTGAACATGTAAGCCACAAAACGCTCACTGGTTCACTAGTAAGGTAATTCTGACGCTTACTAGTGAACATGTAAGCCACAAAACGCCCACTAGTTCCCTAGTAAGATCATTTTGACGCTTATTTATGAACATGTCAGCCACAAAACGCTCACTCGTTCACTAGTAAGATCATTTTGACGCTTACTAGTGAACATGTAAGCCACAAAACGCCCACTAGTTCACTAGTAAGGTCATTTTGACGCTTACTAGTGAACATGTAAGCCACAAAACGCCCACTAGTTCACTAGTAAGATCATTTTGACGCTTACTAGTGAACATGTAAGGCCATAAATGTGCCCACTAGTTCACTAGTAAGATCATTTTGAGGCTTACTAGTTGACATGTAAGCCACAAAACGCCCGCTAGTTCACTAGTAAGATAATTTTGAGGCTTCTAGTGAACATGTAAGCCACAGAACGCCCACTAGTTCACTAGTAAGATCATTTTGACGCTTACTAGTGAACATGTAAGCCACAAAACGCTCACTAGTTCACTAGTAAGGTCATTTTGACACTTACTAGTGAACATGTAAGCCACAAAACGCTCACTGGTTCACTAGTAAGGTAATTCTGACGCTTACTAGTGAACATGTAAGCCACAAAACGCCCACTAGTTCCCTAGTAAGATCATTTTGACGCTTATTTATGAACATGTCAGCCACAAAACGCTCACTCGTTCACTAGTAAGATCATTTTGACGCTTACTAGTGAACATGTAAGCCACAAAACGCCCACTAGTTCACTAGTAAGGTCATTTTGATGCTTACTAGTGAACATGTAAGCCACAAAACGCCCACTAGTTCACTAGTAAGATCATTTTGACGCTTACTAGTGAACATGTAAGGCCATAAATGTGCCCACTAGTTCACTAGTAAGTTCATTTTGAGGCTTACTAGTTGACATGTAAGCCACACATCGCCTACTAGTTCACTAGTAAGATCATTTTGAGGCTTACTAGTGAACATGTAAAGCCATAAATGTGCCCACTAGTTCACTAGTAAGATCATTTTGAGGCTTACTGGTTGACATGTAAGCCACAAAATGCCCACTAGTTCATTAGTAAGATCACTTTGAGGCTTACTAGTTGACATGTAAGCCGCAAAATCCCCACTAGTTCACTAGTAAGATCATTTTGACGCTTACTCGTGAACATGTAAGGCCATAAATGTGCCCACTAGTTCACTAGAAAGATCATTTTGAGGCTTACTAGTTGACATGTAAGCCACAAAACTCCCACTAGTTCACTATTAAGATCATTTTGAGGCTGACGAGTGAAGATGTAAGCCACAAAACGCCCACTAGTTTACTAGTAAGATCATTTTGACGCTTACTAGTGAACATGTAAGGCCATAAATGTGCCCACTAGTTCACTAGTAAGATCATTTTGAGGCTTACTAGTGAACACGTAAGGCCATAAATGTGCCCACTAGTTCCCTCTAAGATCATTTTGAGGCTTACGAGTGAAGATGTAAGCCACAAAACGCCCACTAGTTTACTAGTAAGATCATTTTGACGCTTACTAGTGAACACATAAGGCCATAAATGTGCCCACTAGTTCACTAGTAAGATCATTTTGAGGCTTACTATTTGACATGTAAGCCACAAAACGCCCACTAGTTCACTAGTAAGATCATTTTGAGGCTTACTAATGAACATGTAAGCCACAAAACGCCCACTAGTTCACTAGTAAGATCATTTTCACGCTTACTAGTGAACATGTAAGGCCATAAACTTGCCCACTAGTTTACTAGTAAGATCATTTTGACGCTTACTAGTGAACATATAAGGCCATAAATGTGCCCACTAGTTCACTAGTAAGATCATTTTGAGGCTTGCTAGTTGACATGTAAGCCACAAAACGCCCCTTAGCTCACTCGTAAGATCATTTTGAGGCTTACTAGTGAACACGTAAGCCACAAAACGCTCACTAGTTCACTAGTAAGGTCATTTTGACGCTTACTCGTGAACATGTAAGCCACAAATTGTCACTAGTTCACTAGTAAGGTCATTTTGACGCTTACTAGTTAACATGTAAGCCACAAAACGCTCACTAGTTCACAAGTAAGGTCATTGTGACGCTTACTAGTGAACATGTAAGCCACAAAAGAACCCACTAGTTCACTAGTAAGATCATTTTGAGGCTTACTAGATGAGATGTAAGCCACAAAACGCTCACTAATTCACTAGTAAGGTCATTTTGACGCTTACTAGTGAACGCCCACTAGTTCATTAGTAAGATCATTTTGACACTTACTCGTGAACATGTAAGCCACAAAACGCCCACTAG
The DNA here is from genome assembly GCF_025434085.1 of Hippocampus zosterae. NCBI lineage: Eukaryota > Metazoa > Chordata > Actinopteri > Syngnathiformes > Syngnathidae > Hippocampus > Hippocampus zosterae. The sequence continues at coordinate 439,470 of NW_026262959.1, forward strand.
TTCACTAGTAAGATCATTTTGAGGCTTACTAGTGAACATGTAAGGCCATAAATGTGCCCACTAGTTCACTAGTAAGATCATTTTGAGGCTTACTAGTTGACATGTAAGCCACAAAATCCCCACTAGTTCACTATTAAGATCATTTTGAGGCTTACGAGTGAAGATGTAAGCCACAAAACGCCCAATAGTTTACTAGTAAGATCATTTTGACGCTTACTAGTGAACACGTAAGGCCATAAATGTGCCCACTAGTTCACTAGTAAGATCATTTTGAGGCTTACTATTTGATATGTAAGCCACAAAACGCCCACTAGTTCACTAGTAAGATCATTTGAGGCTTACTAATGAACATGTAAGCCACAAAACGCCCACTAGTTCACTAGTAAGATAATTTTACGCTTACTAGTGAACATGTAAGCCACAAAACGCTCACTAGTTCACAAGTAAGGTCATTGTGATGCTTACTAGTGAACATGTAAGCCACAAAAGAACCCACTAGTTCACTAGTAAGATCATTTTGAGGCTTACTAGTGAACATGTAAGGCCATAAATGTGCCCACTAGTTTACTAGTAAGATCATTTTGACGCTTACTAGTGAACATGTAAGGCCATAAATGTGCCCACTAGTTCACTAGTAAGATCATTTTGAGGCTTACTGGTGAACATGTATGCCACAAAAAGCTCACTAGTTCACAACTAAGGTCATTGTGATGCTTACTAGTGAACATGTAAGCCACAAAAGAACCCACTAGTTCACTAGTAAGATCATTTTGAGGCTTACTAGTGAACATGTAAGGCCATAAATGTGCCCACTAGTTTACTAGTAAGATCATTTTGACGCTTACTAGTGAACATGTAAGCCACAAAACGCCCACTAGTTCACTAGTAAGATCATTTTGACGCTTACTAGTGAACATGTAAGCCACAAAAAGCTCACTAGTTCACTAGTAAGGTCATTTTGAGGCTTACTAGTGAACCTCCTGCTCTACACCGGCTCCCGGACATCGTTCGCTTTCCTTCCCGGAAATATATTCATCGTGGGTCTCGTCGGGGCTTCTGCCTCAACCGATCCAACACCATCGTCTCCTTCTGGTCTTCCTCCCGTCGGCCATCCAGAAACGCCGGCCGATCCATCGACCATCGTGCGTTAGCCGGCTTGGCTAGGGCGGCTAACGGCCCCCGCAGCAGCGAGACTGCCGCCGTCAACTTCGGGCTACTTAACATCCGTTCGCTTACTGGGAAGGGTAATCTCATTCAAGATATCCTCACGGACCGTAAGCTTGACATTCTCTGCTTGAATGAAACCTGGCAAACTCCCGGGGACTTCTCACAGTTGAACGATTCCACTCCCCCGGGATTTGTTTACATTTCCAAGCCCCGCGATTCTGGTCGCGGAGGAGGTCTCGCGATAGTATACCGCGAGAAGTGGAAAGTACTTTCGGTTTCTCTCCCGCCACTTTCCTCCTTTGAATGCCTTGCCTGTCAAATATCCGGACCCATCCCCACGATTATTGCCACAGTGTACCGCTCCCCCAAACCCCACCGCGACTTTTTAAATGAAGTGTCTACTGTCCTCACCCATCTCTCCTCTCTGTCACCAAATGTAATAATCCTGGGAGATTTTAATATACATATGGACAACACTGCTCTTCCTCTCACCATTGACTTCACTTCTTCAATTAACAGTCTTGGTTTTGATCAATTTGTAGATTTTCCCACACACATCAAAGGTCACACCCTGGATCTGATCTGCTGCTCTGGTATTTCCCCCTCCAACTGTACTGCTGACGAACTTCCAATAACGGACCACTTCCTTATCTCATTCAACATTACACTCCAGCTCTCAACTGCCAAATCACCCCGGACCATTGTTTACCGTAATATTAAAGACATTAACATTGACTCTCTCACTGCATGGCTGACCACCCTGACTCCGGACATTGACTCCACTCCTGATGATTTGGTTTTCCAATACAACTCTGGTCTCACCAGCATCCTCAACACGCTCGCCCCTGTCAAGTCCCGCTCTGTCCTTTTTACTCGGTCTGCCCCTTGGTTCACCCCTCATCTACGTTCCTTGAAATCCCAAACCCGGCAGCTTGAGAGACTTTATAGGAAAACCGGCCTCACTGCTCACAAGGACATCTATGCAGCTCAGCTATCCCTCTACAAGGATTCCATCTCTCAAGCAAAATCACATTACTACTCCGGACTCATCTGCTCCAATGCTGGAAATACTAAGACTCTCTTTTCCCTTTGGAACAGAATCACTCAACCTCCTGACTCCCTACCACCTCACTTTTACTCTCGTGACACCTGTAATGCACTTCTCCTCTTTTTCAATGAAAAAATCAACAGAATCCACCAGCATCTGGGCTCCTCTGTACCTTTCCCCTCATCTGAACCTCTCACCCCTTGCAAACTGTTCTCTTCTTTTGAACTCCCCCATCTCTCATTAATTTCAGACCTCATCATTAAATCCAAGACTTCCTCCTGTCAGCTTGATCCCCTCCCCACAGTTCTGGTCAAATCCTGCATACCCTCTCTGCTTCCCTTCATCTCAGCCATTATCCATTCCTCTCTGTCGACTGGAATTGTTCCTGTGCTCTTCAAAACTGCAGCTGTCACACCAATCCTGAAAAAAACTGGTTCAGATCCCAATGACTTCAATAACCTACGCCCCATTTCCCATCTTCCCTTCATCTCGAAAATTCTGGAGAAAACTGTCGCCTCTCAGATCCACTCCCACCTCACCGACAATAGTCTTTATGAACAATTCCAGTCCGGCTTCCGTCCCCGTCACAGTACTGAAACAGCCCTCATAAAAATCACAAACGATCTTCTCATGGCAGCAGACTCTGGCCTTATCTCCATCCTCATCCTCCTTGACCTGAGTGCAGCCTTCGACACAATCTCTCACCCCATCCTCCTCAATCGACTCTCTACCATAGGCATCACCAACACCCCTCTACATTGGTTCCACTCATATCTCACTGGCCGCTCTCAGTTCATTCAAGTTGATTCTTTTACTTCACAATCCCTCCCCGTTTCTTCTGGTGTTCCCCAGGGTTCTGTCCTCGGTCCGCTCCTCTTCATTGTCTACCTCCTTCCACTCGGAAACATTTTCCGCAAATTTGGCTTACACTTTCACTGCTTTGCGGATGACACCCAGCTCTATCTCTCCAGCAAACCCGACGCTTCTCTCCCACCCTCGTCCCTCTCTCACTGTCTCTCAGAAATCAAATCTTGGTTCACCCACAATTTCCTCAAGCTAAACAGCAATAAAACTGAACTCCTACTCGTCGGTACCAAATCCACTCTAAACAAAGCCGACAGTTTCTCCCTCACAATTGATAATGCCACTATATCTCCTTCCCCCCAGGTGAAGAGTCTGGGTGTCATCCTTGACAGTTCACTATCCTTTCACTCCCACATCAATAACATTACCCGGTCCGCTCATTTCCACCTTCGCAATATAAACCGCCTCCGTCCCTCACTCACTCCGCACACCACCGCTATCCTTGTTCACAGTCTCGTCACTTCCCGTATTGACTACTGCAACTCACTCCTCTTCGGTGTCCATCAAAAATTCCTCCATAAACTTCAACTTGTTCAGAATTCAGCAGCCCGGATCATCACGAGAACCCCCTCCTTCCATCATATCACCCCCATCCTCCGACAGCTCCACTGGCTTCCTGTCAAACTTAGAATCAACTTCAAAATACTTCTCTATACATTCAAAGCCATCCATAACCTTGCGCCCCCCTATCTGTCAGATCTTCTTCAAATCTCCATTCCCTCTCGCTCACTCAGGTCCTCATCCTCCCTCCACCTTTTTCTACCCTCTGCCCGTCTCAGTACAATGGGGTGCAGAGCCTTCAGTCGCTCTGCCCCCAAACTCTGGAACTCACTTCCTCCCAACATTCGTAATATTGACTCTCTTTCCTTATTCAAAACCCAGCTCAAAACCCACCTATTCAGACTTGCCTACCCGCCTTAAATCTTTCTTTCTTTATTTATTATTTTATCTGTGTTTTACTATTGGTCTTGGCTGTACAGTGTCCTTGAGTGTTGTGAAAGGCGCTTACAAATGTGATGTATTATTATTATTATTAACATATAAGGCCATAAATGTGCCCACTAGTTCACTAGTAAGATCATTTTGAGGCTTGCTAGTTGACATGTAAGCCGCAAAACGCCCACTAGTTCACTAGTAAGTTCATTTTGAGGCTTACTAGTGAAGATGTAAGCCACAAAACGCCCACTAGTTCACTAGTAAGATCATTTTGAGGCTTACATGTCAACCAGTAAGCCTCAAAATGATCTTACTAGTGAACTAGTGGGCACATTTATGGCCTTACATGTTCACTAGTAAGCCTCAAAATGATCTTACTAGTGAACTAGTGAAATGAATATAAGATGGCGCCTCAGTAGGCAGCCTTCGGCAAGTGCTCTTCAAGAGGCTTGCTTTTTTGTTCTTTTTTGTTGTTTTTGTCTTTTGTTTTGTCACATGTTGTTTGTTGTTTCATCGTGTGGACCTGATATGGACTGTTTTCAGCGTTTTTTGGCCACGACATTCGTCAAAGGAGAAGTATCTCTGCTTGGTGGTTGCGCCTTCTCGGCAGCACGCCTGTACCAGCACAGATTTTGTTTGGGATGAATGTCGGCGCCAGACAGACCTGGGGTGCTTGTGTTTTTTGCGCCTGTAATGGGCAGCATTTTTCACAACCCCGTTTTGTTCAGTGGAGATGCGGATGGCTGCTGAAGTTGAGGATGAGGAGAGAGGAGCGTCGGCGCAGAGCGCCGATGCGTGTTTGGAACCGAGAGTCGCCGCTTGGAATTGAAATGGATTTCCATGGGACAGGAGAACTGAACCAATCTCTTTTTTCATCAATGAATGCTACAGCCACTTGTTGACTTTGAAACTTTGTAGCCGACGTGTGCACATTTTGAGCAGGACGTCTCTGATCCACTGGCTAAAGGACACCTTGATTCTCTCCTCTTTCATCTCAAACTGCTTCAAACAACAAAGCGTGTGATGGAAAAATGGTTAGGACTGCACGACTGTCCGTGTTTTATGTTATGTGTTGTGTTTATCATTTTACTTTATGTTAACCGTTTTGTTAAGCACTTTGTTACAGCTGCCGCTGTTGTGAAAGCGCTATATAAATCAGCATGTATTGTATTGTATTGTATAAGCCACAAAATGCCCACTAGTTCATTAGTAAGATCATTTTGAGGCTTACTAGTTGACATGTAAGCCGCAAAACGCCCACCAGTTCACTGGTAAGATCATTTTGACGCTTACTAGTGAACATGTAAGCCACAAAACGCTCACTAGTTCACTAGTAAGGTCATTTTGATGCTTACTAGTGAAAATGTAAGCCACAAAACGCCCACTAGTTCATTAGTAAGATCATTTTGAGGCTTACTTGTTGACATGCAAGCCGCAAAATGCCCACTAGTTCACTAGTAAGATCATTTTGACGCTTACTAGTGAATATGTAAGGCCATAAATGTGCCCACTAGTTCACCAGTAAGATCATTTTGAGGCTAACTAGTGAACATGTAAGCCACAAAACGCCCACTAGTTCAATAGTAAGATCATTTTGAGGCTTACTAGTTGACATGTAAGCCACAAAACGCTCACTAATTCACTAGTAAGGTCATTTTGACGCTTACTAGTGAACATGTAAGCCACAAAACACCCACTAGTTCATTAGTAAGATCATTTTGACTTACTTGTTGACATGTAAGCCGCAAAACGCCCACTAGTTCACTCGTAAGATCATTTTGATGCTTACTAGTTGACATGCAAGCCGCAAAACGCCCACTAGTTCACTAGTAAGATCATTTTGACGCTTACTCGTGAACATGTAATCCACAAAACGACCACTAGTTCACTAGTAAGATCATTTTGAGGCTTACTAGTGAACATATAAGGCCATAAATGTGCCCATAGTTCACTAGTAAGATCATTTTGAGGCTTACTAGTTGACATGTAAGCCACAAAATGCCCACTAGTTCACTAGTAAGATCATTTTGAGGCTTACTAGTTGACATGTAAGCCGCAAAACGCCCACTAGTTCACTGGTAAGATCATTTTTACGCTTACTAGTGAACATGTAAGGCCATAAATGTGCCCACTAGTTCACTAGTAAGATCATTTTGAGGCTTACTAGTTGACATGTAAGCCGCAAAACGCCCCTTAGCTCACTCGCCAGATCATTTTGAGGCTTGCTAGTTGACATGTAAGCCGCAAAACGCCCACTAGTTCACTAGTAAGTTCATTTTGAGGCTTACTAGTGAAGATGTAAGCCACAAAACGCCCACTAGTTCACTAGTAAGATCATTTTGAGGCTTACTAGTTGACATGTAAGCCACAAAACGCCCCTTAGCTCACTCGTAAGATCATTTTGAGGCTTACTAGTGAACATGTAAGCAACAAAACGCTCACTAGTTCACTAGTAAGGTCATTTTGACGCTTACTCGTGAACATGTAAGCCACAAATTGTCACTAGTTCACTAGTAAGGTCATTTTGAGGCTTACTAGTGAACATATAAGGCCATAAATGTGCCCACTAGTTCACTAGTAAGATCATTTTGAGGCTTACTAGTTGACATGTAAGCCGCAAAACTCCCACTAGTTCACTGGTAAGATCATTTTGACGCTTACTAGTGAACATGTAAGGCCATAAATGTGCCCACTAGTTCACTAGTAAGATCATTTTGAGGCTTGCTAGTTGACATGTAAGCCGCAAAACGCCCACTAGTTCACTAGTAAGTTCATTTTGAGGCTTACTAGTGAAGATGTAAGCCACAAAACGCCCACTAGTTCACTAGTAAGATCATTTTGAGGCTTACTAGTTGACATGTAAGCCACAAAACGCCCCTTAGCTCACTCGTAAGATCATTTTGAGGCTTACTAGTGAACATGTAAGCAACAAAACGCTCACTAGTTCACTAGTAAGGTCATTTTGACGCTTACTCGTGAACATGTAAGCCACAAATTGTCAATAGTTCACTAGTAAGGTCATTTTGACGCTTACTAGTTAACATATAAGCCACAAAACGCCCACTAGTTCACTCGTAAGATCATTTTGAGGCTTACTAGTTGACATGTAAGCCACAAAACGCCCACTAGTTCACTAGTAAGATCATTTTGAGGCTTACTAGTGAACACGTAAGGCCATAAATATGCCCACTAGTTCCCTATAAGATCATTTTGAGGCTTACGAGTGAAGATGTAAGCCACAAAACACCCACTAGTTTACTAGTAAGATCATTTTGACGCTTACTAGTGAACACATAAGGCCATAAATGTGCCCACTAGTTCACTAGTAAGGTCATTTTGATGCTTACTAGTGAAAATGTAAGCCACAAAACGCCCACTAGTTCATTAGTAAGATCATTTTGAGGCTTACTTGTTGACATGCAAGCCGCAAAATGCCCACTAGTTCACTAGTAAGATCATTTTGACGCTGACTAGTGAATATGTAAGGCCATAAATGTGCCCACTAGTTCACCAGTAAGATCATTTTGAGGCTAACTAGTGAACATGTAAGCCACAAAACGCCCACTAGTTCAATAGTAAGATCATTTTGAGGCTTACTAGTTGACATGTAAGCCACAAAACGCTCACTAATTCACTAGTAAGGTCATTTTGACGCTTACTAGTGAACATGTAAGCCACAAAACACCCACTAGTTCATTAGTAAGATCATTTTGACTTACTTGTTGACATGTAAGCCGCAAAACGCCCACTAGTTCACTCGTAAGATCATTTTGATGCTTACTAGTGAAGATATAAGGCCATAAATGTGCCCACTAGTTCACTAGTAAGATCATTTTGAGGCTTACTAGTTGACATGTAAGCCACAAAATGCCCACTAGTTCACTAGTAAGATCATTTTGAGGCTTACTAGTTGACATGTAAGCCACAAAACGCTCACTAATTCACTAGTAAGGTCATTTTGACGCTTACTAGTGAACATGTAAGCCACAAAACACCCACTAGTTCATTAGTAAGATCATTTTGACTTACTTGTTGACATGTAAGCCGCAAAACGCCCACTAGTTCACTCGTAAGATCATTTTGATGCTTACTAGTGAAGATATAAGGCCATAAATGTGCCCACTAGTTCACTAGTAAGATCATTTTGAGGCTTACTAGTTGACATGTAAGCCACAAAATGCCCACTAGTTCACTAGTAAGATCATTTTGAGGCTTACTAGTTGACATGTAAGCCGCAAAACGCCCACTAGTTCATTGGTAAGATCATTTTTACGCTTACTAGTGAACATGTAAGGCCATAAATGTGCCCACTAGTTCACTAGTAAGATCATTTTGAGGCTTACTAGTTGACATGTAAGCCGCAAAACGCCCCTTAGCTCACTCGTAAGATCATTTTGAGGCTTGCTAGTTGACATGTAAGCCGCAAAACGCCCACTAGTTCACTAGTAAGTTCATTTTGAGGCTTACTAGTGAAGATGTAAGCCACAAAACGCCCACTAGTTCACTAGTAAGATCATTTTGAGGCTTACTAGTTGACATGTAAGCCACAAAACGCCCCTTAGCTCACTCGTAAGATCATTTTGAGGCTTACTAGTGAACATGTAAGCAACAAAACGCTCACTAGTTCACTAGTAAGGTCATTTTGACGCTTACTCGTGAACATGTAAGCCACAAATTGTCACTAGTTCACTAGTAAGGTCATTTTGAGGCTTACTAGTGAACATATAAGGCCATAAATGTGCCCACTAGTTCACTAGTAAGATCATTTTGAGGCTTACTAGTTGACATGTAAGCCACAAAATGCCCACTAGTTCACTAGTAAGATCATTTTGAGGCTTACTAGTTGACATGTAAGCCGCAAAACTCCCACTAGTTCACTGGTAAGATCATTTTGATGCTTACTAGTGAACATGTAAGGCCATAAATGTGCCCACTAGTTCACTAGTAAGATCATTTTGAGGCTTGCTAGTTGACATGTAAGCCGCAAAACGCCCACTAGTTCACTAGTAAGTTCATTTTGAGGCTTACTAGTGAAGATGTAAGCCACAAAACGCCCACTAGTTCACTAGTAAGATCATTTTGAGGCTTACTAGTTGACATGTAAGCCACAAAACGCCCCTTAGCTCACTCGTAAGATCATTTTGAGGCTTACTAGTGAACATGTAAGCAACAAAACGCTCACTAGTTCACTAGTAAGGTCATTTTGACGCTTACTCGTGAACATGTAAGCCACAAATTGTCAATAGTTCACTAGTAAGGTCATTTTGACGCTTACTAGTTAACATGTAAGCCACAAAACGCCCACTAGTTCACTCGTAAGATCATTTTGAGGCTTACTAGTTGACATGTAAGCCACAAAACGCCCACTAGTTCACTAGTAAGATCATTTTGAGGCTTACTATTGAACACGTAAGGCCATAAATGTGCCCACTAGTTCCCTATAAGATCATTTTGAGTCTTACGAGTGAAGATGTAAGCCACAAAACGCCCACTAGTTTACTAGTAAGATCATTTTGACGCTTACTAGTGAACACGTAAGGCCATAAATGTGCCCACTAGTTCCCTATAAGATCATTTTGAGGCTTACGAGTGAAGATGTAAGCCACAAAACGCCCACTAGTTCACTAGTAAGATCATTTTGACGCTTACTAGTGAACATGTAAGCCACAAAACGCTCACTAGTTCACAAGTAAGGTCATTGTGACGCTTACTAGTGAACATGTAAGCCACAAAAGAACAAACGAGTTCACTAGTAAGATCATTTTGAGGCTTACTAGTTGACATGTAAGCCGCAAAACGCCCACTAGCTCACTCGTAAGGTCATTTTGAGGCTTACAAGTTGACATGTAAGGCGCAAAACGCCCACTAGTTCACTAGTAAGATCATTTTCACGCTTACTAGTGAACATGTAAGGCCATAAACGTGCCCACTAGTTCACTAGTAAGATCATTTTGACGATTACTAGTGAACATGTAAGGCCATAAATGTGCCCACTAGTTCACTAGTAAGGTCATTTTGAGGCTTACTAGTGAACATGTAAGCCACAAAACGCCCACTAGTTAACTAGTAAGATCATTTTGAGGCTTACTAGTTGACATGTAAGCCACAAAACGCTCGCTAATTCACTAGTAAGGTCATTTTGACGCTTACTAGTGAAAATGTAAGCCACAAAACGCCCACTAGTTCACTAGTAAGATCATTTTGAGGCTTACTAGTTGACATGCAAGCCGCAAAACGCCCACTAGTTCACTAGTAAGATCATTTTGACGCTTACTAGTCACATGTAAGGCCATAAATGTGCCCACTAGTTCACTAGTAAGATCATTTTGAGGCTTACTAGTGAACATGTAAGCCACAAAACGCCCACTAGTTCACTAGTAAGATCATTTTGAGGCTTACTAGTTGAGATGTAAGCCACAAAACGCTCACTTATTCACTAGTAAGGTCATTTTGACGGTTACTAGTGAACATGTAAGCCACAAAACGCCCACTAGTTCATTAGTAAGATCATTTTGAGGCTTACTTGTTGACATGTAAGCCGCAAAACGCCCACTAGTTCACTCGTAAGATCATTTTGAGGCTTACTAGTTGACATGTAAGCCACAAAACGCCCACTAGTTCACTAGTAAGATCATTTTGAGGCTTACTAGTGAACACGTAAGGCCATAAATGTGCCCACTAGTTCCCTATAAGATCATTTTGAGGCTTACGAGTGAAGATGTAAGCCACAAAACGCCCACTAGTTTACTAGTAAGATCATTTTGACGCTTACTAGTGAACACGTAAGGCCATAAATGTGCCCACTAGTTCACTAGTAAGATCATTTTGAGGCTTACTATTTGACATGTAAGCCACAAAACGCCCACTAGTTCACTAGTAAGATCATTTTGAGGCTTACTAATGAACATGTAAGCCACAAAACGCCCACTAGTTCACTAGTAAGATAATTTTGACGCTTACTAGTGAACATGTAAGCCACAAAACGCTCACTAGTTCACAAGTAAGGTCATTGTGACGCTTACTAGTGAACATGTAAGCCACAAAAGAACCCACTAGTTCACTAGTAAGATCATTTTGAGGCTTACTAGTTGACATGTAAGCCGCAAAACGCCCACTAGCTCACTCGTAAGGTCATTTTGAGGCTTACAAGTTGACATGTAAGGCCATGAACGTGCCCACTAGTTCACTAGTAAGATCATTTTGACGCTTACTAGTGAACATGTAAGGCCATAAATGTGCCCACTAGTTCACTAGTAAGGTCATTTTGAGGCTTACTAGTGAACATGTAAGCCACAAAACGCCCACTAGTTAACTAGTAAGATCATTTTGAGGCTTACTAGTTGACATGTAAGCCACAAAACGCTCACTAATTCACTAGTAAGGTCATTTTGACGCTTACTAGTGAACATGTAAGCCACAAAACACCCACTAGTTCATTAGTAAGATCATTTTGAGACTTACTTGTTGACATGTAAGCCGCAAAACGCCCACTAGTTCACTCGTAAGATCATTTTGAGGCTTACTAGTTGACATGTAAGCCACAAAACGCCCACTAGTTCACTAGTAAGATCATTTTGAGGCTTGCTAGTGAACACGTAAGGCCATAAATATGCCCACTAGTTCCCTATAAGATCATTTTGAGGCTTACGAGTGAAGATGTAAGCCACAAAACTCTCACTAGTTTACTAGTAAGATCATTTTGACGCTTACTCGTGAACACCTAAGGCCATAAATGTTCCCACTAGTTCACTAGTAAGATCATTTTGACGCTTACTAGTGAACATGTAAGCCACAAAACGCTCACTAGTTCACAAGTAAGGTCATTGTGACGCTTACTAGTGAACATGTAAGCCACTAAAGAACCCACTAGTTCACTAGTAAAATCATTTTGAGGCTTACTAGTTGACATGTACGCCGCAAAACGCCCACTAGCTCACTCGTAAGGTCATTTTCACGCTTACTAGTGAACATGTAAGGCCATAAACGTGCCCACTAGTTCACTAGTAAGATCATTTTGACGCTTACTAGTGAACATGTAAGCCACAAAAAGCTCACTAGTTCACAAGTAAGGTCATTGTGACGCTTACTAGTGAACATGTAAGCCACAAAAGAACCCACTAGTTCACTAGTAAGATCATTTTGAGGCTTACTAGTTGACATGTAAGCCGCAAAACGCCCACTAGCTCACTCGCAAGATCATTTTGAGGCTTACTAGTTGACATGTAAGCCGCAAAACGCCCACTAGTTCACTAGTAAGATCATTTTCCCGCTTACTAGTGAACATGTAAGGCCACAAAGGTGCCCACTAGTTCACTAGTAAGATCATTTTGACGCTTACTAGTGAACATGTAAGGCCATAAATGTGCCCACTAGTTTACTAGTAAGGTCATTTTGAGGCTTACTAGTGAACATGTAAGCCACAAAACGCCCACTAGTTTACTAGTAAGATCATTTTGAGGCTTACTAGTTGACATGTAAGCCACAAAACGCTCACTAATTCACTAGTAAGGTCATTTTGACGCTTACTTGTGAACATGTAAGCCACAAAACGCCCACTAGTTCACTAGTAAGGTCATTTTGACGCTTACTAGTTAACATGTAAGCCACAAAAAGCCCACTAGTTCACTAGTAAGATCATTTTGAGGCTTATTTGTTGACATGGAAGCCGCAAAACGCCCACTAGTTCACTCGTAAGATCATTTTGAGGCTTACTAGTTGACATGCAAGCCGCAAAACGCCCACTAGTTCACTAGTAAGATCATTTTGACGCTTACTAGTGAACATGTAAGGCCATAAATGTGCCCACTAGTTCACTAGTAAGATCATTTTGAGGCTTACTAGTGAACATGTAAGCCACCAAACGCCCACTAGTTCACTAGTAAGATCATTTTGAGGCTTACTAGTTGAGATGTGAGCCACAAAACGCTCACTTATTCACTAGTAAGGTCATTTTGACGGTTACTAGTGAACATGTAAGCCACAAAACGCCCACTAGTTCATTAGTAAGATCATTTTGAGGCTTACTTGTTGACATGTAAGCCGCAAAACGCCCACTAGTTCACTCGTAAGATCATTTTGAGGCTTACTAGTTGACATGTAAGCCAGAAAACGCCCACTTGTTCACTAGTAAGATCATTTTGAGGCTTACTAGTGAACACGTAAGGCCATAAATGTGCCCACTAGTTCCCTATAAGATCATTTTGAGGCTTACGAGTGAAGATGTAAGCCACAAAACGCCCACTAGTTTACTAGTAAGATCATTTTGACGGTTACTAGTGAACACGTAAGGCCATAAATGTGCCCACTAGTTCACTAGTAAGATCATTTTGAGGCTTACTATTTGACATGTAAGCCACAAAACGCCCACTAGTTCACTAGTAAGATCATTTTGAGGCTTACTAATGAACATGTAAGCCACAAAACGCCCACTAGTTCACTAGTAAGATCATTTTGACGCTTACTAGTGAACATGTAAGCCACAAAACGCTCACTAGTTCACAAGTAAGGTCATTGTGACGCTTACTAGTGAACATGTAAGCCACAAAAGAACCCACTAGTTCACTAGTAAGATCATTTTGAGGCTTACTAGTTGACATGTAAGCCGCAAAACGCCCACTAGCTCACTCGTAAGGTCATTTTGAGGCTTACAAGTTGACATGTAAGGCGCAAAACGCCCATTAGTTCACTAGTAAGATCATTTTCACGCTTACTAGTGAACATGTAAGGCCATAAACGTGCCCACTAGTTCACTAGTAAGATCATTTTGACGCTTACTAGTGAACATGTAAGGCCATAAATGTGCCCACTAGTTCACTAGTAAGGTCATTTTGAGGCTTACTAGTGAACATGTAAGCCACAAAACGCCCACTAGTTAACTAGTAAGATCATTTTGAGGCTTACTAGTTGACATGTAAGCCACAAAACGCTCACTAATTCACTAGTAAGGTCATTTTGACGCTTACTAGTGAACATGTAAGCCACAAAACGCCCACTAGTTCACTAGTAAGGTCATTTTGACACTTACTAGTTAACAAGTAAGCCACAAAACGCCCATTAGTTCACTAGTAAGATCATTTTGAGGCTTATTTGTTGACATGTAAGCCGCAAAACGCCCACTTGTTCACTCTTAAGATCATTTTGAGGCTTACTAGTGAACATGTAAGGCCATAAATGTGCCCACTAGTTCACTAGTAAGTTCATTTTGAGGCTTACTAGTGAAGATGTAAGCCACAAAACGCCCACTAGTTCACTCGTAAGATCATTTTGAGGCTTACTAGTTGACATGTAAGCCGCAAAACGCCCACTAGTTCACTCTTAAGATCATTTTGAGGCTTACTAGTTGACATGTAAGCCAGAAAACGCCCACTTGTTCACTAGTAAGATCATTTTGAGGCTTACTAGTGAACACGTAAGGCCATAAATGTGCCCACTAGTTCCCTATAAGATCATTTTGAGGCTTACGAGTGAAGATGTAAGCCACAAAACGCCCACTAGTTTACTAGTAAGATCATTTTGACGCTTACTAGTGAACATGTAAGGCCATAAATGTGCCCACTAGTTCACTAGTAAGATCATTTTGAGGCTTACTGGTTGACATGTAAGCCACAAAATGCCCACTAGTTCACTAGTAAGATCATTTTGACGCTTACTAGTGAACATGTAAGCCACAAAACGCTCACTAGTTCACTAGTAAGGTCATTTTGACGCTTACTAGTGAAAATGTAAGCCACAAAACGCCCACTAGTTCATTTGTAAGATCATTTTGAGGCTTACTTGTTGACATGCAAGCCGCAAAATGCCCACTAGTTCACTAGTAAGATCATTTTGACGCTTACTAGTGAATATGTAAGGCCATAAATGTGCCCACTAGTTCACTAGTAAGATCATTTTGAGGCTAACTAGTGAACATGTAAGCCACAAAACGCCCACTAGTTCAATAGTAAGATCATTTTGAGGCTTACTAGTTGACATGTAAGCCACAAAACGCTCACTAATTCACTAGTAAGGTCATTTTGACGCTTACTAGTGAACATGTAAGCTACAAAACACTCACTAGTTCATTAGTAAGATCATTTTGAGACTTACTTGTTGACGTGTAAGCCCCAAAACGCCCACTAGTTCACTCGTAAGATCATTTTGAGGCTTACTAGTTGACATGCAAGCCGCAAAACGCCCACTAGTTCACTAGTAAGATCATTTTGACGCTGACTCGTGAACATGTAAGCCACAAAACGACCACTAGTTCACTAGTAAGATCATTTTGAGGCTTACTAGTGAACATATAAGGCCATAAATGTGCCCACTAGTTCACTAGTAAGATGATTTTGAGGCTTACTAGTTGACATGTAAGCCACAAAATGCCCACTAGTTCACTAGTAAGATCATTTTGAGGCTTACTAGTTGACATGTAAGCCGCAAAACGCCCACTAGTTCACTGGTAAGATCATTTTGACGCTTACTAGTGAACATGTAAGGCCATAAATGTGCCCACTAGTTCACTAGTAAGATCATTTTGAAGCTTACTAGTTGACATGTAAGCCGCAAAACGTCCCTTAGCTCACTCGTAAGATCATTTTGAGGCTTGCTAGTTGACATGTAAGCCGCAAAACGCCCACTAGTTCACTAGTAAGTTCATTTTGAGGCTTACTAGTGAAGATGTAAGCCACAAAACGCCCACTAGTTAACTAGTAAGATCATTTTGAGGCTTACTAGTTGACATGTAAGCCACAAAACGCTCACTAATTCACTAGTAAGGTCATTTTGACGCTTACTAGTGAACATGTAAGCCACAAAACGCCCACTAGTTCACTAGTAAGGTCATTTTGACACTTACTAGTTAACAAGTAAGCCACAAAACGCCCATTAGTTCACTAGTAAGATCATTTTGAGGCTTATTTGTTGACATGTAAGCCGCAAAACGCCCACTTGTTCACTCTTAAGATCATTTTGACGCTTACTAGTGAACATGTAAGCCACAAAACGCCCACTAGTTCACTAGTAAGGTCATTTTGACACTTACTAGTTAACAAGTAAGCCACAAAACGCCCATTAGTTCACTAGTAAGATCATTTTGAGGCTTATTTGTTGACATGTAAGCCGCAAAACGCCCACTTGTTCACTCTTAAGATCATTTTGAGGCTTACTAGTGAACATGTAAGGCCATAAATGTGCCCACTAGTTCACTAGTAAGTTCATTTTGAGGCTTACTAGTGAAGATGTAAGCCACAAAACGCCCACTAGTTCACTAGTAAGATCATTTTGAGGCTTACTAGTTGACATGTAAGCCACAAAACGCCCCTTAGCTCACTCGTAAGATCATTTTGAGGCTTACTAGTGAACATGTAAGCAACAAAACGCTCACTAGTTCACTAGTAAGGTCATTTTGACGCTTACTCGTGAACATGTAAGCCACAAATTGTCACTAGTTCACTAGTAAGGTCATTTTGACGCTTACTAGTTAACATGTAAGCCACAAAACGCCCACTAGTTCACTCGTAAGATCATTTTGAGGCTTTCTAGTTGACATGTAAGCCAGAAAACGCCCACTTGTTCACTACTAAGATCATTTTGAGGCTTACTAGTGAACACGTAAGGCCATAAATGTGCCCACTAGTTCCCTATAAGATCATTTTGAGGCTTACGAGTGAAGATGTAAGCCACAAAACGCCCACTAGTTTACTAGTAAGATCATTTTGACGCTTACTAGTGAACATGTAAGGCCATAAATGTGCCCACTAGTTCACTAGTAAGATCATTTTGAGGCTTACTGGTTGACATGTAAGCCACAAAATGCCCACTAGTTCACTAGTAAGATCATTTTGAGGCTTACTAATGAACATGTAAGCCACAAAACGCCCACTAGTTCACTAGTAAGATCATTTTGACGCTTACTAGTGAACATGTAAGCCACAAAAAGCTCACTAGTTCACAAGTAAGGTCATTGTGACGCTTACTAGTGAACATGTAAGCCACAAAAGAACCCACTAGTTCACTAGTAAGATCATTTTGAGGCTTACTAGTTGACATGTAAGCCGCAAAACGCCCACTAGCTCACTTGCAAGATCATTTTGAGGCTTACTAGTTGACATGCTGTCAGGCTGATGAATAAAAAATAACAATCATAATAATAATAATAATTAAATGATGTGAAGGTAAATTGTAAATAGTACTGCGATTTATCCATTTGTGTTCATATTGTATTTAATTGAAAGATGTTTGTTGTTGTTTTTTTTTCTCTTCTTCTTTCTACATACATTCTTGCTGCTGGAGGCTGTAAATTTCCCCATTGTGGGACAAATAAAGGATATCTTATCTTATGTAAGCCACAAAACGCCCACTAGTTCATTAGTAAGATCATTTTGAGGCTTACTTGTTGACATGTAAGCCACAAAACGCCCCTTAGCTCACTCGTAAGATCATTTTGAGGCTTACTAGTGAACATGTAAGCAACAAAACGCTCACTAGTTCACTAGTAAGGTCATTTTGACGCTTACTCGTGAACATGTAAGCCACAAAACGCCCACTAGTTCATTAGTAAGATCATTTTGAGGCTTACTTGTTGACATGTAAGCCACAAAACGCCCACTAGTTCACTCGTAAGATCATTTTGAGGCTTACTTGTTGACATGTAAGCCGCAAAACGCCCACTAGTTCACTCTTAAGATCATTTTGAGGCTTACTAGTTGACATGTAAGCCAGAAAACGCCCACTTGTTCACTAGTAAGATCATTTTGAGGCTTACTAGTGAACACGTAAGGCCATAAATGTGCCCACTAGTTCCCTATAAGATCATTTTGAGGCTTACGAGTGAAGATGTAAGCCACAAAACGCCCACTAGTTTACTAGTAAGATCATTTTGACGCTTACTAGTGAACATGTAAGGCCATAAATGTGCCCACTAGTTCACTAGTAAGATCATTTTGAGGCTTACTGGTTGACATGTAAGCCACAAAATGCCCACTAGTTCACTAGTAAGATCATTTTGACGCTTACTAGTGAACATGTAAGCCACAAAACGCTCACTAGTTCACTAGTAAGGTCATTTTGACGCTTACTAGTGAAAATGTAAGCCACAAAACGCCCACTAGTTCATTTGTAAGATCATTTTGACGCTTACTAGTGAATATGTAAGGCCATAAATGTGCCCACTAGTTCACTAGTAAGATCATTTTGAGGCTAACTAGTGAACATGTAAGCCACAAAACGCCCACTAGTTCAATAGTAAGATCATTTTGAGGCTTACTAGTTGACATGTAAGCCACAAAACGCTCACTAATTCACTAGTAAGGTCATTTTGACGCTTACTAGTGAACATGTAAGCTACAAAACACTCACTAGTTCATTAGTAAGATCATTTTGAGACTTACTTGTTGACATGCAAGCCGCAAAACGCCCACTAGTTCACTAGTAAGATCATTTTGACGCTTACTCATGAACATGTAAGCCACAAAACGACCACTAGTTCACTAGTAAGATCATTTTGAGGCTTACTAGTGAACACGTAAGGCCATAAATGTGCCCACTAGTTCCCTATAAGATCATTTTGAGGCTTACGAGTGAAGATGTAAGCCACAAAACGCCCACTAGTTTACTAGTAAGATCATTTTGACGCTTACTAGTGAACATGTAAGGCCATAAATGTGCCCACTAGTTCACTAGTAAGATCATTTTGAGGCTTACTGGTTGACATGTAAGCCACAAAATGCCCACTAGTTCACTAGTAAGATCATTTTGAGGCTTACTAATGAACATGTAAGCCACAAAACGCCCACTAGTTCACTAGTAAGATCATTTTGACGCTTACTAGTGAACATGTAAGCCACAAAAAGCTCACTAGTTCACAAGTAAGGTCATTGTGACGCTTACTAGTGAACATGTAAGCCACAAAAGAACCCACTAGTTCACTAGTAAGATCATTTTGAGGCTTACTAGTTGACATGTAAGCCGCAAAACGCCCACTAGCTCACTTGCAAGATCATTTTGAGGCTTACTAGTTGACATGCTGTCAGGCTGATGAATAAAAAATAACAATCATAATAATAATAATAATTAAATGATGTGAAGGTAAATTGTAAATAGTACTGCGATTTATCCATTTGTGTTCATATTGTATTTAATTGAAAGATGTTTGTTGTTGTTTTTTTTTCTCTTCTTCTTTCTACATACATTCTTGCTGCTGGAGGCTGTAAATTTCCCCATTGTGGGACAAATAAAGGATATCTTATCTTATGTAAGCCACAAAACGCCCACTAGTTCATTAGTAAGATCATTTTGAGGCTTACTTGTTGACATGTAAGCCACAAAACGCCCCTTAGCTCACTCGTAAGATCATTTTGAGGCTTACTAGTGAACATGTAAGCAACAAAACGCTCACTAGTTCACTAGTAAGGTCATTTTGACGCTTACTCGTGAACATGTAAGCCACAAAACGCCCACTAGTTCATTAGTAAGATCATTTTGAGGCTTACTTGTTGACATGTAAGCCACAAAACGCCCACTAGTTCACTCGTAAGATCATTTTGAGGCTTACTTGTTGACATGTAAGCCGCAAAACGCCCACTAGTTCACTCTTAAGATCATTTTGAGGCTTACTAGTTGACATGTAAGCCAGAAAACGCCCACTTGTTCACTAGTAAGATCATTTTGAGGCTTACTAGTGAACACGTAAGGCCATAAATGTGCCCACTAGTTCCCTATAAGATCATTTTGAGGCTTACGAGTGAAGATGTAAGCCACAAAACGCCCACTAGTTTACTAGTAAGATCATTTTGACGCTTACTAGTGAACATGTAAGGCCATAAATGTGCCCACTAGTTCACTAGTAAGATCATTTTGAGGCTTACTGGTTGACATGTAAGCCACAAAATGCCCACTAGTTCACTAGTAAGATCATTTTGACGCTTACTAGTGAACATGTAAGCCACAAAACGCTCACTAGTTCACTAGTAAGGTCATTTTGACGCTTACTAGTGAAAATGTAAGCCACAAAACGCCCACTAGTTCATTTGTAAGATCATTTTGACGCTTACTAGTGAATATGTAAGGCCATAAATGTGCCCACTAGTTCACTAGTAAGATCATTTTGAGGCTAACTAGTGAACATGTAAGCCACAAAACGCCCACTAGTTCAATAGTAAGATCATTTTGAGGCTTACTAGTTGACATGTAAGCCACAAAACGCTCACTAATTCACTAGTAAGGTCATTTTGACGCTTACTAGTGAACATGTAAGCTACAAAACACTCACTAGTTCATTAGTAAGATCATTTTGAGACTTACTTGTTGACGTGTAAGCCCCAAAACGCCCACTAGTTCACTCGTAAGATCATTTTGAGGCTTACTAGTTGACATGCAAGCCGCAAAACGCCCACTAGTTCACTAGTAAGATCATTTTGACGCTTACTCATGAACATGTAAGCCACAAAACGACCACTAGTTCACTAGTAAGATCATTTTGAGGCTTACTAGTGAGTAAGCGTCATTTTGACGCTTACTAGTAAGATCATTTTGAGGCTTACTAGTGAACATATAAGGCCATAAATGTGCCCACTAGTTCACTAGTAAGATGATTTTGAGGCTTACTAGTTGACATGTAAGCCACAAAATGCCCACTAGTTCACTAGTAAGATCATTTTGAGGCTTACTAGTTGACATGTAAGCCACAAAACGCTCACTAATTCACTAGTAAGGTCATTTTGACGCTTACTTGTGAACATGTAAGCCACAAACGCCCACTAGTTCACTAGTAAGGTCATTTTGACGCTTACTAGTTAACATGTAAGCCACAAAACGCCCACTAGTTCACTAGTAAGATCATTTTGAGGCTTATTTGTTGACATGGAAGCCGCAAAACGCCCACTAGTTCACTCGTAAGATCATTTTGAGGCTTACTAGTTGACATGCAAGCCGCAAAACGCCCACTAGTTCACTAGTAAGATCATTTTGACGCTTACTAGTGAACATGTAAGGCCATAAATGTGCCCACTAGTTCACTAGTAAGATCATTTTGAGGCTTACTAGTGAACATGTAAGCCACCAAACGCCCACTAGTTCACTAGTAAGATCATTTTGAGGCTTACTAGTTGAGATGTGAGCCACAAAACGCTCACTTATTCACTAGTAAGGTCATTTTGACGGTTACTAGTGAACATGTAAGCCACAAAACGCCCACTAGTTCATTAGTAAGATCATTTTGAGGCTTACTTGTTGACATGTAAGCCGCAAAACGCCCACTAGTTCACTCGTAAGATCATTTTGAGGCTTACTAGTTGACATGTAAGCCAGAAAACGCCCACTTGTTCACTAGTAAGATCATTTTGAGGCTTACTAGTGAACACGTAAGGCCATAAATGTGCCCACTAGTTCCCTATAAGATCATTTTGAGGCTTACGAGTGAAGATGTAAGCCACAAAACGCCCACTAGTTTACTAGTAAGATCATTTTGACGGTTACTAGTAAACACGTAAGGCCATAAATGTGCCCACTAGTTCACTAGTAAGATCATTTTGAGGCTTACTATTTGACATGTAAGCCACAAAACGCCCACTAGTTCACTATTAAGATCATTTTGAGGCTTACTAATGAACATGTAAGCCACAAAACGCCCACTAGTTCACTAGTAAGATCATTTTGACGCTTACTAGTGAACATGTAAGCCACAAAACGCTCACTAGTTCACAAGTAAGGTCATTGTGACGCTTACTAGTGAACATGTAAGCCACAAAAGAACCCACTAGTTCACTAGTAAGATCATTTTGAGGCTTACTAGTTGACATGTAAGCCGCAAAACGCCCACTAGCTCACTCGTAAGGTCATTTTGAGGCTTACAAGTTGACATGTAAGGCGCAAAACGCCCATTAGTTCACTAGTAAGATCATTTTCACGCTTACTAGTGAACATGTAAGGCCATAAACGTGCCCACTAGTTCACTAGTAAGATCATTTTGACGCTTACTAGTGAACATGTAAGGCCATAAATGTGCCCACTAGTTCACTAGTAAGGTCATTTTGAGGCTTACTAGTGAACATGTAAGCCCCAAAACGCCCACTAGTTAACTAGTAAGATCATTTTGAGGCTTACTAGTTGACATGTAAGCCACAAAACGCTCACTAATTCACTAGTAAGGTCATTTTGACGCTTACTAGTGAACATGTAAGCCACAAAACGCCCACTAGTTCACTAGTAAGGTCATTTTGACACTTACTAGTTAACAAGTAAGCCACAAAACGCCCATTAGTTCACTAGTAAGATCATTTTGAGGCTTATTTGTTGACATGTAAGCCGCAAAACGCCCACTTGTTCACTCTTAAGATCATTTTGAGGCTTACTAGTGAACATGTAAGGCCATAAATGTGCCCACTAGTTCACTAGTAAGTTCATTTTGAGGCTTACTAGTGAAGATGTAAGCCACAAAACGCCCACTAGTTCACTAGTAAGATCATTTTGAGGCTTACTAGTTGACATGTAAGCCACAAAACGCCCCTTAGCTCACTCGTAAGATCATTTTGAGGCTTACTAGTGAACATGTAAGCAACAAAACGCTCACTAGTTCACTAGTAAGGTCATTTTGACGCTTACTCGTGAACATGTAAGCCACAAATTGTCACTAGTTCACTAGTAAGGTCATTTTGACGCTTACTAGTTAACATGTAAGCCACAAAACGCCCACTAGTTCACTCGTAAGATCATTTTGAGGCTTACTAGTTGACATGTAAGCCAGAAAACGCCCACTTGTTCACTACTAAGATCATTTTGAGGCTTACTAGTGAACACGTAAGGCCATAAATGTGCCCACTAGTTCCCTATAAGATCATTTTGAGGCTTACGAGTGAAGATGTAAGCCACAAAACGCCCACTAGTTTACTAGTAAGATCATTTTGACGCTTACTAGTGAACATGTAAGGCCATAAATGTGCCCACTAGTTCACTAGTAAGATCATTTTGAGGCTTACTGGTTGACATGTAAGCCACAAAATGCCCACTAGTTCACTAGTAAGATCATTTTGAGGCTTACTAATGAACATGTAAGCCACAAAACGCCCACTAGTTCACTAGTAAGATCATTTTGACGCTTACTAGTGAACATGTAAGCCACAAAAAGCTCACTAGTTCACAAGTAAGGTCATTGTGACGCTTACTAGTGAACATGTAAGCCACAAAAGAACCCACTAGTTCACTAGTAAGATCATTTTGAGGCTTACTAGTTGACATGTAAGCCGCAAAACGCCCACTAGCTCACTTGCAAGATCATTTTGAGGCTTACTAGTTGACATGCTGTCAGGCTGATGAATAAAAAATAACAATCATAATAATAATAATAATTAAATGATGTGAAGGTAAATTGTAAATAGTACTGCGATTTATCCATTTGTGTTCATATTGTATTTAATTGAAAGATGTTTGTTGTTTTTTCTCTTCTTCTTTCTACATACATTCTTGCTGCTGGAGGCTGTAAATTTCCCCATTGTGGGACAAATAAAGGATATCTTATCTTATGTAAGCCACAAAACGCCCACTAGTTCATTAGTAAGATCATTTTGAGGCTTACTTGTTGACATGTAAGCCACAAAACGCCCCTTAGCTCACTCGTAAGATCATTTTGAGGCTTACTAGTGAACATGTAAGCAACAAAACGCTCACTAGTTCACTAGTAAGGTCATTTTGACGCTTACTCATGAACATGTAAGCCACAAAACGCCCACTAGTTCATTAGTAAGATCATTTTGAGTCTTACTTGTTGACATGTAAGCCACAAAACGCCCACTAGTTCACTCGTAAGATCATTTTGAGGCTTACTTGTTGACATGTAAGCCAGAAAACGCCCACTTGTTCACTAGTAAGATCATTTTGAGGCTTACTAGTGAACACGTAAGGCCATAAATGTGCCCACTAGTTCCCTATAAGATCATTTTGAGGCTTACGAGTGAAGATGTAAGCCACAAAACGCCCACTAGTTTACTAGTAAGATCATTTTGACGCTTACTAGTGAACATGTAAGGCCATAAATGTGCCCACTAGTTCACTAGTAAGATCATTTTGAGGCTTACTGGTTGACATGTAAGCCACAAAATGCCCACTAGTTCACTAGTAAGATCATTTTGACGCTTACTAGTGAACATGTAAGCCACAAAACGCTCACTAGTTCACTAGTAAGGTCATTTTGACGCTTACTAGTGAAAATGTAAGCCACAAAACGCCCACTAGTTCATTTGTAAGATCATTTTGAGGCTTACTTGTTGACATGCAAGCCGCAAAATGCCCACTAGTTCACTAGTAAGATCATTTTGACGCTTACTAGTGAATATGTAAGGCCATAAATGTGCCCACTAGTTCACTAGTAAGATCATTTTGAGGCTAACTAGTGAACATGTAAGCCACAAAACGCCCACTAGTTCAATAGTAAGATCATTTTGAGGCTTACTAGTTGACATGTAAGCCACAAAACGCTCACTAATTCACTAGTAAGGTCATTTTGACGCTTACTAGTGAACATGTAAGCTACAAAACACTCACTAGTTCATTAGTAAGATCATTTAGAGACTTACTTGTTGACGTGTAAGCCCCAAAACGCCCACTAGTTCACTCGTAAGATCATTTTGAGGCTTACTAGTTGACATGCAAGCCGCAAAACGCCCACTAGTTCACTAGTAAGATCATTTTGACGCTTACTCATGAACATGTAAGCCACAAAACGACCACTAGTTCACTAGTAAGATCATTTTGAGGCTTACTAGTGAGTAAGCGTCATTTTGACGCTTACTAGTAAGATCATTTTGAGGCTTACTAGTGAACATATAAGGCCATAAATGTGCCCACTAGTTCACTAGTAAGATGATTTTGAGGCTTACTAGTTGACATGTAAGCCACAAAATGCCCACTAGTTCACTAGTAAGATCATTTTGAGGCTTACTAGTTGACATGTAAGCCACAAAACGCTCACTAATTCACTAGTAAGGTCATTTTGACGCTTACTTGTGAACATGTAAGCCACAAAACGCCCACTAGTTCACTAGTAAGGTCATTTTGACGCTTACTAGTTAACATGTAAGCCACAAAACGCCCACTAGTTCACTAGTAAGATCATTTTGAGGCTTATTTGTTGACATGGAAGCCGCAAAACGCCCACTAGTTCACTCGTAAGATCATTTTGAGGCTTACTAGTTGACATGCAAGCCGCAAAACGCCCACTAGTTCACTAGTAAGATCATTTTGACGCTTACTAGTGAACATGTAAGGCCATAAATGTGCCCACTAGTTCACTAGTAAGATCATTTTGAGGCTTACTAGTGAACATGTAAGCCACCAAACGCCCACTAGTTCACTAGTAAGATCATTTTGAGGCTTACTAGTTGAGATGTGAGCCACAAAACGCTCACTTATTCACTAGTAAGGTCATTTTGACGGTTACTAGTGAACATGTAAGCCACAAAACGCCCACTAGTTCATTAGTAAGATCATTTTGAGGCTTACTAGTTGACATGTAAGCCAGAAAACGCCCACTTGTTCACTAGTAAGATCATTTTGAGGCTTACTAGTGAACACGTAAGGCCATAAATGTGCCCACTAGTTCCCTATAAGATCATTTTGAGGCTTACGAGTGAAGATGTAAGCCACAAAACGCCCACTAGTTTACTAGTAAGATCATTTTGACGGTTACTAGTGAACACGTAAGGCCATAAATGTGCCCACTAGTTCACTAGTAAGATCATTTTGAGGCTTACTATTTGACATGTAAGCCACAAAACGCCCACTAGTTCACTAGTAAGATCATTTTGAGGCTTACTAATGAACATGTAAGCCACAAAACGCCCACTAGTTCACTAGTAAGATCATTTTGACGCTTACTAGTGAACATGTAAGCCACAAAACGCTCACTAGTTCACAAGTAAGGTCATTGTGACGCTTACTAGTGAACATGTAAGCCACAAAAGAACCCACTAGTTCACTAGTAAGATCATTTTGAGGCTTACTAGTTGACATGTAAGCCGCAAAACGCCCACTAGCTCACTCGTAAGGTCATTTTGAGGCTTACAAGTTGACATGTAAGGCGCAAAACGCCCATTAGTTCACTAGTAAGATCATTTTCACGCTTACTAGTGAACATGTAAGGCCATAAACGTGCCCACTAGTTCACTAGTAAGATCATTTTGACGCTTACTAGTGAACATGTAAGGCCATAAATGTGCCCACTAGTTCACTAGTAAGGTCATTTTGAGGCTTACTAGTGAACATGTAAGCCACAAAACGCCCACTAGTTAACTAGTAAGATCATTTTGAGGCTTACTAGTTGACATGTAAGCCACAAAACGCTCACTAATTCACTAGTAAGGTCATTTTGACGCTTACTAGTGAACATGTAAGCCACAAAACGCCCACTAGTTCACTAGTAAGGTCATTTTGACACTTACTAGTTAACAAGTAAGCCACAAAACGCCCATTAGTTCACTAGTAAGATCATTTTGAGGCTTATTTGTTGACATGTAAGCCGCAAAACGCCCACTTGTTCACTCTTAAGATCATTTTGAGGCTTACTAGTGAACATGTAAGGCAATAAATGTGCCCACTAGTTCACTAGTAAGTTCATTTTGAGGCTTACTAGTTAAGATGTAAGCCACAAAACGCCCACTAGTTCACTAGTAAGATCATTTTGAGGCTTACTAGTTGACATGTAAGCCACAAAACGCCCCTTAGCTCACTCGTAAGATCATTTTGAGGCTTACTAGTGAACATGTAAGCAACAAAACGCTCACTAGTTCACTAGTAAGGTCATTTTGACGCTTACTCGTGAACATGTAAGCCACAAATTGTCACTAGTTCACTAGTAAGGTCATTTTGACGCTTACTAGTTAACATGTAAGCCACAAAACGCCCACTAGTTCACTCGTAAGATCATTTTGAGGCTTACTAGTTGACATGTAAGCCAGAAAACGCCCACTTGTTCACTACTAAGATCATTTTGAGGCTTACTAGTGAACACGTAAGGCCATAAATGTGCCCACTAGTTCCCTATAAGATCATTTTGAGGCTTACGAGTGAAGATGTAAGCCACAAAACGCCCACTAGTTTACTAGTAAGATCATTTTGACGCTTACTAGTGAACATGTAAGGCCATAAATGTGCCCACTAGTTCACTAGTAAGATCATTTTGAGGCTTACTGGTTGACATGTAAGCCACAAAATGCCCACTAGTTCACTAGTAAGATCATTTTGAGGCTTACTAATGAACATGTAAGCCACAAAACGCCCACTAGTTCACTAGTAAGATCATTTTGACGCTTACTAGTGAACATGTAAGCCACAAAAAGCTCACTAGTTCACAAGTAAGGTCATTGTGACGCTTACTAGTGAACATGTAAGCCACAAAAGAACCCACTAGTTCACTAGTAAGATCATTTTGAGGCTTACTAGTTGACATGTAAGCCGCAAAACGCCCACTAGCTCACTTGCAAGATCATTTTGAGGCTTACTAGTTGACATGCTGTCAGGCTGATGAATAAAAAATAACAATCATAAGAATAATAATAATTAAATGATGTGAAGGTAAATTGTAAATAGTACTGCGATTTATCCATTTGTGTTCATATTGTATTTAATTGAAAGATGTTTGTTGTTGTTTTTTTTTTTTTCTCTTCTTCTTTCTACATACATTCTTGCTGCTGGAGGCTGTAAATTTCCCCATTGTGGGACAAATAAAGGATATCTTATCTTATGTAAGCCACAAAACGCCCACTAGTTCATTAGTAAGATCATTTTGAGGCTTACTTGTTGACATGTAAGCCACAAAACGCCCCTTAGCTCACTCGTAAGATCATTTTGAGGCTTACTAGTGAACATGTAAGCAACAAAACGCTCACTAGTTCACTAGTAAGGTCATTTTGACGCTTACTCGTGAACATGTAAGCCACAAAACGCCCACTAGTTCATTAGTAAGATCATTTTGAGGCTTACTTGTTGACATGTAAGCCACAAAACGCCCACTAGTTCACTCGTAAGATCATTTTGAGGCTTACTTGTTGACATGTAAGCCGCAAAACGCCCACTAGTTCACTCTTAAGATCATTTTGAGGCTTACTAGTTGACATGTAAGCCAGAAAACGCCCACTTGTTCACTAGTAAGATCATTTTGAGGCTTACTAGTGAACACGTAAGGCCATAAATGTGCCCACTAGTTCCCTATAAGATCATTTTGAGGCTTACGAGTGAAGATGTAAGCCACAAAACGCCCACTAGTTTACTAGTAAGATCATTTTGACGCTTACTAGTGAACATGTAAGGCCATAAATGTGCCCACTAGTTCACTAGTAAGATCATTTTGAGGCTTACTGGTTGACATGTAAGCCACAAAATGCCCACTAGTTCACTAGTAAGATCATTTTGACGCTTACTAGTGAACATGTAAGCCACAAAACGCTCACTAGTTCACTAGTAAGGTCATTTTGACGCTTACTAGTGAAAATGTAAGCCACAAAACGCCCACTAGTTCATTTGTAAGATCATTTTGAGGCTTACTTGTTGACATGCAAGCCGCAAAATGCCCACTAGTTCACTAGTAAGATCATTTTGACGCTTACTAGTGAATATGTAAGGCCATAAATGTGCCCACTAGTTCACTAGTAAGATCATTTTGAGGCTAACTAGTGAACATGTAAGCCACAAAACGCCCACTAGTTCAATAGTAAGATCATTTTGAGGCTTACTAGTTGACATGTAAGCCACAAAACGCTCACTAATTCACTAGTAAGGTCATTTTGACGCTTACTAGTGAACATGTAAGCTACAAAACACTCACTAGTTCATTAGTAAGATCATTTTGAGACTTACTTGTTGACGTGTAAGCCCCAAAACGCCCACTAGTTCACTCGTAAGATCATTTTGAGGCTTACTAGTTGACATGCAAGCCGCAAAACGCCCACTAGTTCACTAGTAAGATCATTTTGACGCTTACTCGTGAACATGTAAGCCACAAAACGACCACTAGTTCACTAGTAAGATCATTTTGAGGCTTACTAGTGAACATATAAGGCCATAAATGTGCCCACTAGTTCACTAGTAAGATGATTTTGAGGCTTACTAGTTGACATGTAAGCCACAAAATGCCCACTAGTTCACTAGTAAGATCATTTTGAGGCTTACTAGTTGACATGTAAGCCGCAAAACGCCCACTAGTTCACTGGTAAGATCATTTTGACGCTTACTAGTGAACATGTAAGGCCATAAATGTGCCCACTAGTTCACTAGTAAGATCATTTTGAAGCTTACTAGTTGACATGTAAGCCGCAAAACGCCCCTTAGCTCACTCGTAAGATCATTTTGAGGCTTGCTAGTTGACATGTAAGCCGCAAAACGCCCACTAGTTCACTAGTAAGTTCATTTTGACGCTTACTAGTGAACATGTAAGCTACAAAACACTCACTAGTTCATTAGTAAGATCATTTTGAGACTTACTTGTTGACGTGTAAGCCCAAAACGCCCACTAGTTCACTCGTAAGATCATTTTGAGGCTTACTAGTTGACATGCAAGCCGCAAAACGCCCACTAGTTCACTAGTAAGATCATTTTGACGCTGACTCGTGAACATGTAAGCCACAAAACGACCACTAGTTCACTAGTAAGATCATTTTGAGGCTTACTAGTGAACATATAAGGCCATAAATGTGCCCACTAGTTCACTAGTAAGATGATTTTGAGGCTTACTAGTTGACATGTAAGCCACAAAATGCCCACTAGTTCACTAGTAAGATCATTTTGAGGCTTACTAGTTGACATGTAAGCCGCAAAACGCCCACTAGTTCACTGGTAAGATCATTTTGACGCTTACTAGTGAACATGTAAGGCCATAAATGTGCCCACTAGTTCACTAGTAAGATCATTTTGAAGCTTACTAGTTGACATGTAAGCCGCAAAACGTCCCTTAGCTCACTCGTAAGATCATTTTGAGGCTTGCTAGTTGACATGTAAGCCGCAAAACGCCCACTAGTTCACTAGTAAGGTCATTTTGACGCTTACTAGTGAACATGTAAGCCACAAAACGCCCACTAGTTCACTAGTAAGGTCATTTTGACACTTACTAGTTAACAAGTAAGCCACAAAACGCCCATTAGTTCACTAGTAAGATCATTTTGAGGCTTATTTGTTGACATGTAAGCCGCAAAACGCCCACTTGTTCACTCTTAAGATCATTTTGACGCTTACTAGTGAACATGTAAGCCACAAAACGCCCACTAGTTCACTAGTAAGGTCATTTTGACACTTACTAGTTAACAAGTAAGCCACAAAACGCCCATTAGTTCACTAGTAAGATCATTTTGAGGCTTATTTGTTGACATGTAAGCCGCAAAACGCCCACTTGTTCACTCTTAAGATCATTTTGAGGCTTACTAGTGAACATGTAAGGCCATAAATGTGCCCACTAGTTCACTAGTAAGTTCATTTTGAGGCTTACTAGTGAAGATGTAAGCCACAAAACGCCCACTAGTTCACTAGTAAGATCATTTTGAGGCTTACTAGTTGACATGTAAGCCACAAAACGCCCCTTAGCTCACTCGTAAGATCATTTTGAGGCTTACTAGTGAACATGTAAGCAACAAAACGCTCACTAGTTCACCAGTAAGGTCATTTTGACGCTTACTCGTGAACATGTAAGCCACAAATTGTCACTAGTTCACTAGTAAGGTCATTTTGACGCTTACTAGTTAACATGTAAGCCACAAAACGCCCACTAGTTCACTCGTAAGATCATTTTGAGGCTTACTAGTTGACATGTAAGCCAGAAAACGCCCACTTGTTCACTACTAAGATCATTTTGAGGCTTACTAGTGAACACGTAAGGCCATAAATGTGCCCACTAGTTAACTATAAGATCATTTTGAGGCTTACGAGTGAAGATGTAAGCCACAAAACGCCCACTAGTTCACTAGTAAGATCATTTTGAGGCTTACTGGTTGACATGTAAGCCACAAAATGCCCACTAGTTCACTAGTAAGATCATTTTGAGGCTTACTAATGAACATGTAAGCCACAAAACGCCCACTAGTTCACTAGTAAGATCATTTTGACGCTTACTAGTGAACATGTAAGCCACAAAAAGCTCACTAGTTCACAAGTAAGGTCATTGTGACGCTTACTAGTGAACATGTAAGCCACAAAAGAACCCACTAGTTCACTAGTAAGATCATTTTGAGGCTTACTAGTTGACATGTAAGCCGCAAAACGCCCACTAGCTCACTTGCAAGATCATTTTGAGGCTTACTAGTTGACATGCTGTCAGGCTGATGAATAAAAAATAACAATCATAAGAATAATAATAATTAAATGATGTGAAGGTAAATTGTAAATAGTACTGCGATTTATCCATTTGTGTTCATATTGTATTTAATTGAAAGATGTTTGTTGTTGTTTTTTTTTTCTCTTCTTCTTTCTACATACATTCTTGCTGCTGGAGGCTGTAAATTTCCCCATTGTGGGACAAATAAAGGATATCTTATCTTATGTAAGCCACAAAACGCCCACTAGTTCATTAGTAAGATCATTTTGAGGCTTACTTGTTGACATGTAAGCCACAAAACGCCCCTTAGCTCACTCGTAAGATCATTTTGAGGCTTACTAGTGAACATGTAAGCAACAAAACGCTCACTAGTTCACTAGTAAGGTCATTTTGACGCTTACTCGTGAACATGTAAGCCACAAAACGCCCACTAGTTCATTAGTAAGATCATTTTGAGGCTTACTTGTTGACATGTAAGCCACAAAACGCCCACTAGTTCACTCGTAAGATCATTTTGAGGCTTACTTGTTGACATGTAAGCCGCAAAACGCCCACTAGTTCACTCTTAAGATCATTTTGAGGCTTACTAGTTGACATGTAAGCCAGAAAACGCCCACTTGTTCACTAGTAAGATCATTTTGAGGCTTACTAGTTGACATGTAAGCCACAAAATGCCCACTAGTTCACTAGTAAGATCATTTTGAGGCTTACTAGTTGACATGTAAGCCGCAAAACGCCCACTAGTTCACT
The DNA here is from genome assembly GCF_025434085.1 of Hippocampus zosterae. NCBI lineage: Eukaryota > Metazoa > Chordata > Actinopteri > Syngnathiformes > Syngnathidae > Hippocampus > Hippocampus zosterae. The sequence continues at coordinate 471,497 of NW_026262959.1, forward strand.
GGTAAGATCATTTTGACGCTTACTAGTGAACATGTAAGGCCATAAATGTGCCCACTAGTTCACTAGTAAGATCATTTTGAAGCTTACTAGTTGACATGTAAGCCGCAAAACGCCCCTTAGCTCACTCGTAAGATCATTTTGAGGCTTGCTAGTTGACATGTAAGCCGCAAAACGCCCACTAGTTCACTAGTAAGTTCATTTTGACGCTTACTAGTGAACATGTAAGCTACAAAACACTCACTAGTTCATTAGTAAGATCATTTTGAGACTTACTTGTTGACGTGTAAGCCCCAAAACGCCCACTAGTTCACTCGTAAGATCATTTTGAGGCTTACTCGTGAACATGTAAGCCACAAAACGACCACTAGTTCACTAGTAAGATCATTTTGAGGCTTACTAGTGAACATATAAGGCCATAAATGTGCCCACTAGTTCACTAGTAAGATGATTTTGAGGCTTACTAGTTGACATGTAAGCCACAAAATGCCCACTACTTCACTAGTAAGATCATTTTGAGGCTTACTAGTTGACATGTAAGCCGCAAAACGCCCACTAGTTCACTGGTAAGATCATTTTGACGCTTACTAGTGAACATGTAAGGCCATAAATGTGCCCACTAGTTCACTAGTAAGATCATTTTGAAGCTTACTAGTTGACATGTAAGCCGCAAAACGTCCCTTAGCTCACTCGTAAGATCATTTTGAGGCTTGCTAGTTGACATGTAAGCCGCAAAACGCCCACTAGTTCACTAGTAAGTTCATTTTGAGGCTTACTAGTGAAGATGTAAGCCACAAAACGCCCACTAGTTCACTAGTAAGATAATTTTGAGGCTTACTAGTTGACATGTAAGCCACAAAACGCCCCTTAGCTCACTCGTAAGATCATTTTGAGGCTTACTAGTGAACATGTAAGCAACAAAACGCTCACTAGTTCACTAGTAAGGTCATTTTGACGCTTACTCGTGAACATGTATGGCACAAATTGTCACTAGTTCACTAGTAAGGTCATTTTGACGCTTACTAGTTAACATGTAAGCCACAAGACGCCCACTAGTTCACTCGTAAGATCATTTTGAGGCTTACTAGTTGACATGTAAGCCACAAAACGCCCACTAGTTCACAAGTAAGATCATTTTGAGGCTTACTAGTGAACACGTAAGGCCATAAATGTGCCCACTAGTTCCCTATAAGATCATTTTGAGGCTTACGAGTGAAGATGTAAGCCACAAAACGCCCACTAGTTTACTAGTAAGATCATTTTGACGCTTACTAGTGAACACGTAAGGCCATAAATGTGCCCACTAGTTCACTAGTAAGAACATTTTGAGGCTTACTATTTGACATGTAAGCCACAAAACGCCCACTAGTTCACTAGTAAGATCAATTTGAGGCTTACTAATGAACATGTAAGCCACAAAACGCCCACTAGTTCACTAGTAAGATCATTTTGAGGCTTACTAGTTGACATGTAAGCCGCAAAACGCCCACTAGCTCACTCGCAAGATCATTTTGAGTCTTACTAGTTGACATGTAAGCCACAAAACGCCCACTAGTTCATTAGTAAGATCATTTTGAGGCTTACTTGTTGACATGTAAGCCGCAAAACGCCCACTAGTTCACTCGTAAGATCATTTTGAGGCTTACTAGTTGACATGTAAGCCAGAAAACGCCCACTTGTTCACTAGTAAGATCATTTTGAGGCTTACTAGTGAACACGTAAGGCCATAAATGTGCCCACTAGTTCCCTATAAGATCATTTTGAGGATTACGAGTGAAGATGTAAGCCACAAAACGCCCACTAGTTTACTAGTAAGATCATTTTGACGCTTACTAGTGAACATGTAAGGCCATAAATGTGCCCACTAGTTCACTAGTAAGATCATTTTGAGGCTTACTGGTTGACATGTAAGCCACAAAATGCCCACTAGTTCATTAGTAAGATCATTTTGAGGCTTACTAGTTGACATGTAAGCCGCAAAACGCCCACCAGTTCACTGGTAAGATCATTTTGACGCTTACTAGTGAACATGTAAGCCACAAAACGCTCACTAGTTCACTAGTAAGGTCATTTTGACGCTTACTAGTGAAAATGTAAGCCACAAAACTCCCACTAGTTCATTAGTAAGATCATTTTGCGGCTTACTTGTTGACATGCAAGCCGCAAAATGCCCACTAGTTCACTAGTAAGATCATTTTGACGCTTACTAGTGAATATGTAAGGCCATAAATGTGCCCACTAGTTCACCAGTAAGATCATTTTGAGGCTAACTAGTGAACATGTAAGCCACAAAACGCCCACTAGTTAACTAGTAAGATCATTTTGAGGCTTACTAGTGAACACGTAAGGCCATAAATGTGCCCACTAGTTCACTAGTAAGAACATTTTGAGGCTTACTATTTGACATGTAAGCCACAAAACGCCCACTAGTTCACTAGTAAGATCAATTTGAGGCTTACTAGTTGACATGTAAGCCACAAAACGCTCACTAATTCACTAGTAAGGTAATTTTGACGCTTACTAGTGAACATGTAAGCCACAAAACGCCCACTAGTTCACTAGTAAGATCATTTTAAGGCTTACTTGTTGACATGTAAGCCGCAAAACGCCCACTAGTTCACTCGTAAGATCATTTTGAGGCTTACTAGTTGACATGTAAGCCACAAAACGCCCACTAGTTCACTAGTAAGATCATTTTGAGGCTTGCTAGTGAACACGTAAGGCCATAAATGTGCCCACTAGTTCCCTATAAGATCATTTTGAGGCTTACGAGTGAAGATGTAAGCCACAAAACTCCCACTAGTTTACTAGTAAGATCATTTTGACGCTTACTAGTGAACACGTAATGCCATAAATGTGCCCACTAGTTCACTAGTAAGATCATTTTGAGGCTTACTATTTGACATGTAAGCCACAAAACGCCCACTCGTTCACTAGTAAGATCATTTTGAGGCTTACTAATGAACATGTAAGCCACAAAACGCCCACTAGTTCACTAGTAAGATCATTTTGACGCTTACTAGTGAACATGTAAGCCACAAAACGCTCACTAGTTCACAAGTAAGGTCATTGTGACGCTTACTAGTGAACATGTAACCCACAAAACTCCCACTAGTTTACTAGTAAGATCATTTTGACGCTTACTAGTGAACACGTAATGCCATAAATGTGCCCACTAGTTCCCTATAAGATCATTTTGAGGCTTACGAGTGAAGATGTAAGCCACAAAACTCCCACTAGTTTACTAGTAAGATCATTTTGACGCTTACTAGTGAACACGTAATGCCATAAATGTGCCCACTAGTTCACTAGTAAGATCATTTTGACGCTTACTAGTGAACATGTAAGCCACAAAACGCTCACTAGTTCACAAGTAAGGTCATTGTGACGCTTACTAGTGAACATGTAAGCCACTAAAAAACCCACTAGTTCACTAGTAAGATCATTTTGAGGCTTACTAGTTGACATGTACGCCGCAAAACGCCCACTAGCTCACTCGTAAGGTCATTTTGAGGCTTACAAGTTGACATGTAAGGCGCAAAACGCCCACTAGTTCACTAGTAAGATCATTTTCACGCTTACTAGTGAACATGTAAGGCCATAAACGTGCCCACTAGTTCACTAGTAAGATCATTTTGACGCTTACTAGTGAACATGTAAGGCCATAAATGTGCCCACTAGTTCACTAGTAAGGTCATTTTGTGGCTTACTAGTGAACATGTAAGCCACAAAACGCCCACTAGTTAACTAGTAAGATCATTTTAAGGCTTACTAGTTGACATGTAAGCCACAAAACGCTCACTAATTCACTAGTAAGGTCATTTTGACGCTTACTAGTGAACATGTAAGCCACAAAACGCCCACTAGTTCACTAGTAAGATCATTTTAAGGCTTACTTGTTGACATGTAAGCCGCAAAACGCCCACTAGTTCACTAGTAAGATCATTTTAAGGCTTACTAGTGAACACGTAAGGCCATAAATGTGCCCACTAGTTCCCTATAAGATCATTTTGAGGCTTACGAGTGAAGATGTAAGCCACAAAACGCCCACTAGTTTACTAGTAAGATCATTTTGACGCTTACTAGTGAACACGTAAGGCCATAAATGTGCCCACTAGTTCACTAGTAACATCATTTTGAGGCTTACTATTTGACATGTAAGCCACAAAACGCCCACTAGTTCACTAGTAAGATCATTTTGAGGCTTACTAATGAACATGTAAGCCACAAAACGCCCACTAGTTCACTAGTAAGATCATTTTGACGCTTACTAGTGAACATGTAAGCCACAAAACGCTCACTAGTTCACAAGTAAGGTCATTGTGACGCTTACTAGTGAACATGTAAGCCACAAAAGAACAAACGAGTTCACTAGTAAGATCATTTTGAGGCTTACTAGTTGACATGTAAGCCGCAAAACGCCCAGTAGCTCACTCGTAAGGTCATTTTGAGGCTTACAAGTTGACATGTAAGGCGCAAAACGCCCACTAGTTCACCAGTAAGATCATTTTCACGCTTACTAGTGAACATGTAAGGCCATAAACGTGCCCACTAGTTCACTAGTAAGATCATTTTGACGATTACTAGTGAAAATGTAAGCCACAAAACGCCCACTAGTTCACTAGTAAGGTCATTTTGACACTTACTAGTTAACATGTAAGCCACAAAACGCCCATTAGTTCACTAGTAAGATCATTTTGAGGCTTACTAGTTGACATGCAAGCCGCAAAACGCCCACTAGTTCACTAGTAAGATCATTTTTACGCTTACTAGTCACATGTAAGGCCATAAATGTGCCCAGTAGTTCACTAGTAAGATCATTTTGAGGCTTACTAGTTGAGATGTAAGCCACAAAACGCTCACTTATTCACTAGTAAGGTCATTTTGACGGTTACTAGTGAACATGTAAGCCACAAAACGCCCACTAGTTCATTAGTAAGATCATTTTGAGGCTTACTTGTTGACATGTAAGCCGCAAAACGCCCACTAGTTCACTCGTAAGATTATTTTGAGGCTTACTAGTTGACATGTAAGCCACAAAACGCCCACTAGTTCACCAGTAAGATCATTTTCACGCTTACTAGTGAACATGTAAGGCCATAAACGTGCCCACTAGTTCACTAGTAAGATCATTTTGACGATTACTAGTGAAAATGTAAGCCACAAAACGCCCACTAGTTCACTAGTAAGGTCATTTTGACACTTACTAGTTAACATGTAAGCCACAAAACGCCCATTAGTTCACTAGTAAGATCATTTTGAGGCTTACTAGTTGACATGCAAGCCGCAAAACGCCCACTAGTTCACTAGTAAGATCATTTTTACGCTTACTAGTCACATGTAAGGCCATAAATGTGCCCACTAGTTCACTAGTAAGATCATTTTGAGGCTTACTAGTGAACATGTAAGCCACAAAACGCCCACTAGTTCACTAGTAAGATCATTTTGAGGCTTACTAGTTGAGATGTAAGCCACAAAACGCTCACTTATTCACTAGTAAGGTCATTTTGACGGTTACTAGTGAACATGTAAGCCACAAAACGCCCACTAGTTCATTAGTAAGATCATTTTGAGGCTTACTTGTTGACATGTAAGCCGCAAAACGCCCACTAGTTCACTCGTAAGATTATTTTGAGGCTTACTAGTTGACATGTAAGCCACAAAACGCCCACTAGTTCACTAGTAAGATCATTTTGAGGCTTACTAGTGAACACGTAAGGCCATAAATGTGCCCACTAGTTCCCTATAAGATCATTTTGAGGCTTACGAGTGAAGATGTAAGCCACAAAACGCCCACTAGTTTACTAGTAAGATCATTTTGACGCTTACTAGTGAACACGTAAGGCCATAAATGTGCCCACTAGTTCACTAGTAAGATCATTTTGAGGCTTACTATTTGACATGCAAGCCACAAAACGCCCACTAGTTCACTAGTAAGATCATTTTGAGGCTTACTAATGAACATGTAAGCCACAAAACGCCCACTAGTTCACTAGTAAGATAATTTTGACGCTTACTAGTGAACATGTAAGCCACAAAACGCTCACTAGTTCACAAGTAAGGTCATTGTGACGTTTACTAGTGAACATGTAAGCCACAAAAGAACCCACTAGTTCACTAGTAAGATCATTTTGAGGCTTACTAGTTGACATGTAAGCCGCAAAACGCCCACTAGCTCACTCGTAAGGTCATTTTGAGGCTTACAAGTTGACATGTAAGGCCATAAACGTGCCCACTAGTTCACTAGTAAGGTCATTTTGAGGCTTACTAGTGAACATGTAAGCCACAAAACGCCCACTAGTTAACTAGTAACATCATTTTGACGCTTACTAGTGAACATGTAAGCCACAAAACGCTCACTAGTTCACAAGTAAGGTCATTGTGACGCTTACTAGTGAACATGTAAGCCACTAAAGAACCCACTAGTTCACTAGTAAGATCATTTTGAGGCTTACTAGTTGACATGTACGCCGCAAAACGCCCACTAGCTCACTCGTAAGGTCATTTTGAGGCTTACAAGTTGACATGTAAGGCGCAAAACGCCCACTAGTTCACTAGTAAGATCATTTTCACGCTTACTAGTGAACATGTAAGGCCATAAACGTGCCCACTAGTTCACTAGTAAGATCATTTTGACGCTTACTAGTGAACATGTAAGGCCATAAATGTGCCCACTAGTTCACTAGTAAGGTCATTTTGAGGCTTACTAGTGAACATGTAAGCCACAAAACGCCCACTAGTTAACTAGTAAGATCATTTTGAGGCTTACTAGTTGACATGTAAACCACAAAACGCTCACTAATTCACTAGTAAGGTCATTTTGACGCTTACTAGTGAACATGTAAGCCACAAAACGCCCACTAGTTCACTAGTAAGGTCATTTTGACACTTACTAGTTAACATGTAAGCCACAAAACGCCCATTAGTTCACTAGTAAGATCATTTTGAGGCTTATTTGTTGACATCTAAGCCGCAAAACGCCCACTTGTTCACTCTTAAGATCATTTTGAGGCTTACTAGTGAACATGTAAGGCCATAAATGTGCCCACTAGTTCACTAGTAAGATCATTTTGAGGCTTACTAGTTGAGATGTAAGCCACAAAACGCTCACTAATTCACTAGTAAGGTCATTTTGACGCTGACTAGTGAACATGTAAGCCACAAAACGCCCACTAGTTCATTAGTAAGATCATTTGTAGGCTTACTTGTTGACATGTAAGCCGCAAAACGCCCACTAGTTCACTCGTAAGATCATTTTGACGCTTACTAGTGAACATGTAAGCCACAAAAGAACCCACTAGTTCACTAGTAAGATCATTTTGACGCTTACTAGTGAACATGTAAGGCCATAAATGTGCCCACTAGTTCACTAGTAAGATCATTTTGAGGCTTACTAGTTGACATGTAAGCCGCAAAACGCCCACTAGTTCACTCGTAAGATCATTTTGAGGCTTACTAGTTGACATGTAAGCCACAAAACGCCCACTAGTTCACTAGTAAGATCATTTTGACACTAGTTAACATGTAAGCCACAAAACGCCCATTAGTTCACTAGTAAGATCATTTTGAGGCTTATTTGTTGACATGTAAGCCGCAAAACGCCCTCTTGTTCACTCGTAAGATCATTTTGAGGCTTACTAGTTGACATGCAAGCCGCAAAACGCCCACTAGTTCACTAGTAAGATCATTTTGACGCTTACTAGTGAACATGTAAGCCACAAAAGAACCCACTAGTTCACTAGTAAGATCATTTTGACGCTTACTAGTGAACATGTAAGGCCATAAATGTGCCCACTAGTTCACTAGTAAGATCATTTTGAGGCTTACTAGTTGACATGTAAGCCGCAAAACGCCCACTAGTTCACTCGTAAGATCATTTTGAGGCTTACTAGTTGACATGTAAGCCACAAAACGCCCACTAGTTCACTAGTAAGATCATTTTGACACTAGTTAACGTAAGCCACAAAACGCCCATTAGTTCACTAGTAAGATCATTTTGAGGCTTATTTGTTGACATGTAAGCCGCAAAACGCCCACTTGTTCACTCGTAAGATCATTTTGAGGCTTACTAGTTGACATGCAAGCCGCAAAACGCCCACTAGTTCACTAGTAAGATCATTTTGACGCTTACTAGTGAACATGTAAGGCCATAAATGTGCCCACTAGTTCACTAGTAAGATCATTTTGAGGCTTACTAGTGAACATGTAAGCCACAAAACGCCCACTAGTTCACTAGTAAGATCATTTTGAGGCTTACTAGTTGAGATGTAAGCCACAAAACGCTCACTTATTCACTAGTAAGGTCATTTTGACGGTTACTAGTGAACATGTAAGCCACAAAACGCCCACTAGTTCATTAGTAAGATCATTTTGAGGCTTACTTGTTGACATGTAAGCCGCAAAACGCCCACTAGTTCACTCGTAAGATCATTTTGAGGCTTACTAGTTGACATGTAAGCCACAAAACGCCCACTAGTTCACTAGTAAGATCATTTTGAGGCTTACTAGTGAACACGTAAGGCCATAAATGTGCCCACTAGTTCCCTATAAGATCATTTTGAGGCTTACGAGTGAAGATGTAAGCCACAAAACGCCCACTAGTTTACTAGTAAGATCATTTTGACGCTTACTAGTGAACACGTAAGGCCATAAATGTGCCCACTAGTTCACTAGTAAGATCATTTTGAGGCTTACTATTTGACATGTAAGCCACAAAACGCCCACTAGTTCACTAGTAAGATCATTTTGAGGCTTACTAATGAACATGTAAGCCACAAAACGCCCACTAGTTCACTAGTAAGATCATTTTGACGCTTACTAGTGAACATGTAAGCCACAAAACGCTCACTAGTTCACAAGTAAGGTCATTGTGTCGCTTACCAGTGAACATGTAAGCCACAAAAGAACCCACTAGTTCACTAGTAAGATCATTTTGAGGCTTACTAGTTGACATGTAAGCCGCAAAACGCCCACTAGCTCACTCGTAAGGTCATTTTGAGGCTTACAAGTTGACATGTAAGGCCATTGTGACGCTTACTAGTGAACATGTAAGCCACAAAAGAACCCACTAGTTCACTAGGAAGGTCATTTTGAGGCTTACTAGTGAACATGTAAGCCACAAAACGCTCACTAATTCACTAGTAAGGTCATTTTGACGCTTACTAGTGAACATGTAAGCCACAAAACGCCCACTAGTTCACTAGTAAGGTCATTTTGACGCTTACTAGTGAACATGTAAGCCACAAAACGCCCACTAGTTCACTAGTAAGATCATTTTGACGCTTACTAGTGAACATGTAAGCCACAAAACGCTCACTAGTTCACTAGTAAGGTCATTTTGACACTTACTAGTGAACATGTAAGCCACAAAACGCCCACTAGTTCACTAGTAAGGTCATTTTGACACTTACTAGTTAACAAGTAAGCCACAAAACGCCCATTAGTTCACTAGTAAGATCATTTTGAGGCTTATTTGTTGACATGTAAGCCGCAAAACGCCCACTTGTTCACTCTTAAGATCATTTTGACGCTTACTAGTGAACATGTAAGCCACAAAACGCCCACTAGTTCACTAGTAAGGTCATTTTGACACTTACTAGTTAACAAGTAAGCCACAAAACGCCCATTAGTTCACTAGTAAGATCATTTTGAGGATTATTTGTTGACATGTAAGCCGCAAAACGCCCACTTGTTCACTCTTAAGATCATTTTGAGGCTTACTAGTGAACATGTAAGGCCATAAATGTGCCCACTAGTTCACTAGTAAGTTCATTTTGAGGCTTACTAGTGAAGATGTAAGCCACAAAACGCCCACTAGTTCACTAGTAAGATCATTTTGAGGCTTACTAGTTGACATGTAAGCCACAAAACGCCCCTTAGCTCACTCGTAAGATCATTTTGAGGCTTACTAGTGAACATGTAAGCAACAAAACGCTCACTAGTTCACCAGTAAGGTCATTTTGACGCTTACTCGTGAACATGTAAGCCACAAATTGTCACTAGTTCACTAGTAAGGTCATTTTGACGCTTACTAGTTAACATGTAAGCCACAAAACGCCCACTAGTTCACTCGTAAGATCATTTTGAGGCTTACTAGTTGACATGTAAGCCAGAAAACGCCCACTTGTTCACTACTAAGATCATTTTGAGGCTTACTAGTGAACACGTAAGGCCATAAATGTGCCCACTAGTTAACTATAAGATCATTTTGAGGCTTACGAGTGAAGATGTAAGCCACAAAACGCCCACTAGTTCACTAGTAAGATCATTTTGAGGCTTACTGGTTGACATGTAAGCCACAAAATGCCCACTAGTTCACTAGTAAGATCATTTTGAGGCTTACTAATGAACATGTAAGCCACAAAACGCCCACTAGTTCACTAGTAAGATCATTTTGACGCTTACTAGTGAACATGTAAGCCACAAAAAGCTCACTAGTTCACAAGTAAGGTCATTGTGACGCTTACTAGTGAACATGTAAGCCACAAAAGAACCCACTAGTTCACTAGTAAGATCATTTTGAGGCTTACTAGTTGACATGTAAGCCGCAAAACGCCCACTAGCTCACTTGCAAGATCATTTTGAGGCTTACTAGTTGACATGCTGTCAGGCTGATGAATAAAAAATAACAATCATAAGAATAATAATAATTAAATGATGTGAAGGTAAATTGTAAATAGTACTGCGATTTATCCATTTGTGTTCATATTGTATTTAATTGAAAGATGTTTGTTGTTGTTTTTTTTTTCTCTTCTTCTTTCTACATACATTCTTGCTGCTGGAGGCTGTAAATTTCCCCATTGTGGGACAAATAAAGGATATCTTATCTTATGTAAGCCACAAAACGCCCACTAGTTCATTAGTAAGATCATTTTGAGGCTTACTTGTTGACATGTAAGCCACAAAACGCCCCTTAGCTCACTCGTAAGATCATTTTGAGGCTTACTAGTGAACATGTAAGCAACAAAACGCTCACTAGTTCACTAGTAAGGTCATTTTGACGCTTACTCGTGAACATGTAAGCCACAAAACGCCCACTAGTTCATTAGTAAGATCATTTTGAGGCTTACTTGTTGACATGTAAGCCACAAAACGCCCACTAGTTCACTCGTAAGATCATTTTGAGGCTTACTTGTTGACATGTAAGCCGCAAAACGCCCACTAGTTCACTCTTAAGATCATTTTGAGGCTTACTAGTTGACATGTAAGCCAGAAAACGCCCACTTGTTCACTAGTAAGATCATTTTGAGGCTTACTAGTTGACATGTAAGCCACAAAATGCCCACTAGTTCACTAGTAAGATCATTTTGAGGCTTACTAGTTGACATGTAAGCCGCAAAACGCCCACTAGTTCACTGGTAAGATCATTTTGACGCTTACTAGTGAACATGTAAGGCCATAAATGTGCCCACTAGTTCACTAGTAAGATCATTTTGAAGCTTACTAGTTGACATGTAAGCCGCAAAACGCCCCTTAGCTCACTCGTAAGATCATTTTGAGGCTTGCTAGTTGACATGTAAGCCGCAAAACGCCCACTAGTTCACTAGTAAGTTCATTTTGACGCTTACTAGTGAACATGTAAGCTACAAAACACTCACTAGTTCATTAGTAAGATCATTTTGAGACTTACTTGTTGACGTGTAAGCCCCAAAACGCCCACTAGTTCACTCGTAAGATCATTTTGAGGCTTACTCGTGAACATGTAAGCCACAAAACGACCACTAGTTCACTAGTAAGATCATTTTGAGGCTTACTAGTGAACATATAAGGCCATAAATGTGCCCACTAGTTCACTAGTAAGATGATTTTGAGGCTTACTAGTTGACATGTAAGCCACAAAATGCCCACTACTTCACTAGTAAGATCATTTTGAGGCTTACTAGTTGACATGTAAGCCGCAAAACGCCCACTAGTTCACTGGTAAGATCATTTTGACGCTTACTAGTGAACATGTAAGGCCATAAATGTGCCCACTAGTTCACTAGTAAGATCATTTTGAAGCTTACTAGTTGACATGTAAGCCGCAAAACGTCCCTTAGCTCACTCGTAAGATCATTTTGAGGCTTGCTAGTTGACATGTAAGCCGCAAAACGCCCACTAGTTCACTAGTAAGTTCATTTTGAGGCTTACTAGTGAAGATGTAAGCCACAAAACGCCCACTAGTTCACTAGTAAGATAATTTTGAGGCTTACTAGTTGACATGTAAGCCACAAAACGCCCCTTAGCTCACTCGTAAGATCATTTTGAGGCTTACTAGTGAACATGTAAGCAACAAAACGCTCACTAGTTCACTAGTAAGGTCATTTTGACGCTTACTCGTGAACATGTATGGCACAAATTGTCACTAGTTCACTAGTAAGGTCATTTTGACGCTTACTAGTTAACATGTAAGCCACAAGACGCCCACTAGTTCACTCGTAAGATCATTTTGAGGCTTACTAGTTGACATGTAAGCCACAAAACGCCCACTAGTTCACAAGTAAGATCATTTTGAGGCTTACTAGTGAACACGTAAGGCCATAAATGTGCCCACTAGTTCCCTATAAGATCATTTTGAGGCTTACGAGTGAAGATGTAAGCCACAAAACGCCCACTAGTTTACTAGTAAGATCATTTTGACGCTTACTAGTGAACACGTAAGGCCATAAATGTGCCCACTAGTTCACTAGTAAGAACATTTTGAGGCTTACTATTTGACATGTAAGGCCATAAACGTGCCCACTAGTTCACTAGTAAGATCATTTTGACGCTTACTAGTGAACATGTAAGGCCATAAATGTGCCCACTAGTTCACTAGTAAGGTCATTTTGTGGCTTACTAGTGAACATGTAAGCCACAAAACGCCCACTAGTTAACTAGTAAGATCATTTTAAGGCTTACTAGTTGACATGTAAGCCACAAAACGCTCACTAATTCACTAGTAAGGTCATTTTGACGCTTACTAGTGAACATGTAAGCCACAAAACGCCCACTAGTTCACTAGTAAGATCATTTTAAGGCTTACTTGTTGACATGTAAGCCGCAAAACGCCCACTAGTTCACTAGTAAGATCATTTTAAGGCTTACTAGTGAACACGTAAGGCCATAAATGTGCCCACTAGTTCCCTATAAGATCATTTTGAGGCTTACGAGTGAAGATGTAAGCCACAAAACGCCCACTAGTTTACTAGTAAGATCATTTTGACGCTTACTAGTGAACACGTAAGGCCATAAATGTGCCCACTAGTTCACTAGTAACATCATTTTGAGGCTTACTATTTGACATGTAAGCCACAAAACGCCCACTAGTTCACTAGTAAGATCATTTTGAGGCTTACTAATGAACATGTAAGCCACAAAACGCCCACTAGTTCACTAGTAAGATCATTTTGACGCTTACTAGTGAACATGTAAGCCACAAAACGCTCACTAGTTCACAAGTAAGGTCATTGTGACGCTTACTAGTGAACATGTAAGCCACAAAAGAACAAACGAGTTCACTAGTAAGATCATTTTGAGGCTTACTAGTTGACATGTAAGCCGCAAAACGCCCAGTAGCTCACTCGTAAGGTCATTTTGAGGCTTACAAGTTGACATGTAAGGCGCAAAACGCCCACTAGTTCACCAGTAAGATCATTTTCACGCTTACTAGTGAACATGTAAGGCCATAAACGTGCCCACTAGTTCACTAGTAAGATCATTTTGACGCTTACTAGTGAACATGTAAGGCCATAAATGTGCCCACTAGTTCACTAGTAAGGTCATTTTGAGGCTTACTAGTGAACATGTAAGCCACAAAACGCCCACTAGTTAACTAGTAAGATCATTTTGAGGCTTACTAGTTGACATGTAAACCACAAAACGCTCACTAATTCACTAGTAAGGTCATTTTGACGCTTACTAGTGAACATGTAAGCCACAAAACGCCCACTAGTTCACTAGTAAGGTCATTTTGACACTTACTAGTTAACATGTAAGCCACAAAACGCCCATTAGTTCACTAGTAAGATCATTTTGAGGCTTATTTGTTGACATCTAAGCCGCAAAACGCCCACTTGTTCACTCTTAAGATCATTTTGAGGCTTACTAGTGAACATGTAAGGCCATAAATGTGCCCACTAGTTCACTAGTAAGATCATTTTGAGGCTTACTAGTTGAGATGTAAGCCACAAAACGCTCACTAATTCACTAGTAAGGTCATTTTGACGCTGACTAGTGAACATGTAAGCCACAAAACGCCCACTAGTTCATTAGTAAGATCATTTGTAGGCTTACTTGTTGACATGTAAGCCGCAAAACGCCCACTAGTTCACTCGTAAGATCATTTTGACGCTTACTAGTGAACATGTAAGCCACAAAAGAACCCACTAGTTCACTAGTAAGATCATTTTGACGCTTACTAGTGAACATGTAAGGCCATAAATGTGCCCACTAGTTCACTAGTAAGATCATTTTGAGGCTTACTAGTTGACATGTAAGCCGCAAAACGCCCACTAGTTCACTCGTAAGATCATTTTGAGGCTTACTAGTTGACATGTAAGCCACAAAACGCCCACTAGTTCACTAGTAAGATCATTTTGACACTAGTTAACATGTAAGCCACAAAACGCCCATTAGTTCACTAGTAAGATCATTTTGAGGCTTATTTGTTGACATGTAAGCCGCAAAACGCCCTCTTGTTCACTCGTAAGATCATTTTGAGGCTTACTAGTTGACATGCAAGCCGCAAAACGCCCACTAGTTCACTAGTAAGATCATTTTGACGCTTACTAGTGAACATGTAAGCCACAAAAGAACCCACTAGTTCACTAGTAAGATCATTTTGACGCTTACTAGTGAACATGTAAGGCCATAAATGTGCCCACTAGTTCACTAGTAAGATCATTTTGAGGCTTACTAGTTGACATGTAAGCCGCAAAACGCCCACTAGTTCACTCGTAAGATCATTTTGAGGCTTACTAGTTGACATGTAAGCCACAAAACGCCCACTAGTTCACTAGTAAGATCATTTTGACACTAGTTAACGTAAGCCACAAAACGCCCATTAGTTCACTAGTAAGATCATTTTGAGGCTTATTTGTTGACATGTAAGCCGCAAAACGCCCACTTGTTCACTCGTAAGATCATTTTGAGGCTTACTAGTTGACATGCAAGCCGCAAAACGCCCACTAGTTCACTAGTAAGATCATTTTGACGCTTACTAGTGAACATGTAAGGCCATAAATGTGCCCACTAGTTCACTAGTAAGATCATTTTGAGGCTTACTAGTGAACATGTAAGCCACAAAACGCCCACTAGTTCACTAGTAAGATCATTTTGAGGCTTACTAGTTGAGATGTAAGCCACAAAACGCTCACTTATTCACTAGTAAGGTCATTTTGACGGTTACTAGTGAACATGTAAGCCACAAAACGCCCACTAGTTCATTAGTAAGATCATTTTGAGGCTTACTTGTTGACATGTAAGCCGCAAAACGCCCACTAGTTCACTCGTAAGATTATTTTGAGGCTTACTAGTTGACATGTAAGCCACAAAACGCCCACTAGTTCACTAGTAAGATCATTTTGAGGCTTACTAGTGAACACGTAAGGCCATAAATGTGCCCACTAGTTCCCTATAAGATCATTTTGAGGCTTACGAGTGAAGATGTAAGCCACAAAACGCCCACTAGTTTACTAGTAAGATCATTTTGAGGCTTACTAGTGAACACGTAAGGCCATAAATGTGCCCACTAGTTCACTAGTAAGAACATTTTGAGGCTTACTATTTGACATGTAAGCCACAAAACGCCCACTAGTTCACTAGTAAGATCAATTTGAGGCTTACTAGTTGACATGTAAGCCACAAAACGCTCACTAATTCACTAGTAAGGTAATTTTGACGCTTACTAGTGAACATGTAAGCCACAAAACGCCCACTAGTTCACTAGTAAGATCATTTTAAGGCTTACTTGTTGACATGTAAGCCGCAAAACGCCCACTAGTTCACTCGTAAGATCATTTTGAGGCTTACTAGTTGACATGTAAGCCACAAAACGCCCACTAGTTCACTAGTAAGATCATTTTGAGGCTTGCTAGTGAACACGTAAGGCCATAAATGTGCCCACTAGTTCCCTATAAGATCATTTTGAGGCTTACGAGTGAAGATGTAAGCCACAAAACTCCCACTAGTTTACTAGTAAGATCATTTTGACGCTTACTAGTGAACATGTAAGCCACAAAACGCTCACTAGTTCACTAGTAAGGTCATTTTGACACTTACTAGTGAACATGTAAGCCACAAAACGCCCACTAGTTCACTAGTAAGGTCATTTTGACACTTACTAGTTAACAAGTAAGCCACAAAACGCCCATTAGTTCACTAGTAAGATCATTTTGAGGCTTATTTGTTGACATGTAAGCCGCAAAACGCCCACTTGTTCACTCTTAAGATCATTTTGACGCTTACTAGTGAACATGTAAGCCACAAAACGCCCACTAGTTCACTAGTAAGGTCATTTTGACACTTACTAGTTAACAAGTAAGCCACAAAACGCCCATTAGTTCACTAGTAAGATCATTTTGAGGATTATTTGTTGACATGTAAGCCGCAAAACGCCCACTTGTTCACTCTTAAGATCATTTTGAGGCTTACTAGTGAACATGTAAGGCCATAAATGTGCCCACTAGTTCACTAGTAAGTTCATTTTGAGGCTTACTAGTGAAGATGTAAGCCACAAAACGCCCACTAGTTCACTAGTAAGATCATTTTGAGGCTTACTAGTTGACATGTAAGCCACAAAACGCCCCTTAGCTCACTCGTAAGATCATTTTGAGGCTTACTAGTGAACATGTAAGCAACAAAACGCTCACTAGTTCACCAGTAAGGTCATTTTGACGCTTACTCGTGAACATGTAAGCCACAAATTGTCACTAGTTCACTAGTAAGGTCATTTTGACGCTTACTAGTTAACATGTAAGCCACAAAACGCCCACTAGTTCACTCGTAAGATCATTTTGAGGCTTACTAGTTGACATGTAAGCCAGAAAACGCCCACTTGTTCACTACTAAGATCATTTTGAGGCTTACTAGTGAACACGTAAGGCCATAAATGTGCCCACTAGTTAACTATAAGATCATTTTGAGGCTTACGAGTGAAGATGTAAGCCACAAAACGCCCACTAGTTCACTAGTAAGATCATTTTGAGGCTTACTGGTTGACATGTAAGCCACAAAATGCCCACTAGTTCACTAGTAAGATCATTTTGAGGCTTACTAATGAACATGTAAGCCACAAAACGCCCACTAGTTCACTAGTAAGATCATTTTGACGCTTACTAGTGAACATGTAAGCCACAAAAAGCTCACTAGTTCACAAGTAAGGTCATTGTGACGCTTACTAGTGAACATGTAAGCCACAAAAGAACCCACTAGTTCACTAGTAAGATCATTTTGAGGCTTACTAGTTGACATGTAAGCCGCAAAACGCCCACTAGCTCACTTGCAAGATCATTTTGAGGCTTACTAGTTGACATGCTGTCAGGCTGATGAATAAAAAATAACAATCATAAGAATAATAATAATTAAATGATGTGAAGGTAAATTGTAAATAGTACTGCGATTTATCCATTTGTGTTCATATTGTATTTAATTGAAAGATGTTTGTTGTTGTTTTTTTTTTCTCTTCTTCTTTCTACATACATTCTTGCTGCTGGAGGCTGTAAATTTCCCCATTGTGGGACAAATAAAGGATATCTTATCTTATGTAAGCCACAAAACGCCCACTAGTTCATTAGTAAGATCATTTTGAGGCTTACTTGTTGACATGTAAGCCACAAAACGCCCCTTAGCTCACTCGTAAGATCATTTTGAGGCTTACTAGTGAACATGTAAGCAACAAAACGCTCACTAGTTCACTAGTAAGGTCATTTTGACGCTTACTCGTGAACATGTAAGCCACAAAACGCCCACTAGTTCATTAGTAAGATCATTTTGAGGCTTACTTGTTGACATGTAAGCCACAAAACGCCCACTAGTTCACTCGTAAGATCATTTTGAGGCTTACTTGTTGACATGTAAGCCGCAAAACGCCCACTAGTTCACTCTTAAGATCATTTTGAGGCTTACTAGTTGACATGTAAGCCAGAAAACGCCCACTTGTTCACTAGTAAGATCATTTTGAGGCTTACTAGTTGACATGTAAGCCACAAAATGCCCACTAGTTCACTAGTAAGATCATTTTGAGGCTTACTAGTTGACATGTAAGCCGCAAAACGCCCACTAGTTCACTGGTAAGATCATTTTGACGCTTACTAGTGAACATGTAAGGCCATAAATGTGCCCACTAGTTCACTAGTAAGATCATTTTGAAGCTTACTAGTTGACATGTAAGCCGCAAAACGCCCCTTAGCTCACTCGTAAGATCATTTTGAGGCTTGCTAGTTGACATGTAAGCCGCAAAACGCCCACTAGTTCACTAGTAAGTTCATTTTGACGCTTACTAGTGAACATGTAAGCTACAAAACACTCACTAGTTCATTAGTAAGATCATTTTGAGACTTACTTGTTGACGTGTAAGCCCCAAAACGCCCACTAGTTCACTCGTAAGATCATTTTGAGGCTTACTCGTGAACATGTAAGCCACAAAACGACCACTAGTTCACTAGTAAGATCATTTTGAGGCTTACTAGTGAACATATAAGGCCATAAATGTGCCCACTAGTTCACTAGTAAGATGATTTTGAGGCTTACTAGTTGACATGTAAGCCACAAAATGCCCACTACTTCACTAGTAAGATCATTTTGAGGCTTACTAGTTGACATGTAAGCCGCAAAACGCCCACTAGTTCACTGGTAAGATCATTTTGACGCTTACTAGTGAACATGTAAGGCCATAAATGTGCCCACTAGTTCACTAGTAAGATCATTTTGAAGCTTACTAGTTGACATGTAAGCCGCAAAACGTCCCTTAGCTCACTCGTAAGATCATTTTGAGGCTTGCTAGTTGACATGTAAGCCGCAAAACGCCCACTAGTTCACTAGTAAGTTCATTTTGAGGCTTACTAGTGAAGATGTAAGCCACAAAACGCCCACTAGTTCACTAGTAAGATAATTTTGAGGCTTACTAGTTGACATGTAAGCCACAAAACGCCCCTTAGCTCACTCGTAAGATCATTTTGAGGCTTACTCGTGAACATGTAAGCAACAAAACGCTCACTAGTTCACTAGTAAGGTCATTTTGACGCTTACTCGTGAACATGTATGGCACAAATTGTCACTAGTTCACTAGTAAGGTCATTTTGACGCTTACTAGTTAACATGTAAGCCACAAGACGCCCACTAGTTCACTCGTAAGATCATTTTGAGGCTTACTAGTTGACATGTAAGCCACAAAACGCCCACTAGTTCACAAGTAAGATCATTTTGAGGCTTACTAGTGAACACGTAAGGCCATAAATGTGCCCACTAGTTCCCTATAAGATCATTTTGAGGCTTACGAGTGAAGATGTAAGCCACAAAACGCCCACTAGTTTACTAGTAAGATCATTTTGACGCTTACTAGTGAACACGTAAGGCCATAAATGTGCCCACTAGTTCACTAGTAAGAACATTTTGAGGCTTACTATTTGACATGTAAGGCCATAAACGTGCCCACTAGTTCACTAGTAAGATCATTTTGACGCTTACTAGTGAACATGTAAGGCCATAAATGTGCCCACTAGTTCACTAGTAAGGTCATTTTGTGGCTTACTAGTGAACATGTAAGCCACAAAACGCCCACTAGTTAACTAGTAAGATCATTTTAAGGCTTACTAGTTGACATGTAAGCCACAAAACGCTCACTAATTCACTAGTAAGGTCATTTTGACGCTTACTAGTGAACATGTAAGCCACAAAACGCCCACTAGTTCACTAGTAAGATCATTTTAAGGCTTACTAGTGAACACGTAAGGCCATAAATGTGCCCACTAGTTCCCTATAAGATCATTTTGAGGCTTACGAGTGAAGATGTAAGCCACAAAACGCCCACTAGTTTACTAGTAAGATCATTTTGACGCTTACTAGTGAACACGTAAGGCCATAAATGTGCCCACTAGTTCACTAGTAACATCATTTTGAGGCTTACTATTTGACATGTAAGCCACAAAACGCCCACTAGTTCACTAGTAAGATCATTTTGAGGCTTACTAATGAACATGTAAGCCACAAAACGCCCACTAGTTCACTAGTAAGATCATTTTGACGCTTACTAGTGAACATGTAAGCCACAAAACGCTCACTAGTTCACAAGTAAGGTCATTGTGACGCTTACTAGTGAACATGTAAGCCACAAAAGAACAAACGAGTTCACTAGTAAGATCATTTTGAGGCTTACTAGTTGACATGTAAGCCGCAAAACGCCCAGTAGCTCACTCGTAAGGTCATTTTGAGGCTTACAAGTTGACATGTAAGGCGCAAAACGCCCACTAGTTCACCAGTAAGATCATTTTCACGCTTACTAGTGAACATGTAAGGCCATAAACGTGCCCACTAGTTCACTAGTAAGATCATTTTGACGATTACTAGTGAAAATGTAAGCCACAAAACGCCCACTAGTTCACTAGTAAGGTCATTTTGACACTTACTAGTTAACATGTAAGCCACAAAACGCCCATTAGTTCACTAGTAAGATCATTTTGAGGCTTACTAGTTGACATGCAAGCCGCAAAACGCCCACTAGTTCACTAGTAAGATCATTTTTACGCTTACTAGTCACATGTAAGGCCATAAATGTGCCCAGTAGTTCACTAGTAAGATCATTTTGAGGCTTACTAGTTGAGATGTAAGCCACAAAACGCTCACTTATTCACTAGTAAGGTCATTTTGACGGTTACTAGTGAACATGTAAGCCACAAAACGCCCACTAGTTCATTAGTAAGATCATTTTGAGGCTTACTTGTTGACATGTAAGCCGCAAAACGCCCACTAGTTCACTCGTAAGATTATTTTGAGGCTTACTAGTTGACATGTAAGCCACAAAACGCCCACTAGTTCACTAGTAAGATCATTTTGAGGCTTACTAGTGAACACGTAAGGCCATAAATGTGCCCACTAGTTCCCTATAAGATCATTTTGAGGCTTACGAGTGAAGATGTAAGCCACAAAACGCCCACTAGTTTACTAGTAAGATCATTTTGACGCTTACTAGTGAACACGTAAGGCCATAAATGTGCCCACTAGTTCACTAGTAAGATCATTTTGAGGCTTACTATTTGACATGCAAGCCACAAAACGCCCACTAGTTCACTAGTAAGATCATTTTGAGGCTTACTAATGAACATGTAAGCCACAAAACGCCCACTAGTTCACTAGTAAGATAATTTTGACGGTTACTAGTGAACATGTAAGCCACAAAACGCTCACTAGTTCACAAGTAAGGTCATTGTGACGCTTACTAGTGAACATGTAAGCCACAAAAGAACCCACTAGTTCACTAGTAAGATCATTTTGAGGGTTACTAGTTGACATGTAAGCCGCAAAACGCCCACTAGCTCACTCGTAAGGTCATTTTGAGGCTTACAAGTTGACATGTAAGGCCATAAACGTGCCCACTAGTTCACTAGTAAGGTCATTTTGAGGCTTACTAGTGAACATGTAAGCCACAAAACGCCCACTAGTTAACTAGTAACATCATTTTGACGCTTACTAGTGAACATGTAAGCCACAAAACGCTCACTAGTTCACAAGTAAGGTCATTGTGACGCTTACTAGTGAACATGTAAGCCACAAAAGAACAAACGAGTTCACTAGTAAGATCATTTTGAGGCTTACTAGTTGACATGTAAGCCGCAAAACGCCCAGTAGCTCACTCGTAAGGTCATTTTGAGGCTTACAAGTTGACATGTAAGGCGCAAAACGCCCACTAGTTCACCAGTAAGATCATTTTCACGCTTACTAGTGAACATGTAAGGCCATAAACGTGCCCACTAGTTCACTAGTAAGATCATTTTGACGATTACTAGTGAAAATGTAAGCCACAAAACGCCCACTAGTTCACTAGTAAGGTCATTTTGACACTTACTAGTTAACATGTAAGCCACAAAACGCCCATTAGTTCACTAGTAAGATCATTTTGAGGCTTACTAGTTGACATGCAAGCCGCAAAACGCCCACTAGTTCACTAGTAAGATCATTTTTACGCTTACTAGTCACATGTAAGGCCATAAATGTGCCCAGTAGTTCACTAGTAAGATCATTTTGAGGCTTACTAGTTGAGATGTAAGCCACAAAACGCTCACTTATTCACTAGTAAGGTCATTTTGACGGTTACTAGTGAACATGTAAGCCACAAAACGCCCACTAGTTCATTAGTAAGATCATTTTGAGGCTTACTTGTTGACATGTAAGCCGCAAAACGCCCACTAGTTCACTCGTAAGATTATTTTGAGGCTTACTAGTTGACATGTAAGCCACAAAACGCCCACTAGTTCACTAGTAAGATCATTTTGAGGCTTACTAGTGAACACGTAAGGCCATAAATGTGCCCACTAGTTCCCTATAAGATCATTTTGAGGCTTACGAGTGAAGATGTATGCCACAAAACGCCCACTAGTTTACTAGTAAGATCATTTTGACGCTTACTAGTGAACACGTAAGGCCATAAATGTGCCCACTAGTTCACTAGTAAGATCATTTTGAGGCTTACTATTTGACATGCAAGCCACAAAACGCCCACTAGTTCACTAGTAAGATCATTTTGAGGCTTACTAATGAACATGTAAGCCACAAAACGCCCACTAGTTCACTAGTAAGATAATTTTGACGGTTACTAGTGAACATGTAAGCCACAAAACGCTCACTAGTTCACAAGTAAGGTCATTGTGACGCTTACTAGTGAACATGTAAGCCACAAAAGAACCCACTAGTTCACTAGTAAGATCATTTTGAGGGTTACTAGTTGACATGTAAGCCGCAAAACGCCCACTAGCTCACTCGTAAGGTCATTTTGAGGCTTACAAGTTGACATGTAAGGCCATAAACGTGCCCACTAGTTCACTAGTAAGGTCATTTTGAGGCTTACTAGTGAACATGTAAGCCACAAAACGCCCACTAGTTAACTAGTAACATCATTTTGACGCTTACTAGTGAACATGTAAGCCACAAAACGCTCACTAGTTCACAAGTAAGGTCATTGTGACGCTTACTAGTGAACATGTAAGCCACTAAAGAACCCACTAGTTCACTAGTAAGATCATTTTGAGGCTTACTAGTTGACATGTACGCCGCAAAACGCCCACTAGCTCACTCGTAAGGTCATTTTGAGGCTTACAAGTTGACATGTAAGGCGCAAAACGCCCACTAGTTCACTAGTAAGATCATTTTCACGCTTACTAGTGAACATGTAAGGCCATAAACGTGCCCACTAGTTCACTAGTAAGATCATTTTGACGCTTACTAGTGAACATGTAAGGCCATAAATGTGCCCACTAGTTCACTAGTAAGGTCATTTTGAGGCTTACTAGTGAACATGTAAGCCACAAAACGCCCACTAGTTAACTAGTAAGATCATTTTGAGTCTTACTAGTTGACATGTAAACCACAAAACGCTCACTAATTCACTAGTAAGGTCATTTTGACGCTTACTAGTGAACATGTAAGCCACAAAACGCCCACTAGTTCACTAGTAAGGTCATTTTGACGCTTACTAGTGAACATGTAAGCCACAAAACGCCCACTAGTTCACTAGTAAGATCATTTTGACGCTTACTAGTGAACATGTAAGGCCATAAATGTGCCCACTAGTTCACTAGTAAGATCATTTTGAGGCTTACTAGTGAACATGTAAGCCACAAAACGCCCAGTAGTTCACTAGTAAGATCATTTTGAGGCTTACTAGTTGAGATGTAAGCCACAAAACGCTCACTTATTCACTAGTAAGGTCATTTTGACGGTTACTAGTGAACATGTAAGCCACAAAACGCCCACTAGTTCATTAGTAAGATCATTTTGAGGCTTACTTGTTGACATGTAAGCCGCAAAACGCCCACTAGTTCACTCGTAAGATTATTTTGAGGCTTACTAGTTGACATGTAAGCCACAAAACGCCCACTAGTTCACTAGTAAGATCATTTTGAGGCTTACTAGTGAACACGTAAGGCCATAAATGTGCCCACTAGTTCCCTATAAGATCATTTTGAGGCTTACGAGTGAAGATGTAAGCCACAAAACGCCCACTAGTTTACTAGTAAGATCATTTTGACGCTTACTAGTGAACACGTAAGGCCATAAATGTGCCCACTAGTTCACTAGTAAGATCATTTTGAGGCTTACTATTTGACATGCAAGCCACAAAACGCCCACTAGTTCACTAGTAAGATCATTTTGAGGCTTACTAATGAACATGTAAGCCACAAAACGCCCACTAGTTCACTAGTAAGATAATTTTGACGGTTACTAGTGAACATGTAAGCCACAAAACGCTCACTAGTTCACAAGTAAGGTCATTGTGACGCTTACTAGTGAACATGTAAGCCACAAAAGAACCCACTAGTTCACTAGTAAGATCATTTTGAGGGTTACTAGTTGACATGTAAGCCGCAAAACGCCCACTAGCTCACTCGTAAGGTCATTTTGAGGCTTACAAGTTGACATGTAAGGCCATAAACGTGCCCACTAGTTCACTAGTAAGGTCATTTTGAGGCTTACTAGTGAACATGTAAGCCACAAAACGCCCACTAGTTAACTAGTAACATCATTTTGACGCTTACTAGTGAACATGTAAGCCACTAAAGAACCCACTAGTTCACTAGTAAGATCATTTTGAGGCTTACTAGTTGACATGTACGCCGCAAAACGCCCACTAGCTCACTCGTAAGGTCATTTTGAGGCTTACAAGTTGACATGTAAGGCGCAAAACGCCCACTAGTTCACTAGTAAGATCATTTTCACGCTTACTAGTGAACATGTAAGGCCATAAACGTGCCCACTAGTTCACTAGTAAGATCATTTTGACGCTTACTAGTGAACATGTAAGGCCATAAATGTGCCCACTAGTTCACTAGTAAGGTCATTTTGAGGCTTACTAGTGAACATGTAAGCCACAAAACGCCCACTAGTTAACTAGTAAGATCATTTTGAGTCTTACTAGTTGACATGTAAACCACAAAACGCTCACTAATTCACTAGTAAGGTCATTTTGACGCTTACTAGTGAACATGTAAGCCACAAAACGCCCACTAGTTCACTAGTAAGGTCATTTTGACGCTTACTAGTGAACATGTAAGCCACAAAACGCCCACTAGTTCACTAGTAAGATCATTTTGACGCTTACTAGTGAACATGTAAGGCCATAAATGTGCCCACTAGTTCACTAGTAAGATCATTTTGAGGCTTACTAGTGAACATGTAAGCCACAAAACGCCCACTAGTTCACTAGTAAGATCATTTTGAGGCTTACTAGTTGAGATGTAAGCCACAAAACGCTCACTTATTCACTAGTAAGGTCATTTTGACGGTTACTAGTGAACATGTAAGCCACAAAACGCCCACTAGTTCATTAGTAAGATCATTTTGAGGCTTACTTGTTGACATGTAAGCCGCAAAACGCCCACTAGTTCACTCGTAAGATTATTTTGAGGCTTACTAGTTGACATGTAAGCCACAAAACGCCCACTAGTTCACTAGTAAGATCATTTTGAGGCTTACTAGTGAACACGTAAGGCCATAAATGTGCCCACTAGTTCCCTATAAGATCATTTTGAGGCTTACGAGTGAAGATGTAAGCCACAAAACGCCCACTAGTTTACTAGTAAGATCATTTTGAGGCTTACTAGTGAACACGTAAGGCCATAAATGTGCCCACTAGTTCACTAGTAAGAACATTTTGAGGCTTACTATTTGACATGTAAGCCACAAAACGCCCACTAGTTCACTAGTAAGATCAATTTGAGGCTTACTAGTTGACATGTAAGCCACAAAACGCTCACTAATTCACTAGTAAGGTAATTTTGACGCTTACTAGTGAACATGTAAGCCACAAAACGCCCACTAGTTCACTAGTAAGATCATTTTAAGGCTTACTTGTTGACATGTAAGCCGCAAAACGCCCACTAGTTCACTCGTAAGATCATTTTGAGGCTTACTAGTTGACATGTAAGCCACAAAACGCCCACTAGTTCACTAGTAAGATCATTTTGAGGCTTGCTAGTGAACACGTAAGGCCATAAATGTGCCCACTAGTTCCCTATAAGATCATTTTGAGGCTTACGAGTGAAGATGTAAGCCACAAAACTCCCACTAGTTTACTAGTAAGATCATTTTGACGCTTACTAGTGAACACGTAATGCCATAAATGTGCCCACTAGTTCACTAGTAAGATCATTTTGAGGCTTACTATTTGACATGTAAGCCACAAAACGCCCACTAGTTCACTAGTAAGATCATTTTGAGGCTTACTAATGAACATGTAAGCCACAAAACGCCCACTAGTTCACTAGTAAGATCATTTTGACGCTTACTAGTGAACATGTAAGCCACAAAACGCTCACTAGTTCACAAGTAAGGTCATTGTGACGCTTACTAGTGAACATGTAACCCACAAAACTCCCACTAGTTTACTAGTAAGATCATTTTGACGCTTACTAGTGAACACGTAATGCCATAAATGTGCCCACTAGTTCCCGATAAGATCATTTTGAGGCTTACGAGTGAAGATGTAAGCCACAAAACTCCCACTAGTTTACTAGTAAGATCATTTTGACGCTTACTAGTGAACACGTAATGCCATAAATGTGCCCACTAGTTCACTAGTAAGATCATTTTGACGCTTACTAGTGAACATGTAAGCCACAAAACGCTCACTAGTTCACAAGTAAGGTCATTGTGACGCTTACTAGTGAACATGTAAGCCACTAAAAAACCCACTAGTTCACTAGTAAGATCATTTTGAGGCTTACTAGTTGACATGTACGCCGCAAAACGCCCACTAGCTCACTCGTAAGGTCATTTTGAGGCTTACAAGTTGACATGTAAGGCGCAAAACGCCCACTAGTTCACTAGTAAGATCATTTTCACGCTTACTAGTGAACATGTAAGGCCATAAACGTGCCCACTAGTTCACTAGTAAGATCATTTTGACGCTTACTAGTGAACATGTAAGGCCATAAATGTGCCCACTAGTTCACTAGTAAGGTCATTTTGTGGCTTACTAGTGAACATGTAAGCCACAAAACGCCCACTAGTTAACTAGTAAGATCATTTTAAGGCTTACTAGTTGACATGTAAGCCACAAAACGCTCACTAATTCACTAGTAAGGTCATTTTGACGCTTACTAGTGAACATGTAAGCCACAAAACGCCCACTAGTTCACTAGTAAGATCATTTTAAGGCTTACTTGTTGACATGTAAGCCGCAAAACGCCCACTAGTTCACTAGTAAGATCATTTTAAGGCTTACTAGTGAACACGTAAGGCCATAAATGTGCCCACTAGTTCCCTATAAGATCATTTTGAGGCTTACGAGTGAAGATGTAAGCCACAAAACGCCCACTAGTTTACTAGTAAGATCATTTTGACGCTTACTAGTGAACACGTAAGGCCATAAATGTGCCCACTAGTTCACTAGTAACATCATTTTGAGGCTTACTATTTGACATGTAAGCCACAAAACGCCCACTAGTTCACTAGTAAGATCATTTTGAGGCTTACTAATGAACATGTAAGCCACAAAACGCCCACTAGTTCACTAGTAAGATCATTTTGACGCTTACTAGTGAACATGTAAGCCACAAAACGCTCACTAGTTCACAAGTAAGGTCATTGTGACGCTTACTAGTGAACATGTAAGCCACAAAAGAACAAACGAGTTCACTAGTAAGATCATTTTGAGGCTTACTAGTTGACATGTAAGCCGCAAAACGCCCAGTAGCTCACTCGTAAGGTCATTTTGAGGCTTACAAGTTGACATGTAAGGCGCAAAACGCCCACTAGTTCACCAGTAAGATCATTTTCACGCTTACTAGTGAACATGTAAGGCCATAAACATGCCCACTAGTTCACTAGTAAGATCATTTTGACGATTACTAGTGAAAATGTAAGCCACAAAACGCCCACTAGTTCACTAGTAAGGTCATTTTGACACTTACTAGTTAACATGTAAGCCACAAAACGCCCATTAGTTCACTAGTAAGATCATTTTGAGGCTTACTAGTTGACATGCAAGCCGCAAAACGCCCACTAGTTCACTAGTAAGATCATTTTTATGCTTACTAGTCACATGTAAGGCCATAAATGTGCCCAGTAGTTCACTAGTAAGATCATTTTGAGGCTTACTAGTTGAGATGTAAGCCACAAAACGCTCACTTATTCACTAGTAAGGTCATTTTGACGGTTACTAGTGAACATGTAAGCCACAAAACGCCCACTAGTTCATTAGTAAGATCATTTTGAGGCTTACTTGTTGACATGTAAGCCGCAAAACGCCCACTAGTTCACTCGTAAGATTATTTTGAGGCTTACTAGTTGACATGTAAGCCACAAAACGCCCACTAGTTCACTAGTAAGATCATTTTGAGGCTTACTAGTGAACACGTAAGGCCATAAATGTGCCCACTAGTTCCCTATAAGATCATTTTGAGGCTTACGAGTGAAGATGTAAGCCACAAAACGCCCACTAGTTTACTAGTAAGATCATTTTGACGCTTACTAGTGAACACGTAAGGCCATAAATGTGCCCACTAGTTCAC
Source organism: Hippocampus zosterae (assembly GCF_025434085.1). NCBI lineage: Eukaryota > Metazoa > Chordata > Actinopteri > Syngnathiformes > Syngnathidae > Hippocampus > Hippocampus zosterae. The sequence goes on from NW_026262959.1 coordinate 500,173, forward strand.
TAGTAAGATCATTTTGAGGCTTACTATTTGACATGCAAGCCACAAAACGCCCACTAGTTCACTAGTAAGATCATTTTGAGGCTTACTAATGAACATGTAATCCACAAAACGCCCACTAGTTCACTAGTAAGATAATTTTGACGGTTACTAGTGAACATGTAAGCCACAAAACGCTCACTAGTTCACAAGTAAGGTCATTGTGACGCTTACTAGTGAACATGTAAGCCACAAAAGAACCCACTAGTTCACTAGTAAGATCATTTTGAGGCTTACTAGTTGACATGTAAGCCGCAAAACGCCCACTAGCTCACTCGTAAGGTCATTTTGAGGCTTACAAGTTGACATGTAAGGCCATAAACGTGCCCACTAGTTCACTAGTAAGGTCATTTTGAGGCTTACTAGTGAACATGTAAGCCACAAAACGCCCACTAGTTAACTAGTAACATCATTTTGACGCTTACTAGTGAACATGTAAGCCACAAAACGCTCACTAGTTCACAAGTAAGGTCATTGTGACGCTTACTAGTGAACATGTAAGCCACTAAAGAACCCACTAGTTCACTAGTAAGATCATTTTGAGGCTTACTAGTTGACATGTACGCCGCAAAACGCCCACTAGCTCACTCGTAAGGTCATTTTGAGGCTTACAAGTTGACATGTAAGGCGCAAAACGCCCACTAGTTCACTAGTAAGATCATTTTCACGCTTACTAGTGAACATGTAAGGCCATAAACGTGCCCACTAGTTCACTAGTAAGATCATTTTGACGCTTACTAGTGAACATGTAAGGCCATAAATGTGCCCACTAGTTCACTAGTAAGGTCATTTTGAGGCTTACTAGTGAACATGTAAGCCACAAAACGCCCACTAGTTAACTAGTAAGATCATTTTGAGTCTTACTAGTTGACATGTAAACCACAAAACGCTCACTAATTCACTAGTAAGGTCATTTTGACGCTTACTAGTGAACATGTAAGCCACAAAACGCCCATTAGTTCACTAGTAAGATCATTTTCACGCTTACTAGTGAACATGTAAGGCCATAAACGTGCCCACTAGTTCACTAGTAAGATCATTTTGACGCTTACTAGTGAACATGTAAGGCCATAAATGTGCCCACTAGTTCACTAGTAAGGTCATTTTGAGGCTTACTAGTGAACATGTAAGCCACAAAACGCCCACTAGTTAACTAGTAAGATCATTTTGAGGCTTACTAGTTGACATGTAAACCACAAAACGCTCACTAATTCACTAGTAAGGTCATTTTGACGCTTACTAGTGAACATGTAAGCCACAAAACGCCCACTAGTTCACTAGTAAGGTCATTTTGACACTTACTAGTTAACATGTAAGCCACAAAACGCCCATTAGTTCACTAGTAAGATCATTTTGAGGCTTATTTGTTGACATCTAAGCCGCAAAACGCCCACTTGTTCACTCTTAAGATCATTTTGAGGCTTACTAGTGAACATGTAAGGCCATAAATGTGCCCACTAGTTCACTAGTAAGATCATTTTGAGGCTTACTAGTTGAGATGTAAGCCACAAAACGCTCACTAATTCACTAGTAAGGTCATTTTGACGCTGACTAGTGAACATGTAAGCCACAAAACGCCCACTAGTTCATTAGTAAGATCATTTGTAGGCTTACTTGTTGACATGTAAGCCGCAAAACGCCCACTAGTTCACTCGTAAGATCATTTTGACGCTTACTAGTGAACATGTAAGCCACAAAAGAACCCACTAGTTCACTAGTAAGATCATTTTGACGCTTACTAGTGAACATGTAAGGCCATAAATGTGCCCACTAGTTCACTAGTAAGATCATTTTGAGGCTTACTAGTTGACATGTAAGCCGCAAAACGCCCACTAGTTCACTCGTAAGATCATTTTGAGGCTTACTAGTTGACATGTAAGCCACAAAACGCCCACTAGTTCACTAGTAAGATCATTTTGACACTAGTTAACATGTAAGCCACAAAACGCCCATTAGTTCACTAGTAAGATCATTTTGAGGCTTATTTGTTGACATGTAAGCCGCAAAACGCCCTCTTGTTCACTCGTAAGATCATTTTGAGGCTTACTAGTTGACATGCAAGCCGCAAAACGCCCACTAGTTCACTAGTAAGATCATTTTGACGCTTACTAGTGAACATGTAAGCCACAAAAGAACCCACTAGTTCACTAGTAAGATCATTTTGACGCTTACTAGTGAACATGTAAGGCCATAAATGTGCCCACTAGTTCACTAGTAAGATCATTTTGAGGCTTACTAGTTGACATGTAAGCCGCAAAACGCCCACTAGTTCACTCGTAAGATCATTTTGAGGCTTACTAGTTGACATGTAAGCCACAAAACGCCCACTAGTTCACTAGTAAGATCATTTTGACACTAGTTAACGTAAGCCACAAAACGCCCATTAGTTCACTAGTAAGATCATTTTGAGGCTTATTTGTTGACATGTAAGCCGCAAAACGCCCACTTGTTCACTCGTAAGATCATTTTGAGGCTTACTAGTTGACATGCAAGCCGCAAAACGCCCACTAGTTCACTAGTAAGATCATTTTGACGCTTACTAGTGAACATGTAAGGCCATAAATGTGCCCACTAGTTCACTAGTAAGATCATTTTGAGGCTTACTAGTGAACATGTAAGCCACAAAACGCCCACTAGTTCACTAGTAAGATCATTTTGAGGCTTACTAGTTGAGATGTAAGCCACAAAACGCTCACTTATTCACTAGTAAGGTCATTTTGACGGTTACTAGTGAACATGTAAGCCACAAAACGCCCACTAGTTCATTAGTAAGATCATTTTGAGGCTTACTTGTTGACATGTAAGCCGCAAAACGCCCACTAGTTCACTCGTAAGATCATTTTGAGGCTTACTAGTTGACATGTAAGCCACAAAACGCCCACTAGTTCACTAGTAAGATCATTTTGAGGCTTACTAGTGAACACGTAAGGCCATAAATGTGCCCACTAGTTCCCTATAAGATCATTTTGAGGCTTACGAGTGAAGATGTAAGCCACAAAACGCCCACTAGTTTACTAGTAAGATCATTTTGACGCTTACTAGTGAACACGTAAGGCCATAAATGTGCCCACTAGTTCACTAGTAAGATCATTTTGAGGCTTACTATTTGACATGTAAGCCACAAAACGCCCACTAGTTCACTAGTAAGATCATTTTGAGGCTTACTAATGAACATGTAAGCCACAAAACGCCCACTAGTTCACTAGTAAGATCATTTTGACGCTTACTAGTGAACATGTAAGCCACAAAACGCTCACTAGTTCACAAGTAAGGTCATTGTGTCGCTTACCAGTGAACATGTAAGCCACAAAAGAACCCACTAGTTCACTAGTAAGATCATTTTGAGGCTTACTAGTTGACATGTAAGCCGCAAAACGCCCACTAGCTCACTCGTAAGGTCATTTTGAGGCTTACAAGTTGACATGTAAGGCCATTGTGACGCTTACTAGTGAACATGTAAGCCACAAAAGAACCCACTAGTTCACTAGGAAGGTCATTTTGAGGCTTACTAGTGAACATGTAAGCCACAAAACGCTCAGTAATTCACTAGTAAGGTCATTTTGACGCTTACTAGTGAACATGTAAGCCACAAAACGCCCACTAGTTCACTAGTAAGATCATTTTGACGCTTACTAGTGAACATGTAAGGCCATAAATGTGCCCACTAGTTCACTAGTAAGATCATTTTGAGGCTTACTAGTGAACATGTAAGCCACAAAACGCCCACTAGTTCACTAGTAAGATCATTTTGAGGCTTACTAGTTGAGATGTAAGCCACAAAACGCTCACTTATTCACTAGTAAGGTCATTTTGACGGGTACTAGTGAACATGTAAGCCACAAAACGCCCACTAGTTCATTAGTAAGATCATTTTGAGGCTTACTTGTTGACATGTAAGCCGCAAAACGCCCACTAGTTCACTCGTAAGATTATTTTGAGGCTTACTAGTTGACATGTAAGCCACAAAACGCCCACTAGTTCACTAGTAAGATCATTTTGAGGCTTACTAGTGAACACGTAAGGCCATAAATGTGCCCACTAGTTCCCTATAAGATCATTTTGAGGCTTACGAGTGAAGATGTAAGCCACAAAACGCCCACTAGTTTACTAGTAAGATCATTTTGACGCTTACTAGTGAACACGTAAGGCCATAAATGTGCCCACTAGTTCACTAGTAAGATCATTTTGAGGCTTACTATTTGACATGCAAGCCACAAAACGCCCACTAGTTCACTAGTAAGATCATTTTGAGGCTTACTAATGAACATGTAAGCCACAAAACGCCCACTAGTTCACTAGTAAGATAATTTTGACGCTTACTAGTGAACATGTAAGCCACAAAACGCTCACTAGTTCACAAGTAAGGTCATTGTGACGCTTACTAGTGAACATGTAAGCCACAAAAGAACCCACTAGTTCACTAGTAAGATCATTTTGAGGCTTACTAGTTGACATGTAAGCCGCAAAACGCCCACTAGCTCACTCGTAAGGTCATTTTGAGGCTTACAAGTTGACATGTAAGGCCATAAACGTGCCCACTAGTTCACTAGTAAGGTCATTTTGAGGCTTACTAGTGAACATGTAAGCCACAAAACGCCCACTAGTTAACTAGTAACATCATTTTGACGCTTACTAGTGAACATGTAAGCCACAAAACGCTCACTAGTTCACAAGTAAGGTCATTGTGACGCTTACTAGTGAACATGTAAGCCACTAAAGAACCCACTAGTTCACTAGTAAGATCATTTTGAGGCTTACTAGTTGACATGTACGCCGCAAAACGCCCACTAGCTCACTCGTAAGGTCATTTTGAGGCTTACAAGTTGACATGTAAGGCGCAAAACGCCCACTAGTTCACTAGTAAGATCATTTTCACGCTTACTAGTGAACATGTAAGGCCATAAACGTGCCCACTAGTTCACTAGTAAGATCATTTTGACGCTTACTAGTGAACATGTAAGGCCATAAATGTGCCCACTAGTTCACTAGTAAGGTCATTTTGAGGCTTACTAGTGAACATGTAAGCCACAAAACGCCCACTAGTTAACTAGTAAGATCATTTTGAGGCTTACTAGTTGACATGTAAACCACAAAACGCTCACTAATTCACTAGTAAGGTCATTTTGACGCTTACTAGTGAACATGTAAGCCACAAAACGCCCACTAGTTCACTAGTAAGGTCATTTTGACACTTACTAGTTAACATGTAAGCCACAAAACGCCCATTAGTTCACTAGTAAGATCATTTTGAGGCTTATTTGTTGACATCTAAGCCGCAAAACGCCCACTTGTTCACTCTTAAGATCATTTTGAGGCTTACTAGTGAACATGTAAGGCCATAAATGTGCCCACTAGTTCACTAGTAAGATCATTTTGAGGCTTACTAGTTGAGATGTAAGCCACAAAACGCTCACTAATTCACTAGTAAGGTCATTTTGACGCTGACTAGTGAACATGTAAGCCACAAAACGCCCACTAGTTCATTAGTAAGATCATTTGTAGGCTTACTTGTTGACATGTAAGCCGCAAAACGCCCACTAGTTCACTCGTAAGATCATTTTGACGCTTACTAGTGAACATGTAAGCCACAAAAGAACCCACTAGTTCACTAGTAAGATCATTTTGACGCTTACTAGTGAACATGTAAGGCCATAAATGTGCCCACTAGTTCACTAGTAAGATCATTTTGAGGCTTACTAGTTGACATGTAAGCCACAAAACGCCCACTAGTTCACTAGTAAGATCATTTTGACACTAGTTAACATGTAAGCCACAAAACGCCCATTAGTTCACTAGTAAGATCATTTTGAGGCTTATTTGTTGACATGTAAGCCGCAAAACGCCCACTTGTTCACTCGGAAGATCATTTTGAGGCTTACTAGTTGACATGCAAGCCGCAAAACGCCCACTAGTTCACTAGTAAGATCATTTTGACGCTTACTAGTGAACATGTAAGCCACAAAAGAACCCACTAGTTCACTAGTAAGATCATTTTGACGCTTACTAGTGAACATGTAAGGCCATAAATGTGCCCACTAGTTCACTAGTAAGATCATTTTGAGGCTTACTAGTTGACATGTAAGCCGCAAAACGCCCACTAGTTCACTCGTAAGATCATTTTGAGGCTTACTAGTTGACATGTAAGCCACAAAACGCCCACTAGTTCACTAGTAAGATCATTTTGACACTAGTTAACATGTAAGCCACAAAACGCCCATTAGTTCACTAGTAAGATCATTTTGAGGCTTATTTGTTGACATGTAAGCCGCAAAACGCCCACTTGTTCACTCGTAAGATCATTTTGAGGCTTACTAGTTGACATGCAAGCCGCAAAACGCCCACTAGTTCACTAGTAAGATCATTTTTACGCTTACTAGTCACATGTAAGGCCATAAATGTGCCCACTAGTTCACTAGTAAGATCATTTTGAGGCTTACTAGTGAACATGTAAGCCACAAAACGCCCACTAGTTCACTAGTAAGATCATTTTGAGGCTTACTAGTTGAGATGTAAGCCACAAAACGCTCACTTATTCACTAGTAAGGTCATTTTGACGGTTACTAGTGAACATGTAAGCCACAAAACGCCCACTAGTTCATTAGTAAGATCATTTTGAGGCTTACTTGTTGACATGTAAGCCGCAAAACGCCCACTAGTTCACTCGTAAGATTATTTTGAGGCTTACTAGTTGACATGTAAGCCACAAAACGCCCACTAGTTCACTAGTAAGATCATTTTGAGGCTTACTAGTGAACACGTAAGGCCATAAATGTGCCCACTAGTTCCCTATAAGATCATTTTGAGGCTTACGAGTGAAGATGTAAGCCACAAAACGCCCACTAGTTTACTAGTAAGATCATTTTGACGCTTACTAGTGAACACGTAAGGCCATAAATGTGCCCACTAGTTCACTAGTAAGATCATTTTGAGGCTTACTATTTGACATGCAAGCCACAAAACGCCCACTAGTTCACTAGTAAGATCATTTTGAGGCTTACTAATGAACATGTAAGCCACAAAACGCCCACTAGTTCACTAGTAAGATAATTTTGACGCTTACTAGTGAACATGTAAGCCACAAAACGCTCACTAGTTCACAAGTAAGGTCATTGTGACGCTTACTAGTGAACATGTAAGCCACAAAAGAACCCACTAGTTCACTAGTAAGATCATTTTGAGGCTTACTAGTTGACATGTAAGCCGCAAAACGCCCACTAGCTCACTCGTAAGGTCATTTTGAGGCTTACAAGTTGACATGTAAGGCCATAAACGTGCCCACTAGTTCACTAGTAAGGTCATTTTGAGGCTTACTAGTGAACATGTAAGCCACAAAACGCCCACTAGTTAACTAGTAACATCATTTTGACGCTTACTAGTGAACATGTAAGCCACAAAACGCTCACTAGTTCACAAGTAAGGTCATTGTGACGCTTACTAGTGAACATGTAAGCCACTAAAGAACCCACTAGTTCACTAGTAAGATCATTTTGAGGCTTACTAGTTGACATGTACGCCGCAAAACGCCCACTAGCTCACTCGTAAGGTCATTTTGAGGCTTACAAGTTGACATGTAAGGCGCAAAACGCCCACTAGTTCACTAGTAAGATCATTTTCACGCTTACTAGTGAACATGTAAGGCCATAAACGTGCCCACTAGTTCACTAGTAAGATCATTTTGACGCTTACTAGTGAACATGTAAGGCCATAAATGTGCCCACTAGTTCACTAGTAAGGTCATTTTGAGGCTTACTAGTGAACATGTAAGCCACAAAACGCCCACTAGTTAACTAGTAAGATCATTTTGAGGCTTACTAGTTGACATGTAAACCACAAAACGCTCACTAATTCACTAGTAAGGTCATTTTGACGCTTACTAGTGAACATGTAAGCCACAAAACGCCCACTAGTTCACTAGTAAGGTCATTTTGACACTTACTAGTTAACATGTAAGCCACAAAACGCCCATTAGTTCACTAGTAAGATCATTTTGAGGCTTATTTGTTGACATCTAAGCCGCAAAACGCCCACTTGTTCACTCTTAAGATCATTTTGAGGCTTACTAGTGAACATGTAAGGCCATAAATGTGCCCACTAGTTCACTAGTAAGATCATTTTGAGGCTTACTAGTTGAGATGTAAGCCACAAAACGCTCACTAATTCACTAGTAAGGTCATTTTGACGCTGACTAGTGAACATGTAAGCCACAAAACGCCCACTAGTTCATTAGTAAGATCATTTGTAGGCTTACTTGTTGACATGTAAGCCGCAAAACGCCCACTAGTTCACTCGTAAGATCATTTTGACGCTTACTAGTGAACATGTAAGCCACAAAAGAACCCACTAGTTCACTAGTAAGATCATTTTGACGCTTACTAGTGAACATGTAAGGCCATAAATGTGCCCACTAGTTCACTAGTAAGATCATTTTGAGGCTTACTAGTTGACATGTAAGCCACAAAACGCCCACTAGTTCACTAGTAAGATCATTTTGACACTAGTTAACATGTAAGCCACAAAACGCCCATTAGTTCACTAGTAAGATCATTTTGAGGCTTATTTGTTGACATGTAAGCCGCAAAACGCCCACTTGTTCACTCGTAAGATCATTTTGAGGCTTACTAGTTGACATGCAAGCCGCAAAACGCCCACTAGTTCACTAGTAAGATCATTTTGACGCTTACTAGTGAACATGTAAGCTACAAAACGCTCACTAGTTCACAAGTAAGGTCATTGTGACGCTTACTAGTGAACATGTAAGCCACAAAAGAACCCACTAGTTCACTAGTAAGATCATTTTGAGGCTTACTAGTTGACATGTAAGCCGCAAAACGCCCACTAGCTCACTCGTAAGATCATTTTTAGGTTTACTAGTTGACATGTAAGCCGTAAAACGCCCACTAGTTCATTAGTAAGATCATTTTCACGCTTACTAGTGAACATGTAAGGCCATAAACGTGCCCACTAGTTCACTAGTAAGATCATTTTGACGCTTCCTAGTGAAGAATGTAAGGCCATAAATGTGCCCACTAGTTCACTAGTAAGGTCATTTTGAGGCTTACTAGTGAACATGTAAGACACAAAACGCCCACTAGTTAACTAGTAAGATCATTTTGAGGCTTACTAGTTGACATGTAAGCCACAAAACGCCCACTAGTTCACTAGTAAGGTCATTTTGATGCTTACTAGTTAACATGTAAGCCACAAAACGCCCACAAGTTCACTATTAAGATCATTTTGAGGCTTATTTTTTGACATGTAAGCCGCAAAACGCTCACTAGTTCACAAGTAAGGTCATTGTGACGCTTACTAGTGAACATGTAAGCCACAAAAGAACCCACTAGTTCACTAGTAAGATCATTTTGAGGCTTACTAGTTCACATGTAAGCCACAAAACGCTCACTAATTCACTAGTAAGTTCATTTTGACGCTTACTAGTGAACATGTAAGCAACAAAACGCCCACTAGTTCACTAGTAAGGTCATTTTGACATTTACTAGTTAACATGTAAGCTACAAAACGCCCACTAGCTCACTCGTAAGATCATTTTGAGGCTTACAAGTTGATATGTAAGGCGCAAAACGCCCACTAGTTCACTAGTAAGATCATTTTCACGCTTACTAGTGAACATGTAAGGCCATAAACGTGCCCACTAGTTCACTAGTAAGATCATTTTGACGCTTCCTAGTGAAGAATGTAAGGCCATAAATGTGCCCACTAGTTCACTAGTAAGATCATTTTGAGGCTTATTTGTTGACATGTAAGCCGCAAAACGCCCACTTGTTCACTAGTAAGATCATTTTGAGGCTTACTAGTGAACATGTAAGCCACAAAACGCCCACTAGTTCATTAGTAAGATCATTTTGAGGCTTACTTGTTGACATGTAAGCCGCAAAACGCCCACTAGTTCACTCGTAAGATCATTTTGAGGCTTACTAGTTGACATGTAAGCTACAAAACGTTCTCTAGTTCACAAGTAAGGTCATTGTGACGCTTACTAGTGAACATGTAAGCCACAAAACGCCCACTAGCTCACTCGTAAGATCATTTTGAGGTTTACTAGTTGACATGTAAGCCGTAAAACGCCCACTAGTTCACTAGTAAGATCATTTTCACGCTTACTAGTGAACATGTAAGGCCATAAACGTGCCCACTAGTTCACTAGTAAGGTCATTTTGAGGCTTACTAATGAACATGTAAGGCCATAAATGTGCCCACTAGTTCACTAGTAAGATCATTTTGAGGCTTACTAGTTGACATGTAAGCCACAAAACGCCCACTAGTTCACTAGTAAGATCATTTTGACACTAGTTAACATGTAAGCCACAAAACGCCCATTAGTTCACTAGTAAGATCATTTTGAGGCTTATTTGTTGACATGTAAGCCGCAAAACGCCCACTTGTTCACTCGGAAGATCATTTTGAGGCTTACTAGTTGACATGCAAGCCGCAAAACGCCCACTAGTTCACTAGTAAGATCATTTTGACGCTTACTAGTGAACATGTAAGCCACAAAAGAACCCACTAGTTCACTAGTAAGATCATTTTGACGCTTACTAGTGAACATGTAAGGCCATAAATGTGCCCACTAGTTCACTAGTAAGATCATTTTGAGGCTTACTAGTTGACATGTAAGCCGCAAAACGCCCACTAGTTCACTCGTAAGATCATTTTGAGGCTTACTAGTTGACATGTAAGCCACAAAACGCCCACTAGTTCACTAGTAAGATCATTTTGACACTAGTTAACATGTAAGCCACAAAACGCCCATTAGTTCACTAGTAAGATCATTTTGAGGCTTATTTGTTGACATGTAAGCCGCAAAACGCCCACTTGTTCACTCGTAAGATCATTTTGAGGCTTACTAGTTGACATGCAAGCCGCAAAACGCCCACTAGTTCACTAGTAAGATCATTTTTACGCTTACTAGTCACATGTAAGGCCATAAATGTGCCCACTAGTTCACTAGTAAGATCATTTTGAGGCTTACTAGTGAACATGTAAGCCACAAAACGCCCACTAGTTCACTAGTAAGATCATTTTGAGGCTTACTAGTTGAGATGTAAGCCACAAAACGCTCACTTATTCACTAGTAAGGTCATTTTGACGGTTACTAGTGAACATGTAAGCCACAAAACGCCCACTAGTTCATTAGTAAGATCATTTTGAGGCTTACTTGTTGACATGTAAGCCGCAAAACGCCCACTAGTTCACTCGTAAGATTATTTTGAGGCTTACTAGTTGACATGTAAGCCACAAAACGCCCACTAGTTCACTAGTAAGATCATTTTGAGGCTTACTAGTGAACACGTAAGGCCATAAATGTGCCCACTAGTTCCCTATAAGATCATTTTGAGGCTTACGAGTGAAGATGTAAGCCACAAAACGCCCACTAGTTTACTAGTAAGATCATTTTGACGCTTACTAGTGAACACGTAAGGCCATAAATGTGCCCACTAGTTCACTAGTAAGATCATTTTGAGGCTTACTATTTGACATGCAAGCCACAAAACGCCCACTAGTTCACTAGTAAGATCATTTTGAGGCTTACTAATGAACATGTAAGCCACAAAACGCCCACTAGTTCACTAGTAAGATAATTTTGACGCTTACTAGTGAACATGTAAGCCACAAAACGCTCACTAGTTCACAAGTAAGGTCATTGTGACGCTTACTAGTGAACATGTAAGCCACAAAAGAACCCACTAGTTCACTAGTAAGATCATTTTGAGGCTTACTAGTTGACATGTAAGCCGCAAAACGCCCACTAGCTCACTCGTAAGGTCATTTTGAGGCTTACAAGTTGACATGTAAGGCCATAAACGTGCCCACTAGTTCACTAGTAAGGTCATTTTGAGGCTTACTAGTGAACATGTAAGCCACAAAACGCCCACTAGTTAACTAGTAACATCATTTTGACGCTTACTAGTGAACATGTAAGCCACAAAACGCTCACTAGTTCACAAGTAAGGTCATTGTGACGCTTACTAGTGAACATGTAAGCCACTAAAGAACCCACTAGTTCACTAGTAAGATCATTTTGAGGCTTACTAGTTGACATGTACGCCGCAAAACGCCCACTAGCTCACTCGTAAGGTCATTTTGAGGCTTACAAGTTGACATGTAAGGCGCAAAACGCCCACTAGTTCACTAGTAAGATCATTTTCACGCTTACTAGTGAACATGTAAGGCCATAAACGTGCCCACTAGTTCACTAGTAAGATCATTTTGACGCTTACTAGTGAACATGTAAGGCCATAAATGTGCCCACTAGTTCACTAGTAAGGTCATTTTGAGGCTTACTAGTGAACATGTAAGCCACAAAACGCCCACTAGTTAACTAGTAAGATCATTTTGAGGCTTACTAGTTGACATGTAAACCACAAAACGCTCACTAATTCACTAGTAAGGTCATTTTGACGCTTACTAGTGAACATGTAAGCCACAAAACGCCCACTAGTTCACTAGTAAGGTCATTTTGACACTTACTAGTTAACATGTAAGCCACAAAACGCCCATTAGTTCACTAGTAAGATCATTTTGAGGCTTATTTGTTGACATCTAAGCCGCAAAACGCCCACTTGTTCACTCTTAAGATCATTTTGAGGCTTACTAGTGAACATGTAAGGCCATAAATGTGCCCACTAGTTCACTAGTAAGATCATTTTGAGGCTTACTAGTTGAGATGTAAGCCACAAAACGCTCACTAATTCACTAGTAAGGTCATTTTGACGCTGACTAGTGAACATGTAAGCCACAAAACGCCCACTAGTTCATTAGTAAGATCATTTGTAGGCTTACTTGTTGACATGTAAGCCGCAAAACGCCCACTAGTTCACTCGTAAGATCATTTTGACGCTTACTAGTGAACATGTAAGCCACAAAAGAACCCACTAGTTCACTAGTAAGATCATTTTGACGCTTACTAGTGAACATGTAAGGCCATAAATGTGCCCACTAGTTCACTAGTAAGATCATTTTGAGGCTTACTAGTTGACATGTAAGCCACAAAACGCCCACTAGTTCACTAGTAAGATCATTTTGACACTAGTTAACATGTAAGCCACAAAACGCCCATTAGTTCACTAGTAAGATCATTTTGAGGCTTATTTGTTGACATGTAAGCCGCAAAACGCCCACTTGTTCACTCGTAAGATCATTTTGAGGCTTACTAGTTGACATGCAAGCCGCAAAACGCCCACTAGTTCACTAGTAAGATCATTTTGACGCTTACTAGTGAACATGTAAGCTACAAAACGCTCACTAGTTCACAAGTAAGGTCATTGTGACGCTTACTAGTGAACATGTAAGCCACAAAAGAACCCACTAGTTCACTAGTAAGATCATTTTGAGGCTTACTAGTTGACATGTAAGCCGCAAAACGCCCACTAGCTCACTCGTAAGATCATTTTTAGGTTTACTAGTTGACATGTAAGCCGTAAAACGCCCACTAGTTCATTAGTAAGATCATTTTCACGCTTACTAGTGAACATGTAAGGCCATAAACGTGCCCACTAGTTCACTAGTAAGATCATTTTGACGCTTCCTAGTGAAGAATGTAAGGCCATAAATGTGCCCACTAGTTCACTAGTAAGGTCATTTTGAGGCTTACTAGTGAACATGTAAGACACAAAACGCCCACTAGTTAACTAGTAAGATCATTTTGAGGCTTACTAGTTGACATGTAAGCCACAAAACGCCCACTAGTTCACTAGTAAGGTCATTTTGATGCTTACTAGTTAACATGTAAGCCACAAAACGCCCACAAGTTCACTATTAAGATCATTTTGAGGCTTATTTTTTGACATGTAAGCCGCAAAACGCTCACTAGTTCACAAGTAAGGTCATTGTGACGCTTACTAGTGAACATGTAAGCCACAAAAGAACCCACTAGTTCACTAGTAAGATCATTTTGAGGCTTACTAGTTCACATGTAAGCCACAAAACGCTCACTAATTCACTAGTAAGTTCATTTTGACGCTTACTAGTGAACATGTAAGCAACAAAACGCCCACTAGTTCACTAGTAAGGTCATTTTGACATTTACTAGTTAACATGTAAGCTACAAAACGCCCACTAGCTCACTCGTAAGATCATTTTGAGGCTTACAAGTTGATATGTAAGGCGCAAAACGCCCACTAGTTCACTAGTAAGATCATTTTCACGCTTACTAGTGAACATGTAAGGCCATAAACGTGCCCACTAGTTCACTAGTAAGATCATTTTGACGCTTCCTAGTGAAGAATGTAAGGCCATAAATGTGCCCACTAGTTCACTAGTAAGATCATTTTGAGGCTTATTTGTTGACATGTAAGCCGCAAAACGCCCACTTGTTCACTAGTAAGATCATTTTGAGGCTTACTAGTGAACATGTAAGCCACAAAACGCCCACTAGTTCATTAGTAAGATCATTTTGAGGCTTACTTGTTGACATGTAAGCCGCAAAACGCCCACTAGTTCACTCGTAAGATCATTTTGAGGCTTACTAGTTGACATGTAAGCTACAAAACGTTCTCTAGTTCACAAGTAAGGTCATTGTGACGCTTACTAGTGAACATGTAAGCCACAAAACGCCCACTAGCTCACTCGTAAGATCATTTTGAGGTTTACTAGTTGACATGTAAGCCGTAAAACGCCCACTAGTTCACTAGTAAGATCATTTTCACGCTTACTAGTGAACATGTAAGGCCATAAACGTGCCCACTAGTTCACTAGTAAGGTCATTTTGAGGCTTACTAATGAACATGTAAGACACAAAACGCCCACTAGTTAACTAGTAAGATCATTTTGAGGCTTACTAGTTGACATGTAAGCCACAAAACGCTCACTAATTCACTAGTATGGTCATTTTGACGCTTACTAGTGAACATGTAAGCCACAAAACGCCCACTAGTTCACTAGTAAGGTCATTTTGATGCTTACTAGTTAACATGTAAGCCACAAAACGCCCACTAGTTCACTATTAAGATCATTTTGAGGCTTATTTTTTGACATGTAAGCCGCAAAACGCTCACTAGTTCACAAGTAAGGTCATTGTGACGCTTACTAGTGAACATGTAAGCCACAAAAGAACCCACTAGTTCACTAGTAAGATCATTTTGAGGCTTACTAGTTGACATGTAAGCCGCAAAACGCCCACTAGCTCACTCGTAAGATCATTTTGAGGCTTACTAGTTGACATGGAAGGCGCAAAACGCCCACTAGTTCACTAGTAAGATCATTTTCACGCTTACTAGTGAACATGAAAGGCCATAAACGTGCCCACTAGTTCATTAGTAAGATCATTTTGACGCTTACGAGTGAACATGTAAGGCCATAAATGTGCCCACTAGTTTACTAGTAAGGTCATTTTGAGGCTTACTAGTGAACATGTAAGCCACAAAACGCCCACTAGTTAACTAGTAAGATCATTTTGAGGCTTACTAGTTGACATGTAAGCCACAAAACGCTCACTAATTCACTAGTAAGGTCATTTTGACGCTTACTAGTGAACATGTAAGCCACAAAACGCCCACTAGTTCACTAGTAAGATCATTTTGAGGCTCACTAGTTGACATGTAAGCCGCAAAACGCACACTAGTTCACTAGTAAGATCATTTTGAGGCTTACTAATTCACATGTAAGCCGCAAAATGCCCACTAGTTCAATAGTAAGATCATTTTGAGGCTTACTAGTGAACATGCAAGCCACAAAACGCTCACTAGTTCACTAGTAAGATCATTTTGAGGCTTACTAGTTGACATGTAAGCCGCAAAACACCCACTAGTTCACTAGTAAGATAATTTTGACGCTTACTAGTGAACATGTATGGCCATAAATGTGCCCACTAGTTCACTAGTAAGATAATTTTGAGGCTTACTAGTTTACATGTAAGCCACAAAACGCCCACTAGTTCACTAGTAAGATCATTTTGACGCTTACTAGTGAACATGTAAGGCCATAAATGTGCCCACTAGTTCACTAGTAAGATCATTTTGAGGCTTACTAGTTGACATGTAAGCCACAAAACGCCCACTAGTTGACTAGTAAGATCATTTTGAGGCTTACTAGTTGACATGTAAGCCGCCAAACGCCGACTAGTTCACTAGTAAGATCATTTTGAGGCTTACTAGTTGACATGTAAGCCGCAAAACGCCTACTAGTTCACTAGTAAGATCATTTTGAGGCTTACTAGTTGACATGTAAGCCACAAAACGCCCACTAGTTCAATAGTAAGGTAATTTTGACGCTTACTAGTGAACATGTAAGCCACAAAACGCTCACTTATTCACTAGTAAGGTCATTTTGACGGTTACTAGTGAACATGTAAGCCACAAAACGCCCACTAGTTCATTAGTAAGAGCATTTTGAGGCTTACTAGTTGACATGTAAGCTGCAAAACGCTCACTAGTTCACTAGTAAGATCATTTTGAGGCTTACTAGTTGACTTGTAAGCCGCAAAACGCCCACTAGTTCACTAGTAAGATCATTTTGACGCTTACTAGTGAACATGTAACGCCATAAATGTGCCCACTAGTTCACTAGTTAGTTAGTTAGTTAGTTAGTTAGTTAGTTAGTTAGTTAGTTAGTTAGTTCCGCCAGTTCCTATTTGGAACATTGGGCGACGAGTTTCTTCCATTTGGTCCGGTCACTGGCGACCCTTCTTGCTCCATGCCAGCTGACACCCATCTCACTGAGGTCTTCTTTGGCAGTCTGTCTCCACGTCTTCTTTGGCCTACCTCTCTTCCTCTTTCCACCCTCTGGCATCCAGTCCATGGCCACACTTGCCGGTCTCTCTCTTGACAGTCGAGTATGTGGCCGATCATTTTCCTTCTCCTTTCAGAGACAATGTCTGACAGTTCAGCCACTCCTGCCTTCTTCATCACCTCCCCGTTGGCGACGTGGTCTCTCCATGAGATCCTCAGGATGGATCTCAGGCAACGCTAATGGAAGACATATAACTTGTTGGTTATGTTGGCTGTCTTCATCCATGTCTCACAGGCGTAAATCGCTGTTGCTATAACCACTGACATATAGAGGCATAGCTTGGTGGTAGTAGTGATGGCTTTCGATGACCAGATGTTGCGGAGGCGTTGTACTAGTACTAGTTCACTAGTAAAATCATTTTGACGCTTACTAGTGAACATGTAAGGCTATAAATGTGCCTACTAGTTCACTAGTAAGATCATTTTGAGGCTTACTAGTTGACATGTAAGCCACAAAATGCCCACTAGTTCACTAGTAAGTTCATTTTGAGGCTTACTAGTGAAGATGTAAGCCACAAAACGCCCACTAGTTCACTAGTAAGATCATTTTGACCCTTACTAGTGAACTTGTAAGCCATAAAACGCTCACTAGTTCACTAGTAAGGTCATTTTGAGGTTTACTAGTGAACATGTACGCCACAAAACGCTCACTAGTTCACTAGTAAGGTCATTTTGACGCTTACTAGTGAACATGTAAGGCCATAAATGTGCCCACTAGTTCACTAGTAAGATCATTTTGAGGCTCACTAGTTGACATGTAAGCCACAAAACGCCCACTAGTTCATTAGTAAGATCATTTTGACGCTTACTAGTGAACACGTAAGGCCATAAATGTGCCCACTAGTTCACTAGTAAGATCATTTTGAGGCTTACTAGTGAACACGTAAGGCCATAAATGTGCCCACTAGCTCACTCGAAAGGTCATTTTGAGGCTTACAAGTTGACATGTAAGGCGCAAAACGCCCACTAGTTCACTAGTAAGATCATTTTCACGCTTACTAGTGAACATGTAAGGCCATAAACGTGCCCACTAGTTCACTAGTAAGATCATTTTGACGCTTACTAGTGAACATGTAAGGCCATAAATGTGCCCACTAGTTCACTAGTAAGGTCATTTTGAGGCTTACTAGTGAACATGTAAGCCACAAAACGCCCACTAGTTAACTAGTAAGATCATTTTGAGGCTTACTAGTTGACATGTAAACCACAAAACGCTCACTAATTCACTAGTAAGGTCATTTTGACGCTTACTAGTGAACATGTAAGCCACAAAACGCCCACTAGTTCACTAGTAAGGTCATTTTGACACTTACTAGTTAACATGTAAGCCACAAAACGCCCATTAGTTCACTAGTAAGATCATTTTGAGGCTTATTTGTTGACATCTAAGCCGCAAAACGCCCACTTGTTCACTCTTAAGATCATTTTGAGGCTTACTAGTGAACATGTAAGGCCATAAATGTGCCCACTAGTTCACTAGTAAGATCATTTTGAGGCTTACTAGTTGAGATGTAAGCCACAAAACGCTCACTAATTCACTAGTAAGGTCATTTTGACGCTGACTAGTGAACATGTAAGCCACAAAACGCCCACTAGTTCATTAGTAAGATCATTTGTAGGCTTACTTGTTGACATGTAAGCCGCAAAACGCCCACTAGTTCACTCGTAAGATCATTTTGACGCTTACTAGTGAACATGTAAGCCACAAAAGAACCCACTAGTTCACTAGTAAGATCATTTTGACGCTTACTAGTGAACATGTAAGGCCATAAATGTGCCCACTAGTTCACTAGTAAGATCATTTTGAGGCTTACTAGTTGACATGTAAGCCACAAAACGCCCACTAGTTCACTAGTAAGATCATTTTGACACTAGTTAACATGTAAGCCACAAAACGCCCATTAGTTCACTAGTAAGATCATTTTGAGGCTTATTTGTTGACATGTAAGCCGCAAAACGCCCACTTGTTCACTCGTAAGATCATTTTGAGGCTTACTAGTTGACATGCAAGCCGCAAAACGCCCACTAGTTCACTAGTAAGATCATTTTGACGCTTACTAGTGAACATGTAAGCCACAAAAGAACCCACTAGTTCACTAGTAAGATCATTTTGACGCTTACTAGTGAACATGTAAGGCCATAAATGTGCCCACTAGTTCACTAGTAAGATCATTTTGAGGCTTACTAGTTGACATGTAAGCCGCAAAACGCCCACTAGTTCACTCGTAAGATCATTTTGAGGCTTACTAGTTGACATGTAAGCCACAAAACGCCCACTAGTTCACTAGTAAGATCATTTTGACACTAGTTAACATGTAAGCCACAAAACGCCCATTAGTTCACTAGTAAGATCATTTTGAGGCTTATTTGTTGACATGTAAGCCGCAAAACGCCCACTTGTTCACTCGTAAGATCATTTTGAGGCTTACTAGTTGACATGCAAGCCGCAAAACGCCCACTAGTTCACTAGTAAGATCATTTTGACGCTTACTAGTGAACATGTAAGGCCATAAATGTGCCCACTAGTTCACTAGTAAGATCATTTTGAGGCTTACTAGTGAACATGTAAGCCACAAAACGCCCACTAGTTCACTAGTAAGATCATTTTGAGGCTTACTAGTTGAGATGTAAGCCACAAAACGCTCACTTATTCACTAGTAAGGTCATTTTGACGGTTACTAGTGAACATGTAAGCCACAAAACGCCCACTAGTTCATTAGTAAGATCATTTTGAGGCTTACTTGTTGACATGTAAGCCGCAAAACGCCCACTAGTTCACTCGTAAGATCATTTTGAGGCTTACTAGTTGACATGTAAGCCACAAAACGCCCACTAGTTCACTAGTAAGATCATTTTGAGGCTTACTAGTGAACACGTAAGGCCATAAATGTGCCCACTAGTTCCCTATAAGATCATTTTGAGGCTTACGAGTGAAGATGTAAGCCACAAAAAGCCCACTAGTTTACTAGTAAGATCATTTTGACGCTTACTAGTGAACACGTAAGGCCATAAATGTGCCCACTAGTTCACTAGTAAGATCATTTTGAGGCTTACTATTTGACATGTAAGCCACAAAACGCCCACTAGTTCACTAGTAAGATCATTTTGAGGCTTACTAATGAACATGTAAGCCACAAAACGCCCACTAGTTCACTAGTAAGATCATTTTGACGCTTACTAGTGAACATGTAAGCCACAAAACGCTCACTAGTTCACAAGTAAGGTCATTGTGTCGCTTACCAGTGAACATGTAAGCCACAAAAGAACCCACTAGTTCACTAGTAAGATAATTTTGAGGCTTACTAGTTGACATGTAAGCCGCAAAACGCCCACTAGCTCACTCGTAAGGTCATTTTGAGGCTTACAAGTTGACATGTAAGGCCATTGTGACGCTTACTAGTGAACATGTAAGCCACAAAAGAACCCACTAGTTCACTAGGAAGGTCATTTTGAGGCTTACTAGTGAACATGTAAGCCACAAAACGCTCACTAATTCACTAGTAAGGTCATTTTGACGCTTACTAGTGAACATGTAAGCCACAAAACGCCCACTAGTTCACTAGTAAGGTCATTTTGACGCTTACTAGTGAACATGTAAGCCACAAAACGCCCACTAGTTCACTAGTAAGATCATTTTGACGCTTACTAGTGAACATGTAAGGCCATAAATGTGCCCACTAGTTCACTAGTAAGATCATTTTGAGGCTTACTAGTGAACATGTAAGCCACAAAACGCCCACTAGTTCACTAGTAAGATCATTTTGAGGCTTACTAGTTGAGATGTAAGCCACAAAACGCTCACTTATTCACTAGTAAGGTCATTTTGAGGCTTACTTGTTGACATGTAAGCCGCAAAACGCCCACTAGTTCACTCGTAAGATCATTTTGAGGCTTACTAGTTGACATGTAAGCCACAAAACGCCCACTAGTTCACTAGTAAGATCATTTTGACGCTTACTAGTGAACATGTAAGCCACAAAACGCTCACTAGTTCACAAGTAAGGTCATTGTGACGCTTACTAGTGAACATGTAAGCCACAAAAGAACCCACTAGTTCACTAGTAAGATCATTTTGAGGCTTACTAGTTGACATGTAAGCCGCAAAACGCCCACTAGCTCACTCGTAAGATCATTTTGAGGCTTACAAGTTGATATGTAAGGCGCAAAACGCCCACTAGTTCACTAGTAAGATCATTTTCACGCTTACTAGTGAACATGTAAGGCCATAAACGTGCCCACTAGTTCACTAGTAAGATCATTTTGACGCTTACTAGTGAACACGTAAGGCCATAAATGTGCCCATTAGTTCACTAGTAAGATCATTTTGAGGCTTATTTGTTGACATGTAAGCCACAAAACGCCCACTAGTTCACTAGTAAGGTCATTTTGACACTTACTAGTTAACATGTAAGCCACAAAACGCCCATTAGTTCACTAGTAAGATCATTTTGAGGCTTACTTGTTGACATGGAAGCCGCAAAACGCCCACTAGTTCACTCGTAAGATCATTTTGACGCTTACTAGTGAACATGTAAGCTACAAAACGCTCACTAGTTCACAAGTAAGGTCATTGTGACGCTTACTAGTGAACATGTAAGCCACAAAAGAACCCACTAGTTCACTAGTAAGATCATTTTGAGGCTTACTAGTTGACATGTAAGCCGCAAAACGCCCACTAGCTCACTCGTAAGATCATTTTTAGGTTTACTAGTTGACATGTAAGCCGTAAAACGCCCACTAGTTCATTAGTAAGATCATTTTCACGCTTACTAGTGAACATGTAAGGCCATAAACGTGCCCACTAGTTCACTAGTAAGATCATTTTGACGCTTCCTAGTGAAGAATGTAAGGCCATAAATGTGCCCACTAGTTCACTAGTAAGGTCATTTTGAGGCTTACTAGTGAACATGTAAGACACAAAACGCCCACTAGTTAACTAGTAAGATCATTTTGAGGCTTACTAGTTGACATGTAAGCCACAAAACGCCCACTAGTTCACTAGTAAGGTCATTTTGATGCTTACTAGTTAACATGTAAGCCACAAAACGCCCACAAGTTCACTATTAAGATCATTTTGAGGCTTATTTTTTGACATGTAAGCCGCAAAACGCTCACTAGTTCACAAGTAAGGTCATTGTGACGCTTACTAGTGAACATGTAAGCCACAAAAGAACCCACTAGTTCACTAGTAAGATCATTTTGAGGCTTACTAGTTCACATGTAAGCCACAAAACGCTCACTAATTCACTAGTAAGTTCATTTTGACGCTTACTAGTGAACATGTAAGCAACAAAACGCCCACTAGTTCACTAGTAAGGTCATTTTGACATTTACTAGTTAACATGTAAGCTACAAAACGCCCACTAGCTCACTCGTAAGATCATTTTGAGGCTTACAAGTTGATATGTAAGGCGCAAAACGCCCACTAGTTCACTAGTAAGATCATTTTCACGCTTACTAGTGAACATGTAAGGCCATAAACGTGCCCACTAGTTCACTAGTAAGATCATTTTGACGCTTCCTAGTGAAGAATGTAAGGCCATAAATGTGCCCACTAGTTCACTAGTAAGATCATTTTGAGGCTTATTTGTTGACATGTAAGCCGCAAAACGCCCACTTGTTCACTAGTAAGATCATTTTGAGGCTTACTAGTGAACATGTAAGCCACAAAACGCCCACTAGTTCATTAGTAAGATCATTTTGAGGCTTACTTGTTGACATGTAAGCCGCAAAACGCCCACTAGTTCACTCGTAAGATCATTTTGACGCTTACTAGTGAACATGTAAGCTACAAAACGTTCTCTAGTTCACAAGTAAGGTCATTGTGACGCTTACTAGTGAACATGTAAGCCACAAAACGCCCACTAGCTCACTCGTAAGATCATTTTGAGGTTTACTAGTTGACATGTAAGCCGTAAAACGCCCACTAGTTCACTAGTAAGATCATTTTCACGCTTACTAGTGAACATGTAAGGCCATAAACGTGCCCACTAGTTCACTAGTAAGGTCATTTTGAGGCTTACTAATGAACATGTAAGACACAAAACGCCCACTAGTTAACTAGTAAGATCATTTTGAGGCTTACTAGTTGACATGTAAGCCACAAAACGCTCACTAATTCACTAGTATGGTCATTTTGACGCTTACTAGTGAACATGTAAGCCACAAAACGCCCACTAGTTCACTAGTAAGGTCATTTTGATGCTTACTAGTTAACATGTAAGCCACAAAACGCCCACTAGTTCACTATTAAGATCATTTTGAGGCTTATTTTTTGACATGTAAGCCGCAAAACGCTCACTAGTTCACAAGTAAGGTCATTGTGACGCTTACTAGTGAACATGTAAGCCACAAAAGAACCCACTAGTTCACTAGTAAGATCATTTTGAGGCTTACTAGTTGACATGTAAGCCGCAAAACGCCCACTAGCTCACTCGTAAGATCATTTTGAGGCTTACTAGTTGACATGGAAGGCGCAAAACGCCCACTAGTTCACTAGTAAGATCATTTTCACGCTTACTAGTGAACATGAAAGGCCATAAACGTGCCCACTAGTTCATTAGTAAGATCATTTTGACGCTTACGAGTGAACATGTAAGGCCATAAATGTGCCCACTAGTTTACTAGTAAGGTCATTTTGAGGCTTACTAGTGAACATGTAAGCCACAAAACGCCCACTAGTTAACTAGTAAGATCATTTTGAGGCTTACTAGTTGACATGTAAGCCACAAAACGCTCACTAATTCACTAGTAAGGTCATTTTGACGCTTACTAGTGAACATGTAAGCCACAAAACGCCCACTAGTTCACTAGTAAGATCATTTTGAGGCTCACTAGTTGACATGTAAGCCGCAAAACGCACACTAGTTCACTAGTAAGATCATTTTGAGGCTTACTAATTCACATGTAAGCCGCAAAATGCCCACTAGTTCAATAGTAAGATCATTTTGAGGCTTACTAGTGAACATGCAAGCCACAAAACGCTCACTAGTTCACTAGTAAGATCATTTTGAGGCTTACTAGTTGACATGTAAGCCGCAAAACACCCACTAGTTCACTAGTAAGATAATTTTGACGCTTACTAGTGAACATGTATGGCCATAAATGTGCCCACTAGTTCACTAGTAAGATAATTTTGAGGCTTACTAGTTTACATGTAAGCCACAAAACGCCCACTAGTTCACTAGTAAGATCATTTTGACGCTTACTAGTGAACATGTAAGGCCATAAATGTGCCCACTAGTTCACTAGTAAGATCATTTTGAGGCTTACTAGTTGACATGTAAGCCACAAAACGCCCACTAGTTGACTAGTAAGATCATTTTGAGGCTTACTAGTTGACATGTAAGCCGCCAAACGCCGACTAGTTCACTAGTAAGATCATTTTGAGGCTTACTAGTTGACATGTAAGCCGCAAAACGCCTACTAGTTCACTAGTAAGATCATTTTGAGGCTTACTAGTTGACATGTAAGCCACAAAACGCCCACTAGTTCAATAGTAAGGTAATTTTGACGCTTACTAGTGAACATGTAAGCCACAAAACGCTCACTTATTCACTAGTAAGGTCATTTTGACGGTTACTAGTGAACATGTAAGCCACAAAACGCCCACTAGTTCATTAGTAAGAGCATTTTGAGGCTTACTAGTTGACATGTAAGCTGCAAAACGCTCACTAGTTCACTAGTAAGATCATTTTGAGGCTTACTAGTTGACTTGTAAGCCGCAAAACGCCCACTAGTTCACTAGTAAGATCATTTTGACGCTTACTAGTGAACATGTAACGCCATAAATGTGCCCACTAGTTCACTAGTTAGTTAGTTAGTTAGTTAGTTAGTTAGTTAGTTAGTTAGTTAGTTAGTTCCGCCAGTTCCTATTTGGAACATTGGGCGACGAGTTTCTTCCATTTGGTCCGGTCACTGGCGACCCTTCTTGCTCCATGCCAGCTGACACCCATCTCACTGAGGTCTTCTTTGGCAGTCTGTCTCCACGTCTTCTTTGGCCTACCTCTCTTCCTCTTTCCACCCTCTGGCATCCAGTCCATGGCCACACTTGCCGGTCTCTCTCTTGACAGTCGAGTATGTGGCCGATCATTTTCCTTCTCCTTTCAGAGACAATGTCTGACAGTTCAGCCACTCCTGCCTTCTTCATCACCTCCCCGTTGGCGACGTGGTCTCTCCATGAGATCCTCAGGATGGATTTCAGGCAACGCTAATGGAAGACATATAACTTGTTGGTTATGTTGGCTGTCTTCATCCATGTCTCACAGGCGTAAATCGCTGTTGCTATAACCACTGACATATAGAGGCATAGCTTGGTGGTAGTATTGATGGCTTTCGATGACCAGATGTTGCGGAGGCGTTGTACTAGTACTAGTTCACTAGTAAAATCATTTTGACGCTTACTAGTGAACATGTAAGGCTATAAATGTGCCTACTAGTTCACTAGTAAGATCATTTTGAGGCTTACTAGTTGACATGTAAGCCACAAAATGCCCACTAGTTCACTAGTAAGTTCATTTTGAGGCTTACTAGTGAAGATGTAAGCCACAAAACGCCCACTAGTTCACTAGTAAGATCATTTTGACCCTTACTAGTGAACTTGTAAGCCATAAAACGCTCACTAGTTCACTAGTAAGGTCATTTTGAGGTTTACTAGTGAACATGTACGCCACAAAACGCTCACTAGTTCACTAGTAAGGTCATTTTGACGCTTACTAGTGAACATGTAAGGCCATAAATGTGCCCACTAGTTCACTAGTAAGATCATTTTGAGGCTCACTAGTTGACATGTAAGCCACAAAACGCCCACTAGTTCATTAGTAAGATCATTTTGACGCTTACTAGTGAACACGTAAGGCCATAAATGTGCCCACTAGTTCACTAGTAAGATCATTTTGAGGCTTACTAGTGAACACGTAAGGCCATAAATGTGCCCACTAGTTCACTAGTAAGATCATTTTGAGGCTTACTAGTTGACATGCAAGCCACAAAACGCTCACTAATTCACCAGTAAGGTCATTTTGACGCTTACTAGTGAACATGTAAGCCACAAAACGCCCACTAGTTCATTAGTAAGATCATTTTGAGGCTTACTTGTTGACATGTAAGCCGCAAAACGCCCACTAGTTCACTCGTAAGATCATTTTGAGGCTTACTAGTTGACATGTAAGGCCATAAATGTGCCCACTAGTTCACTAGTAAGATCATTTTGAGGCTTACTAGTTGACATGTAAGCCGCAAAACGCCCACTAGCTCACTCGCAAGATCATTTTGAGGCTTACTAGTTGACATGTAAGCCGCAAAACGCCCACTAGTTCACTAGTAAGATCATTTTGACGCTTACTAGTGAACATGTAAGGCCATAAATGTGCCCACTAGTTTACTAGTAAGGTCATTTTGAGGCTTACTAGTGAACATGTAAGCCACAAAACGCCCACTAGTTAACTAGTAAGATCATTTTGAGGCTTACTAGTTGACATGTAAGCCGCAAAACGCCCACTAGTTCACTAGTAAGATCATTTTCACGCTTACTAGTGAACATGTAAGGCCATAAACGTGCCCACTAGTTCACTAGTAAGATCATTTTGACGCTTACTAGTGAACATGTAAGGCCATAAATGTGCCCACTAGTTCACTAGTAAGGTCATTTTGAGGCTTACTAGTGAACATGTAAGCCACAAAACGCTCACTAGTTAACTAGTAAGATCATTTTGAGGCTTACTAGTTGACATGTAAGCCACAAAAAACTCACTAATTCACTAGTAAGGTCATTTTGACGCTTACTAGTGAACATGTAAGCCACAAAACGCCCACTAGTTCACTAGTAAGGTCATTTTGACACTTACTAGTTAACATGTAAGCCACAAAACGCCCATTAGTTCACTAGTAAGATCATTTTGAGGCTTATTTGTTGACATGTAAGCCGCAAAACGCCCACTTGTTCACTCTTAAGATCATTTTGAGGCTTACTAGTGAACATGTAAGGCCATAAATGTGCCCACTAGTTCACTAGTAAGATCATTTTGAGGCTTACTAGTGAACATGTAAGCCACAGAACGCCCACTAGTTCACTCGTAAGATCATTTTGACGCTTACTAGTGAACATGTAAGCCACAAAACGCTCACTAGTTCACAAGTAAGGTCATTGTGACGCTTACTAGTGAACATGTAAGCCACAAAAGAACCCACTAGTTCACTAGTAAGATCATTTTGAGGCTTACTAGTTGACATGTAAGCCGCAAAACGCCCACTAGCTCACTCGCAAGATCATTTTGAGGCTTACTAGTTGACATGTAAGCCGCAAAAGGCCCACTAGTTCACTAGTAAGATCATTTTCACGCTTACTAGTGAACACGTAAGGCCATAAATGTGCCCACTAGTTCCCTATAAGGTCATTTTGAGGCTTACGAGTGAAGATGTAAGCCACAAAACGCCCACTAGTTCACTAGTAAGATCATTTTGACGCTTACTAGTGAACATGTAAGGCCATAAATGTGCCCACTAGTTTACTAGTAAGGTCATTTTGAGGCTTACTAGTGAACATGTAAGCCACAAAACGCCCACTAGTTAACTAGTAAGATCATTTTTAGGCTTACTAGTTGACATGTAAGCCACAAAACGCTCACTAATTCACTAGTAAGGTCATTTTGACGCTTACTAGTGAACATGTAAGCCACAAAACGCCCACTAGTTCACTAGTAAGGTCATTTTGACGCTTACTAGTTAACATGTAAGCCACAAAACGCCCACTAGTTCACTAGTAAGATCATTTTGAGGCTTATTTGTTGACATGTAAGCCGCAAAACGCCCACTAGTTCACTCGTAAGATCATTTTGAGGCTTACTAGTTGACATTCAAGCCGCAAAACGCCCACTAGTTCACTAGTAAGATCATTTTGAGGCTTACTAGTTGAGATGTGAGCCACAAAACGCTCACTTATTCACTAGTAAGGTCATTTTGACGGTTACTAGTGAACATGTAAGCCACAAAACGCCCACTAGTTCATTAGTAAGATCATTTTGAGGCTTTCTTGTTGACATGTCAGCCGCAAAACGCCCACTAGTTCACTCGTAAGATCATTTTGAGGCTTACTAGTTGACATTTAAGCCAGAAAACGCCCACTTGTTCACTAGTAAGATCATTTTGAGGCTTACTAGTGAACACCTAAGGCCATAAATGTGCCCACTAGTTCCCTATAAGATCATTTTGAGGCTTACGAGTGAAGATGTAAGCCACAAAACGCCCACTAGTTTACTAGTAAGATCATTTTGACGGTTACTAGTGAACACGTAAGGCCATAAATGTGCCCACTAGTTCACTAGTAAGATCATTTTGAGGCTTACTATTTGACATGTAAGCCACAAAACGCCCACTAGTTCACTAGTAAGATCATTTTGAGGCTTACTAATGAACATGTAAGCCACAAAACGCCCACTACTTCACTAGTAAGATCATTTTGACGCTTACTAGTGAACATGTAAGCCACAAAACGCTCACTAATTCACAAGTAAGGTCATTGTGACGCTTACTAGTGAACATGTAAGCCACAAAAGAACCCACTAGTTCACTAGTAAGATCATTTTGAGGCTTACTAGTTGACATGTAAGCCGCAAAACGCCCACTAGCTCACTCGTAAGGTCATTTTGAGGCTTACAAGTTGACATGTAAGGCGCAAAACGCCCACTAGTTCACTAGTAAGATCATTTTCACGCTTACTAGTGAACATGTAAGGCCATAAACGTGCCCACTAGTTCACTAGTAAGATCATTTTGACGCTTACTAGTGAACATGTAAGGCCATAAATGTGCCCACTAGTTCACTAGTAAGGTCATTTTGAGGCTTACTAGTGAACATGTAAGCCACAAAACGCCCACTAGTTCACTAGTAAGATCATTTTGAGGCTTACTAGTTGAGATGTAAGCCACAAAACGCTCACTAATTCACTAGTAAGGTCATTTTGACACTTACTAGTGAACATGTAAGCCACAAAACGCCCACTAACATGTAAGGCCATAAATGTGCCCACAAGTTCAGTAGTAAGATCATTTTGAGGCTTACTAGTTGACATGTAAGCCACAAAACGCCCACTAGTTCACTAGTAAGATCATTTTGACACTAGTTAACATGTAAGCCACAAAACGCCCATTAGTTCACTAGTAAGATCATTTTGAGGCTTATTTGTTGACATGTAAGCCACAAAAGAACCCACTAGTTCACTAGTAAGATCATTTTGAGGCTTACTAGTTTACATGTAAGCCGCAAAACGCCAACTAGCTCACTCGTAAGATCATTTTGAGGCTTACTAGTTGACATGTAAGCCGTAAAACGCCCACTAGTTCACTAGTAAGATCATTTTGACGCTTACTAGTGAACACGTAAGGCCATAAATGTGCCCACTAGTTCACTAGTAAGATCATTTTGAGGCTTACTATTTGACATGTAAGCCACAAAACGCCCACTAGTTCACTCGTAAGATCATTTTGAGGCTTACTAATGAACATGTAAGCCACAAAACGCCCACTAGTTCACTAGTAAGATCATTTTGACGCTTACTAGTGAACATGTAAGCCACAAAACGCTCACTAGTTCACAAGTAAGGTCATTGTGACGCTTACTAGTGAACATGTAAGCCACAAAAGAACCCACTAGTTCACTAGTAAAATCATTTTGAGGCTTACTAGTTGACATGTAAGCCGCAAAACGCCCACTAGCTCACTCGTAAGATCATTTTGAGGCTTACAAGTTGACATGGAAGGCGCAAAACGCCCACTAGTTCACTAGTAAGATCATTTTCACGCTTACTAGTGAACATGTAAGGCCATAAACGTGCCCACTAGTTCACTAGTAAGATCATTTTGACGCTTACTAGTGAACACGTAAGGCCAAAAATGTGCCCATTAGTTCACTAGTAAGATCATTTTGAGGCTTATTTGTTGACATGTAAGCCACAAAACGCCCATTAGTTCACTAGTAAGATCATTTTGAGGCTTACTTGTTGACATGGAAGCCGCAAAACGCCCACTAGTTCACTAGTAAGATCATTTTCACGCTTACTAGTGAACATGTAAGGCCATAAACGTGCCCACTAGTTCACTAGTAAGATCATTTTGACGCTTCCTAGTGAACATGTAAGGCCATAAACGTGCCCACTAGTTCACTAGTAAGATCATTTTGAGGCTTATTTGTTGACATGTAAGCCGCAAAATGCCCACTAACTCACTCGTAAGATCATTTTGAGGTTTACTAGTTGACATGTAAGCCGTAAAACGCCCACTAGTTCACTAGTAAGATCATTTTCACGCTTACTAGTGAACATGTAAGGCCATAAACGTGCCCACTAGTTCACTAGTAAGATCATTTTGACGCTTCCTAGTGAACATGTAAGGCCATAAACGTGCCCACTAGTTCACTAGTAAGATCATTTTGAGGCTTACTAGTGAACATGTAAGACACAAAACGCCCACTAGTTAACTAGTAAGATCATTTTGAGGCTTACTAGTTGACATGTAAGCCACAAAACGCTCCATAATTCACTAGTATGGTCATTTTGACGCTTACTAGTGAACATGTAAGCCACAAAACGCCCACTAGTTCACTAGTAAGGTCATTTTGATGCTTACTAGTTAACATGTAAGCCACAAAACGCCCACTAGTTCACTATTAAGATCATTTTGAGGCTTATTTTTTGACATGTAAGCCGCAAAACGCTCACTAGTTCACAAGTAAGGTCATTGTGACGCTTACTACTGAACATGTAAGCCACAAAAGAACCCACTAGTTCACTAGTAAGATCATTTTGAGGCTTACTAGTTGACATGTAAGCCGCAAAACGCCCACTAGCTCACTTGTAAGATCATTTTGAGGCTTACTAGTTGACATGGAAGGTGCAAAACGCCCACTAGTTCACTAGTAAGATCATTTTCACGCTTACTAGTGAACATGTAAGGCCATAAACGTGCCCACTAGTTCATTAGTAAGATCATTTTGACGCTTACTAGTGAACATGTAAGGCCATAAATGTGCCCACTAGTTTACTAGTAAGGTCATTTTGAGGCTTACTAGTGAACATGTAAGCCACAAAACGCCCACTAGTTAACTAGTAAGATCATTTTGAGGCTTACTAGTTGACATGTAAGCCACAAAACGCTCACTAATTCACTAGTAAGGTCATTTTGACGCTTACTAGTGAACATGTAAGCCACAAAACGCCCACTAGTTCACTAGTAAGATCATTTTGAGGCTCACTAGTTGACATGTAAGCCGCAAAACGCCCACTAGTTCACTAGTAAGATCATTTTGAGGCTTACTAGTGAACATGCAAGCCACAAAACGCTCACTAGTTCACTAGTAAGATCATTTTCAGGCTTTCTAGTTGACATTTAAGCCGCAAAACACCCACTAGTTCACTAGTAAGATAATTTTGACGCTTACTAGTGAACATGTATGGCCATAAATGTGCCCACTAGTTCACTAGTAAGATAATTTTGAGGCTTACTAGTTTACATGTAAGCCACAAAACGCCCACTAGTTCACTAGTAAGATCATTTTGAGGCTTACTAGTGAGCATGTAAGGCCATAAATGTGCCCACCTGTTCACTAGTAAGATCATTTTGACTCTTAATAGTGAACATGTAAGGCCATAAATGTGCCCACTAGTTCACTCGCAAGATCATTTTGAGGCTTACTAGTTGACATGTAAGCCACAAAACGCCCACTAGTTGACTAGTAAGATCATTTTGAGGCTTACTAGTTGACATGTAAGCCGCCAAACGCCGACTAGTTCACTAGTAAGATCATTTTGAGGCTTACTAGTTGACATGTATGCCGCAAAACGCCTACTAGTTCACTAGTAAGATCATTTTGAGGCTTACTAGTTGACATGTAAGCCGCAAAACGCCCACTAGTTCACTAGTAAGGTAATTTTGACGCTTACTAGTGAACATGTAAGCCACAAAACGCCCACTAGTTTACTAGTAAGATCATTTTGACGCTTCCTAGTGAACATTTAAGGCCATAAACGTGCCCACTAGTTCACTAGTAAGATCATTTTGAGGCTTACTAGTGAACATGTAAGACACAAAACGCCCACTAGTTAACTAGTAAGATCATTTTGAGGCTTACTAGTTGACATGTAAGCCACAAAACGCTCACTAATTCACTAGTATGGTCATTTTGACGCTTACTAGTGAACATGTAAGCCACAAAACGCCCACTAGTTCACTAGTAAGGTCATTTTGATGCTTACTAGTTAACATGTAAGCCACAAAACGCCCACTAGTTCACTATTAAGATCATTTTGAGGCTTATTTTTTGACATGTAAGCCGCAAAACGCTCACTAGTTCACAAGTAAGGTCATTGTGACGCTTACTACTGAACATGTAAGCCACAAAAGAACCCACTAGTTCACTAGTAAGATCATTTTGAGGCTTACTAGTTGACATGTAAGCCGCAAAACGCCCACTAGCTCACTTGTAAGATCATTTTGAGGCTTACTAGTTGACATGGAAGGTGCAAAACGCCCACTAGTTCACTAGTAAGATCATTTTCACGCTTACTAGTGAACATGTAAGGCCATAAACGTGCCCACTAGTTCATTAGTAAGATCATTTTGACGCTTACTAGTGAACATGTAAGGCCATAAATGTGCCCACTAGTTTACTAGTAAGGTCATTTTGAGGCTTACTAGTGAACATGTAAGCCACAAAACGCCCACTAGTTAACTAGTAAGATCATTTTGAGGCTTACTAGTTGACATGTAAGCCACAAAACGCTCACTAATTCACTAGTAAGGTCATTTTGACGCTTACTAGTGAACATGTAAGCCACAAAACGCCCACTAGTTCACTAGTAAGATCATTTTGAGGCTCACTAGTTGACATGTAAGCCGCAAAACGCCCACTAGTTCACTAGTAAGATCATTTTGAGGCTTACTAGTGAACATGCAAGCCACAAAACGCTCACTAGTTCACTAGTAAGATCATTTTGAGGCTTACTAGTTGACATGTAAGCCGCAAAACACCCACTAGTTCACTAGTAAGATAATTTTGACGCTTACTAGTGAACATGTATGGCCATAAATGTGCCCACTAGTTCACTAGTAAGATAATTTTGAGGCTTACTAGTTTACATGTAAGCCACAAAACGCCCACTAGTTCACTAGTAAGATCATTTTGACGCTTACTAGTGAACATGTAAGGCCATAAATGTGCCCACTAGTTCACTAGTAAGATCATTTTGACGCTTACTAGTGAACATACAAGGCCATAAATGTGCCCATTAGTTCACTAGTAAGATCATTTTGAGGCTTACTAGTTGACATGTAAGCCACAAAACGCCCACTAGTTGACTAGTAAGATCATTTTGAGGCTTACTAGTTGACATGTAAGCCGCCAAACGCCGACTAGTTCACTAGTAAGATCATTTTGAGGCTTACTAGTTGACATGTATGCCGCAAAACGCCTACTAGTTCACTAGTAAGATCATTTTGAGGCTTACTAGTTGACATGTAAGCCGCAAAACGCCCACTAGTTCACTAGTAAGGTAATTTTGACGCTTACTAGTGAACATGTAAGCCACAAAACGCCCACTAGTTTACTAGTAAGATCATTTTGAGGCTTACTAGTTGACATGTAAGTTGAAAGACGCCCACTAGTTCACTAGTAAGAGCATTTTGAGGCTTACTAGTTGACATGTAAGCTGCAAAACGCTCACTAGTTCACTAGTAAGATCATTTTGAGGCTTACTAGTTGACTTGTAAGCCGCAAAACGCCCACTAGTTCACTAGTAAGATCATTTTGAGGCTTACTAATTCACATGTAAGCCGCAAAATGCCCACTAGTGTACTAGTAAGATCATTTTGAAGCTTACTAGTTGACATGTAAGCCGCAAAACGCCTACTAGTTCACTAGCAAGATCATTTTGAGGCTTACTAGTTGCCGAGTGCGGCCGCCGAGTGCGCCCGGGGAGCAGGCCCCTTGGACCGGTTGAGATATAAAAAAATAATAATCCCCGTTCCGTCTCAATGGCGGGAAGCAGGCCGCACTCGGGCGCCGAGTGCGGCGGGCAGCAGGCCTCTTGGACAGGTTTAGAGACAAAAAAATAATAATCCCCGTTCAGTTTCAATGGCGGGGAGCAGGCCTCTTGGACAGGTTGAGAGATAAAAAAATAATAATCCCCGTTCAGTCTCAACGGCGGGGTGAGGGCCGGCCCGGCAGCTAAGTGCGGCCGGCCGCGGAGTGCGGCCGCGGAGTGCGGCCGGGGAGCAGGCCCCTTGGACAGGTTGAGAGATAAAAAAATAATAATCCCGTTCAGTCTCAATGGCGGGGTGCGGGCCGGCCCGGCGGCGGAGTGCGGCCGAGGATCAGGCCCCTTGGACAGGTTGAGAGACAAAAAAATAATAATCCCCGCTCAGTCTCAATGGCGGGGAGCAGGCCGCACTCGGCCGCCGAGTGCGGCGGGCAGCAGGTCCTCTTGGACAGGTTGAGAGATAAAAAAATAATAATCCCCGTGCAGTCTCAATGGCGGGGTGCGGGCCGGCCCGGCGGCGGAGTGCGGCCGGCCGCCGAGTGCGGTCGGCGAGTGCGGCCGGGGAGCAGGCCCCTTGGACAGGTTGAGAGATAAAAAAATAATAATCCCCGTTCAGTCTCAATGGCGGGGTGAGGGCCGACCCGGCGGCGGAGTGCGGCCGGGGAGCAGGCCTCTTGGACAGGTTGAGAGATAAAAAAATAAAATCCCCGTCCAGTCTCAATGGCGGGGAGCAGGCCGCACTCGGCCTCCGAGTGCAGCGGGCAGCAGGCCTCTTGGACAGGTTGAGAGATAAAAAAATAATAATCCCCGTGCAGTCTCAATGGCGGGGTGCGGGCCGGCCCGGCGGCCGAGTGTGGCCGGGGAAGAGGCCTTTTGGCCGGGGTGAATAGTGTTGGAACGCGGCCCGCGGAAATAGTAGCGGTTGGAGGTACCGGGGGCGAAGCCCGCCCCGGCCCGGCGGCCGAGTTAAAAAAAAAAATAATCCCCGTTCAGTCTCAATGGCGGGCAGCAGGCTCCACTCGGCCGCCGAGTGCGGCGGGCAGCAGGCCTCTTGGACAGGTTGAGAGATAAAAAAATAATAATCCCCGTGCAGTCTCAATGGCGGGGTGCGGGCCGGCCCGGCGGCCGAGTGTGGCCGGGGAAGAGGCCTCTTGGCCGCGGTGAATAGTGTTGTAACGCGGCCCGCAGAAATAGTAGCGGCTGGAGGTACCGGGGGCGAAGCCCGCCCGGCCCGGAGGCCGAGTTAAAAAAAATAATAATCCCCGTTCAGTCTCAATGGCGGGGTGCGGGCCGGCCCGGCGGCAGAGTGTGGCCGGCGAAGAGGCCTCTTGGCCGGGGTGACTAGTGTTGGAACGCGGCCCGCGGAAATAGTAGCGGCTGGAGGTACCGGAGGCGAAGCCCGCCCCGGCCCGGCGGCCGAATTAAAAAAAATAATAATCCCCGTTCAGTCTCAATGGTGGGGTGCGGGCCAGCCCGGCGGCCGAGTGTGGCCGGGGAAGAGGCCTCTTGGCCGGGGTTAATAGTGTTGGAACGCGGCCCGCGGAAATAGTAGCGGCTGGAGGTACCGGGGACTAAGCCCGACCCGGCCCGGCGGCCGAGTTAAAAAAAATAATAATCCCCGTTCAGTCTCAATGGTTGGGTGCGGGCAGGCCCGGCGGCCGAGTGTGGCCGGGGAAGAGGCCTCTTGGCCGGGGTTAATAGTGTTGGAACGCAGCCCGCGGAAATAGTAGCGGCTGGAGGTACCGGGGGCGAAGCCCGCCCCGGCCCGGCGGCCGAGTTAAAAAAAATAATAATCCCCGTTCAGTCTCAATGGCAGGGAGCAGGCTGCACTCGACCGCCGAGTGCGGCGGGCAGCAGGCCTCTTGGACAGGTTGAGAGATAAAAAAATAATAATCCCCGTTCAGTCTCAATGGCGGGGTGCGGGCCGGCCCGGCGGCCGAGTGTGGCCGGGGAAGAGGCCTCTTGGCCGGGGTGAATAGTGTTGGAACGCGGCCCGCGGAAATAGTAGCGGCTGGAGGTACCGGGGGCCGAGTTAAAAAAAATAATAATCCCCATGCAGTCTCAATGGCGGGGTGCGGGCCGGCCCGGCGGCCGAGTGTGTCCGGGGAAGAGGCCTCTTGGCCGGGGTGAATAGTGTTGGAACGCGGCGCGCGGAAATAGTAGCGGCTGGAGGTACCAGGGGCGATGCCCGCCCCGGCCCGGCGGCCAAGTTAAAAAAATAAATAATCCCGTTCAGTCTCAATGGCAGGGTGCGGGCCGGCCCGGCGGCCGAGTGTGTCCGGGGAAGAGGCCTCTTGGCCGGGGTGAATAGTGTTGGAACGCGGCCCGCGGAAATAGTAGCGGCTGGAGGTACCGGGGGCGAAGCCCGCCCCGGCCCGGCGGCCGAGTTAAAAAAAATAATAATCCCCATTCAGTCTCAATGGTGGGGTGCGGGCCGGCCCGGCGGCCGATTGTGGCCGGGGAAGAGGACTCTTGGCCGGGGTGAATAGTGTTGGAACGCGGCCCGCGGAAATAGTAGCGGCTGGAGTTACCGGGGGCGAAGCCCGCCCCGGCCCGGCGGCCGAGTTAAAAAAAATAATAATCCCCGTTCAGTCTCAATGGCGGGGTGCGGGCCGGCCCGGCGGACGAGTGTGGCTGGGGTGAATAGTGTTGGAACGCGGCGCGCGGAAATAGTAGCGGCTGGAGGTACCGGGGGCGATGCCCGCCCCGGCCCGGCGGCCAAGTTAAAAAAATAAATAATCCCGTTCAGTCTCAATGGCAGGGTGCGGGCCGGCCCGGTGGCCGAGTGTGGCCAGTGAAGAGGCCTCTTGGCCGGGGTGAATAGTGTTGGAACGCGGCCCGGGGAAATAGTAGCGGCTGGAGGTACCGGGGGCGAAGCCCGCCCCGGCCCGGCGGCCGAGTTAAAAAAAAAAATAATCCCCGTTCAGTCTCAATGGCGGGGTGCGGGCCGGCCCGGTGGCCGAGTGTGGCCGGGGAAGAGGCCTCTTGGCTGGGGTTAATAGTGTTGGAACGCGGCCCGCGGAAATAGTAGCGGCTGGAGGTACCGGGGGCGAAGCCCGCCCCGGCCCGGCGGCCGAGTTAAAAAAAAAAAAAATCCCCGTGCAGTCTCAATGGCGGGGTGCGGGCCGGTCCGGCGGCCGACTGTGGCCGGGGAAGAGGCCTCTTGGCCGGGGTGAATATGTTGGAACGCGGCGCGCGGAAATAGTAGCGGCTGGAGGTACCGGGGGCGAAGCCCGCCCCGGCCCGGCGGCCAAGTTAAAAAAATAAATAATCCCGTTCAGTCTCAATGGCAGGGTGCGGGCCGGCCCGGTGGCCGAGTGTGGCAAGGGAAGAGCCCTCTTGGCCGGGGTGAATAGTGTTGGAACGCGACCCGCGGAAATAGTAGCGGCTGGAGGTACCGGGGGCGATGCCCGCCCCGGCCCGGCGGCCGAGTTAAAAAAATAAATAATCCCCGTTCAGTCTCAATGGCGGGGTGCGGGCCGGCCCGGCGGCGATTGCGGCGGGCAGCAGGCCTCTTGGACAGGTTGAGAGATAAAAAAATAATAATTCCCGTGCAGTCTCAATGGCGGGGTGCGGGCCGGCCCGGCGGCGAGTGCGGCGGGCAGCAGGCCTCTTGGACAGGTTGAGAGATAAAAAAATAATAATTCCCGTGCAGTCTCAATGGCGGGGTGCGGGCCGGCCCGGCGGCGAGTGCGGCGGGCAGCAGGCCTCTTGGACAGGTTGAGAGATAAAAAAATAATAATTCCCGTGCAGTCTCAATGGCGGGGTGCGGGCCGGCCCGGCGGACGAGTGTGGCCAGTGAAGAGGCCTCTTGGCCGGGGTGAATAGTGTTGGAACGCGGCCCGCGGAAATAGTAGCGGCTGGAGGTACCGGGGGCGATGCCCGCCCCGGCCCGGAGGCCAAGTTAAAAAAAAAAAATAATCCCCGTTCAGTCTCAATGGCAGGGTGCGGGCCGGCCCGGTGGCCGAGTGTGGCCGGGGAAGAGGCCTCTTGGCCGGGGTTAATAGTGTTGGAACGCGGCCCGCGGAAATAGTAGCGGCTGGAGGTACCGGGGGCGAAGCCCGCCCCGGCCCGGCGGCCGAGTTAAAAAAAATAATAATCCCCGTTCAGTCTCAATGGCGGGGTGCGTGCCGGCCCGGCGGCAATTGCGGCGGGCAGCAGGCCTCTTGGACAGGTTGAGAGATAAAAAAATAATAATTCCCGTGCAGTCTCAATGGCGGGGTGCGGGCCGACCCGGCGGACGAGTGTGGCCAGTGAAGAGGCCTCTTGGCCGGGGTGAATAGTGTTGGAACGCGGCCCGCGGAAATAGTAGCGGCTGGAGGTACCGGGGGCGAAGCCCGCGCCGGCCCGGCGGCCGAGTTAAAAAAAATAATAATCCCCGTTCAGTCTCAAAGGCGGGGTGCGGGCCGGCCCGGCGGACGAGTGTGGCCGGGGAAGAGGCCTCTTGGCCGGGGTGAATAGTGTTGGAACGCGGCGCGCGGAAATAGTAGCGGCTGGAGGTACCGGGGGCGAAGCCCGCCCCGGCCCGGCGGCCGAGTTAAAAAAAAAATAATCCCGTTCAGTCTCAATGGCGGGGTGCGGGCCGGCCCGGCGGCGGAGTGCGGCCGAGGAGCAGGCCCCTTGGACAGGTTGAGAGATAAAAAAATAATAATCCCCGCTCAGTCTCAATGGCGGGGAGCAGGCCGCACTCGGCCGCCGAGTGCGGCGGGCAGCAGGTCCTCTTGGACAGGTTGAGAGATAAAAAAATAATAATCCCCGTTCAGTCTCAATGGCGGGGAGCAGGCTGCACTCGGCCACCGAGTGCGGCGGGCAGCAGGCCTCTTGGACAGGTTGAGAGATAAAAAAATAATAATGCCCGTGCAGTCTCAATGGCGGGGTGCGGGCCGGCCCGGCGGCCGAGTGTGGCCGGGGAAGAGGCCTCTTGGCCGGGGTGAATAGTGTTGGAACGCGGCCCGCGGAAATAGTAGCGGTTGGAGGTACCGGGGGCGAAGCCCGCCCCGGCCCGGCGGCCGAGTTAAAAAAAATAATAATCCCCGTTTAGTCTCAATGGCGGGCAGCAGGCTCCACTCGGCCGCCGAGTGCGGCGGGCAGCAGGCCTCTTGGACAGGTTGAGAGATAAAAAAATAATAATCCCCGTGCAGTCTCAATGGCGGGGTGCGGGCCGGCCCGGCGGCCGAGTGTGGCCGGGGAAGAGGCCTCTTGGCCGCGGTGAATAGTGTTGTAACGCGGCCCGCAGAAATAGTAGCGGCTGGAGGTACCGGGGGCGAAGCCCGCCCGGCCCGGAGGCCGAGTTAAAAAAAATAATAATCCCCGTTCAGTCTCAATGGCGGGGTGCGGGCCGGCCCGGCGGCAGAGTGTGGCCGGCGAAGAGGCCTCTTGGCCGGGGTTAATAGTGTTGGAACGCGGCCCGCGGAAATAGTAGCGGCTGGAGGTACCGGGGACTAAGCCCGACCCGGCCCGGCGGCCGAGTTAAAAAAAAAAAATAATCCTCGTTCAGTCTCAATGGTTGGGTGCGGGCAGGCCCGGCGGCCGAGTGTGGCCGGGGAAGAGGCCTCTTGGCCGGGGTTAATAGTGTTGGAACGCAGCCCGCGGAAATAGTAGCGGCTGGAGGTACCGGGGGCGAAGCCCGCCCCGGCCCGGCGGCCGAGTTAAAAAAAATAATAATCCCCGTTCAGTCTCAATGGCAGGGAGCAGGCTGCACTCGACCGCCGAGTGCGGCGGGCAGCAGGCCTCTTGGACAGGTTGAGAGATAAAAAAATAATAATCCCCATTCAGTCTCAATGGCGGGGTGCGGGCCGGCCCGGCGGCCGAGTGTGGCCGGGGAAGAGGCCTCTTGGCCGGGGTGAATAGTGTTGGAACGCGGCACGCGGAAATAGTAGCGGCTGGAGGTACCGGGGGCGAAGCCCGCCCCGGCCCGGCGGCTGAATAAAAAAAAATAATAATCCCCGTTCAGTCTCAATGGCGGGGTGCGGGCCGGCCAGGCGGCAGAGTGTGGCCGGGGAAGAGGCCTCTTGGCCGGGGTGAATAGTGTTGGAACGCGGCCCGCGGAAATAGTAGCGGCTGGAGGTACCGGGGGCCGAGTTAAAAAAAATAATAATCCCCATGCAGTCTCAATGGCGGGGTGCGGGCCGGCCCGGCGGCCGAGTGTGTCCGGGGAAGAGGCCTCTTGGCCGGGGTGAATAGTGTTGGAACGCGGCGCGCGGAAATAGTAGCGGCTGGAGGTACCGGGGGCGATGCCCGCCCCGGCCCGGCGGCCAAGTTAAAAAAATAAATAATCCCGTTCAGTCTCAATGGCAGGGTGCGGGCCGGCCCGGCGGCCGAGTGTGTCCGGGGAAGAGGCCTCTTGGCCGGGGTGAATAGTGTTGGAACGCGGCCCGCGGAAATAGTAGCGGCTGGAGGTACCGGGGGCGAAGCCCGCCCCGGCCCGGCGGTCGAGTTAAAAAAAATAATAATCCCCATTCAGTCTCAATGGTGGGGTGCGGGCCGTCCCGGCGGCCGATTGTGGCCGGGGAAGAGGACTCTTGGCCGGGGTGAATAGTGTTGGAACGCGGCCCGCGGAAATAGTAGCGGCTGGAGGTACCGGGGGCCGAGTTAAAAAAAATAATAATCCCCATGCAGTCTCAATGGCGGGGTGCGGGCCGGCCCGGCGGCCGAGTGTGTCCGGGGAAGAGGCCTCTTGGCCGGGGTGAATAGTGTTGGAACGCGGCGCGCGGAAATAGTAGCGGCTGGAGGTACCGGGGGCGATGCCCGCCCCGGCCCGGCGGCCAAGTTAAAAAAATAAATAATCCCGTTCAGTCTCAATGGCAGGGTGCGGGCCGGCCCGGCGGCCGAGTGTGTCCGGGGAAGAGGCCTCTTGGCCGGGGTGAATAGTGTTGGAACGCGGCCCGCGGAAATAGTAGCGGCTGGAGGTACCGGGGGCGAAGCCCGCCCCGGCCCGGCGGCCGAGTTAAAAAAAATAATAATCCCCATTCAGTCTCAATGGTGGGGTGCGGGCCGGCCCGGCGGCCGATTGTGGCCGGGGAAGAGGACTCTTGGCCGGGGTGAATAGTGTTGGAACGCGGCCCGCGGAAATAGTAGCGGCTGGAGTTACCGGGGGCGAAGCCCGCCCCGGCCCGGCGGCCGAGTTAAAAAAAATAATAATCCCCGTTCAGTCTCAATGGCGGGGTGCGGGCCGGCCCGGCGGCCGAGTGTGGCCGGGGAATAGGCCTCTTGGCCGGGGTGAATAGTGTTGGAACGCGGCCCGCGGAAATAGTAGCGGCTGGAGGTACCGGGGGCGATGCCCGCCCCGGCCCGGCGGCCAAGTTAAAAAAATAAATAATCCCCGTTCAGTCTCAATGGCAGGGTGCGGGCCGGCCCGGCGGCGATTGCGGCGGGCAGCAGGCCTCTTGGACAGGTTGAGAGATAAAAAAAATAATAATTCCCATGCAGTCTCAATGGCGGGGCGCGGGCCGGCCCGGCGGCGAGTCCGGCGGGCAGCAGGCCTCTTGGACAGGTTGAGAGATAAAAAAAAAATAATTCCCGTGCAGTCCCAATGGCGGGGTGCGGGCCGGCCCGGCGGCCGAGTGTGGCCGGGGAATAGGCCTCTTGGCCGGGGTGAATAGTGTTGGAACGCCGCCCGCGGAAATAGTAGCGGCTGGAGCTACCGGGGGCGATGCCCGCCCCGGCCCGGCGGCCGAGTTAAAAAAAAAAAAATCCCCGTTCAGTCTCAATGGCGGGGTGCGGACCGGCCCGGCGGATGAGTGTGGCCGGGGAATAGGCCTCTTGGCCGGGGTGAATAGTGTTGGAACGCGGCCCGCGGAAATAGTAGCGGCTGGATGTACCGGGGGCGATGCCCGCCCCGGCCCGGCGGCCGAGTTAAAAAAAATAATAATCCCCGTTCAGTCTCAATGGCGGGGTGCGGGCCGGCCCGGCGGACGAGTGTGGCCGGGGAAGAGGCCTCTTGGCCGGGGTGAATAGTGTTGGAACGCGGCCCGCGGAAATAGTAGCGGCTGGAGGTACCGGGGGCGAAGCCCGCCCCGGCCCGGCGGCCGAGTTAAAAAAAAAAATAATCCCCGTTCAGTCTCAATGGCGGGGTGCGGGCCGGCCCGGCGGACGAGTGTGGCCGGGGTGAATAGTGTTGGAACGCGGCGCGCGGAAATAGTAGCGGCTGGAGGTACCGGGGGCGATGCCCGCCCCGGCCCGGCGGCCAAGTTAAAAAAATAAATAATCCCGTTCAGTCTCAATGGCAGGGTGCGGGCCGGCCCGGTGGCCGAGTGTGGCCAGTGAAGAGGCCTCTTGGCCGGGGTGAATAGTGTTGGAACGCGGCCCGGGGAAATAGTAGCGGCTGGAGGTACCGGGGGCGAAGCCCGCCCCGGCCCGGCGGCCGAGTTAAAAAAAAAAAAAATCCCCGTTCAGTCTCAATGGCGGGGTGCGGGCCGGCCCGGTGGCCGAGTGTGGCCGGGGAAGAGGCCTCTTGGCTGGGGTTAATAGTGTTGGAACGCGGCCCGCGGAAATAGTAGCGGCTGGAGGTACCGGGGGCGAAGCCCGCCCCGGCCCGGCGGCCGAGTTAAAAAAAATAATAATCCCCGTGCAGTCTCAATGGCGGGGTGCGGGCCGGTCCGGCGGCCGACTGTGGCCGGGGAAGAGGCCTCTTGGCCGGGGTGAATATGTTGGAACGCGGCGCGCGGAAATAGTAGCGGCTGGAGGTACCGGGGGCGAAGCCCGCCCCGGCCCGGCGGCCAAGTTAAAAAAATAAATAATCCCGTTCAGTCTCAATGGCAGGGTGCGGGCCGGCCCGGTGGCCGAGTGTGGCAAGGGAAGAGCCCTCTTGGCCGGGGTGAATAGTGTTGGAACGCGGCCCGCGGAAATAGTAGCGGCTGGAGGTACCGGGGGCGATGCCCGCCCCGGCCCGGCGGCCGAGTTAAAAAAATAAATAATCCCCGTTCAGTCTCAATGGCGGGGTGCGGGCCGGCCTGGCGGCGATTGCGGCGGGCAGCAGGCCTCTTGGACAGGTTGAGAGATAAAAAAATAATAATTCCCGTGCAGTCTCAATGGCGGGGTGCGGGCCGGCCCGGCGGCGAGTGCGGCGGGCAGCAGGCCTCTTGGACAGGTTGAGAGATAAAAAAATAATAATTCCCGTGCAGTCTCAATGGCGGGGTGCGGGCCGGCCCGGCGGCGAGTGCGGCGGGCAGCAGGCCTCTTGGACAGGTTGAGAGATAAAAAAATAATAATTCCCGTGCAGTCTCAATGGCGGGGTGCGGGCCGGCCCGGCGGACGAGTGTGGCCAGTGAAGAGGCCTCTTGGCCGGGGTGAATAGTGTTGGAACGCGGCCCGCGGAAATAGTAGCGGCTGGAGGTACCGGGGGCGATGCCCGCCCCGGCCCGGAGGCCAAGTTAAAAAAAAAAATAATCCCCGTTCAGTCTCAATGGCAGGGTGCGGGCCGGCCCGGTGGCCGAGTGTGGCCGGGGAAGAGGCCTCTTGGCCGGGGTTAATAGTGTTGGAACGCGGCCCGCGGAAATAGTAGCGGCTGGAGGTACCGGGGGCGAAGCCCGCCCCGGCCCGGCGGCCGAGTTAAAAAAAATAATAATCCCCGTTCAGTCTCAATGGCGGGGTGCGTGCCGGCCCGGCGGCAATTGCGGCGGGCAGCAGGCCTCTTGGACAGGTTGAGAGATTAAAAAAAAATAATAATTCCCGTGCAGTCTCAATGGCGGGGTGCGGGCCGACCCGGCGGACGAGTGTGGCCAGTGAAGAGGCCTCTTGGCCGGGGTGAATAGTGTTGGAACGCGGCCCGCGGAAATAGTAGCGGCTGGAGGTACCGGGGGCGAAGCCCGCGCCGGCCCGGCGGCCGAGTTAAAAAAAATAATAATCCCCGTTCAGTCTCAAAGGCGGGGTGCGGGCCGGCCCGGCGGACGAGTGTGGCCGGGGAAGAGGCCTCTTGGCCGGGGTGAATAGTGTTGGAACGCGGCGCGCGGAAATAGTAGCGGCTGGAGGTACCGGGGGCGAAGCCCGCCCCGGCCCGGCGGCCGAGTTAAAAAAAATAATAATCCCCGTTCAGTCTCAATGGCGGGGTGCGGGCAGGCCCGGCGGACGAGTGTGGCCGGGGAAGAGGCCTCTTGGCCGGGGTGAATAGTGTTGGAACGCGGCCCGCGGAAATAGTAGCGGCTGGAGGTACCGGGGGCGAAGCCCGCCCCGGCCCGGCGGCCGAGTTAAAAAAAATAATAATCCCCGTTCAGTCTCAATGGCGGGGTGCGGGCAGAACCGGCGGACGAGTGTGGCCGGGGAAGAGGCCTCTTGGCCGGGGTGAATAGTGTTGGAACGCGGCCCGCGGAAATAGTAGCGGCTGGAGGTACCGGGGGCGAAGCCCGCCCCGGCCCGGCGGCCAAGTTAAAAAAATAAATAATCCCGTTCAGTCTCAATGGCAGGGTGCGGGCCGGCCCGGTGTCCGAGTGTGGCCGGGGAATAGGCCTCTTGGCCGGGGTGAATAGTGTTGGAACGCGGCCCGCGGAAATAGTAGCGGCTGGAGGGACCGGGGGCGATGCCCGCCCCGGCCCGGCGGCCAAGTTAAAAAAATAAATAATCCCCGTTCAGTCTCAATGGCAGGGTGCGGGCCGGCCCGGCGGCGATTGCGGCGGGCAGCAGGCCTCTTGGACAGGTTGAGAGA
The DNA here is from genome assembly GCF_025434085.1 of Hippocampus zosterae. Lineage (NCBI taxonomy): Eukaryota > Metazoa > Chordata > Actinopteri > Syngnathiformes > Syngnathidae > Hippocampus > Hippocampus zosterae. Next base: position 544,616 of record NW_026262959.1, read on the forward strand.
TAAAAAAATAATAATTCCCGTGCAGTCTCAATGGCGGGGTGCGGGCCGGCCCGGCGGACGAGTGTGGCCAGTGAAGAGGCCTCTTGGCCGGGGTGAATAGTGTTGGAACGCGGCCCGCGGAAATAGTAGCGGCTGGAGGTACCGGGGGCGATGCCCGCCCCGGCCCGGCGGCCAAGTTAAAAAAATAAATAATCCCCGTTCAGTCTCAATGCCAGGGTGCGGGCCGGCCCGGCGGCCGAGTGTGTCCGGGGAAGAGGCCTCTTGGCCGGGGTGAATAGTGTTGGAACGCGGCCCGCGGAAATAGTAGCGGCTGGAGGTACCGGGGGCGAAGCCCGCCCCGGCCCGGTGGCCGAGTTAAAAAAAATAATAATCCCCATTCAGTCTCAATGGTGGTGTGCGGGCCGGCCCGGCGGCCGATTGTGGCCGGGGAAGAGGACTCTTGGCCGGGGTGAATAGTGTTGGAACGCGGCCCGCGGAAATAGTAGCGGCTGGAGTTACCGGGGGCGAAGCCCGCCCCGGCCCGGCGGCCGAGTTAAAAAAAATAATAATCCCCGTTCAGTCTCAATGGCGGGGTGCGGGCCGGCCCGGCGGCCGAGTGTGGCCGGGGAATAGGCCTCTTGGCCGGGGTGAATAGTGTTGGAACGCGGCCCGCGGAAATAGTAGCGGCTGGAGGTACCGGGGGCGATGCCCGCCCCGGCCCGGCGGCCAAGTTAAAAAAATAAATAATCCCCGTTCAGTCTCAATGGCAGGGTGCGGGCCGGCCCGGCGGCGATTGCGGCGGGCAGCAGGCCTCTTGGACAGGTTGAGAGATAAAAAAAATAATAATTCCCATGCAGTCTCAATGGCGGGGCGCGGGCCGGCCCGGCGGCGAGTCCGGCGGGCAGCAGGCCTCTTGGACAGGTTGAGAGATAAAAAAAAAATAATTCCCGTGCAGTCCCAATGGCGGGGTGCGGGCCGGCCCGGCGGCCGAGTGTGGCCGGGGAATAGGCCTCTTGGCCGGGGTGAATAGTGTTGGAACGCCGCCCGCGGAAATAGTAGCGGCTGGAGCTACCGGGGGCGATGCCCGCCCCGGCCCGGCGGCCGAGTTAAAAAAAAAAAAATCCCCGTTCAGTCTCAATGGCGGGGTGCGGACCGGCCCGGCGGATGAGTGTGGCCGGGGAATAGGCCTCTTGGCCGGGGTGAATAGTGTTGGAACGCGGCCCGCGGAAATAGTAGCGGCTGGATGTACCGGGGGCGATGCCCGCCCCGGCCCGGCGGCCGAGTTAAAAAAAATAATAATCCCCGTTCAGTCTCAATGGCGGGGTGCGGGCCGGCCCGGCGGACGAGTGTGGCCGGGGAAGAGGCCTCTTGGCCGGGGTGAATAGTGTTGGAACGCGGCCCGCGGAAATAGTAGCGGCTGGAGGTACCGGGGGCGAAGCCCGCCCCGGCCCGGCGGCCGAGTTAAAAAAAAAAATAATCCCCGTTCAGTCTCAATGGCGGGGTGCGGGCCGGCCCGGCGGACGAGTGTGGCCGGGGTGAATAGTGTTGGAACGCGGCGCGCGGAAATAGTAGCGGCTGGAGGTACCGGGGGCGATGCCCGCCCCGGCCCGGCGGCCAAGTTAAAAAAATAAATAATCCCGTTCAGTCTCAATGGCAGGGTGCGGGCCGGCCCGGTGGCCGAGTGTGGCCAGTGAAGAGGCCTCTTGGCCGGGGTGAATAGTGTTGGAACGCGGCCCGGGGAAATAGTAGCGGCTGGAGGTACCGGGGGCGAAGCCCGCCCCGGCCCGGCGGCCGAGTTAAAAAAAAAAATAATCCCCGTTCAGTCTCAATGGCGGGGTGCGGGCCGGCCCGGTGGCCGAGTGTGGCCGGGGAAGAGGCCTCTTGGCTGGGGTTAATAGTGTTGGAACGCGGCCCGCGGAAATAGTAGCGGCTGGAGGTACCGGGGGCGAAGCCCGCCCCGGCCCGGCGGCCGAGTTAAAAAAAATAATAATCCCCGTGCAGTCTCAATGGCGGGGTGCGGGCCGGTCCGGCGGCCGACTGTGGCCGGGGAAGAGGCCTCTTGGCCGGGGTGAATATGTTGGAACGCGGCGCGCGGAAATAGTAGCGGCTGGAGGTACCGGGGGCGAAGCCCGCCCCGGCCCGGCGGCCAAGTTAAAAAAATAAATAATCCCGTTCAGTCTCAATGGCAGGGTGCGGGCCGGCCCGGTGGCCGAGTGTGGCAAGGGAAGAGCCCTCTTGGCCGGGGTGAATAGTGTTGGAACGCGGCCCGCGGAAATAGTAGCGGCTGGAGGTACCGGGGGCGATGCCCGCCCCGGCCCGGCGGCCGAGTTAAAAAAATAAATAATCCCCGTTCAGTCTCAATGGCGGGGTGCGGGCCGGCCTGGCGGCGATTGCGGCGGGCAGCAGGCCTCTTGGACAGGTTGAGAGATAAAAAAATAATAATTCCCGTGCAGTCTCAATGGCGGGGTGCGGGCCGGCCCGGCGGCGAGTGCGGCGGGCAGCAGGCCTCTTGGACAGGTTGAGAGATAAAAAAATAATAATTCCCGTGCAGTCTCAATGGCGGGGTGCGGGCCGGCCCGGCGGCGAGTGCGGCGGGCAGCAGGCCTCTTGGACAGGTTGAGAGATAAAAAAATAATAATTCCCGTGCAGTCTCAATGGCGGGGTGCGGGCCGGCCCGGCGGACGAGTGTGGCCAGTGAAGAGGCCTCTTGGCCGGGGTGAATAGTGTTGGAACGCGGCCCGCGGAAATAGTAGCGGCTGGAGGTACCGGGGGCGATGCCCGCCCCGGCCCGGAGGCCAAGTTAAAAAAAAAAATAATCCCCGTTCAGTCTCAATGGCAGGGTGCGGGCCGGCCCGGTGGCCGAGTGTGGCCGGGGAAGAGGCCTCTTGGCCGGGGTTAATAGTGTTGGAACGCGGCCCGCGGAAATAGTAGCGGCTGGAGGTACCGGGGGCGAAGCCCGCCCCGGCCCGGCGGCCGAGTTAAAAAAAAAAATAATCCCCGTTCAGTCTCAATGGCGGGGTGCGTGCCGGCCCGGCGGCAATTGCGGCGGGCAGCAGGCCTCTTGGACAGGTTGAGAGATTAAAAAAAAATAATAATTCCCGTGCAGTCTCAATGGCGGGGTGCGGGCCGACCCGGCGGACGAGTGTGGCCAGTGAAGAGGCCTCTTGGCCGGGGTGAATAGTGTTGGAACGCGGCCCGCGGAAATAGTAGCGGCTGGAGGTACCGGGGGCGAAGCCCGCGCCGGCCCGGCGGCCGAGTTAAAAAAAATAATAATCCCCGTTCAGTCTCAAAGGCGGGGTGCGGGCCGGCCCGGCGGACGAGTGTGGCCGGGGAAGAGGCCTCTTGGCCGGGGTGAATAGTGTTGGAACGCGGCGCGCGGAAATAGTAGCGGCTGGAGGTACCGGGGGCGAAGCCCGCCCCGGCCCGGCGGCCGAGTTAAAAAAAATAATAATCCCCGTTCAGTCTCAATGGCGGGGTGCGGGCAGGCCCGGCGGACGAGTGTGGCCGGGGAAGAGGCCTCTTGGCCGGGGTGAATAGTGTTGGAACGCGGCCCGCGGAAATAGTAGCGGCTGGAGGTACCGGGGGCGAAGCCCGCCCCGGCCCGGCGGCCGAGTTAAAAAAAATAATAATCCCCGTTCAGTCTCAATGGCGGGGTGCGGGCCGGCCCGGCGGCGAGTGCGGCGGGCAGCAGGCCTCTTGGACAGGTTGAGAGATAAAAAAATAATAATTCCCGTGCAGTCTCAATGGCGGGGTGCGGGCCGGGGAATAGGCCTCTTGGCCGGGGTGAATATGTTGGAACGCGGCGCGCGTAAATAGAAGCGGCTGGAGGTACCGGGGGCGAAGCCCGCCCCGGCCCGGAGGCCGAGTTAAAAAAAATAATAATCCCCGTTCAGTCTCAATGGCGGGGTGCGGGCCGGCCCGGCGGCGATTGCGGCGGGCAGCAGGCCTCTTGGACAGGTTGAGAGATAAAAAAATAATAATTCCCGTTCAGTCTCAATGGCAGGGTGCGGGCCGGCCCGGCGGCAATTGCGGCGGGCAGCAGGCCTCTTGGACAGGTTGAGAGATAAAAAAATAATAATTCCCTTGCAGTCTCAATGGCGGGGTGCGGGCCGGGGAATAGGCCTCTTGGCCGGGGTGAATATGTTGGAACGCGGCGCGCGTAAATAGAAGCGGCTGGAGGTACCGGGGGCGAAGCCCGCCCCGGCCCGGAGGCCGAGTTAAAAAAAATAATAATCCCCGTTCAGTCTCAATGGCGGGGTGCGGGCCGGCCCGGCGGCGAGTGCGGCGGGCAGCAGGCCTCTTGGACAGGTTGAGAGATAAAAAAATAATAATTCCCGTGCAGTCTCAATGGCGGGGTGCGGGCCGGCCCGGCGGACGAGTGTGGCCGGGGAAGAGGCCTCTTGGCCGGGGTGAATATGTTGGAACACGGCGCGCGTAAATAGAAGCGGCTGGAGGTACCGGGGGCGAAGCCCGCCCCGGCCCGGAGGCCGAGTTAAAAAAAATAATAATCCCCGTTCAGTCTCAATGGCGGGGTGCGGGCCGGCCCGGCGGCGAGTGCGGCGGGCAGCAGGCCTCTTGGACAGGTTGAGAGATAAAAAAATAATAATTCCCGTGCAGTCTCAATGGCGGGGTGCGGGCCGGCCCGGCGGACGAGTGTGGCCGGGGAAGAGGCCTCTTGGCCGGGGTGAATATGTTGGAACACGGCGCGCGTAAATAGAAGCGGCTGGAGGTACCGGGGGCGAAGCCCGCCCCGGCCAGGAGGCCGAGTTAAAAAAAATAATAATCCCCGTTCAGTCTCAATGGCGGGGTGCGGGCCGGCCCGGCGGCGAGTGCGGCGGGCAGCAGGCCTCTTGGACAGGTTGAGAGATAAAAAAATAATAATTCCCGTGCAGTCTCAATGGCGGGGTGCGGGCCGGGGAATAGGCCTCTTGGCCGGGGTGAATATGTTGGAACGCGGCGCGCGTAAATAGAAGCGGCTGGAGGTACCGGGGGCGAAGCCCGCCCCGGCCCGGAGGCCGAGTTAAAAAAAATAATAATCCCCGTTCAGTCTCAATGGCGGGGTGCGGGCCGGCCCGGCGGCGATTGCGGCGGGCAGCAGGCCTCTTGGACAGGTTGAGAGATAAAAAAATAATAATTCCCGTTCAGTCTCAATGGCAGGGTGCGGGCCGGCCCGGCGGCAATTGCGGCGGGCAGCAGGCCTCTTGGACAGGTTGAGAGATAAAAAAATAATAATTCCCTTGCAGTCTCAATGGCGGGGTGCGGGCCGGGGAATAGGCCTCTTGGCCGGGGTGAATATGTTGGAACGCGGCGCGCGTAAATAGAAGCGGCTGGAGGTACCGGGGGCGAAGCCCGCCCCGGCCCGGAGGCCGAGTTAAAAAAAATAATAATCCCCGTTCAGTCTCAATGGCGGGGTGCGGGCCGGCCCGGCGGCGAGTGCGGCGGGCAGCAGGCCTCTTGGACAGGTTGAGAGATAAAAAAATAATAATTCCCGTGCAGTCTCAATGGCGGGGTGCGGGCCGGGAAATAGGCCTCTTGGCCGGGGTGAATATGTTGGAACGCGGCGCGCGTAAATAGAAGCGGCTGGAGGTACCGGGGGCGAAGCCCGCCCCGGCCCGGAGGCCGAGTTAAAAAAAATAATAATCCCCGTTCAGTCTCAATGGCGGGGTGCGGGCCGGCCCGGCGGCGAGTGCGGCGGGCAGCAGGCCTCTTGGACAGGTTGAGAGATAAAAAAATAATAATTCCCGTGCAGTCTCAATGGCGGGGTGCGGGCCGGGGAATAGGCCTCTTGGCCGGGGTGAATAGTGTTGGAACACGGCCCGCGGAAATAGTAGCGGCTGGAGGTACCGGGGGCGATGCCCGCCCCGGCCCGGCGGCCAAGTTAAAAAAATAAATAATCCCGTTCAGTCTCAATGGCAGGGTGCGGGCCGGCCCGGCGGCGATTGCGGCGGGCAGCAGGCCTCTTGGACAGGTTGAGAGATAAAAAAATAATAATTCCCATGCAGTCTCAATGGCGGGGTGCGGGCCGGGGAATAGGCCTCTTGGCCGGGGTGAATATGTTGGAACGCGGCGCGCGTAAATAGAAGCGGCTGGAGGTACCGGGGGCGAAGCACGCCCCGGCCCGGAGGCCGAGTTAAAAAAAATAATAATCCCCGTTCAGTCTCAATGGCGGGGTGCGGGCCGGCCCGGCGGCGAGTGCGGCGGGCAGCAGGCCTCTTGGACAGGTTGAGAGATAAAAAAATAATAATTCCCGTGCAGTCTCAATGGCGGGGTGCGGGCCGGGGAATAGAACTCTTGGCCGGGGTGAATATGTTGGAACGCGGCGCGCGTAAATAGAAGCGGCTGGAGGTACCGGGGGCGAAGCCCGCCCCGGCCCGGAGGCCGAGTTAAAAAAAATAATAATCCCGTTCAGTCTCAATGGCGGGGTGCGGTCCGGCCCGGCGGCGAGTGCGGCGGGCAGCAGGCCTCTTGGACAGGTTGAGAGATAAAAAAATAATAATTCCCGTGCAGTCTCAACGGCGGGGTGCGGGCCGGCCCGGCGGACGAGTGTGGCCGGGGAAGAGGCCTCTTGGCCGGGGTGAATATGTTGGAACGCGGCGCGCGTAAATAGAAGCGGCTGGAGGTACCGGGGGCGAAGCCCGCCCCGGCCCGGAGGCCGAGTTAAAAAAAATAATAATCCCCGTTCAGTCTCAATGGCGGGGTGCGGGCCGGCCCGGCGGCGAGTGCGGCGGGCAGCAGGCCTCTTGGACAGGTTGAGAGATAAAAAAATAATAATTCCCGTGCAGTCTCAATGGCGGGGTGCGGGCCGGCCCGGCGGACGAGTGTGGCCGGGGAAGAGGCCTCTTGGCCGGGGTGAATATGTTGGAACACGGCGCGCGTAAATAGAAGCGGCTGGAGGTACCGGGGGCGAAGCCCGCCCCGGCCAGGAGGCCGAGTTAAAAAAAATAATAATCCCCGTTCAGTCTCAATGGCGGGGTGCGGGCCGGCCCGGCGGCGAGTGCGGCGGGCAGCAGGCCTCTTGGACAGGTTGAGAGATAAAAAAATAATAATTCCCGTGCAGTCTCAATGGCGGGGTGCGGGCCGGGAAATAGGCCTCTTGGCCGGGGTGAATATGTTGGAACGCGGCGCGCGTAAATAGAAGCGGCTGGAGGTACCGGGGGCGAAGCCCGCCCCGGCCCGGAGGCCGAGTTAAAAAAAATAATAATCCCCGTTCAGTCTCAATGGCGGGGTGCGGGCCGGCCCGGCGGCGAGTGCGGCGGGCAGCAGGCCTCTTGGACAGGTTGAGAGATAAAAAAATAATAATTCCCGTGCAGTCTCAATGGCGGGGTGCGGGCCGGGGAATAGGCCTCTTGGCCGGGGTGAATAGTGTTGGAACACGGCCCGCGGAAATAGTAGCGGCTGGAGGTACCGGGGGCGATGCCCGCCCCGGCCCGGCGGCCAAGTTAAAAAAATAAATAATCCCGTTCAGTCTCAATGGCAGGGTGCGGGCCGGCCCGGCGGCGATTGCGGCGGGCAGCAGGCCTCTTGGACAGGTTGAGAGATAAAAAAATAATAATTCCCATGCAGTCTCAATGGCGGGGTGCGGGCCGGGGAATAGGCCTCTTGGCCGGGGTGAATATGTTGGAACGCGGCGCGCGTAAATAGAAGCGGCTGGAGGTACCGGGGGCGAAGCACGCCCCGGCCCGGAGGCCGAGTTAAAAAAAATAATAATCCCCGTTCAGTCTCAATGGCGGGGTGCGGGCCGGCCCGGCGGCGAGTGCGGCGGGCAGCAGGCCTCTTGGACAGGTTGAGAGATAAAAAAATAATAATTCCCGTGCAGTCTCAATGGCGGGGTGCGGGCCGGGGAATAGGCCTCTTGGCCGGGGTGAATATGTTGGAACGCGGCGCGCGTAAATAGAAGCGGCTGGAGGTACCGGGGGCGAAGCCCGCCCCGGCCCGGAGGCCGAGTTAAAAAAAATAATAATCCCGTTCAGTCTCAATGGCGGGGTGCGGTCCGGCCCGGCGGCGAGTGCGGCGGGCAGCAGGCCTCTTGGACAGGTTGAGAGATAAAAAAATAATAATTCCCGTGCAGTCTCAACGGCGGGGTGCGGGCCGGCCCGGCGGACGAGTGTGGCCGGGGAAGAGGCCTCTTGGCCGGGGTGAATATGTTGGAACGCGGCGCGCGTAAATAGAAGCGGCTGGAGGTACCGGGGGCGAAGCCCGCCCCGGCCCGGAGGCCGAGTTAAAAAAAATAATAATCCCCGTTCAGTCTCAATGGCGGGGTGCGGGCCGGCCCGGCGGCGAGTGCGGCGGGCAGCAGGCCTCTTGGACAGGTTGAGAGATAAAAAAATAATAATTCCCGTGCAGTCTCAATGGCGGGGTGCGGGCCGGCCCGGCGGACGAGTGTGGCCGGGGAAGAGGCCTCTTGGCCGGGGTGAATATGTTGGAACACGGCGCGCGTAAATAGAAGCGGCTGGAGGTACCGGGGGCGAAGCCCGCCCCGGCCAGGAGGCCGAGTTAAAAAAAATAATAATCCCCGTTCAGTCTCAATGGCGGGGTGCGGGCCGGCCCGGCGGCGAGTGCGGCGGGCAGCAGGCCTCTTGGACAGGTTGAGAGATAAAAAAATAATAATTCCCGTGCAGTCTCAATGGCGGGGTGCGGGCCGGGGAATAGGCCTCTTGGCCGGGGTGAATATGTTGGAACGCGGCGCGCGTAAATAGAAGCGGCTGGAGGTACCGGGGGCGAAGCCCGCCCCGGCCCGGAGGCCGAGTTAAAAAAAATAATAATCCCCGTTCAGTCTCAATGGCGGGGTGCGGGCCGGCCCGGCGGCGATTGCGGCGGGCAGCAGGCCTCTTGGACAGGTTGAGAGATAAAAAAATAATAATTCCCGTTCAGTCTCAATGGCAGGGTGCGGGCCGGCCCGGCGGCAATTGCGGCGGGCAGCAGGCCTCTTGGACAGGTTGAGAGATAAAAAAATAATAATTCCCTTGCAGTCTCAATGGCGGGGTGCGGGCCGGGGAATAGGCCTCTTGGCCGGGGTGAATATGTTGGAACGCGGCGCGCGTAAATAGAAGCGGCTGGAGGTACCGGGGGCGAAGCCCGCCCCGGCCCGGAGGCCGAGTTAAAAAAAATAATAATCCCCGTTCAGTCTCAATGGCGGGGTGCGGGCCGGCCCGGCGGCGAGTGCGGCGGGCAGCAGGCCTCTTGGACAGGTTGAGAGATAAAAAAATAATAATTCCCGTGCAGTCTCAATGGCGGGGTGCGGGCCGGGGAATAGGCCTCTTGGCCGGGGTGAATATGTTGGAACGCGGCGCGCGTAAATAGAAGCGGCTGGAGGTACCGGGGGCGAAGGCCGCCCCGGCCCGGAGGCCGAGTTAAAAAAAATAATAATCCCCGTTCAGTCTCAATGGCGGGGTGCGGGCCGGCCCGGCGGCGAGTGCGGCGGGCAGCAGGCCTCTTGGACAGGTTGAGAGATAAAAAAATAATAATTCCCGTGCAGTCTCAATGGCGGGGTGCGGGCCGGGGAATAGGCCTCTTGGCCGGGGTGAATAGTGTTGGAACACGGCCCGCGGAAATAGTAGCGGCTGGAGGTACCGGGGGCGATGCCCGCCCCGGCCCGGCGGCCAAGTTAAAAAAATAAATAATCCCGTTCAGTCTCAATGGCAGGGTGCGGGCCGGCCCGGCGGCGATTGCGGCGGGCAGCAGGCCTCTTGGACAGGTTGAGAGATAAAAAAATAATAATTCCCATGCAGTCTCAATGGCGGGGTGCGGGCCGGGGAATAGGCCTCTTGGCCGGGGTGAATATGTTGGAACGCGGCGCGCGTAAATAGAAGCGGCTGGAGGTACCGGGGGCGAAGCCCGCCCCGGCCCGGAGGCCGAGTTAAAAAAAATAATAATCCCCGTTCAGTCTCAATGGCGGGGTGCGGGCCGGCCCGGCGGCGAGTGCGGCGGGCAGCAGGCCTCTTGGACAGGTTGAGAGATAAAAAAATAATAATTCCCGTGCAGTCTCAATGGCGGGGTGCGGGCCGGGGAATAGGCCTCTTGGCCGGGGTGAATATGTTGGAACGCGGCGCGCGTAAATAGAAGCGGCTGGAGGTACCGGGGGCGATGCCAGCCCCGGCCCGGCGGCCAAGTTAAAAAAATAAATAATCCCGTTCAGTCTCAATGGCAGGGTGCGGGCCGGCCCGGCGGCGATTGCGGCGGGCAGCAGGCCTCTTGGACAGGTTGAGAGATAAAAAAATAATAATTCCCATGCAGTCTCAATGGCGGGGTGCGGGCCGGGGAATAGGCCTCTTGGCCGGGGTGAATATGTTGGAACGCGGCGCGCGTAAATAGAAGCGGCTGGAGGTACCGGGGGCGAAGCCCGGCCCGGCCCGGAGGCCGAGTTAAAAAAAATAATAATCCCCGTTCAGTCTCAATGGCGGGGTGCGGGCCGGCCCGGCGGCGATTGCGGCGGGCAGCAGGCCTCTTGGACAGGTTGAGAGATAAAAAAATAATAATTCCCATGCAGTCTCAATGGCGGGGTGCGGGCCGGGGAATAGGCCTCTTGGCCGGGGTGAATATGTTGGAACGCGGCGCGCGTAAATAGAAGCGGCTGGAGGTACCGGGGGCGAAGCCCGCCCCGGCCCGGAGGCCGAGTTAAAAAAAATAATAATCCCCGTTCAGTCTCAATGGCGGGGTGCGGGCCGGCCCGGCAGCGAGTGCGGCGGGCAGCAGGCCTCTTGGACAGGTTGAGAGATAAAAAAATAATAATTCCCGTGCAGTCTCAATGGCGGGGTGCGGGCCGGGGAATAGGCCTCTTGGCCGGGGTGAATAGTGTTGGAACACGGCCCGCGGAAATAGTAGCGGCTGGAGGTACCGGGGGCGATGCCCGCCCTGGCCCGGCGGCCAAGTTAAAAAAATAAATAATCCCCGTTCAGTCTCAATGGCAGGGTGCGGGCCGGCCCGGCGGCAATTGCGGCGGGCAGCAGGCCTCTTGGACAGGTTGAGAGATAAAAAAATAATAATTCCCTTGCAGTCTCAATGGCGGGGTGCGGGCCGGGGAATAGGCCTCTTGGCCGGGGTGAATATGTTGGAACGCGGCGCGCGTAAATAGAAGCGGCTGGAGGTACCGGGGGCGAAGCCCGCCCCGGCCCGGAGGCCGAGTTAAAAAAAATAATAATCCCCGTTCAGTCTCAATGGCGGGGTGCGGGCCGGCCCGGCAGCGAGTGCGGCGGGCAGCAGGCCTCTTGGACAGGTTGAGAGATAAAAAAATAATAATTCCCGTGCAGTCTCAATGGCGGGGTGCGGGCCGGCCCGGCGGCAATTGCGGCGGGCAGCAGGCCTCTTGGACAGGTTGAGAGATAAAAAAATAATAATTCCCTTGCAGTCTCAATGGCGGGGTGCGGGCCGGGGAATAGGCCTCTTGGCCGGGGTGAATATGTTGGAACGCGGCGCGCGTAAATAGAAGCGGCTGGAGGTACCGGGGGCGAAGCCCGCCCCGGCCCGGAGGCCGAGTTAAAAAAAATAATAATCCCCGTTCAGTCTCAATGGCAGGGTGCGGGCCGGCCCGGCGGCAATTGCGGCGGGCAGCAGGCCTCTTGGACAGGTTGAGAGATAAAAAAATAATAATTCCCTTGCAGTCTCAATGGCGGGGTGCGGGCCGGGGAATAGGCCTCTTGGCCGGGGTGAATATGTTGGAACGCGGCGCGCGTAAATAGAAGCGGCTGGAGGTACCGGGGGCGAAGCCCGCCCCGGCCCGGAGGCCGAGTTAAAAAAAATAATAATCCCCGTTCAGTCTCAATGGCGGGGTGCGGGCCGGGGAATAGGCCTCTTGGCCGGGGTTAATATGTTGGAACGCGGCGCGCGTAAATAGAAGCGGCTGGAGGTACCGGGGGCGAAGCCCGCCCCGGCCCGGAGGCCGAGTTAAAAAAAATAATAATCCCCGTTCAGTCTCAATGGCGGGGTGCGGGCCGGCCCGGCAGCGAGTGCGGCGGGCAGCAGGCCTCTTGGACAGGTTGAGAGATAAAAAAATAATAATTCCCGTGCAGTCTCAATGGCGGGGTGCGGGCCGGGGAATAGGCCTCTTGGCCGGGGTGAATAGTGTTGGAACACGGCCCGCGGAAATAGTAGCGGCTGGAGGTACCGGGGGCGATGCCCGCCCTGGCCCGGCGGCCAAGTTAAAAAAATAAATAATCCCCGTTCAGTCTCAATGGCAGGGTGCGGGCCGGCCCGGCGGCAATTGCGGCGGGCAGCAGGCCTCTTGGACAGGTTGAGAGATAAAAAAATAATAATTCCCTTGCAGTCTCAATGGCGGGGTGCGGGCCGGGGAATAGGCCTCTTGGCCGGGGTGAATATGTTGGAACGCGGCGCGCGTAAATAGAAGCGGCTGGAGGTACCGGGGGCGAAGCCCGCCCCGGCCCGGAGGCCGAGTTAAAAAAAATAATAATCCCCGTTCAGTCTCAATGGCGGGGTGCGGGCCGGCCCGGCGGCGAGTGCGGCGGGCAGCAGGCCTCTTGGACAGGTTAAGAGATAAAAAAATAATAATTCCCGTGCAGTCTCAATGGCGGGGTGCGGGCCGGGGAATAGGCCTCTTGCCCGGGGTGAATATGTTGGAACGCGGCGCGCGTAAATAGAAGCGGCTGGAGGTACCGGGGCCGAAGCCCGCCCCGGCCCGGAGGCCGAGTTAAAAAAAATAATAATCCCCGTTCAGTCTCAATGGCGGGGTGCGGGCCGGCCCGGCGGCGAGTGCGGCGGGCAGCAGGCCTCTTGGACAGGTTGAGAGATAAAAAAATAATAATTCCCGTGCAGTCTCAATGGCGGGGTGCGGGCCGGGGAATAGGCCTCTTGGCCGGGGTGAATAGTGTTGGAACACGGCCCGCGGAAATAGTAGCGGCTGGAGGTACCGGGGGCGATGCCCGCCCCGGCCCGGCGGCCAAGTTAAAAAAATAAATAATCCCCGTTCAGTCTCAATGGCAGGGTGCGGGCCGGCCCGGCGGCGATTGCGGCGGGCAGCAGGCCTCTTGGACAGGTTGAGAGATAAAAAAATAATAATTCCCGTGCAGTCTCAATGGCGGGGTGCGGGCCGGGGAATAGGCCTCTTGGCCGGGGTGAATAGTGTTGGAACACGGCCCGCGGAAATAGTAGCGGCTGGAGGTACCGGGGAGGATGCCCGCCCCGGGCCGGCGGCCAAGTTAAAAAAATAAATAATCCCCGTTCAGTCTCAATGGCAGGGTGCGGGCCGGCCCGGCGGCGAGTGCGGCGGGCAGCAGGCCTCTTGGACAGGTTGAGAGATAAAAAAATAATAATTCCCGTTCAGTCTCAATGGCAGGGTGCGGGCCGGCCCGGCGGCGATTGCGGCGGGCAGCAGGCCTCTTGGACAGGTTGAGAGATAAAAAAATAATAATTCCCATGCAGTCTCAATGGCGGGGTGCGGGCCGGGGAAGAGGCCTCTTGGCCGGGGTGAATATGTTGGAACGCGGCGCGCGTAAATAGAAGCGGCTGGAGGTACCGGGGGCGAAGCCCGCCCCGGCCCGGAGGCCGAGTTAAAAAAAATAATAATCCCCGTTCAGTCTCAATGGCGGGGTGCGGGCCGGCCCGGCGGCGAGTGCGGCGGGCAGCAGGCCTCTTGGACAGGTTGAGAGATAAAAAAATAATAATTCCCATGCAGTCTCAATGGCGGGGTGCGGGCCGGGGAATAGGCCTCTTGGCCGGGGTGAATAGTGTTGGAACACGGCCCGCGGAAATAGTAGCGGCTGGAGGTACCGGGGGCGATGCCCGCCCCGGCCCGGCGGCCAAGTTAAAAAAATAAATAATCCCCGTTCAGTCTCAATGGCAGGGTGCAGGCCGGCCCGGCGGCGAGTGCGGCGGGCAGCAGGCCTCTTGGACAGGTTGAGAGATAAAAAAATAATAATTCCCGTTCAGTCTCAATGGCAGGGTGCGGGCCGGCCCGGCGGCGATTGCGGCGGGCAGCAGGCCTCTTGGACAGGTTGAGAGATAAAAAAATAATAATTCCCATGCAGTCTCAATGGCGGGGTGCGGGCCGGGGAATAGGCCTCTTGGCCGGGGTGAATATGTTGGAACGCGGCGCGCGTAAATAGAAGCGGCTGGAGGTACCGGGGGCGAAGCCCGCCCCGGCCCGGAGGCCGAGTTAAAAAAAATAATAATCCCGTTCAGTCTCAATGGCGGGGTGCGGGCCGGCCCGGCGGCGAGTGCGGCGGGCAGCAGGCCTCTTGGACAGGTTGAGAGATAAAAAAATAATAATTCCCGTGCAGTCTCAATGGCGGGGTGCGGGCCGGGGAATAGGCCTCTTGGCCGGGGTGAATAGTGTTGGAACACGGCCCGCGGAAATAGTAGCGGCTGGAGGTACCGGGGGCGATCCCCGCCCCGCCCGGCGGCCAAGTTAAAAAAATAAATAATCCCCGTTCAGTCTCAATGGCAGGGTGCGGGCCGGCCCGGCGGCGATTGCGGCGGGCAGCAGGCCTCTTGGACAGGTTGAGAGATAAAAAAATAATAATTCCCGTGCAGTCTCAATGGCGGGGTGCGGGCCGGGGAATAGGCCTCTTGGCCGGGGTGAATAGTGTTGGAACACGGCCCGCGGAAATAGTAGCGGCTGGAGGTACCGGGGGCGATGCCCGCCCCGGGCCGGCGGCCAAGTTAAAAAAATAAATAATCCCCGTTCAGTCTCAATGGCAGGGTGCGGGCCGGCCCGGCGGCGAGTGCGGCGGGCAGCAGGCCTCTTGGACAGGTTGAGAGATAAAAAAATAATAATTCCCGTTCAGTCTCAATGGCAGGGTGCGGGCCGGCCCGGCGGCGATTGCGGCGGGCAGCAGGCCTCTTGGACAGGTTGAGAGATAAAAAAATAATAATTCCCAGGCAGTCTCAATGGCGGGGTGCGGGCCGGGGAATAGGCCTCTTGGCCGGGGTGAATATGTTGGAACGCGGCGCGCGTAAATAGAAGCGGCTGGAGGTACCGGGGGCGAAGCCCGCCCCGGCCCGGAGGCCCAGTTAAAAAAAATAATAATCCCCGTTCAGTCTCAATGGCGGGGTGCGGGCCGGCCCGGCGGCGAGTGCGGCGGGCAGCAGGCCTCTTGGACAGGTTGAGAGATAAAAAAATAATAATTCCCGTGCAGTCTCAATGGCGGGGTGCGGACCGGGGAATAGGCCTCTTGGCCGGGGTGAATATGTTGGAACGCGGCGCGCGTAAATAGAAGCGGCTGGAGGTACCGGGGGCGAAGCCCGCCCCGGCCCGGAGGCCGAGTTAAAAAAAATAATAATCCCCGTTCAGTCTCAATGGCGGGGTGCGGGCCGGCCCGGCGGCGAGTGCGGCGGGCAGCAGGCCTCTTGGACAGGTTGAGAGATAAAAAAATAATAATTCCCGTGCAGTCTCAATGGCGGGGTGCGGGCCGGGGAATAGGCCTCTTGGCCGGGGTGAATAGTGTTGGAACACGGCCCGCGGAAATAGTAGCGGCTGGAGGTACCGGGGGCGATGCCCGCCCCGGGCCGGCGGCCAAGTTAAAAAAATAAATAATCCCCGTTCAGTCTCAATGGCAGGGTGCGGGCCGGCCCGGCGGCGAGTGCGGCGGGCAGCAGGCCTCTTGGACAGGTTGAGAGATATAAAAATAATAATTCCCGTGCAGTCTCAATGGCGGGGTGCGGGCCGGCCCGGCGGACGAGTGTGGCCGGGGAAGAGGCCTCTTGGCCGGGGTGAATATGTTGGAACGCGGCGCGCGTAAATAGAAGCGGCTGGAGGTACCGGGGGCGAAGCCCGCCCCGGCCCGGAGGCCGAGTTAAAAAAAATAATAATCCTGTTCAGTCTCAATGGCGGGGTGCGGGCCGGCCCGGCGGCGAGTGCGGCGGGCAGCAGGCCTCTTGGACAGGTTGAGAGATAAAAAAATAATAATTCCCGTGCAGTCTCAACGGCGGGGTGCGGGCCGGCCCGGCGGACGAGTGTGGACGGGGAAGAGGCCTCTTGGCCGGGGTGAATATGTTGGAACGCGGCGCGCGTAAATAGAAGCGGCTGGAGGTACCGGGGGCGAAGCCCGCCCCGGCCCGGAGGCCGAGTTAAAAAAAATAATAATCCCCGTTCAGTCTCAATGGCGGGGTGCGGGCCGGCCCGGCGGCGAGTGCGGCGGGCAGCAGGCCTCTTGGACAGGTTGAGAGATAAAAAAATAATAATTCCCGTGCAGTCTCAATGGCGGGGTGCGGGCCGGCCCGGCGGACGAGTGTGGCCGGGGAAGAGGCCTCTTGGCCGGGGTGAATATGTTGGAACGCGGCGCGCGTAAATAGAAGCGGCTGGAGGTACCGGGGGCGAAGCCCGCCCCGGCCCGGAGGCCGAGTTAAAAAAAATAATAATCCCCGTTCAGTCTCAATGGCGGGGTGCGGGCCGGCCCGGCGGCGAGTGCGGCGGGCAGCAGGCCTCTTGGACAGGTTGAGAGATAAAAAAATAATAATTCCCGTGCAGTCTCAATGGCGGGGTGCGGGCCGGGGAATAGGCCTCTTGGCCGGGGTGAATAGTGTTGGAACACGGCCCGCGGAAATAGTAGCGGCTGGAGGTACCGGGGGCGATGCCCGCCCTGGCCCGGCGGCCAAGTTAAAAAAATAAATAATCCCCGTTCAGTCTCAATGGCAGGGTGCGGGCCGGCCCGGCGGCAATTGCGGCGGGCAGCAGGCCTCTTGGACAGGTTGAGAGATAAAAAAATAATAATTCCCTTGCAGTCTCAATGGCGGGGTGCGGGCCGGGGAATAGGCCTCTTGGCCGGGGTGAATATGTTGGAACGCGGCGCGCGTAAATAGAAGCGGCTGGAGGTACCGGGGGCGAAGCCCGCCCCGGCCCGGAGGCCGAGTTAAAAAAAATAATAATCCCCGTTCAGTCTCAATGGCGGGGTGCGGGCCGGCCCGGCGGCGAGTGCGGCGGGCAGCAGGCCTCTTGGACAGGTTGAGAGATAAAAAAATAATAATTCCCGTGCAGTCTCAATGGCGGGGTGCGGGCCGGGGAATAGGCCTCTTGGCCGGGGTGAATAGTGTTGGAACACGGCCCGCGGAAATAGTAGCGGCTGGAGGTACCGGGGGCGATGCCCGCCCTGGCCCGGCGGCCAAGTTAAAAAAATAAATAATCCCCGTTCAGTCTCAATGGCAGGGTGCGGGCCGGCCCGGCGGCAATTGCGGCGGGCAGCAGGCCTCTTGGACAGGTTGAGAGATAAAAAAATAATAATTCCCTTGCAGTCTCAATGGCGGGGTGCGGGCCGGGGAATAGGCCTCTTGGCCGGGGTGAATATGTTGGAACGCGGCGCGCGTAAATAGAAGCGGCTGGAGGTACCGGGGGCGAAGCCCGCCCCGGCCCGGAGGCCGAGTTAAAAAAAATAATAATCCCCGTTCAGTCTCAATGGCGGGGTGCGGGCCGGCCCGGCGGCGAGTGCGGCGGGCAGCAGGCCTCTTGGACAGGTTGAGAGATAAAAAAATAATAATTCCCGTGCAGTCTCAATGGCGGGGTGCGGGCCGGGGAATAGGCCTCTTGGCCGGGGTGAATATGTTGGAACGCGGCGCGCGTAAATAGAAGCGGCTGGAGGTACCGGGGGCGAAGCCCGCCCCGGCCCGGAGGCCGAGTTAAAAAAAATAATAATCCCCGTTCAGTCTCAATGGCGGGGTGCGGGCCGGCCCGGCGGCGATTGCGGCGGGCAGCAGGCCTCTTGGACAGGTTGAGAGATAAAAAAATAATAATTCCCGTGCAGTCTCAATGGCGGGGTGCGGGCCGGGGAATAGGCCTCTTGGCCGGGGTGAATAGTGTTGGAACACGGCCCGCGGAAATAGTAGCGGCTGGAGGTACCGGGGGCGATGCCCGCCCCGGCCCGGCGGCCAAGTTAAAAAAATAAATAATCCCGTTCAGTCTCAATGGCAGGGTGCGGGCCGGCCCGGCGGCGATTGCGGCGGGCAGCAGGCCTCTTGGACAGGTTGAGAGATAAAAAAATAATAATTCCCATGCAGTCTCAATGGCGGGGTGCGGGCCGGCCCGGCGGCGAGTGCGGCGGGCAGCAGGCCTCTTGGACAGGTTGAGAGATAAAAAAATAATAATTCCCGTGCAGTCTCAATGGCGGGGTGCGGGCCGGGGAATAGGCCTCTTGGCCGGGGTGAATATGTTGGAACGCGGCGCGCGTAAATAGAAGCGGCTGGAGGTACCGGGGGCGAAGCCCGCCCCGGCCCGGAGGCCGAGTTAAAAAAAATAATAATCCCCGTTCAGTCTTAATGGCGGGGTGCGGGCCGGCCCGGCGGCGAGTGCGGCGGGCAGCAGGCCTCTTGGACAGGTTGAGAGATAAAAAAATAATAATTCCCGTGCAGTCTCAATGGCGGGGTGCGGGCCGGGGAATAGGCCTCTTGGCCGGGGTGAATAGTGTTGGAACACGGCCCGCGGAAATAGTAGCGGCTGGAGGTACCGGGGGCGATGCCCGCCCCGGCCCGGCGGCCAAGTTAAAAAAATAAATAATCCCCGTTCAGTCTCAATGGCAGGGTGCGGGCCGGCCCGGCGGCGATTGCGGCGGGCAGCAGGCCTCTTGGACAGGTTGAGAGATAAAAAAATAATAATTCCCGTGCAGTCTCAATGGCGGGGTGCGGGCCGGGGAATAGGCCTCTTGGCCGGGGTGAATAGTGTTGGAACACGGCCCGCGGAAATAGTAGCGGCTGGAGGTACCGGGGAGGATGCCCGCCCCGGGCCGGCGGCCAAGTTAAAAAAATAAATAATCCCCGTTCAGTCTCAATGGCAGGGTGCGGGCCGGCCCGGCGGCGAGTGCGGCGGGCAGCAGGCCTCTTGGACAGGTTGAGAGATAAAAAAATAATAATTCCCGTTCAGTCTCAATGGCAGGGTGCGGGCCGGCCCGGCGGCGATTGCGGCGGGCAGCAGGCCTCTTGGACAGGTTGAGAGATAAAAAAATAATAATTCCCATGCAGTCTCAATGGCGGGGTGCGGGCCGGGGAATAGGCCTCTTGGCCGGGGTGAATATGTTGGAACGCGGCGCGCGTAAATAGAAGCGGCTGGAGGTACCGGGGGCGAAGCCCGCCCCGGCCCGGAGGCCGAGTTAAAAAAAATAATAATCCCCGTTCAGTCTCAATGGCGGGGTGCGGGCCGGCCCGGCGGCGAGTGCGGCGGGCAGCAGGCCTCTTGGACAGGTTGAGAGATAAAAAAATAATAATTCCCATGCAGTCTCAATGGCGGGGTGCGGGCCGGGGAATAGGCCTCTTGGCCGGGGTGAATAGTGTTGGAACACGGCCCGCGGAAATAGTAGCGGCTGGAGGTACCGGGGGCGATGCCCGCCCCGGCCCGGCGGCCAAGTTAAAAAAATAAATAATCCCCGTTCAGTCTCAATGGCAGGGTGCAGGCCGGCCCGGCGGCGAGTGCGGCGGGCAGCAGGCCTCTTGGACAGGTTGAGAGATAAAAAAATAATAATTCCCGTTCAGTCTCAATGGCGGGGTGCGGGCCGGCCCGGCGGCGAGTGCGGCGGGCAGCAGGCCTCTTGGACAGGTTGAGAGATAAAAAAATAATAATTCCCGTGCAGTCTCAATGGCGGGGTGCGGGCCGGGGAATAGGCCTCTTGGCCGGGGTGAATAGTGTTGGAACACGGCCCGCGGAAATAGTAGCGGCTGGAGGTACCGGGGGCGATCCCCGCCCCGGCCCGGCGGCCAAGTTAAAAAAATAAATAATCCCCGTTCAGTCTCAATGGCAGGGTGCGGGCCGGCCCGGCGGCGATTGCGGCGGGCAGCAGGCCTCTTGGACAGGTTGAGAGATAAAAAAATAATAATTCCCGTGCAGTCTCAATGGCGGGGTGCGGGCCGGGGAATAGGCCTCTTGGCCGGGGTGAATAGTGTTGGAACACGGCCCGCGGAAATAGTAGCGGCTGGAGGTACCGGGGGCGATGCCCGCCCCGGCCCGGAGGCCGAGTTAAAAAAAATAAATAATCCCCGTTCAGTCTCAATGGCAGGGTGCGGGCCGGCCCGGCGGCAATTGCGGCGGGCAGCAGGCCTCTTGGACAGGTTGAGAGATAAAAAAATAATAATTCCCTTGCAGTCTCAATGGCGGGGTGCGGGCCGGGGAATAGGCCTCTTGGCCGGGGTGAATATGTTGGAACGCGGCGCGCGTAAATAGAAGCGGCTGGAGGTACCGGGGGCGAAGCCCGCCCCGGCCCGGAGGCCCAGTTAAAAAAAATAATAATCCCCGTTCAGTCTCAATGGCGGGGTGCGGGCCGGCCCGGCGGCGAGTGCGGCGGGCAGCAGGCCTCTTGGACAGGTTGAGAGATAAAAAAATAATAATTCCCGTGCAGTCTCAATGGCGGGGTGCGGACCGGGGAATAGGCCTCTTGGCCGGGGTGAATATGTTGGAACGCGGCGCGCGTAAATAGAAGCGGCTGGAGGTACCGGGGGCGAAGCCCGCCCCGGCCCGGAGGCCGAGTTAAAAAAAATAATAATCCCCGTTCAGTCTCAATGGCGGGGTGCGGGCCGGCCCGGCGGCGAGTGCGGCGGGCAGCAGGCCTCTTGGACAGGTTGAGAGATAAAAAAATAATAATTCCCGTGCAGTCTCAATGGCGGGGTGCGGGCCGGGGAATAGGCCTCTTGGCCGGGGTGAATAGTGTTGGAACACGGCCCGCGGAAATAGTAGCGGCTGGAGGTACCGGGGGCGATGCCCGCCCCGGGCCGGCGGCCAAGTTAAAAAAATAAATAATCCCCGTTCAGTCTCAATGGCAGGGTGCGGGCCGGCCCGGCGGCGATTGCGGCGGGCAGCAGGCCTCTTGGACAGGTTGAGAGATATAAAAATAATAATTCCCGTGCAGTCTCAATGGCGGGGTGCGGGCCGGCCCGGCGGACGAGTGTGGCCGGGGAAGAGGCCTCTTGGCCGGGGTGAATATGTTGGAACGCGGCGCGCGTAAATAGAAGCGGCTGGAGGTACCGGGGGCGAAGCCCGCCCCGGCCCGGAGGCCGAGTTAAAAAAAATAATAATCCCGTTCAGTCTCAATGGCGGGGTGCGGGCCGGCCCGGCGGCGAGTGCGGCGGGCAGCAGGCCTCTTGGACAGGTTGAGAGATAAAAAAATAATAATTCCCGTGCAGTCTCAACGGCGGGGTGCGGGCCGGCCCGGCGGACGAGTGTGGACGGGGAAGAGGCCTCTTGGCCGGGGTGAATATGTTGGAACGCGGCGCGCGTAAATAGAAGCGGCTGGAGGTACCGGGGGCGAAGCCCGCCCCGGCCCGGAGGCCGAGTTAAAAAAAATAATAATCCCCGTTCAGTCTCAATGGCGGGGTGCGGGCCGGCCCGGCGGCGAGTGCGGCGGGCAGCAGGCCTCTTGGACAGGTTGAGAGATAAAAAAATAATAATTCCCGTGCAGTCTCAATGGCGGGGTGCGGGCCGGGGAATAGGCCTCTTGGCCGGGGTGAATAGTGTTGGAACACGGCCCGCGGAAATAGTAGCGGCTGGAGGTACCGGGGGCGATGCCCGCCCCGGCCCGGCGGCCAAGTTAAAAAAATAAATAATCCCGTTCAGTCTCAATGGCAGGGTGCGGGCCGGCCCGGCGGCGATTGCGGCGGGCAGCAGGCCTCTTGGACAGGTTGAGAGATAAAAAAATAATAATTCCCATGCAGTCTCAATGGCGGGGTGCGGGCCGGGGAATAGGCCTCTTGGCCGGGGTGAATATGTTGGAACGCGGCGCGCATAAATAGAAGCGGCTGGAGGTACCGGGGGCGAAGCCCGCCCCGGCCCGGAGGCCGAGTTAAAAAAAATAATAATCCCCGTTCAGTCTCAATGGCGGGGTGCGGGCCGGCCCGGCGGCGAGTGCGGCGGGCAGCAGGCCTCTTGGACAGGTTGAGAGATAAAAAAATAATAATTCCCGTGCAGTCTCAATGGCGGGGTGCGGGCCGGGGAATAGGCCTCTTGGCCGGGGTGAATAGTGTTGGAACACGGCCCGCGGAAATAGTAGCGGCTGGAGGTACCGGGGGCGATGCCCGCCCCGGCCCGGCGGCCAAGTTAAAAAAATAAATAATCCCGTTCAGTCTCAATGGCAGGGTGCGGGCCGGCCCGGCGGCGATTGCGGCGGGCAGCAGGCCTCTTGGACAGGTTGAGAGATAAAAAAATAATAATTCCCATGCAGTCTCAATGGCGGGGTGCGGGCCGGGGAATAGGCCTCTTGGCCGGGGTGAATATGTTGGAACGCGGCGCGCATAAATAGAAGCGGCTGGAGGTACCGGGGGCGAAGCCCGCCCCGGCCCGGAGGCCGAGTTAAAAAAAATAATAATCCCCGTTCAGTCTCAATGGCGGGGTGCGGGCCGGCCCGGCGGCGAGTGCGGCGGGCAGCAGGCCTCTTGGACAGGTTGAGAGATAAAAAAATAATAATTCCCGTGCAGTCTCAATGGCGGGGTGCGGGCCGGGGAATAGGCCTCTTGGCCGGGGTGAATAGTGTTGGAACACGGCCCGCGGAAATAGTAGCGGCTGGAGGTACCGGGGGCGATGCCCACCCCGGCCCGGCGGCCAAGTTAAAAAAAAAAAAAATCCCCGTTCAGTCTCAATGGCAGGGTGCGGGCCGGCCCGGCGGCGATTGCGGCGGGCAGCAGGCCTCTTGGACAGGTTGAGAGATAAAAAAATAATAATTCCCATGCAGTCTCAATGGCGGGGTGCGGGCCGGGGAATAGGCCTCTTGGCCGGGGTGAATATGTTGGAACGCGGCGCGCATAAATAGAAGCGGCTGGAGGTACCGGGGGCGAAGCCCGCCCCGGCCCGGAGGCCGAGTTAAAAAAAATAATAATCCCCGTTCAGTCTCAATGGCGGGGTGCGGGCCGGCCCGGCGGCGAGTGCGGCGGGCAGCAGGCCTCTTGGACAGGTTGAGAGATAAAAAAATAATAATTCCCGTGCAGTCTCAATGGCGGGGTGCGGGCCGGGGAATAGGCCTCTTGGCCGGGGTGAATAGTGTTGGAACACGGCCCGCGGAAATAGTAGCGGCTGGAGGTACCGGGGGCGATGCCCGCCCCGGCCCGGCGGCCAAGTTAAAAAAATAAATAATCCCGTTCAGTCTCAATGGCAGGGTGCGGGCCGGCCCGGCGGCGATTGCGGCGGGCAGCAGGCCTCTTGGACAGGTTGAGAGATAAAAAAATAATAATTCCCATGCAGTCTCAATGGCGGGGTGCGGGCCGGGGAATAGGCCTCTTGGCCGGGGTGAATATGTTGGAACGCGGCGCGCATAAATAGAAGCGGCTGGAGGTACCGGGGGCGAAGCCCGCCCCGGCCCGGAGGCCGAGTTAAAAAAAATAATAATCCCCGTTCAGTCTCAATGGCGGGGTGCGGGCCGGCCCGGCGGCGAGTGCGGCGGGCAGCAGGCCTCTTGGACAGGTTGAGAGATAAAAAAATAATAATTCCCGTGCAGTCTCAATGGCGGGGTGCGGGCCGGGGAATAGGCCTCTTGGCCGGGGTGAATAGTGTTGGAACACGGCCCGCGGAAATAGTAGCGGCTGGAGGTACCGGGGGCGATGCCCACCCCGGCCCGGCGGCCAAGTTAAAAAAAAAAAAAATCCCCGTTCAGTCTCAATGGCAGGGTGCGGGCCGGCCCGGCGGCGATTGCGGCGGGCAGCAGGCCTCTTGGACAGGTTGAGAGATAAAAAAATAATAATTCCCATGCAGTTTCAATGGCGGGTTGCGGGCCGGGGAATAGGCCTCTTGGCCGGGGTGAATAGTGTTGGAACACGGCCCGCGGAAATAGTAGCGGCTGGAGGTACCGGGGGCGATGCCCGTCCCGGGCCGGCGGCCAAGTTAAAAAAATAAATAATCCCCGTTCAGTCTCAATGGCAGGGGGCGGGCAGCAGGCCTCTTGGACAGGTTGAGAGATAAAAAAATAATAATTCCCGTGCAGTCTCAATGGCGGGGTGCGGGCCGGCCCGGCGGACGAGTGTGGCCGGGGAAGAGGCCTCTTTGCCGGGGTGAATATGTTGGAACGCGGCGCGCGTAAATAGAAGCGGCTGGAGGTACCGGGGGCGAAGCCCGCCCCGGCCCGGAGGCCGAGTTAAAAAAAATAATAATCCCCGTTCAGTCTCAATGGCGGGGTGCGGGCCGGCCCGGCGGCGAGTGCGGCGGGCAGCAGGCCTCTTGGACAGGTTGAGAGATAAAAAAATAATAATTCCCGTGCAGTCTCAATGGCGGGGTGCGGGCCGGCCCGGCGGACGAGTGTGGCCGGGGAAGAGGCCTCTTGGCCGGGGTGAATATGTTGGAACGCGGCGCGCGTAAATAGAAGCGGCTGGAGGTACCGGGGGCGAAGCCCGCCCCGGCCCGGCGGCCGAGTTAAAAAAAAAATAATCCCCGTACAGTCTCAATGGCGGGGTGCGGGCCGGCCCGGCGGCGAGTGCGGCGGGCAGCAGGCCTCTTGGACAGGTTGAGAGATAAAAAAATAATAATTCCCGTGCAGTCTCAATGGCGGGGTGCGGGCCGGGGAATAGGCCTCTTGGCCGGGGTGAATAGTGTTGGAACACGGCCCGCGGAAATAGTAGCGGCTGGAGGTACCGGGGGCGATGCCCGCCCCGGCCCGGCGGCCAAGTTAAAAAAATAAATAATCCCCGTTCAGTCTCAATGGCAGGGTGCGGGCCGGCCCGGCGGCGATTGCGGCGGGCAGCAGGCCTCTTGGACAGGTTGAGAGATAAAAAAATAATAATTCCCATGCAGTCTCAATGGCGGGGTGCGGGCCGGGGAATAGGCCTCTTGGCCGGGGTGAATAGTGTTGGAACACGGCCCGCGGAAATAGTAGCGGCTGGAGGTACCGGGGCGATGCCCGCCCCGGGCCGGCGGCCAAGTTAAAAAAATAAATAATCCCCGTTCAGTCTCAATGGCAGGGTGCGGGCCGGCCCGGCGGCGATTGCGGCGGGCAGCAGGCCTCTTGGACAGGTTGAGAGATATAAAAATAATAATTCCCGTGCAGTCTCAACGGCGGGGTGCGGGCCGGCCCGGCGGACGAGTGTGGCCGGGGAATAGGCCTCTTGGCCGGGGTGAATATGTTGGAACGCGGCGCGCGTAAATAGAAGCGGCTGGAGGTACCGGGGGCGAAGCCCGCCCCGGCCCGGAGGCCGAGTTAAAAAAAATAATAATCCCGTTCAGTCTCAATGGCGGGGTGCGGGCCGGCCCGGCAGCGAGTGCGGCGGGCAGCAGGCCTCTTGGACAGGTTGAGAGATAAAAAAATAATAATTCCCGTGCAGTCTCAATGGCGGGGTGCGGGCCGGGGAATAGGCCTCTTGGCCGGGGTGAATAGTGTTGGAACACGGCCCGCGGAAATAGTAGCGGCTGGAGGTACCGGGGGCGATGCCCGCCCTGGCCCGGCGGCCAAGTTAAAAAAATAAATAATCCCCGTTCAGTCTCAATGGCAGGGTGCGGGCCGGGGAATAGGCCTCTTGGCCGGGGTGAATATGTTGGAACGCGGCGCGCGTAAATAGAAGCGGCTGGAGGTACCGGGGGCGAAGCCCGCCCCGGCCCGGAGGCCGAGTTAAAAAAAATAATAATCCCCGTTCAGTCTCAATGGCGGGGTGCGGGCCGGCCCGGCGGCGAGTGCGGCGGGCAGCAGGCCTCTTGGACAGGTTGAGAGATAAAAAAATAATAATTCCCGTGCAGTCTCAATGGCGGGGTGCGGGCCGGGGAATAGGCCTCTTGGCCGGGGTGAATATGTTGGAACGCGGCGCGCGTAAATAGAAGCGGCTGGAGGTACCGGGGGCGAAGCCCGCCCCGGCCCGGAGGCCGAGTTAAAAAAAATAATAATCCCCGTTCAGTCTCAATGGCGGGGTGCGGGCCGGCCCGGCGGCGAGTGCGGCGGGCAGCAGGCCTCTTGGACAGGTTGAGAGATAAAAAAATAATAATTCCCGTGCAGTCTCAATGGCGGGGTGCGGGCCGGGGAATAGGCCTCTTGGCCGGGGTGAATATGTTGGAACGCGGCGCGCGTAAATAGAAGCGGCTGGAGGTACCGGGGGCGAAGCCCGCCCCGGCCCGGAGGCCGAGTTAAAAAAAATAATAATCCCCGTTCAGTCTCAATGGCGGGGTGCGGGCCGGCCCGGCGGCGAGTGCGGCGGGCAGCAGGCCTCTTGGACAGGTTGAGAGATAAAAAAATAATAATTCCCGTGCAGTCTCAATGGCGGGGTGCGGGCCGGGGAATAGGCCTCTTGGCCGGGGTGAATAGTGTTGGAACACGGCCCGCGGAAATAGTAGCGGCTGGAGGTACCGGGGGCGATGCCCGCCCCGGCCCGGCGGCCAAGTTAAAAAAATAAATAATCCCGTTCAGTCTCAATGGCAGGGTGCGGGCCGGCCCGGCGGCGATTGCGGCGGGCAGCAGGCCTCTTGGACAGGTTGAGAGATAAAAAAATAATAATTCCCATGCAGTCTCAATGGCGGGGTGCGGGCCGGGGAATAGGCCTCTTGGCCGGGGTGAATATGTTGGAACGCGGCGCGCGTAAATAGAAGCGGCTGGAGGTACCGGGGGCGAAGCCCGCCCCGGCCCGGAGGCCGAGTTAAAAAAAATAATAATCCCCGTTCAGTCTCAATGGCGGGGTGCGGGCCGGCCCGGCGGCGAGTGCGGCGGGCAGCAGGCCTCTTGGACAGGTTGAGAGATAAAAAAATAATAATTCCCGTGCAGTCTCAATGGCGGGGTGCGGGCCGGGGAATAGGCCTCTTGGCCGGGGTGAATATGTTGGAACGCGGCGCGCGTAAATAGAAGCGGCTGGAGGTACCGGGGGCGATGCCCGCCCCGGCCCGGCGGCCAAGTTAAAAAAATAAATAATCCCGTTCAGTCTCAATGGCAGGGTGCGGGCCGGCCCGGCGGCGATTGCGGCGGGCAGCAGGCCTCTTGGACAGGTTGAGAGATAAAAAAATAATAATTCCCATGCAGTCTCAATGGCGGGGTGCGGGCCGGGGAATAGGCCTCTTGGCCGGGGTGAATATGTTGGAACGCGGCGCGCGTAAATAGAAGCGGCTGGAGGTACCGGGGGCGAAGCCCGCCCCGGCCCGGAGGCCGAGTTAAAAAAAATAATAATCCCCGTTCAGTCTCAATGGCGGGGTGCGGGCCGGCCAGGCGGCGAGTGCGGCGGGCAGCAGGCCTCTTGGACAGGTTGAGAGATAAAAAAATAATAATTCCCGTGCAGTCTCAATGGCGGGGTGCGGGCCGGGGAATAGGCCTCTTGGCCGGGGTGAATAGTGTTGGAACACGGCCCGCAGAAATAGTAGCGGCTGGAGGTACCGGGGGCGATGCCCGCCCCGGCCCGGCGGCCAAGTTAAAAAAATAAATAATCCCGTTCAGTCTCAATGGCAGGGTGCGGGCCGGCCCGGCGGCGATTGCGGCGGGCAGCAGGCCTCTTGGACAGGTTGAGAGATAAAAAAATAATAATTCCCATGCAGTCTCAATGGCGGGGTGCGGGCCGGGGAATAGGCCTCTTGGCCGGGGTGAATATGTTGGAACGCGGCGCGCGTAAATAGAAGCGGCTGGAGGTACCGGGGGCGAAGCCCGCCCCGGCCCGGAGGCCGAGTTAAAAAAAATAATAATCCCCGTTCAGTCTCAATGGCGGGGTGCGGGCCGGCCCGGCGGCGAGTGCGGCGGGCAGCAGGCCTCTTGGACAGGTTGAGAGATAAAAAAATAATAATTCCCGTGCAGTCTCAATGGCGGGGTGCGGGCCGGGGAATAGGCCTCTTGGCCGGGGTGAATAGTGTTGGAACACGGCCCGCGGAAATAGTAGCGGCTGGAGGTACCGGGGGCAATGCCCGCCCCGGCCCGGCGGCCAAGTTAAAAAAATAAATAATCCCGTTCAGTCTCAATGGCAGGGTGCGGGCCGGCCCGGCGGCGATTGCGGCGGGCAGCAGGCCTCTTGGACAGGTTGAGAGATAAAAAAATAATAATTCCCATGCAGTCTCAATGGCGGGGTGCGGGCCGGGGAATAGGCCTCTTGGCCGGGGTGAATAGTGTTGGAACACGGCCCGCAGAAATAGTAGCGGCTGGAGGTACCGGGGGCGATGCCCGCCCCGGCCCGGCGGCCAAGTTAAAAAAATAAATAATCCCCGTTCAGTCTCAATGGCAGGGTGCGGGCCGGCCCGGCGGCGAGTGCGGCGGGCAGCAGGCCTCTTGGACAGGTTGAGAGATAAAAAAATAATAATTCCCGTTCAGTCTCAATGGCAGGGTGCGGGCCGGCCCGGCGGCAATTGCGGCGGGCAGCAGGCCTCTTGGACAGGTTGAGAGATAAAAAAATAATAATTCCCGTGCAGTCTCAATGGCGGGGTGCGGGCCGGCCCGGCGGACGAGTGTGGCCGGGGAAGAGGCCTCTTTGCCGGGGTGAATATGTTGGAACGCGGCGCGCGTAAATAGAAGCGGCTGGAGGTACCGGGGGCGAAGCCCGCCCCGGCCCGGAGGCCGAGTTAAAAAAAATAATAATCCCGTTCAGTCTCAATGGCGGGGTGCGGGCCGGCCCGGCGGCGAGTGCGGCGGGCAGCAGGCCTCTTGGACAGGTTGAGAGATAAAAAAATAATAATTCCCGTGCAGTCTCAATGGCGGGGTGCGGGCCGGCCCGTCGGACGAGTGTGGCCGGGGAAGAGGCCTCTTGGCCGGGGTGAATATGTTGGAACGCGGCGCGCGTAAATAGAAGCGGCTGGAGGTACCGGGGGCGAAGCCCGCCCCGGCCCGGCGGCCGAGTTAAAAAAAATAATAATCCCCGTACAGTCTCAATGGCGGGGTGCGGGCCGGCCCGGCGGCGAGTGCGGCGGGCAGCAGGCCTCTTGGACAGGTTGAGAGATAAAAAAATAATAATTCCCGTGCAGTCTCAATGGCGGGGTGCGGGTCGGGGAATAGGCCTCTTGGCCGGGGTGAATAGTGTTGGAACACGGCCCGCGGAAATAGTAGCGGCTGGAGGTACCGTGGGCGATGCCCGCCCCGGCCCGGCGGCCAAGTTAAAAAAATAAATAATCCCCGTTCAGTCTCAATGGCAGGGTGCGGGCCGGCCCGGCGGCGATTGCGGCGGGCAGCAGGCCTCTTGGACAGGTTGAGAGATAAAAAAAAAAATAATTCCCGTGTAGTCTCAATGGCGGGGTGCGGGCCGGCCCGGCGGACGAGTGTGGCCGGGGAAGAGGCCTCTTGGCCGGGGTGAATATGTTGGAACGCGGCGCGCGTAAATAGAAGCGGCTGGAGGTACCGGGGTCGAAGCCTGCCCCGGCCCGGAGGCCGAGTTAAAAAAAATAATAATCCCCGTTCAGTCTCAATGGCGGGGTGCGGGCCGGCCCGGCGGCGAGTGCGGAGGGCAGCAGGCCTCTTGGACAGGTTGAGAGATAAAAAAATAATAATTCCCGTGCAGTCTCAATGGTGGGGTGCGGGCCGGGGAATAGGCCTCTTGGCTGGGGTGAATAGTGTTGGAACACGGCCCGCGGAAATAGTAGCGGCTGGAGGTACCGGGGGCGATGCCCGCCCCGCCCGGCGGCCAAGTTAAAAAAATAAATAATCCCGTTCAGTCTCAATGGCAGGGTGCGGGCCGGCCCGGCGGCGATTGCGGTGGGCAGCAGGCCTCTTGGACAGGTTGAGAGATAAAAAAATAATAATTCCCATGCAGTCTCAATGGCGGGGTGCGGGCCGGGGACTAGGCCTCTTGGCCGGGGTGAATATGTTGGAACGCGGCTCGCGTAAATAGAAGCGGCTGGAGGTACCGGGGGCGAAGCCCGCCCCGGCCCGGAGGCCGAGTTAAAAAAAATAATAATCCCCGTTCAGTCTCAATGGCGGGGTGCGGGCCGGCCCGGCAGCGAGTGCGGCGGGCAGCAGGCCTCTTGGACAGGTTGAGAGATAAAAAAATAATAATTCCCGTGCAGTCTCAATGGCGGGGTGCGGGCCGGGGAATAGGCCTCTTGGCCGGGGTGAATAGTGTTGGAACACGGCCCGCGGAAATAGTAGCGGCTGGAGGTACCGGGGGCGATGCCCGCCCTGGCCCGGCGGCCAAGTTAAAAAAATAAATAATCCCCGTTCAGTCTCAATGGCAGGGTGCGGGCCGGCCCGGCGGCGATTGCGGCGGGCAGCAGGCCTCTTGGACAGGTTGAGAGATTAAAAAATAATAATTCCCGTTCAGTCTCAATGGCAGGGTGCGGGCCGGCCCGGCGGCAATTGCGGCGGGCAGCAGGCCTCTTGGACAGGTTGAGAGATAAAAAAATAATAATTCCCTTGCAGTCTCAATGGCGGGGTGCGGGCCGGGGAATAGGCCTCTTGGCCGGGGTGAATATGTTGGAACGCGGCGCGCGTAAATAGAAGCGGCTGGAGGTACCGGGGGCGAAGCCCGCCCCGGCCCGGAGGCCGAGTTAAAAAAAATAATAATCCCCGTTCAGTCTCAATGGCGGGGTGCGGGCCGGCCCGGCGGCGAGTGCGGCGGGCAGCAGGCCTCTTGGACAGGTTGAGAGATAAAAAAATAATAATTCCCGTGCAGTCTCAATGGCGGGGTGCGGGCCGGGGAATAGGCCTCTTGGCCGGGGTGAATATGTTGGAACGCGGCGCGCGTAAATAGAAGCGGCTGGAGGTACCGGGGGCGAAGCACGCCCCGGCCCGGAGGCCGAGTTAAAAAAAATAATAATCCCCGTTCAGTCTCAATGGCGGGGTGCGGGCCGGCCCGGCGGCGAGTGCGGCGGGCAGCAGGCCTCTTGGACAGGTTGAGAGATAAAAAAATAATAATTCCCGTGCAGTCTCAATGGCGGGGTGCGGGCCGGGGAATAGGCCTCTTGGCCGGGGTGAATATGTTGGAACGCGGCGCGCGTAAATAGAAGCGGCTGGAGGTACCGGGGGCGAAGCCCGCCCCGGCCCGGAGGCCGAGTTAAAAAAAATAATAATCCCGTTCAGTCTCAATGGCGGGGTGCGGTCCGGCCCGGCGGCGAGTGCGGCGGGCAGCAGGCCTCTTGGACAGGTTGAGAGATAAAAAAATAATAATTCCCGTGCAGTCTCAACGGCGGGGTGCGGGCCGGCCCGGCGGACGAGTGTGGCCGGGGAAGAGGCCTCTTGGCCGGGGTGAATATGTTGGAACGCGGCGCGCGTAAATAGAAGCGGCTGGAGGTACCGGGGGCGAAGCCCGCCCCGGCCCGGAGGCCGAGTTAAAAAAAATAATAATCCCCGTTCAGTCTCAATGGCGGGGTGCGGGCCGGCCCGGCGGCGAGTGCGGCGGGCAGCAGGCCTCTTGGACAGGTTGAGAGATAAAAAAATAATAATTCCCGTGCAGTCTCAATGGCGGGGTGCGGGCCGGCCCGGCGGACGAGTGTGGCCGGGGAAGAGGCCTCTTGGCCGGGGTGAATATGTTGGAACGCGGCGCGCGTAAATAGAAGCGGCTGGAGGTACCGGGGGCGAAGCCCGCCCCGGCCCGGAGGCCGAGTTAAAAAAAATAATAATCCCCGTTCAGTCTCAATGGCGGGGTGCGGGCCGGCCCGGCGGCGAGTGCGGCGGGCAGCAGGCCTCTTGGACAGGTTGAGAGATAAAAAAATAATAATTCCCGTGCAGTCTCAATGGCGGGGTGCGGGCCGGGGAATAGGCCTCTTGGCCGGGGTGAATATGTTGGAACGCGGCGCGTAAATAGAAGCGGCTGGAGGTACCGGGGGCGAAGCCCGCCCCGGCCCGGAGGCCGAGTTAAAAAAAATAATAATCCCCGTTCAGTCTCAATGGCGGGGTGCGGGCCGGCCCGGCGGCGATTGCGGCGGGCAGCAGGCCTCTTGGACAGGTTGAGAGATAAAAAAATAATAATTCCCGTTCAGTCTCAATGGCAGGGTGCGGGCCGGCCCGGCGGCAATTGCAGCGGGCAGCAGGCCTCTTGGACAGGTTGAGAGATAAAAAAATAATAATTCCCTTGCAGTCTCAATGGCGGGGTGCGGGCCGGGGAATAGGCCTCTTGGCCGGGGT
This sequence comes from Hippocampus zosterae, assembly GCF_025434085.1. Classification (NCBI taxonomy): domain Eukaryota; kingdom Metazoa; phylum Chordata; class Actinopteri; order Syngnathiformes; family Syngnathidae; genus Hippocampus; species Hippocampus zosterae. Next base: position 576,427 of record NW_026262959.1, read on the forward strand.
GAATATGTTGGAACGCGGCGCGCGTAAATAGAAGCGGCTGGAGGTACCGGGGGCGAAGCCCGCCCCGGCCCGGAGGCCGAGTTAAAAAAAATAATAATCCCCGTTCAGTCTCAATGGCGGTGTGCGGGCCGGCCCGGCGGCGAGTGCGGCGGGCAGCAGGCCTCTTGGACAGGTTGAGAGATAAAAAAATAATAATTCCCGTGCAGTCTCAATGGCGGGGTGCGGGCCGGGGAATAGGCCTCTTGGCCGGGGTGAATAGTGTTGGAACACGGCCCGCGGAAATAGTAGCGGCTGGAGGTACCGGGGGCGATGCCCGCCCTGGCCCGGCGGCCAAGTTAAAAAAATAAATAATCCCCGTTCAGTCTCAATGGCAGGGTGCGGGCCGGCCCGGCGGCAATTGCGGCGGGCAGCAGGCCTCTTGGACAGGTTGAGAGATAAAAAAATAATAATTCCCTTGCAGTCTCAATGGCGGGGTGCGGGCCGGGGAATAGGCCTCTTGGCCGGGGTGAATATGTTGGAACGCGGCGTGCGTAAATAGAAGCGGCTGGAGGTACCGGGGGCGAAGCCCGCCCCGGCCCGGAGGCCGAGTTAAAAAAAATAATAATCCCCGTTCAGTCTCAATGGCGGGGTGCGGGCCGGCCCGGCGGCGAGTGCGGCGGGCAGCAGGCCTCTTGGACAGGTTGAGAGATAAAAAAATAATAATTCCCGTGCAGTCTCAATGGCGGGGTGCGGGCCGGGGAATAGGCCTCTTGGCCGGGGTGAATATGTTGGAACGCGGCGCGCGTAAATAGAAGCGGCTGGAGGTACCGGGGGCGAAGCCCGCCCCGGCCCGGAGGCCGAGTTAAAAAAAATAATAATCCCCGTTCAGTCTCAATGGCGGGGTGCGGGCCGGCCCGGCGGCGAGTGCGGCGGGCAGCAGGCCTCTTGGACAGGTTGAGAGATAAAAAAATAATAATTCCCGTGCAGTCTCAATGGCGGGGTGCGGGCCGGGGAATAGGCCTCTTGGCCAGGGTGAATAGTGTTGGAACACGGCCCGCGGAAATAGTAGCGGCTGGAGGTACCGGGGGCGATGCCCGCCCCGGCCCGGCGGCCAAGTTAAAAAAATAAAAAATCCCGTTCAGTCTCAATGGCAGGGTGCGGGCCGGCCCGGCGGCGATTGCGGCGGGCAGCAGGCCTCTTGGACAGGTTGAGAGATAAAAAAATAATAATTCCCATGCAGTCTCAATGGCGGGGTGCGGGCCGGGGAATAGGCCTCTTGGCCGGGGTGAATATGTTGGAACGCGGCGCGCGTAAATAGAAGCGGCTGGAGGTACCGGGGGCGAAGCACGCCCCGGCCCGGAGGCCGAGTTAAAAAAAATAATAATCCCCGTTCAGTCTCAATGGCGGGGTGCGGGCCGGCCCGGCGGCGAGTGCGGCGGGCAGCATGCCTCTTGGACAGGTTGAGAGATAAAAAAATAATAATTCCCGTGCAGTCTCAATGGCGGGGTGCGGGCCGGGGAATAGGCCTCTTGGCCGGGGTGAATATGTTGGAACGCGGCGCGCGTAAATAGAAGCGGCTGGAGGTACCGGGGGCGAAGCCCGCCCCGGCCCGGAGGCCGAGTTAAAAAAAATAATAATCCCGTTCAGTCTCAATGGCGGGGTGCGGTCCGGCCCGGCGGCGAGTGCGGCGGGCAGCAGGCCTCTTGGACAGGTTGAGAGATAAAAAAATAATAATTCCCGTGCAGTCTCAACGGCGGGGTGCGGGCCGGCCCGGCGGACGAGTGTGGCCGGGGAAGAGGCCTCTTGGCCGGGGTGAATATGTTGGAACGCGGCGCGCGTAAATAGAAGCGGCTGGAGGTACCGGGGGCGAAGCCCGCCCCGGCCCGGAGGCCGAGTTAAAAAAAATAATAATCCCCGTTCAGTCTCAATGGCGGGGTGCGGGCCGGCCCGGCGGCGAGTGCGGCGGGCAGCAGGCCTCTTGGACAGGTTGAGAGATAAAAAAATAATAATTCCCGTGCAGTCTCAATGGCGGGGTGCGGGCCGGCCCGGCGGACGAGTGTGGCCGGGGAAGAGGCCTCTTGGCCGGGGTGAATATGTTGGAACACGGCGCGCGTAAATAGAAGCGGCTGGAGGTACCGGGGGCGAAGCCCGCCCCGGCCCGGAGGCCGAGTTAAAAAAAATAATAATCCCCGTTCAGTCTCAATGGCGGGGTGCGGGCCGGCCCGGCGGCGAGTGCGGCGGGCAGCAGGCCTCTTGGACAGGTTGAGAGATAAAAAAAATAATAATTCCCGTGCAGTCTCAATGGCGGGGTGCGGGCCGGGGAATAGGCCTCTTGGCCGGGGTGAATAGTGTTGGAACACGGCCCGCGGAAATAGTAGCGGCTGGAGGTACCGGGGGCGATGCCCGCCCCGGCCCGGCGGCCAAGTTAAAAAAATAAATAATCCCGTTCAGTCTCAATGGCAGGGTGCGGGCCGGCCCGGCGGCGATTGCGGCGGGCAGCAGGCCTCTTGGACAGGTTGAGAGATAAAAAAATAATAATTCCCATGCAGTCTCAATGGCGGGGTGCGGGCCGGGGAATAGGCCTCTTGGCCGGGGTGAATATGTTGGAACGCGGCGCGCGTAAATAGAAGCGGCTGGAGGTACCGGGGGCGAAGCCCGCCCCGGCCCGGAGGCCGAGTTAAAAAAAATAATAATCCCCGTTCAGTCTCAATGGCGGGGTGCGGGCCGGCCCGGCGGCGAGTGCGGCGGGCAGCAGGCCTCTTGGACAGGTTGAGAGATAAAAAAATAATAATTCCCGTGCAGTCTCAATGGCGGGGTGCGGGCCGGGGAATAGGCCTCTTGGCCGGGGTGAATAGTGTTGGAACACGGCCCGCGGAAATAGTAGCGGCTGGAGGTACCGGGGGCGATGCCCGCCCCGGCCCGGCGGCCAAGTTAAAAAAATAAATAATCCCGTTCAGTCTCAATGGCAGGGTGCGGGCCGGCCCGGCGGCGATTGCGGCGGGCAGCAGGCCTCTTGGACAGGTTGAGAGATAAAAAAATAATAATTCCCATGCAGTCTCAATGGCGGGGTGCGGGCCGGGGAATAGGCCTCTTGGCCGGGGTGAATAGTGTTGGAACACGGCCCGCGGAAATAGTAGCGGCTGGAGGTACCGGGGGCGATGCCCGCCCTGGCCCGGCGGCCAAGTTAAAAAAATAAATAATCCCCGTTCAGTCTCAATGGCAGGGTGCGGGCCGGCCCGGCGGCGAGTGCGGCGGGCAGCAGGCCTCTTGGACAGGTTGAGAGATAAAAAAATAATAATTCCCATGCAGTCTCAATGGCGGGGTGCGGGCCGGGGAATAGGCCTCTTGGCCGGGGTGAATATGTTGGAACGCGGCGCGCGTAAATAGAAGCGGCTGGAGGTACCGGGGGCGAAGCCCGCCCCGGCCCGGAGGCCGAGTTAAAAAAAATAATAATCCCCGTTCAGTCTCAATGGCGGGGTGCGGGCCGGCCCGGCGGCGAGTGCGGCGGGCAGCAGGCCTCTTGGACAGGTTGAGAGATAAAAAAATAATAATTCCCGTGCAGTCTCAATGGCGGGGTGCGGGCCGGGGAATAGGCCTCTTGGCCGGGGTGAATATGTTGGAACGCGGCGCGCGTAAATAGAAGCGGCTGGAGGTACCGGGGGCGAAGCCCGCCCCGGCCCGGAGGCCGAGTTAAAAAAAATAATAATCCCCGTTCAGTCTCAATGGCGGGGTGCGGGCCGGCCCGGCGGCGAGTGCGGCGGGCAGCAGGCCTCTTGGACAGGTTGAGAGATAAAAAAATAATAATTCCCATGCAGTTTCAATGGCGGGGTGCGGGCCGGGGAATAGGCCTCTTGGCCGGGGTGAATAGTGTTGGAACACGGCCCGCGGAAATAGTAGCGGCTGGAGGTACCGGGGGCGATGCCCGCCCCGGCCCGGCGGCCAAGTTAAAAAAAAAAAAAATCCCCGTTCAGTCTCAATGGCAGGGTGCGGGCCGGCCCGGCGGCGATTGCGGCGGGCAGCAGGCCTCTTGGACAGGTTGAGAGATAAAAAAATAATAATTCCCATGCAGTTTCAATGGCGGGGTGCGGGCCGGGGAATAGGCCTCTTGGCCGGGGTGAATAGTGTTGGAACACGGCCCGCGGAAATAGTAGCGGCTGGAGGTACCGGGGGCGATGCCCGTCCCGGGCCGGCGGCCAAGTTAAAAAAATAAATAATCCCCGTTCAGTCTCAATGGCAGGGTGCGGGCCGGCCCGGCGGCGATTGCGGCGGGCAGCAGGCCTCTTGGACAGGTTGAGAGATAAAAAAATAATAATTCCCATGCAGTTTCAATGGCGGGGTGCGGGCCGGGGAATAGGCCTCTTGGCCGGGGTGAATAGTGTTGGAACACGGCCCGCGGAAATAGTAGCGGCTGGAGGTACCGGGGGCGATGCCCGCCCTGGCCCGGCGGCCAAGTTAAAAAAATAAATAATCCCCGTTCAGTCTCAATGGCAGGGTGCGGGCCGGCCCGGCGGCAATTGCGGCGGGCAGCAGGCCTCTTGGACAGGTTGAGAGATAAAAAAATAATAATTCCCTTGCAGTCTCAATGGCGGGGTGCGGGCCGGGGAATAGGCCTCTTGGCCGGGGTGAATATGTTGGAACGCGGCGCGCGTAAATAGAAGCGGCTGGAGGTACCGGGGGCGAAGCCCGCCCCGGCCCGGAGGCCGAGTTAAAAAAAAAATAATCCCCGTTCAGTCTCAATGGCGGGGTGCGGGCCGGCCCGGCGGCGAGTGCGGAGGGCAGCAGGCCTCTTGGACAGGTTGAGAGATAAAAAAATAATAATTCCCGTGCAGTCTCAATGGCGGGGTGCGGGCCGGGGAATAGGCCTCTTGGCCGGGGTGAATAGTGTTGGAACACGGCCCGCGGAAATAGTAGCGGCTGGAGGTACCGGGGGCGATGCCCGCCCTGGCCCGGCGGCCAAGTTAAAAAAATAAATAATCCCCGTTCAGTCTCAATGGCAGGGTGCGGGCCGGCCCGGCGGCAATTGCGGCGGGCAGCAGGCCTCTTGGACAGGTTGAGAGATAAAAAAATAATAATTCCCTTGCAGTCTCAATGGCGGGGTGCGGGCCGGGGAATAGGCCTCTTGGCCGGGGTGAATATGTTGGAACGCGGCGCGCGTAAATAGAAGCGGCTGGAGGTACCGGGGGCGAAGCCCGCCCCGGCCCGGAGGCCGAGTTAAAAAAAATAATAATCCCCGTTCAGTCTCAATGGCGGGGTGCGGGCCGGCCCGGCGGCGAGTGCGGCGGGCAGCAGGCCTCTTGGACAGGTTGAGAGATAAAAAAATAATAATTCCCGTGCAGTCTCAATGGCGGGGTGCGGGCCGGGGAATAGGCCTCTTGGCCGGGGTGAATATGTTGGAACGCGGCGCGTAAATAGAAGCGGCTGGAGGTACCGGGGGCGAAGCCCGCCCCGGCCCGGAGGCCGAGTTAAAAAAAATAATAATCCCCGTTCAGTCTCAATGGCGGGGTGCGGGCCGGCCCGGCGGCGATTGCGGCGGGCAGCAGGCCTCTTGGACAGGTTGAGAGATAAAAAAATAATAATTCCCGTTCAGTCTCAATGGCAGGGTGCGGGCCGGCCCGGCGGCAATTGCGGCGGGCAGCAGGCCTCTTGGACAGGTTGAGAGATAAAAAAATAATAATTCCCTTGCAGTCTCAATGGCGGGGTGCGGGCCGGGGAATAGGCCTCTTGGCCGGGGTGAATATGTTGGAACGCGGCGCGCGTAAATAGAAGCGGCTGGAGGTACCGGGGGCGAAGCCCGCCCCGGCCCGGAGGCCGAGTTAAAAAAAATAATAATCCCCGTTCAGTCTCAATGGCGGGGTGCGGGCCGGCCCGGCGGCGAGTGCGGCGGGCAGCAGGCCTCTTGGACAGGTTGAGAGATAAAAAAATAATAATTCCCGTGCAGTCTCAATGGCGGGGTGCGGGCCGGGGAATAGGCCTCTTGGCCGGGGTGAATATGTTGGAACGCGGCGCGCGTAAATAGAAGCGGCTGGAGGTACCGGGGGCGAAGCCCGCCCCGGCCCGGAGGCCGAGTTAAAAAAAATAATAATCCCCGTTCAGTCTCAATGGCGGGGTGCGGGCCGGCCCGGCGGCGAGTGCGGCGGGCAGCAGGCCTCTTGGACAGGTTGAGAGATAAAAAAATAATAATTCCCGTGCAGTCTCAATGGCGGGGTGCGGGCCGGGGAATAGGCCTCTTGGCCGGGGTGAATAGTGTTGGAACACGGCCCGCGGAAATAGTAGCGGCTGGAGGTACCGGGGGCGATGCCCGCCCCGGCCCGGCGGCCAAGTTAAAAAAATAAATAATCCCGTTCAGTCTCAATGGCAGGGTGCGGGCCGGCCCGGCGGCGATTGCGGCGGGCAGCAGGCCTCTTGGACAGGTTGAGAGATAAAAAAATAATAATTCCCATGCAGTCTCAATGGCGGGGTGCGGGCCGGGGAATAGGCCTCTTGGCCGGGGTGAATATGTTGGAACGCGGCGCGCGTAAATAGAAGCGGCTGGAGGTACCGGGGGCGAAGCCCGCCCCGGCCCGGAGGCCGAGTTAAAAAAAATAATAATCCCCGTTCAGTCTCAATGGCGGGGTGCGGGCCGGCCCGGCGGCGAGTGCGGCGGGCAGCAGGCCTCTTGGACAGGTTGAGAGATAAAAAAATAATAATTCCCGTGCAGTCTCAATGGCGGGGTGCGGGCCGGGGAATAGGCCTCTTGGCCGGGGTGAATATGTTGGAACGCGGCGCGCGTAAATAGAAGCGGCTGGAGGTACCGGGGGCGATGCCCGCCCCGGCCCGGCGGCCAAGTTAAAAAAATAAATAATCCCGTTCAGTCTCAATGGCAGGGTGCGGGCCGGCCCGGCGGCGATTGCGGCGGGCAGCAGGCCTCTTGGACAGGTTGAGAGATAAAAAAATAATAATTCCCATGCAGTCTCAATGGCGGGGTGCGGGCCGGGGAATAGGCCTCTTGGCCGGGGTGAATATGTTGGAACGCGGCGCGCGTAAATAGAAGCGGCTGGAGGTACCGGGGGCGAAGCCCGGCCCGGCCCGGAGGCCGAGTTAAAAAAAATAATAATCCCCGTTCAGTCTCAATGGCGGGGTGCGGGCCGGCCCGGCGGCGATTGCGGCGGGCAGCAGGCCTCTTGGACAGGTTGAGAGATAAAAAAATAATAATTCCCATGCAGTCTCAATGGCGGGGTGCGGGCCGGGGAATAGGCCTCTTGGCCGGGGTGAATATGTTGGAACGCGGCGCGCGTAAATAGAAGCGGCTGGAGGTACCGGGGGCGAAGCCCGCCCCGGCCCGGAGGCCGAGTTAAAAAAAATAATAATCCCCGTTCAGTCTCAATGGCGGGGTGCGGGCCGGCCCGGCAGCGAGTGCGGCGGGCAGCAGGCCTCTTGGACAGGTTGAGAGATAAAAAAATAATAATTCCCGTGCAGTCTCAATGGCGGGGTGCGGGCCGGGGAATAGGCCTCTTGGCCGGGGTGAATAGTGTTGGAACACGGCCCGCGGAAATAGTAGCGGCTGGAGGTACCGGGGGCGATGCCCGCCCTGGCCCGGCGGCCAAGTTAAAAAAATAAATAATCCCCGTTCAGTCTCAATGGCAGGGTGCGGGCCGGCCCGGCGGCAATTGCGGCGGGCAGCAGGCCTCTTGGACAGGTTGAGAGATAAAAAAATAATAATTCCCTTGCAGTCTCAATGGCGGGGTGCGGGCCGGGGAATAGGCCTCTTGGCCGGGGTGAATATGTTGGAACGCGGCGCGCGTAAATAGAAGCGGCTGGAGGTACCGGGGGCGAAGCCCGCCCCGGCCCGGAGGCCGAGTTAAAAAAAATAATAATCCCCGTTCAGTCTCAATGGCGGGGTGCGGGCCGGCCCGGCAGCGAGTGCGGCGGGCAGCAGGCCTCTTGGACAGGTTGAGAGATAAAAAAATAATAATTCCCGTGCAGTCTCAATGGCGGGGTGCGGGCCGGGGAATAGGCCTCTTGGCCGGGGTGAATAGTGTTGGAACACGGCCCGCGGAAATAGTAGCGGCTGGAGGTACCGGGGGCGATGCCCGCCCTGGCCCGGCGGCCAAGTTAAAAAAATAAATAATCCCCGTTCAGTCTCAATGGCAGGGTGCGGGCCGGCCCGGCGGCAATTGCGGCGGGCAGCAGGCCTCTTGGACAGGTTGAGAGATAAAAAAATAATAATTCCCTTGCAGTCTCAATGGCGGGGTGCGGGCCGGGGAATAGGCCTCTTGGCCGGGGTGAATATGTTGGAACGCGGCGCGCGTAAATAGAAGCGGCTGGAGGTACCGGGGGCGAAGCCCGCCCCGGCCCGGAGGCCGAGTTAAAAAAAATAATAATTCCCATGCAGTCTCAATGGCGGGGTGCGGGCCGGGGAATAGGCCTCTTGGCCGGGGTGAATATGTTGGAACGCGGCGCGCGTAAATAGAAGCGGCTGGAGGTACCGGGGGCGAAGCCCGCCCCGGCCCGGAGGCCGAGTTAAAAAAAATAATAATCCCCGTTCAGTCTCAATGGCGGGGTGCGGGCCGGCCCGGCAGCGAGTGCGGCGGGCAGCAGGCCTCTTGGACAGGTTGAGAGATAAAAAAATAATAATTCCCGTGCAGTCTCAATGGCGGGGTGCGGGCCGGGGAATAGGCCTCTTGGCCGGGGTGAATAGTGTTGGAACACGGCCCGCGGAAATAGTAGCGGCTGGAGGTACCGGGGGCGATGCCCGCCCTGGCCCGGCGGCCAAGTTAAAAAAATAAATAATCCCCGTTCAGTCTCAATGGCAGGGTGCGGGCCGGCCCGGCGGCAATTGCGGCGGGCAGCAGGCCTCTTGGACAGGTTGAGAGATAAAAAAATAATAATTCCCTTGCAGTCTCAATGGCGGGGTGCGGGCCGGGGAATAGGCCTCTTGGCCGGGGTGAATATGTTGGAACGCGGCGCGCGTAAATAGAAGCGGCTGGAGGTACCGGGGGCGAAGCCCGCCCCGGCCCGGAGGCCGAGTTAAAAAAAATAATAATCCCCGTTCAGTCTCAATGGCGGGGTGCGGGCCGGCCCGGTAGCGAGTGCGGCGGGCAGCAGGCCTCTTGGACAGGTTGAGAGATAAAAAAAAAAATAATTCCCGTGCAGTCTCAATGGCGGGGTGCGGGCCGGGGAATAGGCCTCTTGGCCGGGGTGAATATGTTGGAACGCGGCGCGCGTAAATAGAAGCGGCTGGAGGTACCGGGGGCGATGCCCGCCCCGGCCCGGCGGCCAAGTTAAAAAAATAAATAATCCCGTTCAGTCTCAATGGCAGGGTGCGGGCCGGCCCGGCGGCGATTGCGGCGGGCAGCAGGCCTCTTGGACAGGTTGAGAGATAAAAAAATAATAATTCCCATGCAGTCTCAATGGCGGGGTGCGGGCCGGGGAATAGGCCTCTTGGCCGGGGTGAATATGTTGGAACGCGGCGCGCGTAAATAGAAGCGGCTGGAGGTACCGGGGGCGAAGCCCAGCCCGGCCCGGAGGCCGAGTTAAAAAAAATAATAATCCCCGTTCAGTCTCAATGGCGGGGTGCGGGCCGGCCCGGCGGCGATTGCGGCGGGCAGCAGGCCTCTTGGACAGGTTGAGAGATAAAAAAATAATAATTCCCATGCAGTCTCAATGGCGGGGTGCGGGCCGGGGAATAGGCCTCTTGGCCGGGGTGAATATGTTGGAACGCGGCGCGCGTAAATAGAAGCGGCTGGAGGTACCGGGGGCGAAGCCCGCCCCGGCCCGGAGGCCGAGTTAAAAAAAATAATAATCCCCGTTCAGTCTCAATGGCGGGGTGCGGGCCGGCCCGGCAGCGAGTGCGGCGGGCAGCAGGCCTCTTGGACAGGTTGAGAGATAAAAAAATAATAATTCCCGTGCAGTCTCAATGGCGGGGTGCGGGCCGGGGAATAGGCCTCTTGGCCGGGGTGAATAGTGTTGGAACACGGCCCGCGGAAATAGTAGCGGCTGGAGGTACCGGGGGCGATGCCCGCCCTGGCCCGGCGGCCAAGTTAAAAAAATAAATAATCCCCGTTCAGTCTCAATGGCAGGGTGCGGGCCGGCCCGGCGGCAATTGCGGCGGGCAGCAGGCCTCTTGGACAGGTTGAGAGATAAAAAAATAATAATTCCCTTGCAGTCTCAATGGCGGGGTGCGGGCCGGGGAATAGGCCTCTTGGCCGGGGTGAATATGTTGGAACGCGGCGCGCGTAAATAGAAGCGGCTGGAGGTACCGGGGGCGAAGCCCGCCCCGGCCCGGAGGCCGAGTTAAAAAAAATAATAATCCCCGTTCAGTCTCAATGGCGGGGTGCGGGCCGGCCCGGCAGCGAGTGCGGCGGGCAGCAGGCCTCTTGGACAGGTTGAGAGATAAAAAAATAATAATTCCCGTGCAGTCTCAATGGCGGGGTGCGGGCCGGGGAATAGGCCTCTTGGCCGGGGTGAATAGTGTTGGAACACGGCCCGCGGAAATAGTAGCGGCTGGAGGTACCGGGGGCGATGCCCGCCCTGGCCCGGCGGCCAAGTTAAAAAAATAAATAATCCCCGTTCAGTCTCAATGGCAGGGTGCGGGCCGGCCCGGCGGCAATTGCGGCGGGCAGCAGGCCTCTTGGACAGGTTGAGAGATAAAAAAATAATAATTCCCTTGCAGTCTCAATGGCGGGGTGCGGGCCGGGGAATAGGCCTCTTGGCCGGGGTGAATATGTTGGAACGCGGCGCGCGTAAATAGAAGCGGCTGGAGGTACCGGGGGCGAAGCCCGCCCCGGCCCGGAGGCCGAGTTAAAAAAAATAATAATTCCCATGCAGTCTCAATGGCGGGGTGCGGGCCGGGGAATAGGCCTCTTGGCCGGGGTGAATATGTTGGAACGCGGCGCGCGTAAATAGAAGCGGCTGGAGGTACCGGGGGCGAAGCCCGCCCCGGCCCGGAGGCCGAGTTAAAAAAAATAATAATCCCCGTTCAGTCTCAATGGCGGGGTGCGGGCCGGCCCGGCAGCGAGTGCGGCGGGCAGCAGGCCTCTTGGACAGGTTGAGAGATAAAAAAATAATAATTCCCGTGCAGTCTCAATGGCGGGGTGCGGGCCGGGGAATAGGCCTCTTGGCCGGGGTGAATAGTGTTGGAACACGGCCCGCGGAAATAGTAGCGGCTGGAGGTACCGGGGGCGATGCCCGCCCTGGCCCGGCGGCCAAGTTAAAAAAATAAATAATCCCCGTTCAGTCTCAATGGCAGGGTGCGGGCCGGCCCGGCGGCAATTGCGGCGGGCAGCAGGCCTCTTGGACAGGTTGAGAGATAAAAAAATAATAATTCCCTTGCAGTCTCAATGGCGGGGTGCGGGCCGGGGAATAGGCCTCTTGGCCGGGGTGAATATGTTGGAACGCGGCGCGCGTAAATAGAAGCGGCTGGAGGTACCGGGGGCGAAGCCCGCCCCGGCCCGGAGGCCGAGTTAAAAAAAATAATAATCCCCGTTCAGTCTCAATGGCGGGGTGCGGGCCGGCCCGGTAGCGAGTGCGGCGGGCAGCAGGCCTCTTGGACAGGTTGAGAGATAAAAAAAAAAATAATTCCCGTGCAGTCTCAATGGCGGGGTGCGGGCCGGGGAATAGGCCTCTTGGCCGGGGTGAATATGTTGGAACGCGGCGCGCGTAAATAGAAGCGGCTGGAGGTACCGGGGGCGATGCCCGCCCCGGCCCGGCGGCCAAGTTAAAAAAATAAATAATCCCGTTCAGTCTCAATGGCAGGGTGCGGGCCGGCCCGGCGGCGATTGCGGCGGGCAGCAGGCCTCTTGGACAGGTTGAGAGATAAATAAATAATAATTCCCATGCAGTCTCAATGGCGGGGCGCGGGCCGGGGAATAGGCCTCTTGGCCGGGGTGAATATGTTGGAACGCGGCGCGCGTAAATAGAAGCGGCTGGAGGTACCGGGGGCGAAGCCCAGCCCGGCCCGGAGGCCGAGTTAAAAAAAATAATAATCCCCGTTCAGTCTCAATGGCGGGGTGCGGGCCGGCCCGGCGGCGATTGCGGCGGGCAGCAGGCCTCTTGGACAGGTTGAGAGATAAAAAAATAATAATTCCCATGCAGTCTCAATGGCGGGGTGCGGGCCGGGGAATAGGCCTCTTGGCCGGGGTGAATATGTTGGAACGCGGCGCGCGTAAATAGAAGCGGCTGGAGGTACCGGGGGCGAAGCCCGCCCCGGCCCGGAGGCCGAGTTAAAAAAAATAATAATCCCCGTTCAGTCTCAATGGCGGGGTGCGGGCCGGCCCGGCAGCGAGTGCGGCGGGCAGCAGGCCTCTTGGACAGGTTGAGAGATAAAAAAATAATAATTCCCGTGCAGTCTCAATGGCGGGGTGCGGGCCGGGGAATAGGCCTCTTGGCCGGGGTGAATAGTGTTGGAACACGGCCCGCGGAAATAGTAGCGGCTGGAGGTACCGGGGGCGATGCCCGCCCTGGCCCGGCGGCCAAGTTAAAAAAATAAATAATCCCCGTTCAGTCTCAATGGCAGGGTGCGGGCCGGCCCGGCGGCAATTGCGGCGGGCAGCAGGCCTCTTGGACAGGTTGAGAGATAAAAAAATAATAATTCCCTTGCAGTCTCAATGGCGGGGTGCGGGCCGGGGAATAGGCCTCTTGGCCGGGGTGAATATGTTGGAACGCGGCGCGCGTAAATAGAAGCGGCTGGAGGTACCGGGGGCGAAGCCCGCCCCGGCCCGGAGGCCGAGTTAAAAAAAATAATAATCCCCGTTCAGTCTCAATGGCGGGGTGTGGGCCGGCCCGGCAGCGAGTGCGGCGGGCAGCAGGCCTCTTGGACAGGTTGAGAGATAAAAAAATAATAATTCCCGTGCAGTCTCAATGGCGGGGTGCGGGCCGGGGAATAGGCCTCTTGGCCGGGGTGAATAGTGTTGGAACACGGCCCGCGGAAATAGTAGCGGCTGGAGGTACCGGGGGCGATGCCCGCCCTGGCCCGGCGGCCAAGTTAAAAAAATAAATAATCCCCGTTCAGTCTCAATGGCAGGGTGCGGGCCGGCCCGGCGGCAATTGCGGCGGGCAGCAGGCCTCTTGGACAGGTTGAGAGATAAAAAAATAATAATTCCCTTGCAGTCTCAATGGCGGGGTGCGGGCCGGGGAATAGGCCTCTTGGCCGGAGTGAATATGTTGGAACGCGGCGCGCGTAAATAGAAGCGGCTGGAGGTACCGGGGGCGAAGCCCGCCCCGGCCCGGAGGCCGAGTTAAAAAAAAAAATAATTCCCATGCAGTCTCAATGGCGGGGTGCGGGCCGGGGAATAGGCCTCTTGGCCGGGGTGAATATGTTGGAACGCGGCGCGCGTAAATAGAAGCGGCTGGAGGTACCGGGGGCGAAGCCCGCCCCGGCCCGGAGGCCGAGTTAAAAAAAATAATAATCCCCGTTCAGTCTCAATGGCGGGGTGCGGGCCGGCCCGGCAGCGAGTGCGGCGGGCAGCAGGCCTCTTGGACAGGTTGAGAGATAAAAAAATAATAATTCCCGTGCAGTCTCAATGGCGGGGTGCGGGCCGGGGAATAGGCCTCTTGGCCGGGGTGAATAGTGTTGGAACACGGCCCGCGGAAATAGTAGCGGCTGGAGGTACCGGGGGCGATGCCCGCCCTGGCCCGGCGGCCAAGTTAAAAAAATAAATAATCCCCGTTCAGTCTCAATGGCAGGGTGCGGGCCGGCCCGGCGGCAATTGCGGCGGGCAGCAGGCCTCTTGGACAGGTTGAGAGATAAAAAAATAATAATTCCCTTGCAGTCTCAATGGCGGGGTGCGGGCCGGGGAATAGGCCTCTTGGCCGGGGTGAATATGTTGGAACGCGGCGCGCGTAAATAGAAGCGGCTGGAGGTACCGGGGGCGAAGCCCGCCCCGGCCCGGAGGCCGAGTTAAAAAAAATAATAATCCCCGTTCAGTCTCAATGGCGGGGTGCGGGCCGGCCCGGCAGCGAGTGCGGCGGGCAGCAGGCCTCTTGGACAGGTTGAGAGATAAAAAAATAATAATTCCCGTGCAGTCTCAATGGCGGGGTGCGGGCCAGGGAATAGGCCTCTTGGCCGGGGTGAATAGTGTTGGAACACGGCCCGCGGAAATAGTAGCGGCTGGAGGTACCGGGGGCGATGCCCGCCCTGGCCCGGCGGCCAAGTTAAAAAAATAAATAATCCCCGTTCAGTCTCAATGGCAGGGTGGGGGCCGGCCCGGCGGCAATTGCGGCGGGCAGCAGGCCTCTTGGACAGGTTGAGAGATAAAAAAATAATAATTCCCTTGCAGTCTCAATGGCGGGGTGCGGGCCGGGGAATAGGCCTCTTGGCCGGGGTGAATATGTTGGAACGCGGCGCGCGTAAATAGAAGCGGCTGGAGGTACCGGGGGCGAAGCCCGCCCCGGCCCGGAGGCCGAGTTAAAAAAAATAATAATCCCCGTTCAGTCTCAATGGCGGGGTGCGGGCCGGCCCGGCGGCGAGTGCGGCGGGCAGCAGGCCTCTTGGACAGGTTGAGAGATAAAAAAATAATAATTCCCGTGCAGTCTCAATGGCGGGGTGCGGGCCGGGGAATAGGCCTCTTGGCCGGGGTGAATATGTTGGAACGCGGCGCGCGTAAATAGAAGCGGCTGGAGGTACCGGGGGCGAAGCCCGCCCCGGCCCGGAGGCCGAGTTAAAAAAAATAATAATCCCCGTTCAGTCTCAATGGCGGGGTGCGGGCCGGCCCGGCGGCGATTGCAGCGGGCAGCAGGCCTCTTGGACAGGTTGAGAGATAAAAAAATAATAATTCCCGTTCAGTCTCAATGGCAGGGTGCGGGCCGGCCCGGCGGCAATTGCGGCGGGCAGCAGGCCTCTTGGACAGGTTGAGAGATAAAAAAATAATAATTCCCTTGCAGTCTCAATGGCGGGGTGCGGGCCGGGGAATAGGCCTCTTGGCCGGGGTGAATATGTTGGAACGCGGCGCGCGTAAATAGAAGCGGCTGGAGGTACCGGGGGCGAATCCCGCCCCGGCCCGGAGGCCGAGTTTAAAAAAATAATAATCCCCGTTCAGTCTCAATGGCGGGGTGCGGGCCGGCCCGGCGGCGAGTGCGGCGGGCAGCAGGCCTCTTGGACAGGTTGAGAGATAAAAAAAATAATAATTCCCGTGCAGTCTCAATGGCGGGGTGCGGGCCGGGGAATAGGCCTCTTGGCCGGGGTGAATATGTTGGAACGCGGCGCGCGTAAATAGAAGCGGCTGGAGGTACCGGGGGCGAAGCCCGCCCCGGCCCGGAGGCCGAGTTAAAAAAAATAATAATCCCCGTTCAGTCTCAATGGCGGGGTGCGGGCCGGCCCGGCGGCGAGTGCGGCGGGCAGCAGGCCTCTTGGACAGGTTGAGAGATAAAAAAATAATAATTCCCGTGCAGTCTCAATGGCGGGGTGCGGGCCGGGGAATAGGCCTCTTGGCCGGGGTGAATAGTGTTGGAACACGGCCCGCGGAAATAGTAGCGGCTGGAGGTACCGGGGGCGATGCCCGCCCTGGCCCGGCGGCCAAGTTAAAAAAATAAATAATCCCCGTTCAGTCTCAATGGCAGGGTGCGGGCCGGCCCGGCGGCAATTGCGGCGGGCAGCAGGCCTCTTGGACAGGTTGAGAGATAAAAAAATAATAATTCCCTTGCAGTCTCAATGGCGGGGTGCGGGCCGGGGAATAGGCCTCTTCGCCGGGGTGAATATGTTGGAACGCGGCGCGCGTAAATAGAAGCGGCTGGAGGTACCGGGGGCGAAGCCCGCCCCGGCCCGGAGGCCGAGTTAAAAAAAATAATAATCCCGTTCAGTCTCAATGGCGGGGTGCGGTCCGGCCCGGCGGCGAGTGCGGCGGGCAGCAGGCCTCTTGGACAGGTTGAGAGATAAAAAAATAATAATTCCCGTTCAGTCTCAATGGCGGGGTGCGGGCCGGGGAATAGGCCTCTTGGCCGGGGTGAATATGTTGGAACGCGGCGCGTAAATAGAAGCGGCTGGAGGTACCGGGGGCGAAGCCCGCCCCGGCCCGGAGGCCGAGTTAAAAAAAATAATAATCCCCGTTCAGTCTCAATGGCGGGGTGCGGGCCGGCCCGGCGGCGATTGCGGCGGGCAGCAGGCCTCTTGGACAGGTTGAGAGATAAAAAAATAATAATTCCCGTTCAGTCTCAATGGCAGGGTGCGGGCCGGCCCGGCGGCAATTGCAGCGGGCAGCAGGCCTCTTGGACAGGTTGAGAGATAAAAAAATAATAATTCCCTTGCAGTCTCAATGGCGGGGTGCGGGCCGGGGAATAGGCCTCTTGGCCGGGGTGAATATGTTGGAACGCGGCGCGCGTAAATAGAAGCGGCTGGAGGTACCGGGGGCGAAGCCCGCCCCGGCCCGGAGGCCGAGTTAAAAAAAATAATAATCCCCGTTCAGTCTCAATGGCGGTGTGCGGGCCGGCCCGGCGGCGAGTGCGGCGGGCAGCAGGCCTCTTGGACAGGTTGAGAGATAAAAAAATAATAATTCCCGTGCAGTCTCAATGGCGGGGTGCGGGCCGGGGAATAGGCCTCTTGGCCGGGGTGAATAGTGTTGGAACACGGCCCGCGGAAATAGTAGCGGCTGGAGGTACCGGGGGCGATGCCCGCCCTGGCCCGGCGGCCAAGTTAAAAAAATAAATAATCCCCGTTCAGTCTCAATGGCAGGGTGCGGGCCGGCCCGGCGGCAATTGCGGCGGGCAGCAGGCCTCTTGGACAGGTTGAGAGATAAAAAAATAATAATTCCCTTGCAGTCTCAATGGCGGGGTGCGGGCCGGGGAATAGGCCTCTTGGCCGGGGTGAATATGTTGGAACGCGGCGTGCGTAAATAGAAGCGGCTGGAGGTACCGGGGGCGAAGCCCGCCCCGGCCCGGAGGCCGAGTTAAAAAAAATAATAATCCCCGTTCAGTCTCAATGGCGGGGTGCGGGCCGGCCCGGCGGCGAGTGCGGCGGGCAGCAGGCCTCTTGGACAGGTTGAGAGATAAAAAAATAATAATTCCCGTGCAGTCTCAATGGCGGGGTGCGGGCCGGGGAATAGGCCTCTTGGCCGGGGTGAATATGTTGGAACGCGGCGCGCGTAAATAGAAGCGGCTGGAGGTACCGGGGGCGAAGCCCGCCCCGGCCCGGAGGCCGAGTTAAAAAAAATAATAATCCCCGTTCAGTCTCAATGGCGGGGTGCGGGCCGGCCCGGCGGCGAGTGCGGCGGGCAGCAGGCCTCTTGGACAGGTTGAGAGATAAAAAAATAATAATTCCCGTGCAGTCTCAATGGCGGGGTGCGGGCCGGGGAATAGGCCTCTTGGCCAGGGTGAATAGTGTTGGAACACGGCCCGCGGAAATAGTAGCGGCTGGAGGTACCGGGGGCGATGCCCGCCCCGGCCCGGCGGCCAAGTTAAAAAAATAAAAAATCCCGTTCAGTCTCAATGGCAGGGTGCGGGCCGGCCCGGCGGCGATTGCGGCGGGCAGCAGGCCTCTTGGACAGGTTGAGAGATAAAAAAATAATAATTCCCATGCAGTCTCAATGGCGGGGTGCGGGCCGGGGAATAGGCCTCTTGGCCGGGGTGAATATGTTGGAACGCGGCGCGCGTAAATAGAAGCGGCTGGAGGTACCGGGGGCGAAGCACGCCCCGGCCCGGAGGCCGAGTTAAAAAAAATAATAATCCCCGTTCAGTCTCAATGGCGGGGTGCGGGCCGGCCCGGCGGCGAGTGCGGCGGGCAGCAGGCCTCTTGGACAGGTTGAGAGATAAAAAAATAATAATTCCCGTGCAGTCTCAATGGCGGGGTGCGGGCCGGGGAATAGGCCTCTTGGCCGGGGTGAATATGTTGGAACGCGGCGCGGTAAATAGAAGCGGCTGGAGGTACCGGGGGCGAAGCCCGCCCCGGCCCGGAGGCCGAGTTAAAAAAAATAATAATCCCGTTCAGTCTCAATGGCGGGGTGCGGTCCGGCCCGGCGGCGAGTGCGGCGGGCAGCAGGCCTCTTGGACAGGTTGAGAGATAAAAAAATAATAATTCCCGTGCAGTCTCAACGGCGGGGTGCGGGCCGGCCCGGCGGACGAGTGTGGCCGGGGAAGAGGCCTCTTGGCCGGGGTGAATATGTTGGAACGCGGCGCGCGTAAATAGAAGCGGCTGGAGGTACCGGGGGCGAAGCCCGCCCCGGCCCGGAGGCCGAGTTAAAAAAAATAATAATCCCCGTTCAGTCTCAATGGCGGGGTGCGGGCCGGCCCGGCGGCGAGTGCGGCGGGCAGCAGGCCTCTTGGACAGGTTGAGAGATAAAAAAATAATAATTCCCGTGCAGTCTCAATGGCGGGGTGCGGGCCGGCCCGGCGGACGAGTGTGGCCGGGGAAGAGGCCTCTTGGCCGGGGTGAATATGTTGGAACACGGCGCGCGTAAATAGAAGCGGCTGGAGGTACCGGGGGCGAAGCCCGCCCCGGCCCGGAGGCCGAGTTAAAAAAAATAATAATCCCCGTTCAGTCTCAATGGCGGGGTGCGGGCCGGCCCGGCGGCGAGTGCGGCGGGCAGCAGGCCTCTTGGACAGGTTGAGAGATAAAAAAAATAATAATTCCCGTGCAGTCTCAATGGCGGGGTGCGGGCCGGGGAATAGGCCTCTTGGCCGGGGTGAATAGTGTTGGAACACGGCCCGCGGAAATAGTAGCGGCTGGAGGTACCGGGGGCGATGCCCGCCCCGGCCCGGCGGCCAAGTTAAAAAAATAAATAATCCCGTTCAGTCTCAATGGCAGGGTGCGGGCCGGCCCGGCGGCGATTGCGGCGGGCAGCAGGCCTCTTGGACAGGTTGAGAGATAAAAAAATAATAATTCCCATGCAGTCTCAATGGCGGGGTGCGGGCCGGGGAATAGGCCTCTTGGCCGGGGTGAATATGTTGGAACGCGGCGCGCGTAAATAGAAGCGGCTGGAGGTACCGGGGGCGAAGCCCGCCCCGGCCCGGAGGCCGAGTTAAAAAAAATAATAATCCCCGTTCAGTCTCAATGGCGGGGTGCGGGCCGGCCCGGCGGCGAGTGCGGCGGGCAGCAGGCCTCTTGGACAGGTTGAGAGATAAAAAAATAATAATTCCCGTGCAGTCTCAATGGCGGGGTGCGGGCCGGGGAATAGGCCTCTTGGCCGGGGTGAATAGTGTTGGAACACGGCCCGCGGAAATAGTAGCGGCTGGAGGTACCGGGGGCGATGCCCGCCCCGGCCCGGCGGCCAAGTTAAAAAAATAAATAATCCCGTTCAGTCTCAATGGCAGGGTGCGGGCCGGCCCGGCGGCGATTGCGGCGGGCAGCAGGCCTCTTGGACAGGTTGAGAGATAAAAAAATAATAATTCCCATGCAGTCTCAATGGCGGGGTGCGGGCCGGGGAATAGGCCTCTTGGCCGGGGTGAATAGTGTTGGAACACGGCCCGCGGAAATAGTAGCGGCTGGAGGTACCGGGGGCGATGCCCGCCCTGGCCCGGCGGCCAAGTTAAAAAAATAAATAATCCCCGTTCAGTCTCAATGGCAGGGTGCGGGCCGGCCCGGCGGCGAGTGCGGCGGGCAGCAGGCCTCTTGGACAGGTTGAGAGATAAAAAAATAATAATTCCCATGCAGTCTCAATGGCGGGGTGCGGGCCGGGGAATAGGCCTCTTGGCCGGGGTGAATATGTTGGAACGCGGCGCGCGTAAATAGAAGCGGCTGGAGGTACCGGGGGCGAAGCCCGCCCCGGCCCGGAGGCCGAGTTAAAAAAAATAATAATCCCCGTTCAGTCTCAATGGCGGGGTGCGGGCCGGCCCGGCGGCGAGTGCGGCGGGCAGCAGGCCTCTTGGACAGGTTGAGAGATAAAAAAATAATAATTCCCGTGCAGTCTCAATGGCGGGGTGCGGGCCGGGGAATAGGCCTCTTGGCCGGGGTGAATATGTTGGAACGCGGCGCGCGTAAATAGAAGCGGCTGGAGGTACCGGGGGCGAAGCCCGCCCCGGCCCGGAGGCCGAGTTAAAAAAAATAATAATCCCCGTTCAGTCTCAATGGCGGGGTGCGGGCCGGCCCGGCGGCGAGTGCGGCGGGCAGCAGGCCTCTTGGACAGGTTGAGAGATAAAAAAATAATAATTCCCGTGCAGTCTCAATGGCGGGGTGCGGGCCGGGGAATAGGCCTCTTGGCCGGGGTGAATAGTGTTGGAACACGGCCCGCGGAAATAGTAGCGGCTGGAGGTACCGGGGGCGATGCCCGCCCCGGCCCGGCGGCCAAGTTAAAAAAATAAATAATCCCGTTCAGTCTCAATGGCAGGGTGCGGGCCGGCCCGGCGGCGATTGCGGCGGGCAGCAGGCCTCTTGGACAGGTTGAGAGATAAAAAAATAATAATCCCCGTTCAGTCTCAATGGCGGGGTGCGGGCCGGCCCGGCGGCGATTGCGGCGGGCAGCAGGCCTCTTGGACAGGTTGAGAGATAAAAAAATAATAATTCCCATGCAGTCTCAATGGCGGGGTGCGGGCCGGGGAATAGGCCTCTTGGCCGGGGTGAATATGTTGGAACGCGGCGCGCGTAAATAGAAGCGGCTGGAGGTACCGGGGGCGAAGCCCGCCCCGGCCCGGAGGCCGAGTTAAAAAAAATAATAATCCCCGTTCAGTCTCAATGGCGGGGTGCGGGCCGGCCCGGCAGCGAGTGCGGCGGGCAGCAGGCCTCTTGGACAGGTTGAGAGATAAAAAAATAATAATTCCCGTGCAGTCTCAATGGCGGGGTGCGGGCCGGGGAATAGGCCTCTTGGCCGGGGTGAATAGTGTTGGAACACGGCCCGCGGAAATAGTAGCGGCTGGAGGTACCGGGGGCGATGCCCGCCCTGGCCCGGCGGCCAAGTTAAAAAAATAAATAATCCCCGTTCAGTCTCAATGGCAGGGTGCGGGCCGGCCCGGCGGCAATTGCGGCGGGCAGCAGGCCTCTTGGACAGGTTGAGAGATAAAAAAATAATAATTCCCTTGCAGTCTCAATGGCGGGGTGCGGGCCGGGGAATAGGCCTCTTGGCCGGGGTGAATATGTTGGAACGCGGCGCGCGTAAATAGAAGCGGCTGGAGGTACCGGGGGCGAAGCCCGCCCCGGCCCGGAGGCCGAGTTAAAAAAAATAATAATCCCCGTTCAGTCTCAATGGCGGGGTGCGGGCCGGCCCGGCAGCGAGTGCGGCGGGCAGCAGGCCTCTTGGACAGGTTGAGAGATAAAAAAATAATAATTCCCGTGCAGTCTCAATGGCGGGGTGCGGGCCGGGGAATAGGCCTCTTGGCCGGGGTGAATATGTTGGAACGCGGCGCGCGTAAATAGAAGCGGCTGGAGGTACCGGGGGCGAAGCCCGCCCCGGCCCGGAGGCCGAGTTAAAAAAAATAATAATTCCCATGCAGTCTCAATGGCGGGGTGCGGGCCGGGGAATAGGCCTCTTGGCCGGGGTGAATATGTTGGAACGCGGCGCGCGTAAATAGAAGCGGCTGGAGGTACCGGGGGCGAAGCCCGCCCCGGCCCGGAGGCCGAGTTAAAAAAAATAATAATCCCCGTTCAGTCTCAATGGCGGGGTGCGGGCCGGCCCGGCAGCGAGTGCGGCGGGCAGCAGGCCTCTTGGACAGGTTGAGAGATAAAAAAATAATAATTCCCGTGCAGTCTCAATGGCGGGGTGCGGGCCGGGGAATAGGCCTCTTGGCCGGGGTGAATAGTGTTGGAACACGGCCCGCGGAAATAGTAGCGGCTGGAGGTACCGGGGGCGATGCCCGCCCTGGCCCGGCGGCCAAGTTAAAAAAATAAATAATCCCCGTTCAGTCTCAATGGCAGGGTGCGGGCCGGCCCGGCGGCAATTGCGGCGGGCAGCAGGCCTCTTGGACAGGTTGAGAGATAAAAAAATAATAATTCCCTTGCAGTCTCAATGGCGGGGTGCGGGCCGGGGAATAGGCCTCTTGGCCGTGGTGAATATGTTGGAACGCGGCGCGCGTAAATAGAAGCGGCTGGAGGTACCGGGGGCGAAGCCCGCCCCGGCCCGGAGGCCGAGTTAAAAAAAATAATAATCCCCGTTCAGTCTCAATGGCGGGGTGCGGGCCGGCCCGGCAGCGAGTGCGGCGGGCAGCAGGCCTCTTGGACAGGTTGAGAGATAAAAAAATAATAATTCCCGTGCAGTCTCAATGGCGGGGTGCGGGCCGGGGAATAGGCCTCTTGGCCGGGGTGAATAGTGTTGGAACACGGCCCGCGGAAATAGTAGCGGCTGGAGGTACCGGGGGCGATGCCCGCCCTGGCCCGGCGGCCAAGTTAAAAAAATAAATAATCCCCGTTCAGTCTCAATGGCAGGGTGCGGGCCGGCCCGGCGGCAATTGCGGCGGGCAGCAGGCCTCTTGGACAGGTTGAGAGATAAAAAAATAATAATTCCCTTGCAGTCTCAATGGCGGGGTGCGGGCCGGGGAATAGGCCTCTTGGCCGGGGTGAATATGTTGGAACGCGGCGCGCGTAAATAGAAGCGGCTGGAGGTACCGGGGGCGAAGCCCGCCCCGGCCCGGAGGCCGAGTTAAAAAAAATAATAATTCCCATGCAGTCTCAATGGCGGGGTGCGGGCCGGGGAATAGGCCTCTTGGCCGGGGTGAATATGTTGGAACGCGGCGCGCGTAAATAGAAGCGGCTGGAGGTACCGGGGGCGAAGCCCGCCCCGGCCCGGAGGCCGAGTTAAAAAAAATAATAATCCCCGTTCAGTCTCAATGGCGGGGTGCGGGCCGGCCCGGCAGCGAGTGCGGCGGGCAGCAGGCCTCTTGGACAGGTTGAGAGATAAAAAAATAATAATTCCCGTGCAGTCTCAATGGCGGGGTGCGGGCCGGGGAATAGGCCTCTTGGCCGGGGTGAATAGTGTTGGAACACGGCCCGCGGAAATAGTAGCGGCTGGAGGTACCGGGGGCGATGCCCGCCCTGGCCCGGCGGCCAAGTTAAAAAAATAAATAATCCCCGTTCAGTCTCAATGGCAGGGTGCGGGCCGGCCCGGCGGCAATTGCGGCGGGCAGCAGGCCTCTTGGACAGGTTGAGAGATAAAAAAATAATAATTCCCTTGCAGTCTCAATGGCGGGGTGCGGGCCGGGGAATAGGCCTCTTGGCCGGGGTGAATATGTTGGAACGCGGCGCGCGTAAATAGAAGCGGCTGGAGGTACCGGGGGCGAAGCCCGCCCCGGCCCGGAGGCCGAGTTAAAAAAAATAATAATCCCCGTTCAGTCTCAATGGCGGGGTGCGGGCCGGCCCGGCAGCGAGTGCGGCGGGCAGCAGGCCTCTTGGACAGGTTGAGAGATAAAAAAATAATAATTCCCGTGCAGTCTCAATGGCGGGGTGCGGGCCGGGGAATAGGCCTCTTGGCCGGGGTGAATAGTGTTGGAACACGGCCCGCGGAAATAGTAGCGGCTGGAGGTACCGGGGGCGATGCCCGCCCTGGCCCGGCGGCCAAGTTAAAAAAATAAATAATCCCCGTTCAGTCTCAATGGCAGGGTGCGGGCCGGTCCGGCGGCAATTGCGGCGGGCAGCAGGCCTCTTGGACAGGTTGAGAGATAAAAAAATAATAATTCCCTTGCAGTCTCAATGGCGGGGTGCGGGCCGGGGAATAGGCCTCTTGGCCGGGGTGAATATGTTGGAACGCGGCGCGCGTAAATAGAAGCGGC